>NC_054377.1:125991669-126643614 GCF_017654675.1 Xenopus laevis | reverse complement strand
AAAATGTGGCAGGCAGAAAAGGAACAAAATTGTTTCGCAGATGGAGCGTGAGATGAAACAGTTTTAGGAGTGCAGCCAGTATTAATGTTGAGATGTAACAGAAAACAGATGTCTAAAATATGGATATTTTTTATGTTGTGTGTTGAAGTGCATGCGGCTGCAGGTAAAGCTTATTATCAGTAACTGTGTATGGAATATACTGCAAATAAATGTTGGGCAAGAGTGCAGATGATCTGTCATGCCTGCAAATATCTAAATATCGTTAGAGTTGTCATGAAATGCCCTGAAGTTAGACTGACATGGTAAAAAGCAGGCTAAAGACTCATGGGAGCATTTTAAAGGGGTGGTTCAACTTTTAGTATGTTATAGAATGGCCCTCAACTGGACTTCATTATTTATATTTTATAGTTTTTTAATTATTTGCCTTCTTCTTCTGACTCTTTCCAGACTTCGAATGGGGGGTCATTGACCCCATCTAAAAAAAAATGGTCCGTAAGGCTACAAATTCATTGTTATTGCTACTTTTTATTGCCCATCTTTCTATTCAGACACTCGCCTATCAGGCCCCTAGGCCCACTGCTGTTCGTCACCCCTGTCCCCTTCTTTTGTGCACATGCACAAATTTTCATCATCAGGTTGGGAGCACATGGGAAATTTAAAAGACGATTGTATCTCATGATAAGCCCCAGAGCTTCCAAACCAATGTGGGTGTGGTTGGGCTTCATGCTGCCTCCTAAAATTCTGCTGCCTAGGCCTAGGTGGCCTTTCCACAAATCTGGCCTGCGCCTATTCATATTCCAGTCTCTTATTCAAATCAATGCATGGTTGCTAGGGTTATTTGGACCCTAGCAACCAGATTGCTCTATATCAACCTAGAAGCTAATTTGAAGGTGAACAACCCCTTTAAGGCATTGCTATGCTGTATGTCATGGTAGATAGTAATGCTTTATGTTCATGGGCAACAAAAGCTAATTGTGATATCACTTTTGGTCTCTGGAGTGTAGGCTTACCACTTCTGTTTAAGCCTAGGTGTTCTGTATTAGCCAGAAGCATCCTCATCCATTACATTCAACAATGTCCCTGAATTTGCATATAAAATTGTGTACCGGTCCCTTCACACCTATTTTGGATGACCCCATGTACAACTGCTACCCAGCATATGGCTGAGACCTAAGTGCTGATTATAGGGGTAATTTTAAAGCACACCTGCAAGGGTGGAAGCCCTAAAATGTACAGAATGGAGAGCTCATATTGACAAAATCCATTAAGGTACTTGCATCCACACACACTCCTTCACAGGGTCACCAATGCATTCATCCTGCCTCTTCTGGACCTGGCAGAAGCTAAAGGGTTCCCACAGCAGGTTGCATCCACAGGAGCATCAGACTTGCACAGAATGAATCTCATGCATTAGTGACTAAACCCAAACTCTCAAAATGCAAAATGCAATTTGCATCTGATTTGTAGCAAACTGTAAGTGCCATTTTTAAGATTTGATGCACTGGAAGCCGTTGCAGTAGACGCAACTTGGAGTGCAGATGCAATTACTCTGGAATTATGTATGGAAATACTGCATTATGTGTAAAAAAAATTACACTTTGCACATTGTACTTTGTACTTGCATTTATGATACCCCTTATGATAACAGCGTATGGCCTGAGCTGTGAAGGAGACTGAAAAGCTCTGATCATGGTAACTTGTGTTTATAATTAAATGGTCTAATGAACACTGACAGTGGAACCCAAATACTGTGTAAATAGGTCCCACCAATTTCACTGATATACAGAAGTAGAATTCCCACCGCAGACAATGTCAAGTAATATCTACATGTACTTCCTAATACAGTTATATCTACTCTGCGGAGCGGAGCTCATGGGCGACATCTTCACCTCTTCGGTCTTCGTAGGGAAGTGAGCAGCGTATCGGCACATGTGCAGTTGGAGCAGTCTTCCAGTTTGTGACAACTGTGCATGTGCCGAAAGTGAAGGTAATTGCCAAAGGTAAGTAAGAAGACCCGAAGAAGAACGAAGAGCCAGAAGATGGCGCCTGTGAGCTCCGCTGCTCTGACTCTGCAAGGAGAGTTAAGTAAAGAATTAGGGGCAACTACAGGAGGGAACACCCATGCTGGGGGGGGCTATGTAGGGTAGGGGGTAGCGATTTTATATATTCTATATCCAATGTTTAACTGATCTGATTCAGCTTATATGTTATCAGTGCCCATTGAATATATATATTATATATATATATATATATATATATATATATATATAATTATATATATATATATATATATATAAAATATATATATATATATATATTATATATATATATATATAATATATATATATATATATATAGTGACTGTATTACTAGCATATAGTCATTGGGAAATAGTAGTTCTGTCTAGGTGTTGTGATTTGGTAAGTACCTTTCCTTGAGGCTGTGCATCTCTATTTGGCTCCAGCAACTCTTGTTCCAGGTCTTCTTGCTCCTCTGCTGGATCAAAGCTATACATGGGCATCAGCTGATGACGGAGCTTTTCAAGTCTGTTGGGTCAAGAGGAAATTATGTTAATACACATTTGGTCTAATATACCATACTTTAGCAGCAACCAGTAAAGAGTCAAGAGAGTCAAGAGTGAGTTTAATGTCTATTCATCCATAAACATTTGTACAGTACACAGTGGGATGAAACAACGTTCCTCTAGGACCATGGTGCTACACAACACAACATAGATGTACCGGACATACCAAGGTGTTATGTGACCATAAAGATGCGGGAGGCTGCAGGCTGGCAGACAACTCCAAGGTGACATATAAGGTCCATTTTATTAATGATCAGTGGGTTTTACAGAGCCTTAACAGCAGTAAAACATTACCAATCATTTCACATGTAATAATTTTATTTCCACCCTGGATGGAATTAAAAAGAGGGCTCTGCATTGGCGAGGCCCCCACCCCTTAAAACTAAAATGGTGTAGTTATACACATTCTGATGAATTAATACAGGGAGAGGACATATTTTGCACACAGAACACCTCCAAGCACTCCCCTGAAGCCTCTTTACACCCCATTAACAAAAAGGAATGTTAAATTGAACAGCGGTCTCTGTACAAAAATGACCCACTCGAAACAAAGAAGTAAATGAAAGGTACAGAGATAGGAATGGTGACACGCAGGCTGGATAGGCAGGGCACTCACCTCTTTTGTTTTCTGATGTACAGAACCTGGAGATAACAAGAGAAAGAATAAGAGAAGCACACCATTTAAGCAATGGAAAGATACATTGATAAATTGGAGTTTATACTTTTACCGAATGATTTTCTTTAATCGTATCTGCTATTTACTTTGGGGCAGAAGTTCAGTGAGTGATTAGGGCCTCTCAACATAGTATCTATGCCAGAAAAACATACAGAGCTCTTTTTATGGAGTTCTAAAACGGACAAACTGCCTTTGCGCTGCACATAGATGGGCAGTCATTTTAAAGAGAAAGATTAAGAGCAGCAAATATAGCAAAGCAAGATGGTAACAGTAAATCTTTTTATCAGTGTGTCCCTTCTTCCTCCTGTAAATTGTTGGGGATTACTGAAATTGTACTTCAAAAACAACTGAAGGGCCATAGTTCAAAATCTATTTTACCTCTGGCTGTTACCATGAACAATATTCCTTGTGCTGCTGTGGTAAGGTAGGGTCTAAATTCATGGAGCCATAATCTGGCTATCTGTGTATATGCTAATTTTGATACAGATTATAATATTCCACTGGTTCAACAATAGCTGATTACTAATAGGCGTTGGATATTTGCACATGTGCCAATTTGCCCCATGTTATTTAAATATGGCTACTGAGATGCACAGGGTTCCATAAGAAAGGCGAGTTCCTGATGAACCATTAGCCTTCTGTGTAAACACCCAAAACACTGAACCTTCAGTAAAACTATTTTTTTCTAATATCAGCCCCTAAAGGGCAACTAAATCCTCTACCACACTTTGCCCTGGATCTATAATAATGGACCTTTTAAAAACCTGGAAAGATTGCTGCTAAACTATGTTTAAAATGCATTGCTTCTCTAGGAATGTCAGAAGAATGCCTTTGAATTCTTTAGGGCTCCGTCACTGGTGAAAAAAATCTTCTCTACACCACATGCCTCAGGTGTTGCAACATAAACATGTTCATTGTCTAGACGAATTTAGAGATTCTAATGACGCTTTTGACTTCTTGTGCATCACACATGACCTGACGCCACCCAACCACTCTATACACAAAAAGGCAGATGACGCCACTTTGTCAAGTGTTTTAAAAAAGGATCGTAGCCATATAGCCATGAATATAAAGAGCATCAAAAATCCACTTAAACTGAAGGTCATTCAATTACATGTGTGCCCTGTTAGCTAGAGACAAAGGTGAGCATTACATTTAAGGTAAGATGCTGTAGCTACTGTGGGCCTATGTTTCAAGCAGATGGTAGATTCAGGTAGAACTACTGGAGGGCAGAGTAGATGCAACTACAAGTAATTGACACTGGACACAATTGTCTATGTAAATAATACAAGCACTTCTTTAGATTTCCTTATAGCTTCACATGGAGAATCAGATATCATTCTGTGTATTTCCATGCAAGGCTTATGTATACTGTAGCTCCTTTTCACAGGCACAATGAATTAACAATAATTAAAATAAATGTGTCATGCGCCTGAATCTGTGCCAGAGGATGCTTTGTATTGTGCATGCATTGAAAATATCAGAGTATATACACCATGCATTTTATTTGTGCAACAATAACCACTACTTTTATTGCAGTTTAACCCACCATTGCCACAGCCAGTCCGATCACAGTGACAATGCCAAGAGACAGTAACCAGGTGCTCATGCTAGGAGATCCAGTGCTCTCAACTCCTTTGGTGTTGTTAAAGGGTAGGGTGACGGTGCTAGGCTCTGTAGTGACCCCAACGTACACAGGCACACTGCGGTTGTTCATGTCTGTGCTGTGACCAGCGGTCCGTCATTCAGTTTACACATCTCGTGGGCACACTGCAACAAGAATATTATATATATTATACAGTGATATTGTTTTTTGTAAACATTTGTGCTAACTTTCTCACCAGGTCTACACAACAGCCAGGGTGGGCTGTGACTCTTTACCTAGCAGTCCAGTCACCCATGTGGGTTTGTAAAAGCGAATGAAAACTAATGTCTAGCTAGGAAAATACAGTTCCACAATGACAATCTACTGCCTATATGCAAAACATCTTCTTATCATTCTATTTCCAAAAGCAGCTCAGGGCCCACCATGCACTTTCTAGACAAAGGCAGTTAATTGTAGGCAATGACCGCTGAAGGCCCATAGTTTTGACCTCCTACTTCCACAGTGGTGCTAGTGGCCTTACATATACACCAGAGATACATACATAATTAGAAATCACTCCATTTGCAAGAATGTTTTTCTGAACAAAAAAGGTAAGTTTCATAAAATCAGGTCCTATACTTATTTATTTGAGTCCAGCATAGGGGTTATTTACTAACATAGGGGCAGTGTCCCAAGGCAACCAATCAGTACTTTCATCGCACTGGCCGGTAAAAATGATGGTTGATCCCAATGTTATTAATAGAAAAAAAAAGATAAATATATAGGAAGGCAGGTATTTTTTTCCAGAAAGGGTGGCAACCCTACCAATCAGCAGTTCGTTTTGAACAGTCTATCACTAGTTAAAAATTGAAAGCAAAGTTCTGATTGGTTGCTGTGGGTATCTGATACCCAAATCTACTACAACCCCCACATTGTCTTCCCTGTGTTCCCATTGCCCCTTCTGTATCCCTGCAGCACCTTACCTGTTTTCCTTTGGCAAATATATACCCCAGGGGACTGAATCAACTTGATTGAATACAAACTGGGAAAAGCTTCCAGGATACTACCCGGAACTGTAGTATCTGCCCCACCTGGGGCACCAGGGTCTTCTCCCCGCCAGGGCAAAGACGGTAGTACCAGCCCTAGGGTTCCTCTCTGGGAGCAGGGCAGCTCCCTGAATAGGATGCTGTGCCCTGCCTCCTGTCCATAGCTCACTCATCGGATTGGTTAGAAGCGGTGACGGAACCACGCATTTGATTGGCTCCACCACACATCACTCAAAATTAAGGAAGCAACGGTATGGCTGATTGTGACATAATCATTTTCCTAAAACGAATAGGGCTGTTTTCAGGAACTGAACGGCAGCCATGCTTAATGGGGGCAGAATGTTATCAGTGACGAACATATGTCATAGACGTGTGCCTATAGATGGCTTCTTGGAAAAATGACAGTGTGACTAGAGGGACGCGTCGTGACATCAGCTGAAAGATTAGTGTCGCTCTGCCAGAAAGCTTCTATTTTTGTCTCTGCCTGACCTGCTGTTCGATTGGCTAGCTTGCCTGTCATTCACAGTTCACGCTCATTGACTGGTGTGGGTATGAGCCAGGTCATCCTATCAGCAGCCAGGTTTTGGAAGGAAGGGGATACAATTCGTGAGCATCTGGTGTTGCCTAGACAGATGTGAGGGCTGAGACAACAATGGATAGAGGGGAAGAGTGGGCTGCTGGCTCAGTGCTGTATCAGACAGGCAGCTTTGTGTACATAAGTGACATTTCTGATCAGAGGCAGTCTGACTGTGTGTGCTGGGTCTGCAGCTAGAGATGATTTTATCAACAGCCATTCTCTCATTCCCTTTTTAATATCCCAACCATCATTGACTGTATTTATACATATGTGCTGTGCTTAGGAGAGAAAATAAATTGGCACGAAAAATACCCCTTGTCACGTTTGGTATCCTAAAACCAATAAGAGACGCCAGGTTTCCGGTCACAGCTCACTCTTCTGCCTCTAACAGCAGCGTTTCACTTATGGAGGAGCTGCCAGGTCTAGAAGTGAGAGAACCAAGGCGAGAGTTCTGGGCACCGGGCAGACAAGAACCGTAACATGTGACTGGAGGGACAGGGTTAGAGCTAAGCGTAGTCATAGATCAGGAACTATCTGAAAATAGACATACAGTATTTTGGGCGATGGGAAGTAGGACGTGGCACCTTAGAATATTTGAATTTCGCACCAAGCATGATGGCCTCACGCTCGCCTAAAAGAGGCAGAAGTAGACTGCATGGAGGAATGCTTCAGGCATCCCTGCCGCCTCCCTGCTTTCATCACTGCCTGCTTACCGATTAGGATGTAGATTATTAACTCAAGGCAGAACCTTCCCCCCCCCCCCAAAAAAAACACGCGTGAAATTATTTACAGTTATTTACCAGTAGGTCTTTCCAGTTGACGCGAGGTCAACCATTTCGATTAGAAGAAAGGAGGTTCCCCCTTAATATTTAGAAAGGGTTTTTTTACAGTGAGACCTGTGAAGAGGTGGAATTCTTTCTCTGAATCAGTTGTACAGGCTGATACATTAAATAGCTTTAAGAAGGGGTTGGGTGGCTTTTTAGTAAGTGAGGGAATACAGGGTTATGGAAGATAGCTCATAGTTGATCCAGGGACTGGTCCGATTGCCATTTTGGATTCAGGAAGGAATTTTTTCCCCCTTTGAGGCATCTTAGAGAGGCTTCAAATTGGGTTTTGCCTTCGTCTAGATCAACTCTAGATAGCAGTTAGGCAGGTTAAAATCGAGTTAAAGGGTTGAACTTTATGGACATATGTTTTTTTTTCAACCTAACTTACTATGTTACTATGTATGACATCAGGCAAATAATTGTTTTCTCTTTTGTTCCACACCAGAGATGTAACTACAGAGGAGACAGGCCCTGTGGTTGCAAGGGGCCCAGGAGTTTATAGGGCCCAATGAGTCCCGAATTAAAGAGAAATTTCAATATATCTTGGTACAGTAAGTTAAATTACACATATTTTGGGATTCAAAATTTGCTGTGGGGCCCAGTAACATCTAGTTATGCCATTGTTCCACACTGATATTTACAACTACTAACAAAGCTAGCTGCTGATTACTTGCTGTGTCCAGCAGTGATAGGTGGTTGGGCCATTGGCCCTAAATCTGCAGCCTAAAGGTGGCCATACACGGATAGATCCGCTCGTTTGGCGATGTCGCCAAACGAGCGGATCTCCCTCCGATATGCCCACCTTGAGGTGGGCAATATCGGGCTGATCCGATCGTGGGCCCTAGGGCCCAACGATCGGATCCTATCGTTCGCCAAACGGGCGGTCGGATCGCGGGACCGCATCAACGAACAGATGCGGCCGCGATCCGACGGGATTTTTAACCCCATCCGATCGAGATCTGGCTGACTTTCGGCCAGATCTCGATCGGGGAAGCCCGTCGGGGGCCCCCATACACGGGCCAATAAGCTGCCGACTTGGTCTGTCGGCAGCTTTTATCGGCCCGTGTATGGCCACCTTTAGGTGGGGCAGATTTGGATGAGAAGCTTAGCCCTGTGCTTGGGTTGAGGCAGGTGGCAAGGCCCTTCTCCATTTGTGACACACTCACACTAGCCTATTCTGTTCCTCCAATAAACTGATATGGACATTAATGTGTGGGTTTAGGTTCAGGAGAACTTTTGGATGAAAGTCATCTCTGTCACTTTGTGATCAACTCTTGAACTTTATGTACATTGACTTCATGGACAATTTGTATGATGGATGTTGCGGTGATATGTACTCAAGCATCAATTAGGAATTTTATGTGCTTTAAACCTCAATTTGAGATTAGTCTACATACCCAGAACATGTGTGGTTTGTCAGTGGATTTCTTTTTATTGTGCACCATATTCACACTCTGCATCCTGAAGAAGGGAGTTGGAGACACCCCATTGATTTGATAATGGCTTAGTAAATTAAGTACCAGCAATAACTATTGATGTGTGCAGCATTTTTTTTTTTAAAAAAAAGATCAAAACAACAGGCAACATTCCTTTACAGGGCTCTTGTTAAATACAGTGTATGTTAATTTTTTATTTATTGATTTCCTGGCATATTGCCCCATGATTTGCACCAGGTTTTGTGCTCTTCATTAGAACCATTTCAGCTTTGACTTGCCCTCTTAGTATAAGGGTACTGAATACTGATAATGTTTATTCATAGAATATTTGCAAATCCAAGCATTAAAAGATTTAGGACACCCCCTTCACTTCCATAACACATGTAATTGCTCTGCTTTGTGAACCTGTTGTAGACAACATGAATCTTGATAATATTATTTCTCAAAGGTAGTCCTTGCAAAATCCTTAGAACCATCTTAAAAATGTTGTGTTATACTTGAGTGACTGGCCCTACCCAGCTACATCAGGAATTACATTTTCTGGCTTACTACCATCCACCCTTTTCAGACCAAGTAATTGTTTAATACGGACGCCTTTTTTACTGCTATGTATGGAGTGAAGTAGCAGGGAAGAGATTCAAGAATAAGAATATTTGTTGTTTCTAGGTCAACGAACATGAGAGCAAGGGTGTCCGTCATCCTAATTATGCGATACTTGACAGATCTGTGTTTTTCTTTTAATACTCAGATCATGTTCCTGAAATGTATGTAATCTACAGTAGAACCCCCATTTTACATTTTTCAAAGGACCATAAAAAATGGTGTAAAATCAGCAAAATGTTTTATGCATAATATATATGGGGGACCACAAAAAATTAGGGTAAATCATAGGATGTAGAATTGAGGCTTCACTGTATTTATGAATTGATGTGATGGCCTGGTTTGACCACAAGATGGCAAAATTAATGCATTAGAGCAGGGGTCAGCAACCTTTACTATCAAAAGAGCCATTTTGCCCCCTATTCCACTAACGAAAAATAACCTGGAGCCGCAAAACATAACACAGCTTATAAACTTTTAAAAGTTTTAGCCTTTTTTCTAATTTAACTGTTACAACAACAGAATACAACAAACAGAAGAGCAGTGTCCATGTGTAGACCTACTTTGAAATAAATTAAACACTGAATAGCCCTATTAAATGCTAGTGTTTTCATCTGTTTAATGTAACTTCTGTTTCTGAAGCTCCATGCTGATCTTTTCTCTCTTGTCTTGAGTATGTGACCACGGTAAGGTCTTGCCTGTCACTACTGGGACGTCTATACAGCCAGCGGTCACACACTCAAGAAGCCACCAGCAAGTGCAAGGGCAGTATAGACGGTATGACAAGACAAAACCGCAAGACCGAGCCCCAGCAAGCAGGATGAAGAGTTATTCATGCTGGTCTGCACTGCCCTTGCACACATATAGCCAAGATAGGTTGATGATATTTTCCCATGAATACAGAAATAATCCATAGCATGTTCACACTGTATATTGACAGAACACAGAAAGACAGAAAGAGAGAGACCGCACAAGAGAAACAATTATTGGGTATTTTCAGTATGTATATCCTTCAGCTGTGTTGCTAGGGGTCTAATATTCAATATCTCCAATTCTGTTATGATCTCAACATGAACAACTTCCATCTTTGTTTCAGTTTTATGTATTGTAAATGTGTACTTTGTAAGTTGTATTTACTTGTTTGCTCTGTATTTAGTACTTATGCCCATGTTTTGGAAATGTGTTGGGGGCATATTCAGGATACATTATCCTAGCAGTGCTATAAAATAAACCTACATTCATGACTGACATATGATGCATAATAGTAATGTTTAATACACATACCACTAGAGGTGTTTCATGTTTTTAAATCACTGGTATTTTTATACAGCACTTCTGCTTTCTTTTGGGAATAGTCCCATAGTGAATCATTGCAGTCTGCTACCCTAACAGAGAGGGGGTGGGGTGAGATGTACTACCTACTCTACTGCTGTCTCTCCCTCTCCCTTAAGATTTCAAGCTTAGCAGGTTGATGGTAAGATGCTCAAAAATTGCCCTTCCATTGAACTGCATAGTAATTTTCTGGACACTACAGTGCAGGTCTGGCAATTATAGCTTAGCAATGAGATTTTCTAAATCATTCCCATTCAGTCAATTGAAGGTCCGTTTGAATGTTTTGCTGTCAAACAGAGCCTCCTATAGGCTGCCAGTCCACATAGAAGCTACCAAATAGCCAATCCCAGCCCTTATTTGGCACCCCCATTCATGTGTTGCTCCCCAACTCTTTTTACATTTATGTGTGGCTCATATGTAAAAAGGTTGGGGACCCCTGCTTATAGTCTTTGGTCATTCTTGAGATCATATTTCATGTTATGGTTAGGGTGAAGAGGCATTAGATTTAAAAATCCCACCTTAGAGGTGGGCAAGGTTTACTCACATACATTTAGGAATTTAATCCTACATTTTTAGGGGCAGATTTATCAAAGGTCGAGGTGAAAACATTGAATTTCAAGCTATTTTTTGTGTACTTCGATTAGGGAATAGTCCAAATTCGATTCAAATTTGAAAAAAAACTTTGAAATTCGAATATCGAAATTTATCATGTACCGTCTCTTCAAAACTTCGACTTCAACCATTTGCCTTCTGAAACCTGCCGAAGAACTGTTTTAGCCTATGGGGGACCTCCTAGAAGCTATTTGGAGTAAATCGGTGGACTTTGAGAAATCAAATTTTTTTTGGGGGGGGGGAACTTTGAATTGAATTCGATCTAATGCGCTATTTCTTCAATCATACGATTCCAATACGGCCGAATACGGACCTCTTCAACCCAAAAAAACCTTCGACTTCACTTCGGTTGGTCTTTTTGAATTCAAAGTATTTTCAATTCAATATTCGACCCTTGATAAATATGCCCCTTAGTGTATACAAACCCCATGAAGTGGACAACCTGAAGCTTACATCCCTCAGACAAGTATAATGTTTAAATACTTATGCACAAAATTACTGATTGCTGAATGTATTATTGTTATGTTTAGTTAATTTTATTTTGTTGTGTGTTTGTTTGTTTTACATGTCTAAAACTAAAAATATTACCAATAAAAAAAAAATCCCACCATGGAATGATGCAGTTCCAAGTTGATTTTGGTGTTTGTAAATTCCTGTACTGGATCATTATCATTGGGGATACACAGAACCTGACTTTTGGGAATTTGGCCAAACTCTGTACTGTATCTGAAACCTCAGTGGTGCCGGAAATTCCCAGCAAGCAGCTGTAAAGTTCTGATGTGGGTAAAGCATGCACACAAATTGCTGCTGATCAGCATGACTAATTTTTACTGTTGTATACTGCTCTGTACAGTTTGGCTGAATCCTGCTAAAGAGCCTTGGATTTGGCTGAATCCCAAACCGAATCTTTATTATTATCCTAATAGCATGGGGGTATTCAGTGTCAGACTGGGGAGTAGTATAATGTTACCAGCTTGCACACCCTAGCTCTCTGTATCCTGAAAGCCTGGTGCCCGCGGAAGAAGGCTTCGGGATCTTCCAAAAATCGCAAGTATAATAAATTCATCCAGCACTCAGGTCAAAAATCCAGCAGGGACAAACCCTGCTTGATTTTTGACCTGAGTGCCGGTTGAATTTATTATATCCACCAGAGAACCTCAGACAAGCAGCCCTCTCTCCAGACTTTATTCCATACCTCTCAACTGTCCCGTTTTTTGCTGGACAGTCCCGATTTTGACAGCTCAGCCCGCAGTCCAGGATTGTTGCTGAAATGTCCAGACTTTCTCTTTGATCTCCTGCACTGAACAGCCAGAAAAAGATACAAAGTTTCTGATATTTAAATAAATAGGCTCTTGGCAGAGAACCCAGAACACTTAGCACCTGCACTTTGATTCATTTGTAACAATTTAAGATACGCAAATATACAATTGTAACTATTTAAGATAAGCAGGGCTCTTGTGAGAACTGAGACTCACAGTTTAAAAGGCAATTCACCTTTATTAGAAAAACTGCTATAACTCATAAAACATTGCCCTAAAACTTCCAGAAATGTGTTCAGACTTTCCATAACCTGGCAAATTTTGTAAAATAGACATGGTATTCAGGGGTGTGGCCATAACATGGGCATAGTCACATATTTTGAAATGTTGGGAGGTATGATTTCCTAATATCTTTTCTTTAGATAATATCATCTATCCTTCCCTCTATTTCTTCTCTTAGTTCTCATACACAAATGGAGAATAGCCATGAGATACAGTAGCCATATAAGGCCAAATATTTGGGTCAACAGAGCTGTCAACTTTGCAGTTGCAGTTTTCCCTATTAATAACATTGGGATCAGCCATCATTTTTACCGGCCAGGTCAGTAAAATGCTGGCCAGGTGGCAACCCTACAAACACGTGGACTCATCTGGATTTTTCCTGGTACCCCACAATTGGGTTAGTTTATCTCTCTGGTATTGCTCCAGCACATGCATGTACTATTAGCTTTTTCTACTTATTAATAATTGCTGGCATCAACCATTTTTAGTGGCCAAACAGGTAAAATATCACTTGGCAAACACCCCCAGGGTTCAGGCTCTCTGTCAGGTTAATAAAAAATGAAGACCACCAATAAACTAAGTAAACACAAAGTTTTAAATACAGCATCTGTCTTACTATACAGCCAGAGAACCCCCCCCAAACACACACACAACCCTGTGATCTGTATGCCCTGAGATAAATAATTCCCTTATTAACTAACAACAAAAGGTGTATCAGTTGTATTATAGTGCAACAGCAAAGGAGAGCTAAAGGAACCACGTTACACACAGGTATAATAAGATCAATAGTGAGTAATAATGGTACATGTTTAATCACTATCAGGCTTCCCCATGTATTGAAGGGGGAACCAATACGCAGAGCCGCGCAGAGGAACTAAAGTGAGCAATCGCTGTTGCAGAGGACTCAGGAGCACTTTGTGACGCACACAGGAAGCAGCATGTTTTGCAGGGCTGAACTTGCAAGCTGTATGCCGGCTCATTGACAGAATTAACTAGCAGGATTGGACCAGTAGTAGCAAGAATTCTCCCAGGATTTCTGGTCATGGTTCACAGTTGCTCTGCTTAAAACCTGCTGAGACACTGAGTCCTGGTCTATGTATTGGTAAGGCACTGGGTAAGGGATACTAAGCCTTATAGGCTGCTTTTTTGATTGTTTAAGGGCTTTGGGTTAAAAAAAGAATATATATATATATATATATATATATATATATATATATAATATATATATATATATATATATATATATATATATACATATATACACAAACTCAAAAGTCCTCTGCACTCAACCCATTCTCAATATATTTATGAAAAATGCCTTAAAAGTAGCAGTATGCACAAAATGTCTGTCTTAAATATATTGAGAATGGGTTGAGTGCAGAGGACTTTTGTATTTGTCTATATGGATTTTGTGGTCACAGCCTCATTGCACCCCCGCCTACTGTTTTTAAAAATTAGTGGTGAGCACAACTTTCCCTTGTTTGTTTTTATTTATTATTCTTATATTAATAGCAATATTCATGGCTGTAATATATATATTTTCAAAAAATTATACAATAAACACTGCTACTTTGAACTGTAGGAAATTATTTTATAATGTATTATGTCTTTTTTTTTTTTTTAATGACTGGTTTAATGTAATTTATTGCTTAATATTATGCATGGAGATTCCAAGATTCATGGAAGAGGGAGCCTTGAGTTTGTAGGGTTTAGGCACCCATAATTAATTGTCTTGTTTATAGCATGGACTGTGGTCACATTTGCTCTGCACGCCCCACTAATTTTCTAAGATAGTGTCAGTATTTTGTATTCAAAGCACAACCACTTTGTTTACCAAGTTAGACAGAGAAATGCCTTTGTTAGAGGTATCGAGTTGCTAGTGACCAGTGTCTTCATAGTGAACCACACATACCTGATGCTGACTGCCAATATAATGGCCACTTTGATAGATCAGTGACTGGTTTTATGTTTCCCCAGTTATTTTTCTAGGAAGGGAAACCCTGCTCCAACTGCATGTTACCAATTTGTTAGATCAGTGACTGGTTTTATGTTTCCCCAGTTATTTTTCTAGGAAGGGAAACCCTGCTCCAACTGCATGTTACCAATTTGTTGTATACTAAATGTTTACAGGCACTGAAGAATACCTCTCAACATTTTGGAAATAAAAAGAGGGACAAAATAGTTGGCGTGCTTAGTTTGGCAAATTTTTTGACCATGCCCATTGTTGTGGCCACACCCCCTAATTACCATGTTCAGTTTACAAAATTTGGCATGTTATGAAAGTTTGAACATATCTCTGTTTTTTTTTCCAGTTATTACAGTTTTGCTAATGATGGTGTATTGCCCTTTAAGCTGTGGGGACCTGTTATCATTTATTGTTAGAATTACTTATTTGCTTATCTCGAAATTGTTACAAAAAGTGTGTTATATGCAGCTGTGGCTGTTCTGGGCTCTCTGCCAAAAGCCAATTAAGTTAGAAAGTTTGTTTCATTTTCTGGCTGTTCAGTGCAGAGAAAAACAGGACTTTCCAGTACAAACGAGGGACTGCGTATTGAGCGGTCAAAAGACGGACTGTCCCTCTGAAAGTGGGACAGTTGGGAGGTATGCTGAAGCCTAAGCATCAATGTTTGAAAGCACAATAAATTACTTTTTTTGCTACCCTTTTGTTACCTTAAGGGCCAGTAACATCAAAAAAGGGGCTTTATCTGCAGTTAATATAGTGTTCTGTTACCCTGCACAGTAACACACCCGTAAGCATACCTCCCAACATTTGAGAACAGGAAAAAGGGACAGAAAAAGTTGAATTTTTTTTGGCCACACAGAATTTTTTTTGGCCACGCCCACTTGATGGACACCCCCTCAAAGACACGCCCATTTTACAAAAACACAACCCTTCCCCTTGGTTGGCATGGCAGCATCAGAGACACAGTGTGCACTAACAAAAAGCAGACAAAGTGGCCCCCATTATTTAATGACCGTGTGTGGCAGAAGCATTGCTGGCTCTCCACATTTAATGGCACATTCTGGTGCCAGCGCTTCATGACACCCTCTACCCCACCAATAACCCTGCTCAGTAATTGCTCCCCTCATTACATTAAAAAATTATAAATGACACTAACTCAGTTATGATTAAACTTTAAATAGTGTTTATAAATATCATAACAGTTTAAGTTTTTTAACTTTAACATAATGTGTTTAATGTAATGTCTCTTCAGAGTATTCCTTACCCATCATGTGTCTCCCAGTAGCTCATTACAAATGATTTCCGATGGCGCATTACCCATGTACCCCAATGCTCCGGCCCAATAACCCACATAACCCGGCAGATACCCCGTGCGTTACAGGATTAATAAAGGGATTGCAAGGGTGACTGGTGCCTCTTGGCTGCCCTACAACCCCCCAGTACCTCGGAATTTAAGCTCATGCTGGGGCTCCAGCTGAAGGATCTGCTCCACCTTGGCCATGTCTCCCGTATGGGCTGGGGGTTCCGGGGCCTGTCCCGGCGGCGGCTGCAGGAGCGGGTGATGCAGCAAAGCGGCGGAGGCTGCTGTAACGTCACGGCCCCTGCAAGGCCCCGGGGTAAAGGAACGCCCATGTGCAGGGACTGGGGGCTGGACGGCCGCTGCACAGTGGGACTACAGAGCCAACATGGCGGTGCCTTAGGGGTGGGGCGATTGAATGCTGGCACCGTATGTGAGGACCTTATTTGCCCTGTGTAATGTCAAAGTGATATATGAGAACATAAGCCTACAGCATATTCCCTCACTGGCACCTTGTGGGATTGTAGCGTTCTGCACGTCAGTGTTGTCAATTCTAGCTCGGCCTGCGGGACATCTCTCCTTGCTATCCCGGGCCTCGGGCCTAGCTGGTAAAACACCTGCCAAGGCTGCGGGCCCGTATTGCAAAAGGCAATGTATCTGCTGGTAAATTTGAAATACCTTTAAAAAGATCCCTCTCCCTGCCCCCAATCCCCTGTAAACTTAGCTTTTGCCCTCCGTCATGAAATCTCTGCATCATGGCCCGCCCCTTTGGCATCACACTCCGCCCCTTTTTGTTCCCACCTGGCGGTAAAAAATTTAGGAAAAGGTGGCAACCTTAGACACAACTGAACTGATAGCAGTAGCTCCAGTGTTCCCCTGCGTCAATTTTTAACTGGAGGCAGGAAGGACTGAGCAGTGTCAAGCACAAGTTTACTTAATTGTAAAAAGTGCATTATGATTCAAGTACCTTTAATGGGCAACTGAAAAATTTGCAAGCACAACTGCCCTTATAGGGGTGGTTCACCTTTAAGTTAACTTTTAGTATGTTCTAGAATGGCCAATTATAAGCAGATTTTCAATTGGTCTTCATTATTTATTCTTTATAGTTTTCTAATTATTTAATTATTTTCTGCTGACTTTTTTCAGCTTTCATATGGGGGTCACTGACCCCATCTAAAAACAAATGCTCTGTAAGGCTACACATTTATTGTTATTGCTACTTTTTATTACTCATTTTTCTATTCCGTTCCTCCCCTATTCGTATTCCAGTCTCTTATACAAATCAACACATGGTTGCTAGGGTAATCTGGACCATAGCAACCAGACTGCTCCAACTGGAGAGCTGCTTAATAAAACACTAAATAACCCAAAAAACACAAATAATTAAAAATGAAAACCAATTGCAAATTGTCTCAGAATATTCCTCTCTACATCATACTAAAAGTTAACTGAAAGGTGAACAACCCCTTTAATGTCGCTTGACAATTCTGACTACTGTGTAATAATACTGCAGTATAAAATGGTATATTCACTAGAGTTGGATGTGATTTCCAGTGCTCATTGGCCAACTCTTTTTCCATTAGGCTTAATCAATATCTTAGCAGTCCTGCAGGGGAATTCACAAAAGTGGAGCAAACTTGTATTGGAGTAAAAAATATTATTGGAGTTCTGCTTCTATATAGGGATGCACCGAATCCAGGATTCAGTTCGGGATTCGGCCAGGATTCGGCCTTTTCCAGCAGGATTCAGATTCGGCCGAATCCTTCTCCCCGGCAGAACTGAATCCTAATTTGCATATGCAAATTAGGGGCGGAGAGGGAAATCTCATGACTTTTTGTCACAAAACAAGGAAGTAAAAAATGTTTTCCCCTACCCACCCCTAATTTGCATATGCAAATTTGGATTTGGTTCGGTATTCGGCCAAATCCTTCATGAAGGATTCGGGGGTTCGGTCAAATCCAAAATTGTGGATTCGGTGCATCCCTACTTCTATACATACAAATCCGTACAAGCTGAAGTTGGTGTAAGGGTTTTTTTTATTTATCCAAATAAGCGATACAGGCGGCACTCCGGATGAATATGAGGAGGTTTATTGTGGCATATCAAGATAACAACATCGCCTTACGCATTTTCGGGAAGACATTCCCTTAATCATAGGCCTTTTTTTTTTTATTTACTAACAACTGTTTTCTGGTGTTAATAACAATTAATAATAAAAATGATTTGAAGATTTTCTGGCAGAAATGTAATATTCTTGTTAACACCCACTTTAGGGATCCACTTTTTATCAGATACTGTAAATCATTCATTTTTAATTGTTTTATTGCTATACGTTGGGGCATGGGACTGTTGACTTGATCAGTAAAGTTTACATTGACACCAATTATCTGGCCATTTTAATGCTGAGGGAGAAAAAAAGGCATATTTTTTTTGTTCCCTAAAATATATCACCTACACTCCTGGCTTAATTACACTGCTGTTTAATCACAACTTATATCTACAGTTGATACTGATGTGAACAAATTGGCTATCCCTCCTTAAATGCAGTTTTTTTGTTTGTTTTTCAAGCACAAGCCATGCACTTGCAAACTCTCCTCCTACGCAGACTTCTACAAAATGTCAGTCACGCTCGAGTGCCAAGTAGATGGCTGGGTGGTGGTGAAATGACTCCAAGAATGCTTGTTCGTCACTGGCAGAGCATATTTCACGATCATGGAGTACCGGAGCCTCAGGAATCCAGTGAGATACTTATAGCACATGCCCTGGGATCCAAAACGGTGAGTTGGACAGTCAGACATACACTAAACATCAGATGAGAGATATTCTTTTCTCAAGCACCAGCATGATTCAATATATCTGCTAAAGAAAAGCTAACAGTGAGCACACAAAATGTATTCTCTGTATTAGCAAATCAGTGACGCTGTGTTTTTAAAGGGACACAGCACATTCCATTTAAAGGATCGCTATTAACACAGCATTGGGATACATATAACGTATATTAATTTTAATGGATCAGCTGAGAGATGCAGTAGCTCAAAAGCAACACCTGTGCCTCTAAAGGTGGGCCCAACTTTCACCAAACTTTTTTTTTTTTTACTTTTGAGGCACATCAAATGCTTTCGATTTATAGATATAAGAAACAGACCAGGAACAGGCAGTACTTTAGTCTGCAAACACCCTTTATTGGTGTATTCTCACTCACGACATGTTTCGGGAGCTAGTCCCTTTTTCAAGTGAAGAAAAAGTCCAATTACCACACATTAAATAACAATTGTAACCCCTCCCCTTTAGTGTTCCAGGTGATACCTATGACATCATGGATAAGTCCATCCCTTTGTTGCATGTGAAAATATAAACCAACGACAGGAATACCATCACAAAAATGTGAAAAAAAGTCCCATAAAAATAGTCCATAAATAACAGTCCAACCTGTTGGAATAAATACAATGAAATACTTTAAATACTTAAGAAACTGCGCCAAGCCTATCCAAAGTAAAAATATATGAGCACAGCAAATGCTTTTGATGAAAAAAAATGGCATTCTGATGTATCGTATATAATTAATTCAAATAATATTAACGGGTCAGTGTTACAAGTTTAACTAATCAGTGCAGAACCATGCTGCAGGGATTATAATGAATTGCTCCTGTGCACACTGCTGATTGCACTGATTTCTCTGCGGCTGTGTTTTGCACATCCAGACCAATAACCAAGAATCCCTGCAGCATGTGGGTTTTACAAGTCATGAGTTTTAAAATGAATCCCAAATTATCCCATTGAAAGTGGACGTCTATAAATTATTCATGTTGTATGGCCAATTCATTATGAATCTGTACCCACATTGTTGCACAGAAATCGATACAGTCTCCAGCATCTCTTTGAACATTTACATTTTTTTTTAGGGTAGCACTGATTTTTATTCTGCAGTTGTGCTGTACAGTTATGTGTCCTGTGTATTTTTTAGGGATGCAGCGAATCCAGGGTTCGGCTTCGGCCGACTCATTCTGCCTGGCCGAACTGAATCCGACCCCTAATTTGCATATGCAAATGAGAGGCGGGGAGGGAAAATCCGTGACTTTTTGTCATAAAACAAGGAAGTAAAAAACATTTTCCCCTTCATTAGGATTCTGATTCAGTATTCGACTGAATCTGTCACGAAGGATACGGGGATTCGGCCGAATCCAAAATAGTGGATTCTGTGCATCCCTAGTATTTTATGGGTCTCAGATTTAAACCAATAATAAAGTAACCCTACGTTAGTCTGATGGGGTAGTTCACCTTAAAATTAACCTTTTGTATAACATATAAAATTAATTTCTATGACGATATATAGTTAGATTTAATTTTCTTTAGTGTGTGTCCTGCAAATTCCTAGTGTTGCCTTTAAATTGCTTTGTAATTGGGGTTCCAGTTGACACTGGTTTGGTAGTCATAATGAAAAAATAGGACAGGGTATCCATAGACAGATGAGCAATACAAAAAAAGCCTCACAGAGGCTTGGTTACTGAATATGAGCTTATACTAAGCTGAGCTGAATACCAATCAGTTCTGATGAATGATGGAGACTTTATTCTTTGTTTCTATGCAACTGGAGTAATCAATAATTAACCAAGGAGTGTGATTGTTTCAAGACATCCAGTTAACACCCATAAAATACACATGCAGCAAGGCTAGTGATTAGTTTGTATGTAGAGTTGCATTACTCCATAAACCTATTCTGTAAAATGCATCAAAACTGGTAAGTGATCTGTCAGCGTATAGTTTTAGAATGCTTTTTTTTTTTATATATACATTTCAGATACATAACAGATCGAGCACTCGTTTGTAAATTAAATTGCTTTTATCCAGATGCACACAATAAAAGCAGTTTGATTTATGATTCGAATGCGGGTTCTTTTAGAGGTAAGCTACATTGTGACTTTACACTGCACCCACATCTATTAAAGAGGAATCCGGAATCCGAGTGCGGATGCTAATATAATATATATTAGGGATGCACCGAATCCAGGATTCGGTTCGGGATTCGGTTCGGGGTTCGGCCTTTTTCAGCAGGATTCGGATTCGGCCGAATCCTTCTGCCCGGCTGAACCAAATCCTAATTTGCATATGCAAATTAGGGGCGGGGAGGGAAATCGCGTGACTTTTTGTCACAAAACAAGGAAGTAAAAAATATTTTCCCCTTTCAACCCCTAATTTGCATATGCAAATTAGGGTTCGGATTCGGTTCGGTATTCAGCCGAATCTTTCACGAAGGATTCGGCCGAATCCAAAATAGTGGATTCGGTGCATCCCTTATATATATATATATATATATATACACACAATGCTATATATCTTTTATGACGTGTACCCACTCCAAAGGACACTGAGCATGTTCTGGGCCTCAGGCAGCGGAAAGGTCAATCAAGTAAAAAGGGAGGCACCGAAGATATCATCTAGAATATTTGTAATTGTTGGGCTGTTGTACCCAAAGTTTGTGTTTTCTTACCAGTAAATGTTTGCATGTGTTCCATGATTCCTAATGTTCTCTCCTGTAATGAATCATGAGTAGTATTTCTTTGTACATAGTAAATGGATCGCATTTAATCTTTTTCTTGCAGTTTCCAAGTCTCCCTCCTTCAGTAGCTCAGTCTTCTGTCACTGTAGCTCAGCTAAGGCACATAGAGACCATGGCTCAGCAGCGCTTAAAGAGGTAGGGAAAAACTCAACTGCAGAGCAGCAGAATGACTCCACTACAGAGCGACAGCTAACCGCACAACACTTGACAGTAACTTTGAATTAGTGTTTCCTAAATCCAAATTATGTAGTTCCCAAAGCTGACCATGCACAGACCAAATCAGTGTGCTGATGTGGTTCCCATGCGATGGGATTTTCAAGCTGCCTGATAGAGATCTGCCCAATTTTCCGTCAGATATTTATTGGGCAAGCAGTCCCTGTGTATTGCTGCTGCCATTCCTTTAATGTAGCACACTGCGGCTTCAGTATGCATAGAATGTGGGAAAATAGCACTAATATCATTAGTGGGGCTCATTTGCTAACACAGTAAGAATTCCGCAGTGTACAGATATGGGATCCGTTATACGTAAACCCATTATCCAGTAAGTTCCGAATTATGGCCATCCCCCTTAGACTCCCTTTTAACCAAATTTTAAAAGATGATTTCCTTTTTTTCGTAATAATAAAACAGTACCTAAGATAATTAATCCCTATTTGTAGCAAAACCAGGCTATTGGGTTTATTTCATGTATAAATGATTTTTTAGTAAACTTAAAGTATAAAGAACCAAATTATAGAAAAAGATCCTTAATCTGGAAAACCCCAGGTCCCGAGCATTCTGGATAACAGGTACCATACCTGTAGTAACCATAGCATAGCAACCAATCAGACATTAGCCTTTAGCAATCTACCTGGATCAGATTGATCAAAACTAGTGGCCGATTGATTGCTATGGGTACTGCACTAGAAAAAATACCGCTGCAGCATCTCTTTGTTGCTAAATTCCTCTATAGTAGACAGTTTTGTTGTAATGGTAGACGTGCTCTGCAGGGAGGCTGATTTGGGTATGTACCAACAGGCACTTTAACTTGTTTTGACGTGCAATGAATTTTCATGCACCCACACAGAAATGCCTGTTAATTGACATCCGTGTTCCCTCTGGGTCTGTACCCAAGGGAGTGGAAATCAATCCGCAATTGTTTACTTTGGTTTCTCCTGCATTCAGCGTCATTATCAAAATCCCTTAGGTGCCTCATGTAAGAAGTAAGTAAAAACATCATGGGGTATGTACCCTAAAGCAGTGCTTGCTTGGCACAATTTCCTAAAATCTTTATACTATAGATTCATAGGGGACCCAGGTGCACATTCATTGAGCCATCAACATGGGCAGTGGATTATACAATATTACTTATTTAGAAGAATGCCATTACAAACATATGCATTCATTTATATTGCTGTTGTTCCATTTCTATTTCAATTCAGGGTCCCTATTCAGTATGTTATTGGAGAGTGGGATTTCTTGGATATAACCTTAAAAATGAGACCTCCAGTATTCATTCCAAGGCCCGAGACAGAGGTATAAAAGCATCTCCTTCGTGTATGTAAATGATTTAGAAATGGGGCAGTATATTTGATTTATATAAATATTTAGTTAGATTAGCTGGTGACGTTCTAGAAAGGTTGAGTGGGTGTTGATGATAATTCAGTATATAAAGGCTGTGAAAAGATTATTCTCATTTATTCCTTTGGGAGATATGGTGTCCATTTTAAAAATCCAATAGCTCTCCCTCTTCAGGAGAGTTTGTTCTAGGTTGCCTTTCCTTACTCCTAGATTAATTTTTATTGCCCAAAAACTTTTTGTCACCAACAGTTCAGACCTCTCTGTATGCAAGGCCCTATGATAGGCCTTCTTGACATTTTTCAGCGATGAAAAATTTAGAACGGAATTGGTAGCAGTGGATTTCCTAAAATTCCTAGTATCCAAACATCCATCAGTGTCCAATTCAATCTGGAGGTCCAGGAAAGAGACCTATTGGATATGTCCATGGTCAATTTTATTTTCAAATTATTATCATTCAACTTGGTTACAAATTCTACAGCCTCTCTTTCAGTACCGTGCCAGATTATTAGTATATCTTCTATATATCTAATCCACTTGACGATATTAAGATGGTATTGGGACATATGACTAATTCCCACCACCGTCTTTTCCCAGAACCCCAAAAAGAGGTTGGTGTAAGAGGAGGCACAAGACGTACCCATTGCGGTTCCTACATAATATTAAACATTTAAGTCTTTGTTTCAGGAACTGGTCGGCCTTGTCCTTGGAGCCAGCAGAAGGTTGCAGTGCTCTGCAGAGCCCCTGGTTCTGGAGGTGGGATGTGGTTCAGGGGCTGTGTCTTTGTCATTACTACGGAGGGTGCCTCAGGTAACAAGGTTTGCATGAGCTCCGGAACTTGTAACGCTTAAAGTTGCCAGGAAACACTCATATATATGGGAGCTGAGCCCCTTTTTTATTTGATGAATGAAAATGAAATAAAAATGAAGGACTGTAGTTAATCTTGCCTGGGAAGACAGTCCATATGTCTTTGGTTTAACAGTTATACATTTTGTATCTCAGATATTTAGTGCTTTCTCTGTACATGGGCAAACCCACAAGGAAGCTCCAGAGCAGTGGTTTGCAGACTGTTTTTTTTATGCCCCCATTTGAGGGCTGGTATCTGCTTAAGCCTCCTTATAACAATGATATAGATATATGAGAAGGTTACATGTGTATAGTTGTATCATCATCCTGCTATAGCTCCAAGAATATCAAGGACAGCAAAGCTAACTAGCCTTTAGATTGGGCCCACATTCACTTGTTTTATCTCTATGCAGTTTAAAAACCTACGCTTTAGGAAAATCCTATTTTTTTGTTTTTTTTTGTTTAGTGATATGGAAAGAATTCATACCCTCTGTGTTTTATTGGTACATGATCTTTGGAAAAGAAAGTTGCCTGCACTGTAAGGGTAGTGCCACACTGTGCTGATGTGGCTTTCACTTGTTTGTGTTTCTGTATTAACATGCACTTCTTCAGCCTGAATGCAGACATAAAGAGCAGATTTTGGCACAGAGTATGCATTTTTTAACCAAAATTCCTTCCCTGTGTGCACCCAGTCTAAAGCTGTGCCGAAAACAAAAATGAGTGGAGGTCAGTGCTGTTTCTTGGCTTGGGTTTATATGTAGGCCAAGAATCAACAGTTACATTGCCCTAATGGCTTTTCTTCTATCAGAAGATACATAACATACACCCTTTTGTATCTGATCTACAGGCTCAAATAACAGCAATTGATAAAACGGAAGCAGCTGTCAGACTGACTAGAGAAAATGCAGTAAGGTAAGTGTTACCCAGCTGTAATCAACTTCAATTAAATGTATATCTGTACTGTACTGGGGAAAGTTAAACTGAGGGACTGGAGCAACTGCAGGGAGTGGTGATGTCTAGCAGTGGCTGTAGGAGAGGCCAACAATTACCAGGATGGTAGAGCCATAGACGTTTATGTAGCATCAGAAGGTGTAACCCTAAATGTGCAATGTGCTAATAACGAGAGCAGTTACAGCATCTTAATTATTTTTGGTTTGCCTGCAATGAATTTCCTAGAGCTCTGTACAATGGAAAGAAATAATAATGAATATAGAAATAATTATATGGAAGAGAGGTACAACACTAGTAGTGTTTGAGAACGTGTGACATAAAACGAAGTTTAGGTGAAGGCTAACGCTTTACACCCACAAAGGATTCTTCAACTTCCTTCTGCATGATTGTTGTCTTGTGTGTTATACATATGGGGGGGCAAATGTGCAAACAGTCCTCCAAGGAAATACCTCTAGCGCATCCTACCCAGTGCCACCCTGCAGAGTATGAACAAAGCACAAACACTATGGCATACTGCATTGCTGCACTCACCCACGTCTTATCAATACTGCCCAGCATGTTGGGAAATATAATGGTGATGGTGCCACAGTTATGGACAGAGTGACTAATGTTATGGGCCTAGCGGGTGTTGGAGTTTGCATAAGCCTTTAAGAGGTGGAAGTGTGCTGCTCTCCAATATTTGTAGTTGTTTGAGTGGAAGAATGTTCTTATGCATGAGAAGAATAGATCATGTGCAGAGCAAAGGTGAAAATCTATACTGTATGTTGGCTATTTAGGCCAATCTTGGTTATGAGTATATTGGAAGCAAGTTTGTGGAATGGCATGTACTGCAGCAGTATGTTTTTTAGTCTAGAAGGACAGATTTAAGAAACAATGTCCAAAGCTTATTGCACAGAGGATTTTTTCCCAGCTTTTTCCTAGGAAGAAATCAGTATGCCAGGAATTATCTCACACACAGGGTTTTTTTTTTTTGCCACATAGGGTTTTTTTTCTTAAAAAGCACGATTTGGCCATATACAACAAGAGCCTGACTAAACTTAATCTGAACCCTACAAATTGTGAAAAATTTGCGCACAGCAAATATTAAACACTTCACATTTGATTTGGCCAAATCTAAATTCTGTTTAAAAAAGCTTGGATTCGACCGAATCCTGGATTCTGTGCATTCCTATTAGGAACACAATATTTGTGCAGCATACACATGTTGAGATATATTTTATTGCTCCAATTTAGGATGGAAATCATCAACCCTATAATTTCAAAATGTATTATGTACACTTTACATTTGAGAGCAGTTTGTTTCCCCCAAGAATATGATTATGCCTTCAAAGCTGGGTTTTAATTTCATAATATCATAGACTGTAAATGCCACAGCCCCTTCTTATGTGTGGTCCTAGCGTTGCTTTTTTATGTCTTCTCTGCTGTTGCCTTTTTATACTGGAAATGTCTTTCTAACTATATTTTTAATTACTAAGGGTTTCCTACTCTCCTCACCATGAAAAAATGTGTAGCCTGCAAAAGTAAATAACCAAAAGGCTAAGCTAGGAGGTTCTCCAGCAGCGAGAGATGTAGGGGGAGTATAATCCTTTAATGAGCTGCATGTGGCAATATTCCTGGTGAGAGGAATGCAGATGTGAAGGAGTTCTAGGAACCAGTTCTGTGGATCAGGTTAAATACTTCTAAGAATGAACCATATGGAGAAATAAAAAGTCTGGTACAGAACAGAGGAAGTGGTTTTCTTGGAGCAATAAGTGCAAGAATCCGATTAATAGTAAGTGGCAGTATGAAATAGCAGAATATTTTTTATTGAGCAATAGGAGGCGTTGTAGGGACTAGGTGTGATAATGCAATAAGAAGGAGTTCCAGGCAGAGGTTTAAGAAATTCCTGGAGCATTATAGGGAGGATATTAGAATAGAAAAGAAAATATTGAAAATGTTTGCTGAAGCATAACTCTTTCATTTCTTTCTTTAGTCTAGGTCTCCAAAACCAAATCCAAGTTCTGCTTCTTGATATTTTAATTGGTAAAGATTTCCCTGTTTCTTTGTGTTCTCCATCATGTTCTTCCCACCATTCAAAATGACTCTCCTTATACAACCCTAACAATTGATAGATAGGGCACTCCCATGCTACCCTTAGGTCTCTGACAATCTATTTTTACAGATCCGCCAGATCCTCTCCTTATCTGCGGTCCTGTGGATGTTCTGGTCAGTAATCCCCCTTATATATCCTCATCTGATATCTCTGAACTTGATCCAGAAATTGTTAAGTAAGTATTGTACAATATCCAGATCAGAACGCAAAGCTCTGCACAGGCTGCTGGTTACACTTCATTTTTTTCTTTCAGCTGTGAGGATCATTCAGCATTAGATGGGGGTCCGGATGGCATGGATGTAATAAAGGGGATACTATCCCTTGCACCTCAGCTTCTAAAGCCTGGTGGGTATGTATTTTCATTTTAATCTTGGTTTAAGCTTTTCACTTTGTGCAACGACATGTGTGGTCCAGCTGTTGTCTCATGCTGTCTACCTTTGTTCTAACAGGGATATAATGCCTCATGCTGTCTACCTTTGTTTTAACAGGGATATATTTCTAGAGGTCGATCCCAGTCACCCAGAGATAATAGAGTTGTGGATTCAGAATCACACTGATATGCACCTTCAGTATATTAGCACTGTACAAGACTTCTGTGGCAGGTACTGCAATATTCTTATGTGCTTTTCAGGATAGCTGGTGTTATCATTACTGTTATCTTATTTTTATGCAATTAAACTTTAAAACAATGGGTTCCGAATTTCTAGATTCAATTCCCCCCTTTACAGACCCAAATTGGGCAAGGATCTGCTGCTTTAATAAAGAGGGGAGACTACAGATACAGTATATAAAACCATTGTCTAATTGGCACCCTAAAATCAGACTTGACATATCCAAGACAACAAATAGGCTTTCACCCTCATCTTATCTATTTTCCACAGGTCAAGGTTTGTACATTTACGCAGAGACTAAGCCTCTCTTCATGCTGTTCCTGCCATGACGCAAAAACTGGATCCCCTGATTCCCTGGATATCCAAAGCCAAACATGGTCCACTCCTTTCATTAGTGTGCTGTATCTACCTCAGTATGGCCCCATATTACAGGATAACCATCTAAAGGATAGGGTTGCCACCTTTTCTGGAAAAAAATACCGGCCTATCTATATATTTATATTTTTTCCCTATTAATAACATTGGGATCAACCATCATTTTTACTGACCAAGTCGGTAAAAAACCGGCCAAGCGGCAACCCTACTGATGGATAATATGAAATGTTTGTCCTCACCATTGCTACCCTTGTTAGCACAATACACTCAATGGCAGCCTAGCTTTTGTGCCATGAACTAACTAGGTATATAATGCAATTTGTATTGGAGGTCATGTAAATCAACATCTGCAACCAAGGGACACCAAAATCAAAACATTTAAGTTTCTGTCCCTGAAATCAACATGTAATGATTGCTAAAGCAGAGATGTGTTTGGAAATGCTGATCAGGCCCCATATACATCAGTGTTTATAATCCCTGGCAGTTGTGTCAACAGCTCAGATATAAAATTGCTGATGCATATGTAGATTTAGGTACACCCATGCTTTGAAAGTGCACATATTAAATATTGCTACTGGGTACATTGTGACTCAATCTATTCAAGTTATTTCAAGAATTATTTGATAATGGCTCGTTGCTGAAGCTCAGTACAACATGTTCCCAGGGCGGAACCTTCCATACTGCATCACTCGTGCTCCTGGGAGGAAGTGCTGATACAGCAATGAGTCTGGACAGATATTACAGAATGCAGCACAACATGGAACATAAGCTGAAGGCAGGGACAGTGAGAAACTTCTGTTAAAAGATATATTGCCAAGATCTTTTCTTGAAATAGAACAAAACTCTGGTGCCTTTCTCACCACAGCTCCAGTGAGGGCATGCTCTTGTGTTGCTCTCCAGGGCATCATGAAAACGAGCTATGGGCAACCTGAGGCCTTCTGCTGCTGGTCGGCTGACTAGTGTTGTAGGAAGCAGCCAATCTGTCCAAACAAAACCGCAGTTGCCTATTCGTTTTCTTATTCTGTTGCACAAGACTTGTGGAATTGACAACTCCAAACTGCTGAACATTTCTGAGACTATATTTTTTATTTCTTTTGTGAATTGTACTTTATTCACTGCTTTCGTCATTCTAAAAGTTAATCTAATGGTGAAATACTCCCTTTAACCAAACTGCAATAAAATCAGTGTGCATATCCAACTGGCTAAGTGACTAACATATGTCAGTTTATCTCCTGATATGGACAATCAGTCTGTTTGTATGGAAGAGATGAGCTCTTATCTTTATTATATGTGTGCCTGCAGTTTTCACTGCTATTACAGGCTGGGCTAATAAGGAAGTGCATGATGGGCATAAGAACATAAGCCTTTTTATTTTTGAGAATTCACTGAAACCTTTTGTTTCTAGACTAGATTCCTATGGTGGGGCCGGTACAGGTATGGGACCTGGGGGTTTCCAGATAATGGATTTGGATTTCCATACCTGAAGTCTACAAAAAAAATCATTTAAACATGAAATAAACCCATTAGACTTGGTTTGCCTCCAATACGGATTAGTTATAGCTTAGTTGGGATCAAGCACAAGGTACTGTTTTATTATTACAGAATAAAAGGAAATCATTTTTAAATGAATTATTTGATTACAATGGAGTCTATGGAAGATGGCCCCCATGACCCCATACTTGTATATTGTGATTATTGCAGTGCATTAGCTGACTTCACTCACCTGTTCTATGTGCATAATCCTGCTGGGAGCTGTTGCTCCTGGGGTACCAGATCTATACCCTTTAAATGCTTTGCTCTGCTTTTAATGGCCCCAATATTCCCCCACAGGTAGACTGCTCAATAGTTTGTGCTCCCCAAGTTGTTGATGCTACAATTCTTGTGTGTGCGGCATGTCGTAAGTACGTAGAAACGTATGGATGTAATTTCTAGGGCGGCAATTTCGCATTCTTTGTTCCAGCGACCACACGCTCATTTATCCTTCGCATATAAAGATACGCACAATACTCATGCGACAATACGCCGCAGAAAGTGCTTTTTTTTAAAGCATTTCTTTGACAGGCTTATTGAACGTCCAGCCTGTGTGGGCGGAGAAAGCACTGTGATGCACTATGGGATTCAAATTGCTCGGAAGCCGTAGTTGCCGAAACACGATTTTTAAAAATCATGGGCGACAAATCTCCCCGTGTGTCACTACCCTTAGACAACATGCTGCAACACTACAAATGCCTACATGGGCTACCTATGCCTTCTTATCCTGACCTTCACCTAAAAGGTCTCTGTAACAAAGCATTGCCTTACATCACAAATCTCCAGATACTCTCCTAATCGACCCCCCATTCCTTTAATGACTTTCCGTCTCCCCATGTGCACAATTACAGGACTTGCACAATAGATGTTCTCTAGATAAACACACTGCAAATCCTACACACTAACCTATTGACTTCTACCTGCTCCTGTACTTATGACAAAATGGAACCTAATTAAAGACTTAACACATAACAGCACCCTATCAATGGCCACCCATTTATTCCTCTAACATACACTTCTCCTGTTTTGTTTGTTTTTTTTTTTTCTTACCTTGTGTCTTTCTTATCCCTGCTCCCTTTTGTTTAAGCCTTTGCAGGCATGTCCTTTGTTGCCTACTGTATTGGTTTGTCTGTATTTTGGTTGTATGTACTTGCATATAAAGAGTTTTGGATTATGTTGGTGCTTTATAAATGAATGTAATAGTAATATCAACTATGTATTTATCTGCTTTAATGCCTTATTGTGCACTCAAGAATGTAAATTCTTGTATACATGCCCCTCCAATTTTGTAATCTTGTCTTGTTATTGTAAGATCTTGTTTGTTATACTTTGTACATTGCTGTTGTCATATAAATAAATGATGACCCGGATTGGCAATCTATGGGTTCTGGCAAATGCTAGAGGGGCTGCTTTAAGTTACCATAGACCAGGGGCCCTCAAACTATGGCCCACAGGCCGGATATGGCGCTTCAAGGTTATTTACCCGGCCCCCGCTGCAGCTGCGTCCAGCTTAGTTCAGAACTACCTATTTAATATAATGGGAAATTTGTGGCCCTGTGTCACTTATTCCAGAACCAGGATTTGGCCTTTTTCGTCAGGATTCGGATTCAGCCGAATCCAAGTGCCTAGCTGAACTGAATCTGAATATTAAAAATCCCTTAAATGTTCGTTACACAAACAAGGAATTTGTGGGATTTTTTGTGCGCTGCACATGTGGACCAATTGCAAATTGTTGCAGAATATCACTCTATAGGTCATTATAAAGGTTAGTTTAAAGGTGAACTACCCCTGTAAGGAAGCAAAGATATAACAATTGGCAAAAACAGCCTGGCATGTTAGCAGTTAATCTCTGCTTCTGCCATGAAATGTAACTCTACAACAAAGCCTCTTTATGAGCTCATTTGCCCATATTATTTACTTTTATACTAAGTGTCTTTTTTTTCTAAATTATTCTAGCGCATTTTGTAAATGAAAAAAAAAAGTGGTGCAAAAACAAATCCCCCTTTTTTCTGATCATGAGCAAATCCCTTTCTCTGCCGTGCAACGCTCTTGCCTCTACCTCCCCGCTGTGCGTAGTAAAGCAAATCATAGTTAGCTTAGCCATTTCCTAGAAGTTAGTGACAAAGTCCCTTGTGACAGGAAGATCTTTCCAGGAAAGAGACAAAGAGCAATAACAGAGAAAGGAGCTGTAGGTCAGGCGCTGCTGAGCCTCCAGGTGAAATAGAAATCGGAGCCTTAACCCTTCCACTGCTGCAATTGCATGACGCTGCGCATACTGCCTTATTCTCACCTTCTTTCCTGCAAGGAACACTAGAAGGTGGTTTTATATGAAGGACACATTGATGATATACTGTGAATACAGGTATAGGACCTGTTATCCAGAATGCTCGGGACCTGGGGTTTTCCGGATAATGGATCATTCTGTAATTTGAATCTTCATACCGAAAGGGCAGAGACACGCTCAGATTCGGGAAGATTAGTTGGTCGGCAACAAATATCCTCTTCTTCGAGGCGACTAATCTCCCAGAACTGTCTTCCCGTCAGCTAGAATGTAAATCGCCGGCAGGATGGCACTTGGATCGATTCGTTTTCCGAAGTCGCCCAAACTTCGGGTGTCTTCGGAAAATGAAGCGCAAGTGCCATCCCGCCGGCGATTTACATTCTAGCCAGGGGGAAGGCAGTTTGGGGAGATTAGTCGCCTCGAAGATCTACCCGATTCTGAGCGTATGTCTCTGCCCTAAGTCTACTAGAAGTATAATTTAAACATTAAATAAACCTACTAGGTGGGTTTTGCTTCCAATAAGGATTAATTATATCTTAGTTGGGATCAAGAACAAGGTACTGATTTATTACTATGGAGAAAAAGGTAATAATTAAAAAAAAAAAAATGGATTATTTGTATGAAATGGAGTCATTGGGAGACGGCCTTCCGCTTTCTGGATGACGGGTTTCCAGACAACAGATCCCACACTTATAGAAAGATACATAATAATGATCAATGGGGAAGCTTTTTAAGGCTTCCTGGGGTTCCTAACTGGCTGACTTGCTTCCCGCCCCCATAATCATGACAACGACCAACACAATTTGGTACCCTGTGTGTACAGCAGTCAGACAGAAGAATAACTAGAAGTTACTCCACAGCAGAATAATTTTAGGACCCGCCTAAACTTTGGAAATAAGCAATTTTTCATAAACATATATTTAAACTGCTTATCAGTGCCCCCCTTTAACTCCTGGGGCCCCAAGTAGTTGCCGAAATTGCTTACGGTCTAGTCAGGCCCCTGACATCAGTGTTGGTCAATCTGTCCCCTTCTACCAGACTGTTGGACAACCAGTGTCCCTCCAGATATTGTTGAACTGCGACTCTGTGTCATGCCAACAGTTCATTTAATAACAGATACAGGGCAGCAGGTTGCCTATGTCTTATTTAAGCATCTGCTGAGGGCCAGGCCATATCTATATATAGGCATCTGTTGGCTGCTGCCTAGGTTGGCAGCTTTAGGAGGGCAGATCTTTATGTGGGTTCAACGTGCAGCACAGTGAGTACAAACTGTAATATCAGTCTGGTCCTCTGCAGGTTGCTAGTACGAGCCTGCTAATTCCCCAGAACAAATGGTACTATATATTCAATGTCAGTTTGATGTATAACAACCCCAAACTAAATGGCAGGAGAAATGTACCTTCATGTATAATAATCCCAGCCTATTTGTTGTAATCTTTCCGTAACATTAACCATAAACCAATAGGATTGTTTTGCCACCAATATGGATTCATGCAGTTTAGTTACAATCAAAAACAGGGTACTGTTGTATTATAAAAAATAGGATTATTTGCTTAAAAAGACTATGGAAAAACGCCTTCCTTTAATTCAGAGCTTTCTGGATAAGAGATCTCATACCTGTATTACTAATTCTAGCATTCCCTGATGGCCTACTTGCTAGCCTCAGGGGCCCCATTTTTCTTTTATTCTAGCAGTATGGCAGTTTCCATAGATACTATTGTTTTACTGACTGGACAGTTCTAACTCAGAGCCCCAACTCTGATATTACTCCAGGATAATGGAAATGGGTTGGTGACATCAAAGAGCTTGTTAAATAATAGTGCAGAAATTCTTGGTAGCTTGGCAACTGCTGTCCCTCTGTTATTTTCTTTTTATATTTGTGTTTCTGTTTTATCGTTTTACAGTAGATTTTCCACTGGGTAATAATACAAAATGAGTAAACAGACAACAATGCATAGGTCAAGGGGCTATATCCCAAAAGGTGGTGATGAAAATGGCAGTACTCACCTCAGACGGCAACGCCCAACAGGTAAGGGCAGAGACACACACTCAGATTCGGGAGATTAAGTGACAAATCTCTTCTTTGGGGCGACTAATCTCCCCGAACCACCTCCCGCCTGCTAGAACGTAAATCGCAGGCAGGATGGCAATCGGTGTGCTTCGTTTTCCGAAGTTGCCTCATGAGGAAACTTAGGGCTACTTCGGAAAACGAAGAGCTCCAAGTGCAATCCCGCCGAAGATTTAGATTCTAGCCGACAGTAGGCATTCCGGGAAGGTTAGTCTCCCCGAAGAAGAGGCAATTTATTGCCAGGTGACTAAATTTACCCGAATCTAAGGGTGTGTCTCTGCCCTTACTGCTTCTGGTATTTTTAAGAGCCAAATTTCCAGACCCCCTCTGGTTCAGAAAAGATGACTGCGGGGGGGCAGAAAGAAAGCCACCTCATGCGGCAGAGGGTCAAGATCACCCCTGGGTGGGTTGTGATGCAAAAAGGGGAGGGATTACAAGGGACGGTGCAGGACTGATCAGGTCAAGGCAGGAGGAATTTGGTTAATGGAGTGGTGCAGAGGGAGGTGCAGGAGAACCTGGATGCAGGGTTTGGGGGCAAGCCTGGGACAGAGCAATAAGTGGTTGCACATTTACTGGCAATTACATTTCCAGTAAATTTGTAATACCAACCCCAGGCTGGTAATATACCAGCTACGCCAGTGAGCTATTGGCCAGGTGGCAACCCTAGTGATTTAGCTGTAAAGGCTAATTTTTCCTGCAGTGGATTTTTTTTTTTTTTATCTTACCTGCGTTCAAACACATCCTTATGGCACAATGACTACAAAGCCATTGAAAAGAACAGGCCAGATGAGCCAACATAAGGAAATAAACTCCCAGGATCCCCGTTCAACCTTTGGGTCACTGGGAGTTCAGCTGGAGATCTAGCCGTAAGTTATATATCTCGTATTTTCTCATTGTGAACCCCTCTCTGGGGCAGAGCTACAGCTAAATACCTTTACTGTACATGATGGGGTAGGATGACGCTAGCAGGGTGAGTGCTCTCAGTTGGAACAAATTGCCACCTGCTGGGAAAGTCACACAAGCAAGAGTAACCGGAGACCCTTACTCATAAATGCAGCTGTCACTGAAATCATTTGCCCGTTGTGTTGCGCATCAACCAGCCAATCGATGTAAAGCTGTAAAGGTTTCTTGGGGTAAGCTTCTGGCATCTCCCATGCTTAGCCTTCTCTCTCTTCCCATTATGGGCCATGATCCCTCCTCATCAGAGCACCATGTTACAGTGGGGTATAATGGTCACCCATTTGAAATACATAGCAGAGTGGGAACAATACAGTAAGTATAAATAAGGAGCAGTCTACTTTCCAATGAGCTTTCAGTATTATACAAATAATCAAACAATTTGCAGTTGGTCTTTGATATACTTCGTAGGAAAGCTCTTAATTATTAAATGTATTCTTCTACAGCTTTCCAGTTTGGAATATAAAGTGTTATCTAGAGACTACACTAGCAACCAGGCAATAGCTCAAATGACAGACTGGAAGATGAACAGGAGACAGTCTGAATAGAGATGTCCAAATAGAGGTTACTTAGCACCACAGCACAATCATTTTAGGGCCCCCTATATTCTGAGACTCATACATTGAAACAGTCAGAGCTCCACTGAGCCCTGTACGTCACAGGTGCTGTTCCCTCTGTAGTTTTTAGGCAAACCAGTTATGGTATTTGTACATATATGGAGTTCCTTTCTGTTTCCCAAACCTGGGAGCCTGGGGCAAATGTGCTCTCACCCATGACCTTTGTACTGATTTCCTAGGAGCAAGACTGGAGTAAACCATTAGAGAAAGGGGCCTAAACGTGACGGGGGAAAGAGATCTAAATCAGTCTACTACATGCAATCCACCAGCTGTTGTTGTACTACAACTCCCAGCATCACCCACAACCTTCAGTATAGACTGCAAATTGTATTTTAGCTTACTTTTTTCCCTTGTTAGCCCAGGGAACAAGGGCATATATCCACCCAGCCCTGCCTTAAAACCAGCTGTTTTGTAAATTACCCCACATAGGTTCAGACATACCTCCCAACATTTTGGAAATAAAAAGAGGGACAAAAACGTTGCTGCACGCCCATTTGTGTGCCCACACCCCTTAATTACCATTTTCATTTCACAAAATTTACAAAATTTGGCTGGTTATGAAAGTTTGAACATATTTCTGTGTTTTTTTCAGTTATTACGGTTTTGCTAATGAAGGTGAATTGTCCTTTAAGCTGTGAGTCTAAAGGTGGCCATAGACGTAGAGATCCGCTCGTTTAGCAATGTCGCCAAACGAGCGGATCTCTGCCCAATATGCCCACATTGAAGTTGGCGATATTGAGGCTGCAGGAGAACGGGAGCAGGCCCGGACTGGCAATCTGTGGGTTCTGGCAAATGCCAGAGGGGCTGCTATAAGGTCAAATAGAAAGTCAGTATTTAGTGGGCTGTTTGGGCCTCTGTGTACCTGAAATGCCAGGGCCTATTCTAATTCTCAGTCCGGACCTGAACGGGAGGTTGGATCACAGGACTGCATACACGTAGAGATGCGGCCGCGATCCAACGGGATTTTTTAACCCACCCGATCGAGATCTGCCTGACTTTCGGCCAGATATCGATCAGGAAAACCCCTCGGATGGCCCCACACTCTGCCAAAAGCCAATTAAGTTAGTTTTTCTGCCTGTTCAGTGCAGAGAAAATCGGGACTTGCCAGTAAAAACGAGGGACTTTGGGTTGAGCTGTCAAAAGAGGGACTGTCCCTCTAAAAACGGGACAGTTGGGAGGTGTTCAGATAAAGAAGCACAGCATGTCTGCACAGCACCCAATGGCTTGTGGGCAGGACCATTGTTATATATACAGTATATATATGCAAAAGTAATTATTGGCACTCACGAAAATGTGGTCTTGGATGCCTGGGAGCAGATCACAGGAACAGTAGAACACAATTCGACGAATGGAAGCCGCACTCGCAGGTCTTATGAAAATAACAAAAGTTTTATAAAAAGCAGTGAGAAAAGCTGGTGCCACAGACGAAACGTTAGTTTGTTGCTTTCAATAAAACTTTTGCTATTTTCATGAGTCCTGCGAGTACGGCTTCCATTATTCGAATTATATTATATAATCCTAGAACAGCCAGTATAAAGGAATATATACAGTAGATGTAGTCCTCCCTCCCCTTCCCAACCTTGTACCCTCCAGTAATGGAAACTATTGTTCTTTTCTGCTGTACACACTTTACATCTTATTACGATTTCACTGCAATCAGCAGAAAGTAATGCATTCCTCTTTGGGGCAAGTTGTGCTGGTAAATGATGTATATCATATAAATTGGTCCTCCACCCAAAAATGATATATATATATTTATATGCAACATTCCACTAAACCTGATTTAAACATTTTCAGTCTTAAGAAAGTTACTTGAAAACGTAATTGCTCTTGAAAGCTGTATCTGTCCGGCCGTTTATATTCTCTTTACTGCTGGTTCTGACTCCTGATCAATGTTGCGGAAGTAGTGAATTAACTACAGAGAACTGACTTCTGATACATTATTTCACAACAGGTAGAAAGAAAGAAATATTTCTTTCAATAGCGATTACATCTACAAATAACTTTAAAAAACTTAGTTAATGTATATGGGGAAAGTTGCTTAGAATTATATTTTCTTTCATTAGGCAAAAACAGTTTTTCAGGGAGAGCCCTTTGAAATTGACAATCACCTTTATATATTTATATGAAAAAGTTTTAAATGCTTATATATGTTGTTTATGGACAAATTGGTGGTGTATATGTATATATATATATATATATATATATATATATATATATATATATATATATATATATATATATATATAATAAAGATAAATAAAATGTGACTGGGAGCATTTCCTTTGCTCATCAGTCACGCAGGAAAGGGTACAGGTATGGGACCTGTTATCCAGAATGCTTGGGACCAGCGGTTTTCCGGATCACGGATCTTTCTGTACTTTGGATCTTCATACCTTAAGGGCAGAAACACACTGCAATTTGGGGAGATTAGTTGCCCAGCGACAAATCTCCTCTTCTTCGGGGCGACTAATCTCCCCGAACTGCCTTCCCTGCCTTTCCGCCAGCTAGAACATTGGCAGCTGAATGGCACTCGGAGCGATTCGAAGTCGCATGAAGTTGCCTCGCGATAAAACTTCGGGCTACTTCGGAAAACAAATCGCTCTGAGTGCCAGCCTGCCAGTGATTTTCATTCTGGCCGGCGGGAAGTCAGTTCTGGGAGATTAGTCGCCCCGAAAATGAGTAGATTTGTCGTCGGGCGACTAATCTCCTTGAATTGCAGCTAGGGTTTATTCTCCCTCTATACTTCCTCCCTAGGCAAATTAATCAACTCGTATGGTTTCCACTACCACCTCTATGCTGACGATACTCAGATCTATCTCTCATCTCCTAATCTCAGCCCAGAACTCCTAACTCGCGTCTCCTCCTGCCTGTCTCTACCTGGATGTCGCAACGCTACCTTAAATTAAACCTCTCTAAAACTGAAATGGTTCTCTTTCCTCCAACTTACACCAGTAACATCCCGGAAGTATCCATCATAGTTAACAATTCCACTATCACCCCCTCTCCCCAGGCCCGGTGTTTTGGGGTTATCCTAGATTCTGCCCTGTCCTTCACTCCTCATATCCAGTCACTTATTAAATCATGTCAATTCCACCTAAGGAACATATCCAAAATACGATCATTTATCACCCAAGATGCTGCCAAAATTCTTATTCACTCTGTCATCATATCACTTATAGACTACTGTAACTCACTTTTAATTGGCCTTCCCCTCCAGAGACTGTCACCTCTCCAGTCCACAATGAACACTGCTGCGAGGCTCATACACTTAAGCAACCGCTCCTCCTCTGCCTCGCCATTCTGTCAATCCCTGCACTGGCTTCCACTACCTTTCAGAATCAAATTCAAATTAATGACACTGACTTTCAAAGCACTTCATAACTCTGCCCCACCCTACATCTCTGAACTCATCTCTATATACTCACCCAACCGCTTACTACGCTCCTCTACTGACCTGCTACTCAACTCTTCTCTCATTACCTCCTCACATGCTCGCATTCAAGACTTTGCACCCCTCCTCTGGAACTCTCTCCCACGGTCTGTCCGACTTTCTCCCAACCTTTCTGCTTTCAAGAAATCTCTTAGAAACGCACTTCTTCCGAGAAGCCTACCCTCACTCTGCTTAACTACCAAATACAACACCACATACAATACCACATTTCTCACCCACTTAATTCGATCTTGCCCACTCCCACACCTTGTGTATTACTCCCTTCCCTTTAGACTGTATGCCTATGCATAGGGCCTTCCTAACCTCTTTGTACCTGTATTGATTGTGATGTATGTAACTCCATATGTTCTATGTATATAATTCATGTGATTTAGTTGTATAATCACATCTACTTTACAGTGCTACACAATATGTTGGTGCTATATAAATACATGTTAATAATAATAATAATAAATAGGGTTGCCACCTTTTCTAAAAAATTTTACCGGCCGGTGGGGGGCTGGAACAAAAGGGGGGTCCATGACGCAAAAGGGAGCCACGCATAGGGGGGCGGAGCAACACGCGTGCGGGCCAGAAGCCTGAAAAAATGTAAGTTCTGAGCGAATTGGGGGTGGGCCAAGGGCTTTTTTTAAGTGTATTACAAATTACCAGCCTTGGCAGGTGTTTTACTGGCTAGGCCCTAACTGCAGGGTGTCTCTGCCCTAAGTCTACTGGAAAATCGTGTAAACATTAAATAAACTCAATAGGCTGGTTTTGCTTTCAATAAGGATTAATTATATCTTAGTGGGGATCAAGTACAAGGCACTGTTTTATTATTACAGAGAAAAAGGAAATAATTTTAAAAAATGTTGATTATAATGTAAACTGGAACTTTCTGGATAATGGGCTGTATTACCTGTATTAGATATAAAGTGCCTGGGAGAGTTTATAATATGGGGTGGGGTGCAACAGAGGGAAAAGAAATGCCTTTTATGGCTGTGCAGCATAGAGGAAGACAGTGAAGCTTTGAGTGCATTGAGAAATGGAGCAGAAATTCAGAGAAAAGTTTACAAGAGAAGCCTGTGTCATCTTCTATCTGATTATGAGCAACACCATCTCTCCCCCCCCCATCACTGGGGGAAATGAGCTTCCCTCCTCCCGAGAGGCAGACATAACTCTGCTTTGTGCTGCATTGTGTCACTTCACAGGAAAGCAGGAGGGATTTTCCATGTTCAAGGCTTCCTGGGAAGAGGTGCTTGGAGGAAGGCGATTGGCTGCAGGGCCCTGGTTGAGCCCGCCCCCAGCTTTATCTAGATTTCTTAGAAAGGGCAGAGTTCCAGGGAAGTGCAGCAGGGGGAGGGCATGCCTGGCTTTGCATGGTTAACCCTCGCTACTACCTAAAACAAAGTACGAAAAGCAGCTTCACTTGTACCGACCTTCCCTCCCTGAGGCAACTGCATTTTGCACAGAACACCTAAAGCTTCTAAGTATATGGAACCAGGCAGCTTTTCCTCTGTATGAAATATAAAGTCTGCTTCTCAGCCCAAGAACCTCTTTTATTCTTGGTCTCTCAGTACAGGTATGGGACCTGTTATCCAGCATGTTCAGGACCTGGGGTTTTCCGGATAACAGATCCTGCCAGAATTTGGATCTTCATACCTTAAGTCTACTAGAAAATCATGTACAAATTAAATAAACCCAATAGGCTGGTTTTGCTTCCAGTTAGGATTAACTATATCTTAGTTGGGATCAAGTACAAGCTACTGTTTTATTATTACAGAGAAAAAGGAAATAATTTTTAAAACTTTTGGATAAAATTGAGTCTATGGGAGATGGCCTTTTCGTAATTTCAGAGTTTTCTGTATAATGGGTTTCCGGATAACGGATCCCATACCTGTAATTTGTTTTATGTTGTAGGCTCTAATAAGCAATAAACCAATATGTATGGTGTATATATGTACAGCACAATGGAATAGGGAATGCTTTATAAATACATGTTATTATTATTCACAATAATAGTATAAGTATGAGATCTATTACCCGGAATACATGGGATTCACAAAGGCATACACAAAGTAGCAGCTTTTTTTTAAGTTCTGTACATGTAGGAAATTAACAGCAAGTGCTATTCTGACCCCAATGAGATGGGAGGACATTGCCTAAAAGGATGTGATTTCTATCAATTAGAAATGGCATGTTTATAAAAAAGGATTCTGATAAAGTGTATACACATCTATAGGTGGTGTACAGAGAACAGCTAAAGCCATGGATCATACTTGTGAGTGTATGTAAACCTACTGACATTATGTATGTGTGTGTTCCCAACACAGACAGAGCTCTCGCCTCTCCCCCGCCCACTCTTTCCTTCTCTCACTTTCTCAGAAAGACTCTGCAGAGAATTTCCTGGTAAATTCTACATGCAGACGAGAACAGAATAGGGTTGGGTGGGGGATGGAATCACAATTTTTTATGTCTGAGCTGGAGGTAGGCATAATTGTGCATGGGTGGGGGTGCTATATGTGACTAGCTGGAAGTAAAGCTTTACCTCACAAAATAATGGGGTGTGAATTCCAATAATTTACTTGTTGGGAGGGGGCGATGAGATCAGTCTGAATGTCTTTGTTCTGTTGCTGTTGAAATACTTTGATGTCTGTTGGGATGAATCAATGATGAAAAAGGAGGAAGATGAAAGATATGTTAAAGGGGTCATTGTTATACTTACAGTATTGTCTCATGTGGAAATGAGAGAACACTAAAGAGAAGAACTATTATTACCCTTGTTATCATGATAAAAGTGCAAGAGTTTATGGATTTAAAAGTCAAATACGTGAAGAGAAGAAGACGAGAGAGTTGAAGATTGAGAGAAAGATGAAGGGATGACTCTGGAGTGGAAGGAGAGTTTGTGATTAAAGTTGGGATAGAAGAGCAGAAAATGAGAAGGGATAAGAGGTGAACACAGTGGAACACGAGGGAGTGAAGCAAGAGATTAAAGCTAGGATAAAAGTGGAAAGTGCAGGGATGAAAATGAAATCTAAAATCAAAAGAGAGATTGTGATCAAAGTTGTCATGAAAAGAATCAAGATGAGACAGGAATGGCTAATTGATATAGATGTATGGTGTGAGACAGCTGAAAGATGAGTTGGAATATTAGATAGATGTGAAGAGACAGAGAGTGAGATGGAAGGGCAGTGGATATGTGGCAAGTAAGATGGAACAGGAGAGAGTGTGACTTATGTGACGATAGAAAAGAGGATGTGTGTTGAGTGAGATGCAAGAGAAGAGGATGTGTGTTGAGAGAGATAAGAGGAACAGATGTGTTGAGTGAGATGACGGAGAACTGGATGTGAGTTAGATGGAACAGGAGAGTGCTGAGGGTGTCAGTCAAGTTGAGATAGATGTGTGGTGCGTATATACTGCATGGAAGAGATATGGAAGGCCGGGTGTCAGTTAAGACAGAAGAAAGAGGAAAGGAGTTTGTTGAGTAGGAGTGAAGAGAAGAGTGTGTGAGTGGAGTGAGCTTCTGAAGAGAAGTTGGAAAAATTTAAGAGGAGGGGATTGGAGTTTAGGGAAGATTGTCACGTGAGCCAAATAAGGAAAAGTTGAAATCTTAGGGCAGAGACACACACTCAGATTCGGAGAGATTAGTTACCCAGTGACAAATCTCCTCTTCTTCAGTGCAACTAACCTCCCCGAACTGCCTCACGCCGGCTAGAATGTAAATCATCGGTGGGATGGCAATCGGTACACTTCGTTTTCCGAAGTTGCCTCACGAGGAACTTCCATCGACTTTGGAAAACTAAGTGCTCTGAGTGCCATCCCGCTGGCGATTTACATTCTAGCCGACGGGAGGCAGTTCAGGGAGATTAGTTGCCCCGAAGAAGAGGTGATTTATCGCCGGGCCGCGGCGTATAAATCACCCCAAATCTTCGCGTCTGCCCTTACCCTTAGAGGAAAGGATGTAAACAAAGGGAAAAAGATGAGAATAAGCCGAGTACAATTAAGCCACAGCAGAAGACAGAGTACAAGGTATGCATGGAATAAAATTAGAAGAGGGCAAATGAAAATGGGTAAAGTAAAAGTGGCAGGACGAGAACATACGTGAGGTAGTCAGTGCCATAACAAGATGTTACTGGACCCCACAGCAAAATACATTTTAGGGCCCTCAATATATCCAGAGGTTGTGTTGTTTTACTAATATATGTTGACATTTCTCATTAATTAGGGTCTCATGGGGCCCCCAATGCCTCCTGGGCCCCCCTGCAGCCGCAGGGTCTGCTTCCTCTGTAGTTACGCCACTGGAGGTAGGGCAAAAGAAGGCTAATGAGGAGCAAAAGAGAAGAATGACAATGAGATGGAAGAACCCAGATTAAGAACTGAATGAAATGGGGCAGAAGAGAATATAGTCTTTCTTCTCTACCTGCTAAATTCCTAAGTATAATGAAGGGTAAAGTCTCTTCTGATGGTAGAAGAAACCTGAGAGTATATCTGGTTTTTATTTATGTTGAAAGAAACAATGTAAGTACTAAGATGTTGTAACACAAATTGTAGGCCAAGGAAATCTCAATGATGGTGGCTCACAGGACTTGGGGAAATGGAGCTGTATGTGTTAATCATGTTCAGAGAAACTGTTAGGGTGCAATAAAGACAGGATACCAAATTAATTATCAAATCTACTATTTATTTTCATCCAGCAGCATTGCATTTGTAATGGTAGTATTTAACCCATAAAGTGCTACGGCTTCTACAACAGCCTTGTCATCCGGTTGTTGGGAAATTGAAATTCAGTATTTTTGCAATGACCCCTTTGCATCCCGAGGGGCCCGAGAGGCAGAGCAGTGTGTATGTGCAAAACTGGGCTCTGCCTCAAAGGAAATGTTTTGCAGACCTCTTCATTCTGGTTCTCCTTGTATCTCTAATGGATCCCCATTTCCGTAGGAAGCACACAGTGCTGTGGATTACCAGTATTAAAACTGAGGTTCATTGCCATTGTAATGTACATTACAACAGGGAGCACCTTTTGTAACAGGATTGTTGGTTATACTGGAACTCTGGAAGTTAATCCTTCCTTTGTGGTAGCATCGCTAAGTTTACCCTGTGGGCAAATATAAACCAATAGAAAAAGTCTGGGAGTAGGAATTTAAATAAATATTGTGTACGTACAGTCATGGGTATCAGATACCTCTGGATCTCTCAGAGTCTGAATGGGTATCTCTGCAGGTATTCAACCATCCGTTTGGGCAGTGGCAGTTCCATTAAGTCTGCATTTGGTGCAAGGCTCTGGTTTATCTGCAGTCGGCACAAATGTTGTAGGCTGGGGCACTGTGCACCACGGGGAAGAGGGTGCAAAAGCTTCAGGTGAACAGCAGCAGGTTCTTTGGGTGATGGTGGCACAGGGGTTGACTGGCAGGGAGGTTCTTTGTTAACATCGGAGTGGCAAAAGGACAAATAGTATTGTACCAAGCTGACAACATCGGGGAAGGAGAGAATACGTGGCTTGGACAGGCAGTTGGAGTCCAGTCGAAAAAGGCCGTCAGAGTACTCAATGCGGACATTGGTAGGACCTCTGTTAGTCCGGACTGACAATGTGAAGAGGTAACTGGGGTGAGTGCTGTCCCTTACCAAGAAATAACCTTCTGGCATCTTCTGGAGTTGCTGTTTGGCTTCTGTGGCAGTAATGGACCCCCAATACCAGCCTATAGGGAGGCAAAAAAGTATAATAATTATAGTTTCAATCATGTCTTTGTGTCCCTAGATATACACATAGAATAGGTACTGCTTCCCAATCCGCTTACAACTGTTTTAATAGCCACATACACTTTACACCTTCTCTTGCTACTAGTGATCATTACATTTTAAGTGTAAGCTCTTGTGGGCTGCATGTCAGTTGTGGTTCAGTTTCCCTTATATACACAGTGCTGTATGATATGCTGTGCTTCAGAAATTGATATGATGTTACTGTAATAATAATTTACCTTTATAAGCACCTAAAGCCAGGCTACCAGGGCCCCTTTAGACATTGTTGCACTACAACTCCCATATTCCACCAGCTGCTAAAGGAGGGGAGCTGTCTGATGCCTTTAGTGTATATACAGTATATATATATATATATATATATATATATATATATATATATACAGTCAAATCGTCAATCACCATTCTGCTAATCAATGGCTGGGGGCTTACCATCAATAATCCATCTCCATAGTAGAAAGCACTCATGGCACGCAATTCTTTTCGGAAATGTGATTAAAAGTGTATTTTGCCGAAATCACATCAACGCGTTTTGATCCACAAATGATCCTGATGATGGTCCTTTGTGGATCGAAATGCAGTGATGTGCTTTTGGCAAAATACATTTTTAATCACATTTCCGGAAGGAATTGTATGCCGTGAATGCTTTCTACTATGGAGATATATATAAATATATATAACACTATCATCCAGCTAACTTAAGATGATTACTCAGAAAAATGATAGAATTGTCTAGCGAGCAGCTTCTTGGTATTGTGGGCATCAGGGGGCAGTGGTATGGGAACTTGGCACTGCTTGTGCTAGGGTCACAAAGAGAGCTAGGTCACTGTGTTTTTCCATTTCCTCTGAGTGCATCCTGTGCCTACGCCGCTGTTCTACATTGGCACAGTACATGTTCGCCAAACAAAGGAACATAAGGTCACCATGATGACCCTGTAAATGGAAAGCTTATGAAAACTGCTGTGATGAAATCATGAAGACATGAATTGCACGTTTATATTAACCCTCCCCTACACAGGGCTTCGATTTGTCATCTTGTACTAATACAGCTGTGTTTATGCAGAAATCCCTTGCCAAGTGCTGGCAGTTTATCCCTTGTTTATCGCTTCCTTTTAATGTTCTTTCTCGATTATTTTGGGAGGGTGGAAATAAGCTTTTAGGGGCCTCACCGGATTCTCGCAGGTAGCAGAAAGTCTTTGCAATACACAGCAGATCTGCTTCTGGGTCCCGGCTGCGATTTTGGGGTGGTGAGTTGGTAACATTGTCTGCTGTGATTGTCGGTACCTCCACCGGGGTTTGGACTGGTCTAGCGCAGACTGGAGAGTCCAAAGGGTGCATGACTTGATCAGCAGAAAATCCAGGTGCCCCCACGCACGAACGCGGTCTGCTGACCCTTTGCTCAGCCAACAGGCTCTGAGTACTGGGAAGAGAAAAGGAGAGAGGCAATGAGTCTCCGAAAGCTACAGAAAAGAGTCCAGTATTAAGCTTGGGAATAGGTTAACACAGGGGTGCCCAAAAGGTAGATCGGGATCTACCAGTAGATCTGTAGCTGGTGGTCAGTAGATCTCAAGACACTGTCAACAAACAGTTTGTCTATATCACCCTCCTGTTTCATGCTTTTTCGTTGAGATATTTATTATGTTATGGTTACATATACGGTTAAATATAACAATATACATTTTCTCATTATTTAAGTAATATTTTCAATGGAACAGAATGCTAACAATGCTTCTATGGATGTAGACCTTAATGGGACAACATCACTAAACGTAGACCTCACATTAGTAAAGTATGGGCACTACTGGGTTAACAGATGGGGAATGAGGCTGACCAAACAAGATAACAATTACACAATGGGAAGGATGCAGGCTAAGGGTTAGTCCACACAAGGAAATTCGGGGAGATTTTGTCGCCTGGCGACTAATCGCCTCGTCTTCTGAACGACTATCTCCCCGAACTGCCTCAGCATGTTTTCCCATAGGCTACAATGAAAAGAGATAGTCACTCAGAAGACGAGGCAATTAGTCGCCAGGCGACAAAATCTCCCCGAATCTCCTCGTGTGGCCTTACCCTAAAGGCGAGATGTGTATGGCCAGATTGTTTGTATAAAGAGATAAACCACAGTATTATATGGCACCAAACAACGGCTAAGGTGGTTACCCTTGTAGCTTCTAAATGTTTGGCACCCCTTAGGTCTTAGGGTCCTCTACACTAATAGAATGTTCTTAAAGAATAACTTAAACAGCAAATTAGTGAACAGGGACACAAGAACAGAGGAGCACAAGTGTTGGGAAGCTCTCAGCAAAGACTGGATAACAGGAGGGCTGCAGGTTTGCTACTGACACCTTAAACCAAATCTCACAGGGTGCACAATGTATGTAGGAGGTCAAGGAATGTGTTTACGAGATCATAGATTGGGGGGGGGTGGAAAGGGAGATATAAGCTGGGAGATCATATTGATGTAGAAGTGGGGTGAGGGGGGTATTACCCTGCAAACTAATGAGATTTAGCATAAATGTCAGCTTATGTCCCAGCTAATCTGCAATAAGGCCACCCAATGCTGGCACAACTTGGGTATTTTTCTTTAAAGCGAAGATGACTAAAGACACCTGTTATATACTATATATATAGTTCCCTTCTTATATCATGTGCAAACTAGATAACTGAGTCAGGATAAATCCTTGGCAGCCCTGCATCATTCCAACGGCAAATAACAACTGCCCAGTATGAAGCTCCACAGTAAACAAGCCGTATAGGCAGAAACGGCAACAGGCACCCTAGTGCCCAAATATACACCCAGCCCGCACAGAGAACGAACCAAACACCCAGAGAAGACACAAACAAGAATAAAGACTTGACCCTGTTAATCGCTCACTGATAGTAAGAACTAAATATTACTGTACATGACTTGTAATATAAATCTGCCTTGTCGGTGCAGAATTTTCCTTTACAAAGATTTAATGGGGTCTGATCAAATCTGATTATTATTTTTATATTTCTATGTATAATAAATTGTATAATAAATATGTATGTATAATATGTCTCTCTCTATACTGTATATATATATATATATATATATATATATATATATATATATATATATATATATATATATATATATATATATATATATAGAATATCATGTAAAGCAAGGCACTTACAGGTCTTAAAATATGGTGAAAAAGAGATAAAGTTTATTTGTTATTCCAACGTTTCGGTCTTCCTTATGACCATATTTTAAGACCTGTGAGTGCCTTGCTTTACATGATATTCTATAGGACTTTTCTGCAGTGTGCACCCAGGCTTTTTCTCCAGTAAGTGAGTGCAGCATATATATATATATATATATATATATATATATATATATATATATATATATATATATATATATATATATATATATATATATATATATATATATATATATGCAAGTGAGCTTATACACTGTATCATTTGCTGCTTTGATCAATGGCTAACATGGTACAAGACTCTGCTACTATGAGACAGAAAGACATACACAAATGCATTGGTCTCTTACCCCCGCACACAAAGAATCATATCCGTCCAAGAGGAGCGAAAAGGCATAGGTCTCCCCTAGAGACAGTGCCCGACAATGATAGCAGTTACTCGGTGGCCAGTGAGGGCTAAATCTCGGCAAAATTCCCTTTGTGTCTGCTCCGGCGGACTCCCTGGTTTATGTGTCACATATACAGAATGCCTAGTTAGGAGTCTCTTAAAGGATCGCTGTCTGTCTGTCTGCAGCCTGCTGTCAGGATACTAATGGCATGTGTCTCTGTATTATATCTATATATAGCTGAGCTGGGTGTGAGCCAGTCTGCTGCTGCCTGAATAAAACAGCACAGAAGAGCTGATACATTTCCAGGAACTTTCCAGGAAAACTGGGCTGGGTCTTCTGAACCTGCCAATAGGAAAGGACAAGGGGAAGTCTTGCTCAGCCTCTGACCACAAACAGGGGTGGAGCTTCACCGCCTTTTTCCATTCTTTTTTGGCTCAGCTGCAATTCTGAGAATGGGGACTGAAGCTGTGAGAGGCCGAGCACCAGTGTCTGCTCTGATCTTGGGAGAGCAATGGAAATCCATCAGAATATTAGTGTTTAGATTCGAATAAAATCAAATAATGTAAAGAGAAACAAAAAGTATTTAAATCAACCTTTAGGTTATTATTATTCTTTCTGTAGCATTGACGCATTTTTATACATCAGTCACTGCTGCAGCAGAGCTTACAATCTAAGGCTCCTATCACACACACACAATGGTCAGTTTTATAAGGAGCAAGTCTTTGGAGGAAACCAGAGCAAGCCCATGAAGAACACACAAGCTGCCTGTGTCATGGTCAGGATTGAACCTAGGTCCGGGTTACTTTCAGGCAGCAACATTAATCACAGTACTGCTACTCTGCCAAAGGTTTAGCACAGTTTTATAATCGTAATTATAGGATATCAAAGAGAGGAAATGAGCATTTATTGCCCTTGGCCTGCTTGAAGCTCCCTAACTCTAAACTGGTAAATAAATGCTGACAGGGTCGGATTGGGCTGATGAGACACCAGGAAAAAAACCCGGCTGGCTCAGACGCGCTCCCTAAACTGCCGCTGCTTACATCACTTCCTGACCCCGGCAGTGTCGCTCAGGTCAAGTACATGCATGCCCCCTGCGCGAGGGGGGGAGGTGCGGTTTGCAGCTGAGATGGGGGGAGAGGGGGCTCTGCGACTGGGGGACCCTGGGCCCCTCAGTCCAACACTAAATGCTGAGGTTTCTGCTGCATTGCTGGTTCTGACTGTCATGCATAAAGGTGGCCATACACGCACAGATATTATTGTACAATATTCAGAGTGTGTGTGGCCGGAGACGAGCCGACCAATATTGGCAAAAGACTCATCGACCGGCCAAGACGGATACTGCCGAATTCTCAGATAGAGGTAGAATCAGAGGCGTAACTATAGAGGAAGCAGACTCTGAGGTTGCAGTAGGGCCCATAAGTGTAGGGGCAGGGTTGGACTGGCCCAGACCCCCTCAGCCGATCTACCGGGCCCCCCAAAAAAACTATTTGCTGCACCGCCCGCTGGCATTTGCGCAGGGGGCCCCTGAGGTTTGAAACCTGGTGGGCCCCCAATGTACAGTTCGACCCTGTGTAGGGGGCCCAGTGAGATCCTAATTAATGAGCAATTTCAAGATATCTTGGCAGAATAGATGAACTTACCAATGTTTTGTAGCCCTAAACTGAATTTGCTGTGGGGCCCTGTAAAACACCACTGGGTAGAATTATATTGTTTCTAGCTGTATAGCTGAAGACTCAGCTCTTAAAGTTTGTAATGAAACCAAATGACCTTTCAAGCAAGCAATGGTCGTAGGAAAGATTGTTATTGTTACATGTATGGCCACCTTAAGCTAGGCTTACGAGATCTCTTGGAAATTCAGGGATACTTCTAATAAATGCATGTTGCATGGAGGCACTGATGGATTGTCTATTGATGTGTGCCTGAATTTTCAAGTGATTTGGCAATTCTACTGCAAGATGATTAGGCAGATGCCATGGAAGATCATCTAGTGTATGGTAACCTTTTGGTACTAGTTATTGTAGCACACAGAGTCAGGGTCATACTGGGGGGCCCGGGCCCACCGGGGCTGCTGTCCAGGGCCCCCTACCAACCCTCTGGTGTGGGACTGCGCCCCAATGCATGTGCACAACGCCCCCTTAGCCACACATGTGCGCACCGCCCCCTCCGTCCTGACGCCGATCACGTTCACGGATCTGGCCGGCAAGGCCCACCGGATTTTTTCCCGGTGTCCCGCCGCCCCAGTCCGACCCTGCACACAGTTCACGACTATGAATGCTAAGAACAGTCCTTTATATTTAAGATGATTATATTTATATGTATATATAGAGCTGCCATATTGGTTGCCTCAGCTAAGGCAAACCAGAAAAATTCTACTAGAGTAGGGCATGGTGCATATTACACTGGACTCAAGCACACATTTAGTACAAAAGTCGCTGCACAAAGAGCTTACAGCATGATGAATAAGATCTCAGGCATCTAGGGGAAGGGCTGACATAAGCCTGAGTCACGGCTGGTTGCTTGGGCTACTATTACAGGGAAAGACAAGGGTGCAGTCGCCAGGAACTGTTACCGATATAGTCACTGAGGGTTACCGTGGGCAGTTTTTTTGGCTGTGACAACACTAGTGGCGCAGCTGAACTCAAGGGGCAGATAAACAAACCAGTTACTTTATAATGAGTCGGAAGGATTCCTGTTATTCTGTAGATTCCAATAACTGCTAATCTTTCCATAGAACAGACTCCACAGTGCCCCGTTAAAATCCATGCTACACATGGTAACATTAGAAGCTTTCCATCATTAATACGCTCTCTCCAAAAATGTTATGGGGCGGAGTCCATTTCAGCTGGGTATTAATAATTCAGCGGCCCAGCCAAGTCACTAAACTATTTGGCTAATGAATACTGGGAATGTCAAGGGATTAAACATAATTCAAAGAAATGGAGAGAGATTAAAGGAAAAGTGTCTCTCCTTAGTTCTAGTAATCAGCAGCCTAAAAGAGGGTTATTGCAGGAAGTAACGCTGAAATGGATGCTGTCATGATTTTTATGATGTCGTTTTTATTTCTAAATTACACTATTTAAACTGCAAATGATTTACTATACAACATGAAATTTCATTCCTCAACCAGCAAGTGTATTTTTTGTAATATTGGTGTGTAGGCGACATCTCAGATCATTTTGGTAATGAGTTTTCAGAAAGAGCCACACTTTAGGATGGAACTGCTTTCTGGCAGGCTGTTGTTTCTCCTACTCAATGTAACTGAATGTGTCGCAAGGGGGACCTGGATTTTACTATTGAGTGCTGTTCTTAGATCTACCAGGCAGCTGTTATCTTGTGTTAGGGAGCTGCTATCTGGTTAACTTCCCATTGTTTTGTTGTTATGCTGATGGGGGGAGGGAGGGGGTGATATCACTCTAGTGACTGAAGTTTATCAGAGCACAAGTCACATGACTGGGGGCAGCTGAGAAACTAACAATATGTCTAGCCCCATGTCAGATTTCCAAAATAAAATATAAAAAATCTGTTTGGTCTTTTGAGAGATGGATTTCAGTTCTGAATTCTGAGGGAGCAGCACTATTAACTGATGCATTTTGAAAATGTTTTTTTCCCATGACAGTATCCCTTTAAGTAAGGGCACCACTGACCCAGGCCTGATCGCCACAGGGAAGTTTGTGCACTTCCCTTGCTCCTCTTATCACTGTGCAAAAGGTAAAATGGTAGGGGGAATGGAAAGGTGGAGGACTGGGGCGGGAAGCCTGCAAGTGGGGCAAGGAGGAGCCTGCGACTGGGGTGGAGGGCTTCTGAATTGGCAGCCATCAGGGGGGGACAGGGGGGAAAGTTGTAGGGGCCCCCGAGGGTAAGGGCGGCCCGGCCACGCCACACTTACTTGATTAGCCGGGCCCCCCATCTTTCTGAGAGCTGCTGGGAAGGCATGGACGTTTAAGGGGCCCTGGCCACCAATTTTCTCATAATGTGGGGGGGGGGCCTGGCTACCAATTTTGGCCACCAATTATTTTTTTCTCATGTGGGGTCCTAGCCACCAATATTTTTTAATGGGGGGGCCCTGGCAACAAATGGTTTCTTTATGGGGGGCCCTGACCACCAATATCTTTTTATTTTTTATTAACATGTGGGAACCCTAGCCACCAATATTTTTTTTGTTTTTTTACTGTGTTGTGGGGGGCGGACCTGTGGGGGTGGGGAGGGCAGACCTGTAGGTGGGGCTTGCGGTGGGTGCAGCCAAGGGGGCCCAGGAAATTTTGTCGTATGGGGCCCTGCGATTTTTTGATGGCGGTCCTGCCTGTTGGGCCCTGGACACCCTAGACTGACACTGTGGGTTGTAAGATTTAGAAAAGTTCAATAGTTTTGTGGGGAAATTATATATTTAGCCCCATTTACTGCCATTGTAGTAGGTATTAATCCCCCTCAATGAATGTAATTGGTAAGTTGCTAAAAATGCACTTCCACTTCCTTTCTCTTAAAAAGTTGTACTTATATAATGCTTTATGGCTGAGATTGTACATTAATTATTACAGAACAATCAGAACACACCGGTCTAAGTCCCCATCTGAGACAGACCCCCTGTCTATTTACATCACTGCCAGACTGACTGTTATAATAAAGCTTAGCCAGGCAAAGTAAACAAGCCTACAGCAGTTTCAAAATATGTTATTATGAAAACTGGATATATTTAGTCACATAATACTGCCCTTATTAGATGAGCAAAATATTTTTTTAGGAATGATGGATTCCATTTTACTCACAGTATTCCAAAATACTTAAAGAGCACAGATACTTGGCTTACTTTTTTTAGGCTGGCAAATTCTGCACAAAACAACCAAGGAATATCACAGACACCTTTACATCTGTTGTTTTTAATGGATTTTTAAAATGTAGAGTTTGTCCCCAGTAGTATTATGAAGGTGGGTGGAAAATATATGTTCACTGCCCAAAGAACATGCTGTGATTTTAAGTAGCCGAAGAGAAACACAGGGCAGCAAAGGAGAAAATGCCTGTTCATTGACTCACTAGTTTTATTCACATCTGTTTCCAATGTATCCCAAATGTATGAAGAAAATCTCAGGGGGGCAGGTAAATATAGCACAAACGCGTGGCAGGCGGTGGCTGCTGTCATCTATTATACTTGCCCTGCAACGTCTGCGGCTACAATTAGACTAGAAAGCTGTATCACCAGTCGGGAGTAAGTGGGGGAAAGGGAACAGAAAAGTAAATGACAATATAGAAGATACTGTTAAATGTTGAATTCATTTAAAAAATAATATTTTATTATGAAATGTAAATTTTCTTCCTCCCCCCCTCCTTGTATTTAAACTCCTCTCATCTGTCTTTAAAAGGTCAATAAGTGGATTCTGGTGCAAGCTCTATAAGCCAGCATTGTGCATATATATCCTTTTCTTGTGCAGTACTTGTTGGTTCATGTGCTGTATGTTTTTGTCCTCAGGAATCTTGTTAGGTGTTGTTGACCACTGAGCTTTTTAATTACCTGGATGCAAAAAGGAATCACGCTGAATAATTAGACTTGCAAATGTTCAGCCGTTGAGTCACTGAAAGTGGCACATGCAGAACCCATGTTGAAAGGGTGATAAACACTTTTTTGCAGTCCGTGAGCTACTGGAGACATCTTCTATATCAGGCATGTCCAGCTGAAGGACTTCTGATCAAATGAAGCCATCTATAAAATGTATATGGAGCCCAACTTTTTCAAGGGCTCTTCTGGCCATTCAGGATACCAGGGAGTTTTCCACTAGGTCAAGCACCAGCTCACCAAATCCTGTGACGTTATATGCCTATATCTGTGCCATTCCTCATTTGTTTCTCTATGAGAAGAAGGACTTATAGAGGGAAGAATTAATGATGGTGTGTAAAGAAGACTTTTCTACCTTGCTTCAACTACTTAGTGGAAGATTGCCTTCATTTGAGTGCCTGCTCCACAGTATTTTTTGTGTAAAGAAAAGAGACTAGGAGAATTTAAGAGCTGATTAAGTAGAGGGAAAAATAGTTTGTACATTGGACCTATGGTATTTTTATTTATTTTGGTGGACCTTTGGCATCCCAGTCTGTAACAGGCTTGACACCAATCTTAGATTGTAATATGGTTCCCAAACAATCACTATAGTAAATTATTGGCCCACTTGTTGGAAAGAGTTGGCAAGTATTATTTTATATCAAAGCTTTGCACTAGCAGGCGTCCCTAGATTAAGAGTTAGCTTCAAAAGCCAAGTTAAGCACAATTGCTGGCATGCAGGAGGATGTGATGGTAGGTGAACCTAGTGATGAATATTGATAGGCTGCACTATGAACCATGGCTATTCCCTTACTTCTCTGGTATAAAGGGTTCAACCTCCCTTCATCAGGATCCTGATGAAGGGAGGTTGAACCCCCCAAAACGTTGATCTTTGTAGTGATATATTAATAAAAAGAGGGGCGACGTCCCCGACTGCAGATACATAGAGTGTGTGTGGACCCGTGATTTTGCTGCAACCCTACATCCCTTAACATGGGGGGTTCCCAACCCTTTTTACCCATGAGTCACATTCAAATGAGTCACATTCAAAAGAGATGGGGAGCAACACAAGCATCAAAAACCTTGTGATTGGCTATTTGGAAGCCCCTATGTGAACTGACACATGGTTTTTATGCAACCAAAACTTGCCTCCTAGCCTGGAGTTCAAAAATAAGCACCTGCTTTGAGATCACTGGGAGCAACATCCAAGAGGTAAGTGAGCAACATTGCTTGTGAGCTACTGGATGGGATCACTGCATTAACACATTATGCTGGGAGTACAGGCATGGAGAGGAAGCGTTTAAGAAAAAGTTGTGGAAAAAGGGAGTATGGGTTCTGGGATCAGGGCCTCCTGAGAAAGGTAATACGGGTCTCAGGGCTCCATGTCTCTGAGCACTGGTCCCAAACCAGTGGCTCGCAAACAACATGTTGCTCACCAACCCCTTGGATGTTGCTCTCAGTGGCCACAAAACAGGTGCCTATTTTTGAATTACTGTCTTGAAGGCAAGCTTCAGTTGCATAAAAATGTTGCAAACAGAGCCTACTGTAGGCTGCCAGTCCACACCAATACCAATACTACCAAGAGTAAATCACATCACATATTTGGCATCCCAGGACATTTTTGAATTAGTATGATGTATGGTGCCTATGGATTGGAGAAAAGCTGATGTTATTCCAATATTTAAAAAGGGATTACGATCTCAGCCTGGCAATTATAGGCCAGTAAGCTTGACATCTGTGGTGGGCAAATTATTTGAAGGCTTGTTAAGGGATCACATTCAAAATTTTGTCCTAATGAATGGCATTATGAGCAACAATCAGCATGGCTTTATGAAGGATAGGTCATGTCAGACGAATTTGATTGCATTTTATGATGTGGTAAGTAAGATTCTGGATAGTGGGGGGGCAGTAGATGTGATCTATTTGGATTTTGCCAAAGCGTTTGATACTGTGCCCCACAAACGACTGCTTTCTAAACTAAGGTCTGTTGGGCTTAATGAAGTCGTTTGCACATGGATAGGAAACTGGCTACAGGATCGGGTACAGAGGGTGGTTGTTAATGGGACATTCTCTACTTGGAGTAAGGTTCTTAGTGGGGTCCCCCAGGGCTCAGTATTGGGTCCACTTTTATTTAACTTGTTCATTAATGACTTAGGGGAGGGTGTTGTAAGTAATGTATCAGTGTTTGCAGATGACACAAAATTATCCAGCCCAATTAATTCCATCCAGGATGTGGCATCCTTGCAACAGGATCTTGACAAACTGGCAATCTGGGCAGCTAAGTGGCAAATGAGATTCAATGTTGATAAATGTAAAGTCATGCACCTGGGATGTAAAAATATCCAAGCCACTTATACCCTTAATGGGACTGCACTAGGCAAATCCATTATGGAAAAGGACCTTGGAGTCCTTGTAGATGATAAACTTGGCTGTAGCAAGCAATGCCAGTCAGCAGCATCAAGGGCAAATAAGGTCTTGAGCTGTATTAAAAGGGGCATAAAGTCACGGGAGGAGGGGGTCATTCTTCCACTGTATAGAGCACTGGTAAGGCCCCATCTAGAATATGCCGTACAGTTTTGGTCTCCATCACTCAAACAGGACATTATTGTATTAGAGAGGGTACAGAGAAGGGCAACTAAGCTGGTAAAAGGTATTGAAAATCTTAGCTATGAGGAAAGACTGGCCAAATTGGAGATGTTCACGCTGGAGAAGAGGCGCTTAAGGGGTGATATGATGACTATGTATAAATATATAAGGGGATCATATAACAATCTCTCTAATGCTTTATTTACCAGTAGGTCTTTCCAGCTGACACGAGGTCACCCATTCCGATTAGAAGAAAAGAGGTTCCGCCTAAATATTCGGAAGGGGTTTTTTACAGTGAGAGCTGTGAAGATGTGGAATTCTCTCCCTGAATCAGTTGTACAGGCTGATACATTAGATAGCTTTAAGAAGGGGTTGGATGGCTTTTTAGCAAGTAAGGGAATACAGGGTTATGGGAAATAGCTCATAGTCCAAGTTGATCCAGGGACTAGTCCGATTGCCATTTTGGAGTCAGGAAGGAATTTTCCCCCCTCTAAGGCAAAGTGGAGAGGCTTCAGATGGTTTTTTTTTTGCCTTCCTCTGGATCAACTGGCAGATAGGTAGTTAATAAACAAAAAAAAAAAAGGTTGAACTCGATGGACATGTGTCTTTTTTCAACCTTACTTACTATGTTATGTTACTATGTTACATGTTTTTACTTTTAAATGTGGCTCAAGGGTAAAAAAATGTTGGGGACCTTTGTCTTAGGATGAACCCAAAATAAAAAAAATAGAGATCACAGGCCAGATCACAGGGGTGTGGCTTTTGGTGGGGAGTTTTGGGGGAACACAGGTAAGTTTTGGCACATTTGGAGGGTGACCAGGGAGGATGATGGGGCATGGGTGTGCATGGGGCCCCATTTTAGTTATTGACTGTGCCCACCAACCAGGAACCCTAGATGACCTGTGGGATAATAACTGGGGCCCCAGAGGGGAGGGTTCTGCTAACTTGGTAAGATGGGGCTCAACCAGATTTCTTTGCCTTACTCAGTGAACCAATGCTGAAAGTAAAACCAATCATTTTACAAACCTGCTATCATTTAGTTACACAGTCACTCAGTGCCGAATCAGCCCTGCGGTCGATATTACAACAATGCCCCTTAGTTGTCTTTCTGTAGTAGTAATGAACATTTCTCTTTAAAGCTCTTGCACTTTTTCCATATACATTTTCCCTGTGAAGAAATAGACCCTGAATGGTTAGTCTCCATTAAAAAGGCAGATACAGATATAGGGAAGAGCACTCACCAAATAAACACACTGCATGCCTGGGTGCGGGTAAAATGTGTACAGAATAACAAAAAAATACCATACTCAACAGGCTCAGTTCAAGTAACTTATTATAATAGACATTAAAATCAGTTATTCTAACTGAGCCTGTTGAGTGCTCTGTTATCATATACATATATATTTAAATAAAAAAGTTCCTAGAGTGCAACAGCATTTTTCTAAATATATATATATATATATATATATATATATATATGTATATATATATATATATATATATATATACACACACACACAGTATTGGTAGAAGGATCTACACAGAATGCACAGTTGTTGAGAATAAACATATTTAATTCTACCAATGTACACTTCATTTTTGATCCTGCACCCAATTTATCTAAGTTGAAGTGCCGGCGAACAGCTGATGCAATATATATATATATATATATATGCTTTAAGAATTACACAAATGTAGCGTAAAGGAATTTCAGAACTCCAGTAGGTAAATATACAGTAAGACAAAATGCTCGGCATGCTATTTGTGCTATTCTAATTTGATATATTTGGACTGTAAGGTCTATGGCTGCTTCTAAACAGGGATATTGCAACATATGCCATAATAGGCGAGAAAGGCATAATTCAATAGAGAAAACAGCAAATATTAACATCACAGAATTTAAATTGGAACTCGGTTATCCTTCTTAGTAATGGTAAGCTGTTCAGCATTTTTAAGATGGCACTGAGGTGAAATTGGTAATGATTCTACAGTTCACTGCCAGCTCTTAACTATTCTCTTGTGATTTGTGTTTGCAGAGTCTGTATCTCCAATGCTATAGTATCACTCATTTATATATTCACTTTAGTCACTACGCAAGTGGAGCTGCCAATAGTAACATAGAAACATATTAGTAAGTTAGGTTAAAAAAAAAGACACACATTCAGACTTTTCAGTCTATATATAAGTTGCCTAACTACTAGTTGATCCAGAGGAAGGCAAAACTCCCTTCTGAATCTTCTCCAATTTGCCTTGAAGGGGGAAAAAATTCCTTCCTGACTCCAAAATGGCAATCGGACTAGTCCCTGGATCAACTTGTACTATGAGCTATCTTCCATAACCCTGTATTCCCTCACTTGCTAAAAAGCCATCCAACCCCTTCTTAAAGCTATTTAATGTATCTGCCTGTACCATTGATTCAGGGAGAGAATTCCACATCTTCACAGCTCTCACTGTAAAAAACCCCTTGCGAATATTTAGCCGAAACCTCCTTTCTTTTAATCGGAATGGGTGCCCTTTTATCAGTTGGAAGATCCTACTGGTAAATAAAGAATTACAGAAATTTTTGTACGATCCCCTTATATATTTATACATTGTTATTATATCACAACCGCAACTTGTCAGCCTTTCGTCATAGCTAAGATTTTCCATACCTTTTACCAGCTTAGTTGCCCTTCTCTGGACCCTCTCTAATTCAATAATGTCCCGTTTGAGCACTGAAGACCAAAACTGTACTTCATATCCTAGAAAGGGCTGTACTAGAATGGGCGTCCACAGATAGGGGCAAGGGGGGGACACTTATAAATGAACCTGTGTAGAGCTGTGTAACTACATTCATTATTGAATCTTATAGGTACAGGTTGGCTGTGGGTTTTGTCTACAACCATTCTCTCTTTGGCACAAAGCACATTAACCCCTACAGTTCCTTGCCCTGCTGCTCCATTGAATTCCCCATCTATCCATGGCCTCTCTCTATTCACTGTCCTCTTTTACCTTTTCCCTTCTCATTCTGCTGAGTTACCCCCACACTCACCTCTCCTTCTCTAATAACCTTCTGCCTCATTATATATATCTGTATAGATAATAATTACTATAATATTATATGTATTTTTGCACCTCGCCCCATCTCCTGCTCCTGTCCTGTATCCACCTCATTGTTTTTTTTTTGGATGACTCATATATTTTAACCTTTCTGCCACTCGGAGAACAAAGGAGCTTTCCCCTAGATTGAAATAGAAGGTATAAATATAGATTCTATACTAGTGACATTTCATTGTGCACAACCTCTTCCTGCTGTTGTTACTCTACTTAATGTACAGTAGAACCCCCATTATACATTTTTCAGGGTACCAGAAAAAATGATGTCAAATAAGGGAAATGTATTATGCATTATATATGATGGTACCACAAAAAATGGTATAACATATGGAAAAACTTAAAATGAGGGTATGTAAAATGGAGGCTTCACTGTCTGTATCCAGCTGTAACTAGAACTCTAGAGGGAATAACATTCTACAAACCGCTGGCTAGTAATTGTGCTAAGTAAGTAGAAAAGACCAAGTGCTGTCCTGACAAACAAGGAGTTTTCTGCGGACACCCATGTCAGTGAAGGGTGATATTTGCAATGAATATGTATTTGTATTCGTCCTGACCTTCAAGGAGTCTTTGGGCAAAGGTTGGACCTTCAAAGGGGACTTTGACCAATGGTGAGCCCTGGCCAAAGGGTGGACCTTCAAGGAGACTTTGGGCAAAGGTTGGAAATTCAAAGAATGGTAGAACATTCAAGATAGCCCCTGGCCAAAGAGTGAACCTTCAAGAAGATTTTGCTCCTCCTCAAACTACTTTTATTATTCCTTAAAGGAAACTGACTAATAAAAATATACTTTTGTGATAGACATTAGATTTACTGCTACAATTAAATCATTGTTTTTTTAGGTTATCTCTTCTCTGTCTTCCATCATAGGTGGGCGTACCATTTAATCCCATTGGCACATAGCGTTTCATGTTTTTGGAAAGCGATGTTGAACCATTTATGGCACAGTGTAGCATCACATTGTAAATGTGTTCAGAATCATTTACACCATCCCAGGCATTACAATAAATCTGAGCATAGCTCATGAGTTAATGTGACCACCCCTATGGTTCACAGGGGCTTGGCCTAATACCAGGTATGATTAGCATAAGGTACATGATCCAATACTCATTAATAGTACTGAGTGTTATCTAGATGTTCAAAACACTGACACTGATACAAAGTCAGATAAAAATGGATTGCTGATAGAGGGCACGCAAGAAACTTTTTTATTTCAAAAAATGGCACAGGCCTTTATAATGGATTAAATGTAGTAAGTTTCTAATTTCCATGAGGTGAAACATATATTAAATGTCCAGTTTTGCAATAGTTCCACTTTAAACTTTTAGTGGAAAACTGTTGTCAAGGCAGAACCTTCAGTTGCCAAGGGATTGTCAGAACAGACGCAAACTAGGAAGTCATCAGGGCAGAGCCAATCAGATCTCTTTCTTGTTGTTTACAAGTCAGTAGTCTCTGTCAGTCTATTTTCTTACCTTCACCCCAAAGGCTGACCTGGCAAACTTGCAGACTCTGCCTAAGCCACCAGCACCTCGCAGCTCACTTTGCCGGGTCCCTCTTAAATATTTATAGATCATGGACCCGACACACTGCAAATCTCTTTGCCGGTGACATTGACATGCTGCATTTCTGTTTGCCAGGTTCTTTACCCATTACATTATCTGTCAGTGATGCAGTCTTTGCTTTTTCAGCCTGGCCTTTTTAAGTTTTCTGTGTCTGGCTGTCTGCAAATCAACTGACAAGGCCGCTGTGTGTAAAGGACCGTTAGGGGTTGTCATAGAAACAATGTGACATCATAACAGCTGATGCAGATCAGGAAGTCATCAGGGGAGAGCCAATCAGATCTCTTTCCCTTTGCCCTTAAGTCATGGGCATCCACAGATAGGTGCAAGGGGGGCAGGGCCGGAACTACGGGTAGGCAGAAGAGGCACGTGCCTAGGGCGCAAAGGTAGAGGGGTGCCAGGAACTTACCTCTTCCGACGCCTTCCCCTAGTTCCAGAAGCAGTGGTAGCAGTTTTCCGCTCCCCTGCGCATGCGCACTTGTGCACCCCCGACGCATTTGCATGCGCTTCCTTGGCGCATGCGCACTTGCGCGCCGCGTCCTCGGCGCATGCGCAAACGGTGGAGGGGCAGAGTAGGCGCTGGGTTGCCTAGGGCAGCCGGCCTTCTTGGCCCGGCACTGAAGGGGAGGCACCCTTAAGAACCTACAATAAGCCTATAAAAGGCTTACATCTTGTGGTCAGCACCCCTTCAAATAATGGACAGTCACAATGCCTATTCTACTGCTCAGACCAGCAGTCCAGTTTAGCTCAACCCCTTCCCTCTCTGAGTGGCTTCCTGCTCCTCAACTAAGTGAGGAATGAGAGAATCAGAGTAGAGAATCCACTCCTGATGAAGCAGCTTCTTTCCCAGGGCAGATGCGTTTGCATCTGTTGTTAAGCTTAGAGTGTGAATGTCAGTGTCTGTGTGTGTGTGTATCTGTCTGTGTGTAAATTAACTGTTCATATTAATGTGTGTGTGTAAGGGCAACCATGTTTTAAGAAGGTCTGACAAACTCTGTGTGTGTGTTATAGAGACTATAAATGAACCTGGGTAATTTGTGTAATATGTTTTCTTCCTTGCCCCCACCCCCATGGAAAAAATTCTGTGGACTCGGAGTTAACTACCGACCCTTGAGGAAGATCATACAAGGAGAAGTTTAAGCAGGTCAGATTCAAATCTGCAAGAACCAAATGACACCATTATTTCACATGAGCTGGAACATACAGAGCACTAGCTAGGGCAGATTGGGTGGTGTTTAAAATAAATGTCACACATATAGGTGATAAAGATAGTCTTGGAAAGTCACATCCATTGGAGCTGATTGAAAGGTACACTTTACATATTAGGACATAATTTCCCTTGGTGGTTTCAGTTCAAGAACCCTTGAAGGTCCAAACTTTAGTCAAGTCTCCTCTTGAATGTCCAACCTTTGGTTATGAAATGATTACATCAGTGCACTGGTCATTCAGCCATAGTTTTAAGGGCAGCAAATATGTATTCATCTCAAATCCCACTCTAAATAATGTTCAAGCTGGGCTTGCAGTTGTATCTTGAAGAACAAATCCTCACCCTTACTGACCTTCAGGCTGGTTCCCTCACTGCTTTAGCAGCCCCACTGTCTGAGAACCAGTGCTCATAACTGCCAAGGGGGCTTTAGTTCCTGCTCTAGATGCAGAGCAGGATGTTGCTTCTGAGCACAAGACTTCTATGAGATATTTGTCAAGTTCTTCAAATAATGTAATGTAAGCAAGAAATGCCTGAAGTTATTTTCCTTAGCTCCCTTCCAGACAGGTCTTGGTATGTTAAGTCATATTTTTCAAAGTAAAATTAGACAACTATCTTGTATTGTAAATACAACCAGACACCCTAAGTAGGCCAATTGGAAGTAGATAAATATAAGGTCATTCATTGCATTTCAGGCAATGGGAATACCAGCCAGCACCCCACTTGCAAAATATACCTTGGTATTAGTTCTACTGGGCTATGTCCAAGGGAAATATGTTATTTAATGCTAAAATCCTTAATATCTGTCTTGAAAAAGTATAACTTGTTTTGTGTGGCTTTGGGTCAGTTGAGTTTACTAGTCAGGCAGGGGAATGAAAGCTGAATTGGAGAGAGCAATAAAATGTACCAGTGATTATAAAACCTCTAGATGCATAATGAATTGGGGACTTGAGCAAATAGCTGCTGGGTATGTTTACATTTCGTGCTTAATTGAAAAAGAACAGGACATGGTATTTATTCCCAAGATCAGCACGATGACTGCAGGATTGTGTGTTGGAGGCAGAACAGCCAATTTCTCATGTATTTGGGAGGGACTGAACACGCATATGAACTCTACAAACCCAGATTCCTGGTAAAGCCAAGTAAAGATCTGTATATATATATATGTGAACTGCACTGACCCAGATTCCAGGTAAAATCAAAGACAGGAGCTCAACCTACATTAAAGCTTCATAACCAGGACTATTTTAATAAACAGACAAAAGGGACATTTGCTCAGGGTAAGGGGGGGGTGCTCTGTCAGTAACTGCTGTAACTTTTGAATAAAATTGAGAAATGGCACAGTCCTCATATTTTGTATTTGCTGGTATTTATATAGAGCCAACGCATTTCCGCAGCTCTTTTACAGAGATTACACATGATTTACATCACATCATTTACATCAGTCCCTGCCCCAGTGGAGTTTACAATCTAAATTCCCTATCACTTGTACACACACTATGGTCAATTTAGTCAGAGGCCGTTAGCCTGCCTATATGTTTTTTAGCTGTGGGAGGTAACCAGAGTACCTAGAGAAAACCCCCTGGGTAGGATTATATTCAAGACCCCAATGCCGCAAGGCAGAAGAGATTTAAATTAGCTAGAAGATCTCTAGAACATAAAAGCAGTATTTGCAGGGGTCACAAACCCTTAGCTTGCTCAACAGGTACTTGCACTGTAGGCATATTGTCTGCTAGTGATGTGCTGGCTGGCCTGAAACTTGCGGGACCTGCAGTTCGGGCGGGTTCAGGTCAACTTTCTCACAGTCTTTGAAGGCCATGGAGGGGGATTTGGGTTGAACTTCACCATGTGCCCTTACAATAACCCACTTCCTCCACCAGTTGGTACTTTTTATAGACTTGCTCCTGCAAACCTGGGCGAGGGTCTAGGCCCACTGGATTAGGGTCAGGTGGGGCAGGTTAGGGTTGGGTGGGTCGACTTTTTGTTGACCTGCACATCATTAGTGCCTGCACCATCGCCTGACCAGGTTGCTGCCATCACCACCTACCTCTGTTTGGCACCCCACCCACCTCGAGTTCCAGATTTCCTCCTCACTCCCACTTTCCAGGTTGGGTAAGAGCATCAGCTCTGCAATACTGGCAAGTTATAAAAGGCAGCAGAGGCATGTCTATAGAATCCTAATGTCCCCAAGCTGCTCTGTTGCCTACCCCTAGTACCAGGCCCAGCAAACACCACATGCCCTTAGCACTGGTTAGGTAGAATTGACTTGGATAAAAAGCTCACTGGAAAACTTTGATTTTTGAACCTTGGCTAATATAAAACTATGCAAGTTAAAATTGTCACCTGTCCGGTTTTGAACTGGACAGTCTGGTTTTTGCACACGTTCAAAACTGAGCATGTGTCAAAACCTACATAACTGCTAGGTGATCTTTAAGTTAACTTTTAACATAGAAACATAGTAAGTAAGGTTGAAAAAAGACACACGTCCATCAAGTTCAACCTTTTAACTTTTTTTAACCTGCCTAACTGCCAGCTGATCCAGAGGAAGGCAAAAAAACCCATCTGAAGCCTCTCCAATTTGCCTCAGAGGGTGAAAAAATTCCTTCCTCACTCCAAAAAGGCAATCGGACCAGTCCCTGGATCAATTTGAGTTATCTTCCATAACCCTGTATTTCCTCACTTGCTAAAAAGCCATCCAACCCCTTCTTAAAGCTATCTAATGTATCAGCCTGTACAACTGATTCAGGGAGAGAATTCCACATCTTCACAGCTCTCACTGTTAAAATCCCCTTCCAAATAGTTAGGCTAAACCTCTTTTCTTCTAAATGGAATGGGTGACCTTGTATCAGATGGAAAGACCTATTGGTAAATAAAGCATTAGAAAGATTATTATATAATCCCCTTATATACAGTGTCGGACAGGCCCACCGGGAAACCAGGAAAACTCCCGGTGGGCCCAGGTGTCAGTGGGCCTCTTGCTTCTAAACATTCTTTCCTATTAACTTCTTTACTTCACCGCCGGCGAAACGGCACGCAAATTCAGTGGCGAAAAATGAATGCTGGAGTCAAAAATGAGATGCCGGCGCCGTTTTGCGAATTTTTCACCATTTCGCAAATTTTACGCTGTTTTGCGAATTTCCCTGGAAATAAAGGGAATAAATTGAGAACAGTAATGATTTAATATCATTTTAAATGACAACCATTTCTGTGTTTTTAGCTCTGAAGGGCAGCCCTCAAGGCACTAAAATTAGCTTTTCTGAAATTCATGGTTTTTGTTGCCCCAGTATATATTTGTTTTTTGCACCAGACATGAAATGATATAAAATGATGGTCACTATTACCCAGGGGTTCAATGACTTGCACATTTGCTTTAAGTTCTGGGTCATTAGAGATCACTAGATCCAGAATAGCATTTTATCTGGTTGGCTCCTCAACAACCTGTGCAACAAGTTTATAAACTTGTTCCTTTAACTGATCTGGCAGTACTGTTGCTCCAGTCAATATCTGGGTAATTGAAATCACCCATTATCATTACTTTACCCAAACTAGCAGCCATTTCTATTTGCATCAGGAGCTTAGCCTCCTCCTCCTCACTTACATCAGGGGGTCTATAGTGACTCCTACAATTAATTTGCTGGACTCTTTACAATTGTTGAAGAACTCTACCCATAAGTATTGATGGGAGAATTTATTTGCCAGGCGGGAATTTGCAGTGAATTCCCGCTATTCACGAAACCGCAGTGAAAATTCAAAACGAGACACCGGCGCTGTTTCACGAATTTTTCGGCAAAGCGAAATGCCCCAAATTCGCCCATCACTACCCATAAGACTTCTGCCCCTTTATTTTCTAACATAACCTCCTCCTTTATTTAAGCTTTTAAATCCTGCCTGACAAACAGACATATCCCTCCTCCTTTTCTATTGCCTCTGTCCCTACGAAACAAAGTATAGCCACTGATATTTACTGCCCAGTCATGTCATGCTACTCATTCAGCCATGTTTCGGCCACACCAATCACATCATATTTTCCCTCCAGCATCAGCACCTCCAGCTCTCCCAGTTTAGTATGTTAAAGAAAGGCATAGTCTAAGCAACTTTTCAATTGGTCTTCATTATTTATTTTCTTCTTCTGACTCTTTCCAGCTTTCAGATGAGTTTCGCTGACCCCTTTTACAAAACAAGTTATCTTTAAGTATAAGCATTTATTGTTATTACTATTCTTTATTACTCATTACCCAAAGTTGCCACACGAGGAAACTTCGGGCGACTTCGGAAAATGAAGTGTTTTGAGAGCCATCCCACCGGCGATTTTGATTCTAGCCGGCGGAAAGGCATTGCGAGGAGATTAGTCACCCGAAGAAGAGGCGATTTGTCAGGCAACTAATCTCCACATGTGTCTCTGCCCAAAGAGAGGCTTGACTTGGGCGCCCCCCTGTAGTAGTATCCACCACTAACAGTCTCTGGGGTTTATCTGCTTTTAGCAAAATTATCATGAAAGCTGCCAAGAGAAAGAATAGCAGAACCTGGGGGGACAGTTGATCAGTAAGACCCTGATAGCTATAGTTTGCACATCTTTCCTCTTCCCAAAATTAATGTGTAGAGCCAGATGCCTATTCCACTGCCCTTTTGCAGCCTTTCATCACCCTCTAGTGGAATACGGAAAAATTGCGTATAAAAGCATTTAAAGGGGACCTGTCACCCAGACATAAAAAGCTGTATAATAGAAGCCCTTTTCAAATTTAACATGAAGCCCAAAATATTTTTTTATTAACACATCCATGCTCACTATAAAGATATTTAAAAATCTCAGCTGTGAATCATATGTTGCCTTACGCATAGAGGCAGGGCAGACAAATACTTTTACTCTCTATTAAGCACTTCCTAAATTTAACTGCACTCTTCACCTTTCTCCTCCCTCCTAACCATCTAATTGTGTAGCCAGTGCATGGGCCTGGGTATCAGGTCCCCCCTTTAGGCACATAAACAAGATTTTGGTATGGTGCAAAGCCAGAGTCCACAAAATGGCATCTGCCTGCTTTATGTGATTATTTAATTCCAAGACTGAAGGAAACAATATTTAAATAATTTATATAGTGTAAGTGAAGTTTATTTTGCTTGCCAAACACAATAGAAAATTATTTGGAATTATATTTTAGGGTGACAGGTCCCCTTTAATATAGATTCCAATACAATTTTATCCTAACCTACATTTAAAAATGTTTTTTTATGGATCTTCCATTGTTTTACCACAATCCACAACATGGACATGTTAAAAGACAAAGTCAGAGCAGCTATTAGCTAAGGTAACCAGAGTTTGAAATTGAAATCTGAGCACAGAAAATGATAATGTCATGTTGGTTTTTGGGGGCAATGCTCCATGTCCTGGGGGATGTCATTTCCATCTACTGCCACTGTATTACGTGCTGGGGTGCCAGTTCTCACTGTTCGCAAAGATTTTGTCGAACAAGTAGTTTACTATTCTCTATGCATTCAGAAGGTTTAAAGATTGACCTTATTTTGTATTTGTAAAGCCATATTGTATATCTCTCTACTCATATCCCTCAAGACAAACTTACTGAGCATCATGGTCCATAAAGGCAGCAGGTGATGTTTTGCTTTGGATATAAATTCAATATAATCTAGTACAGATATGGGACCTGTTATCTAGAATGCCTGGGACCTGGGGTAAATCGGATCTTCATACCTTATGTCTGCTAAAAGGTAATTCAAACATAAAGTAAACCCAATAGGATTGTTTTACATCCATTAAGGATTAATTCAATCTTAGTTTGGATCAAGTACAAGGTATTGTTTTATTACTACATGGAAAAAGGAAATCATTTTGAAAAATGTGAATTATTTAATTAAAATAAAGTCAATGGAAGACACCTATTCTGTAATTCGGAGATCTCTGGATAACAGGTTTCCAGATAATGGACCCCATATCTGTACATGCTGGTGGAGCAACCTGCATTAAAGCAAAGATAGACCTGCCCATTTACAGATATGTTAAAAGATGGGTTTATCTAGTGAATAAATCCCCAAGTAATAGCCTTACTCGTTTTATGCCTTATGCGTCACAGGAGAGAAATAGAGAAAGCAACTGGCCGTTCAGAGACACATTAATAGAATATAAAGAAAAGCATTGAAATGTTACAACTGGTGCTTCATGTATTAGAAAAATTAACAAGCAAATTACGTATTAAAATATAAAATAAATGACCAAAGTGCCTCCCATAACTAGTGAGTAAACATATACTATATATTCCTTGAGAAAGGTCCCCAGGAGGGACCGAAACGTCGGATTGTAATGCGATAAATAAAAGTTGTTATACTTTGAAAATGAGAGTGCGGATCCTTTATCACCTATATCACAAATATTGATCAAGCACCTCCAATCAACTACTGTCAGAGGTGCGGGCACTCCATGAAATAATTATATATATATATATATATATATATATATATATATATATCAGACTAATACTTAGTAAGAACATGATGTTAAAGGAAATATAAACCTTTAATATATACTGTATGAATGCAAAAGTAATCTTCTAAGCACTTTTGCAATTTGTATTCATTAGTTTTTTTAAGACGCCACACTGTGAAGAAAAATGTAAACTGCTAATATAATGAATTGTGTAAAAACAAGACCACCTGTTAGTTTTCCCACTGTGCTCCTGCCAGGTGAAAATGTCAGAAGAAAGAATGAACTGTTCTTGATGTTGTTCTCTTTGGGAAAGATATGAGAAACCTAAGATAACTTTTCCTTTCCTATATATTTGCTCTACATGTTACTAGTCTGTAGCCTTTTATATAAAATGCAGTTCAGAGCAGTATCTGTTTCTAAAGTTGCCATATTGTGCAGTATTATTATTATTAGCCAAAGTTTGAGGTTAGATCAAAGTCAGCATTTGCTAACTTCACAATGGAGCAAGGTGAGCTTGTATGACTCTGTGAGCCTACGGGAGGGATGGGAAATGATTCCTTCAAGTCAAAGGCAGACAATTGTCTCCTTTCAATCTGTGGAATCAGGTATCAAGTTTATGAAAAAAAAAATACAATTCTATTTATTATTAATAGGGATGCACCGAATCCAGGATTTGGTTTAGAATTCGGGCAGTGTTCGGCCTTTTTCAGCAGGATCCGAATCCAAATCCTAATTTGCATATGCAAATTACGGTCGAGGAGGGAAATTGCGTGACTTTTTGTCAGAAAACAAGGAATTAAAAATATGTTTCTCCTTCCCACCCATAAATTTGCATATGCAAATTAGTATTTGCTTCAGTATTCGCCGAATCTTTTTGCGAAGGATTCAGGGGTTCGGCCGAATCCAAAATAGTGGATTTGGTGCATCCCTAATTATTGGAAGTTCAGATAGCGTTTATTCACCTTTTCGACATCAGCCCCATTTCCCTTTAAATGCATTTAATTCAGACTAGGGATGCCCCATTGTGAAAGATTTGACCGAATACCAAACCAAGTCCGAACCCTAATTTGCATATGCAAATCAGAGAGGGGGGAAACAAAATTTTTTACTTCTTTTGACAAAAAGTGACTAGATTTTAAGGATTCAGGTTCGGCGAGGCACAAGGATTCAGCCAAATCCGGATCCTGTTGAAAAGGGCCGAATCCTGGCCCAATACCGAACCGAATCCCGGTTTCGGTGCTTCCCTAATACAGACACTGTTAAACAGTCCTTGTTCATAGATTCCAAATCTCCTAATAAATTCCTATCTTCCCTCTCTCTGAGCAGTGCTGGATCAAGTGAAACTAGCGCTAGAGGCAAGCCCAAGCCCTCATTCAGCCACCTACCTCCTGACCCCAGTTAGAAGGGGGAAGGAATTTTAAGAAGCTTCTGCCAGTGGATCACGGAATGTGATAGGTCCTTTGATCCTCAGAGGATAAAAGACCCAGAACTAGGGATAGGCAGGCAGAACTACCTCTAGTAAAGGTCCTATCACTGTGTATATCCTGGATGGTTTCTTTCCCTCTTTCCTTTTCTGATTCTTCTATAAGTTGTCAATTCGTCCAATTAGTTTCTATGTGTTAACCAGGAAACCTGGTTAATACTTAATATTGGCTGGCTATTGGCTAATAGTTCCCTTAAATGAAAGGATATATATATATATATATATATATATATATATAATTTATTAAGAAGTCAAAGCATACTGACCACTTTGCTCCTCAGCAGGCTGTGCCTCATTACAGAAGCAGTGGTGAGAACCTTGTCTCAGTGCCTCATTACAGAAGCTGCACTGTTGACATGGCTCCTGTATACACTTTGCTAGGATATTGACACTGCTTGGCTCCTTCAGAGGGAAAGAGAAAGAGCTGGACAAACTGTCAAAGCTAAAAGCAGTCACTCCTACCACCTGCTCCAATCAGTCTGCCTGATTTACATACTAATGGGGTCAGGGTTGCTCGTTCTGATGCGGTCCTGCTGGAGACGAGCACAGGACTCACCATTTCACTGACCAACAAAACCACAGCAATAATTCTTTATGTGGTATATCCTGTATGGCATTATGGTGCAGAGTCTGTGACGTCAGGGGTAACCCAAATCCTCTTAGCAGTAAAGGTGGCCATACACGGGCCGATAAGTCGGCCAGATCTCGATCGGATGGGACTAAAAATCCCGGCGGATCGCGGCCGCATGTGTTCGTTGATGCGGTCCCGCGATCCGACCGCCCGTTCGTTAGGATCCGATCGTTGGGCCCTAGGGCCCACGATCGGATCAGCCCGATATTGCCCACCTCAAGGTGGGCATATCGGAGAGAGATACGCTCTTTTGGCGGATCACTCCATGTATGGCCACCTTAACAAGGCATACATTGTTTGAGAAAAGAAAAGTGTAACAAAATATAGTCACTTTTACTCTTTCTTTCTGCTTCTTTCTTCAAAGACTACTTGGTGGACAGAATGGTCAGAAACTGACCAGCAGATGGCACTGTTGTAACAAAATGAATTCCTATAAACAGTACATGTACCCCTTAATATCTTGGAATTAAAAAAAAAAAAAAAAAAAAAATATATATATATATATATATATATAATATAAAAAAAATAATAATTAATGCTAATTCTGAAAGTTCTTAGAATTTTGCATTTGCATATTTCAATGGTTTACTTATCACTTAATTATCCATCTGAGAGGGAAAGTTAACCCTTTTTCCTTTAGACCTTCCTTTGCAGCCCATATAATGCACCTAAGACACATATTTATAGCAGACGTGTATTTAGCAACGACTGTATCAAAGTTTGCCACTTCTAAACCAACCTTTGATTCCTTTTCATTATACATTCAAATATAATCTTCCAGCTTTGACCTTGCATTCTGTTGACTTCTTCCTTATTCTCTAGGGTAGAATGACACTTTTGGATAGAACATTGGAATACTGAAGCACGTGTGCTGCAATAGAACAATAGAAACACTCAGAGTTGGACTGAAGGGTGCAAGGCCCACAGAGTTTGCCCCCCAACCGCAAGCTTCTCTGTGCAGCTGATTCCCTCCCTCCGTGTGCGCACACTCGCCCGTTTTTCCGGGGCTGGTGTGTGACTGGAAAGAAGAGAGAGCACAGGAGCGGGCCTGGGCCAACAGGACCCAAAAGAGCCGGGGCCTATTGGGTTTTCTCCCAGTGTCCCACCAGCCCAGTCTGACTTTGCGTCTGCCCCAGTCGCAACCCCGCTGTCCAGGCCCCCCTCTCAAGCCACATCCACCCTCCGCCCCCCCCCCCTTGTGCGTACATGTTTATCCGGTGTACTTCAGGCCCATTCTGACTCTGGAAACACCTGTCTACCGACAGGCCCAGATTTCCCTCTTCGGCACCCCTAGGCTGCATGTGCCGGAACGCTGGGCAGCTGCAGATCCCCAAGTGTTCCTTGAGATGCGGCTGAAAGTTTGCAGTCCTAGGCCCGGGCCTTTGTGGCCTCACCACAAATCCAGGCCTGCCTACAGACTGCCAGTATTCCTGCTGGTGATAGCAGTGGGTTTGGTACCAGATAGTCAGCTTTTAAGATGGAGGTTCCTGACATATTCCTTTGCTCTACTGAGATTTTCTAGAGTAACACTAGTTATTTATTTAGTAACACTAGTTATTTTTCTCCCAGTTGAATATAACAAAGTTGAATTGACTATGCTTTTTAACATTGTCCATTAATTTTTTCAATAGGGTTGCCACCTTACCCTTTTAATCCAAACACATATTGAATCCACATCCTGCATGACTTATTAGCAATTAACTTAGATGCATGTTGCCGACTGAACTGATTTATGTGCAGCCATGCAGCCTGCATATAATTGAACTGCTCATCCTGACACCAGCTCCAAACGGTGAGCCAAATACAAATTCTTGGATTGTATCTTACCTGTTCCATGAAAAAGCTTCTGTCTATTTTTAAAAAATATGTGTTTGCTTGAAGGAGGTACACTAAACAAAGTTGATGTATAGCTGGGGGCCTGTAAATGTCTTCCTCCAACCCAACTGGGGGCCACGACAACCACATCACCCCAGTGAGCTTGTACAATTTGATGGCAGAAAGTGGCTTTATTCTCAACAGACACGGCACAACATGAGAACATTGGCAGCAAAGAGTCCTCTTATCAGGATTTATTAGCAGATGGTTAAGAGGAACAGTGCACTTGCAGTATGAGTGAGCAACAGAGAGATCAGTGCCATCCAGGAGGCGGAAGATGAATCACATAGGGAGCCTCAAAAGATTCCTTAGTATGCCGAATGGTCTACTTAATATAAATGTATTGCAAATACACCATTAAAATAAATTGCAAATATAGTCGTGAGGCAACTTCGGGCAACTTCGGAAAACGAAGTGCCGTGTGTGCTTTAGCGCAGGCGACTTTTCATTATAGCGGACGGGAAGACAAGTGAAGACAGTTCGGGGAGATTGTCGCCCAGAAGAAGAGGCGATTAGTTGCCAGGTGACTAAATCTCCCCGAATCTGCCCGTGTGTCACAAGGCTTACTGCAATAAACAAATCACAGCAGGTGTCTTGTAGTTGTCTCGAGAGCCTGCAGAGGGCGCTGACAGTACAACTGTACCACCAGGATCCACTGTGCTGTTTTAGTATCATTCAGTCTGAGATCTGTAATGAAATATGAAAAGTGCATTAACTGCTGGCTGCTAGTGGGGGCAAATAATGGTCAGAGACCCCAAGGGAAAATACCTCAGTTCTTTTATCTTCCGTCGTACTTATTAGTACAGTGCTTTGTACAGTGCAGTGGTTCACCTTTAAATTAACTTTAAGTATGATATAGAATGGCCAATTCTATGCAACGTTTCAGTTGGTCTTCATTATTTATTTTTTATTGCTTTTGAATGATTTGCCTTCTTATTCTGACTTGTCTCCACTTTCAAATGGGGGGTCACTGACCCCATCTAGAAACAAATGCTCTGTAAGGCTACAAATGTATTGTTATTGCTACTTTTTATTACTCACGTTGCTATTTGGTCCCTCCTGTAATTATATTCCAGTCTCTTATTCAGGGATCCCCAACCTTTTGAACCCATGAGCAACATTCAGAACCAAAAGGAGTTGGGGAGCAACGCTAGCATGAAAAATGTTCTTGGGGTGCCAAAGAAGTGCTGTGATTGGCCATTTGGTGGCCCCTATGTGGATTGTCTACCTACATTGAGGCTCTTTTAGGCAGTGCACCTGGTTTTTATACAACAAAACTTGCCTCCAAGCCTGGAATTGAAAAATAAGCCCCTGCTTTGAGGCCACTGGGAGCAACATCCAATGGGTTGGAGAGCAACATGTTGCCCACAAGCTACTGGTTGGGGATCACTGCTCTTATTCATAACAATGCATGGTTGCTAGGGTAATTTGCACCCTAGCAACTAGACAGCTGAGATTACAAACTGGAGAGCTGCTGAATAAAAAGCTAAATAACTGAAAAACCACAAATAATAAAAAATGAAAACCAATTGCAAATTGTCTCAGAATATCCTTTTTTACATCATACTAACAGTTAACTCAAAAGTGAACAACCCCTTTAAATAACATTAGGCAGTTAGCTCTATAATACTGAGGGCTCTGGACCCTTTAAATAATAAAGCAATGTGTGAATAATTGTAACATCAGCACCCACTTTCTCGGCCATCACCTTTCTGATCCATTCAAAATAGTGGGGCATAATCTCCTTCCTTCCATGGTATCCCATGCCATACAACAGAGAGGGGGTGCATGCCCCGCTGTATAGAGCAGCCATGTGTTGCTAGGCAACATGCAACACTCAAAGCCATCCAGCATTGTGCAAAATGCTCAGTTCTGAGTTTTAAGAACTAAATCTCAATAAACTAGAAATGCAACATTTTATTTTTTGGGCTTCTGTACTAACCCAGAACCACAAAAGGACCTTGAAGCCTCCGTGCCTCTGAATATATCCCCATATGGCCACACCCCCCAATTACCATGCCCATTTTTAAAGAATTTAGCGAGTTATGGAAAGTTTGAACACATTTCTGGGGGTTTTAGGGTCTGGTTTTATGTGTTATTCCAGTTTTGCTAATAAAGGTGAATTGCACTTTAAGCTGCAAGCCACAGTTTCTCCAAGAGACCTGATAATCCTAAATAGTTACAATTGTTTCTTTGCTTATCTTAAATTGTAACAAATGTATCTAAGTGCAGCTGCCACGTATTCTGGGCTCTCAGCCAGAAGCCAATTACATTTCAGAAACTTTGTATCCTTTTCTGGCTGTTCAGTGCAGTAGATGAAAGAGAAAATCTGGATATTTCAGTAACAATCCTGGACTGTGGGCTGAGCTGTCAAAATCGTGACGGGACAGTTGGGAGGATTACTGTATAATGTATACATACTATATGAAATTCAGGCTGCTTTCACAATACAAGGCAGTACAAAACCACTGCATTCTGTATCAGACTTAATAGTCAGCCCTGTAGCATCAGCTTTTATGACAGATGTATCCTCACATTTCTGTTAATATTCTGATGATTTTCTGAAGACCCCTAAGCTTGGTTTCTCAACAGCAGCCCAGAGCATACTGAGCATGTGCAGAGCCGCTGACACTGAAAAAATGATCTGACAAGATCCAAGATGGGGAGCTGCTGTGGACATATTGGAAGGCTTTGATCATTTTTGTTACAGGGCTGCTGAACCTCTTGGCTGGTATAGTTAGTTCACTATATAAAAAACAGAATTTCTAGCCATATTCTTTTTTAGGTTTTAGTTGCTCAGCCCACAGCACAAAAGAGGAATATCTTAATCTATAAAAATATAAATCATACCAGGCTAGTGGCCACCTAATCTATGTACAATTCTGTTCAGCTGGCGTTCATTTGGACATCAATGTACTATAGGATCACTCACTGTACCACCGGAAGCACCTACATTTGGATGTATGTCTGATGGGTGCCTGCCTGACGCTAGTTGTGTTTTGATGCAACAGAGGTTTAAAGGAGAAACAAACCTTAAAGTAAACAAACCCCCTACCCTACATAGACCCCACTCACCCCCCCAGCCTAGCTGCTACCCCAAGCAAATGCCCTTTACTCTTTACTTACCCCTCCGTGCAGATTCTGTCCAGCACCATCTTCTTTTCTTCGGTAGAGGTGGTACCAGAGGTGGTTTCTTAGCATTTGGATGTTGTGGAACTATCTCTTCTGTCCAGGACAACATGTTTCTGCTGGTATTGCCACTGACCTTCCCAACTGTGTGATCTCCTTTCTCATGAGTCTCTGGTAACCGTGTGCATCAGAATTTTTAAAAGTCCAGCAAATAAACTGGTAAAGGTGCACAACAACCATAACAATGCCGAAGTAATGTGAATCCGAGAGAGAGAGAAATATTAGCTGCCATAAAGAACTGAACTACAAGCATCAGCTCAGTCAACAGAAATAGTGCAAGGCACACTCCAATCAGCTATAGCAATATACAGAATATATGCAACCACAATATACTTTAATGTACTTTAGTGCTTTAACGTCACTATAGTGTATATAAGCAGCATATATAAAATATATTTTTTTAAAGGAGAATTCAACTCTTTAGCAAAAAAAAAAAACCCTAGACCCCTCTTCCTCCTCCCCCCAGCCTAACTGCCACATGGGGAAATGCCCCTATCTTTTTACTTGCCCCTCAGCGCAAATTCAGGCATCGGCTTTCCACGCAGCCATCTTCCAGGTCTTTGGTAAGCTGATATGGAGACCGGCAAAGCTGGAGCAATTTCCCGGTTTGCAACATCTGCGCATGCGCCGATATGGACAGCACAAGAAGAAGACACTTTGGGGGTCATTTATCAACACTGGGCAAATTTGCCCATGGGCAGTTACCCATGGCAACCAATCAGATTGCTGAATTCATTGTTCTACTTGCAGCTGACTTCAAAAAGCTAAGCACTGATTGGTTGCTATAGGTAACTGCCCATGAGCAAATTTGCCCAGTGTTGATAAATGAGCCCCTTTAAAGACAGCTGCGGTGAACTCAGATGCCCGAATCTGCACCGAGGGGTAAGTAAAAAGTTAGGGGCATTTCCCTGGGGGCAGTTAGGCTCCTTTAAGGCTCAGTGTTGGCAGTGCTGTGGCCTTCCGTGTTAACAGAATTGCTTTATTAGCTATGATAGCACAGTTAGTCACATGAGTTCAGGGATAGATTTTTGGTGTATCCCAGTAGAGTGTAATTGAGAATAGACGTGGGAGTCCCGGTGATGTAGAATAGGACGTTTGTGTCCTGGGGAAATTCCAGAATGCAATCATGTAGTTTCCTTGTTAAAGACATATGCAGTGTTGTCTTGAAAATTTACTCTAATTTTAGTTAAACGAGGAGAAAATATGCTCTTTAGTAAATATGCACCTTAGTATATATGTACCGGTCTCTAACTTTGGACCCTTCATCCTGCTGGAAGTCCTGTTTCCATTTTTGGCAGAAATGTTTAAGTGGATCAAAGTTGTCCTGCAGAAGGAGTGAATAAATCCAGCTGAGCGGCCTACACAGATCCGGATGTCTCAAATAGAGTTCAAGTGGGGTTTCAGTAATGTCCGGTGTACCCCCTGGGACCTGATTGAAGAATGCATGAGTAACTGAAGATATCTAAATAACATATGGTTATGCAGACTGCAATTGTATGAATTTGCGTTTGAACTTCTCAATCTGCATTGTCAACGTCAGCTGGGTTTTCACTTTGGCTGAAGCCCAGGATTCCTATCAGAGATCTAAACTGAGAGATGGGCATCAATACTCCAATGTGGTGTTCACTTGTACCTCTTAGCTGTCCTTGATGATAAGGGACTCTCAGTCTTCTGGAAGACCATGGCTCACCCTTTAAAAGATTTCTAACAAGGATTTCTCACCCTTTTTATACAAAAATGAAGTACCCCACCACTTTACCACGGCCTACAACACCTTTCGTCTCCCTACTTGTAACGGTTGCAGCGCGAACGCTCGTCGTATTTTGGCTTTAAATGCAAAGTCTTTTGTTTCTTCTCCAAAATCCACAGAGTTTGCTTGCTCGGAGCTGACTCAAGGCTTTCGCACATGAACAGTGAAGAGGATTCTGCTAGCGGTGAGAGGCTGAAATCGACCTGCGAATAGCAGCTAGTCGATTTCAGCCCTGTCTGGCCCAAGCCTAAGATAATTCTATGTAGATGCTAAACAACAACCCATACTTGAATGTTTCTGCTTACTAGGTGATAGTGATGTGCGGGTTAACCCAAAACCCACAATCACCCATGGGTTGACTGGTTGGGTGGTTTCAGGTTGAAATTTGGCCAACAATTGTGGGTTAGAGTCAGTGTTGGACTCGCCCACCAGGATACCAGGAAAACTCCCGGGGGGGCCCAGATATCAGTGGACCCTCTTGTTTCTAACCATTTAGTCTATTTCATGATCACTCCCTATTTCTTTATGGGAAAAAATGCTTAATAATGGAAGAATATAATAACAATATAGTAAGTAGAAGTAGAAGACTATGAGAATAAAGAGGATGAGGAGAGGAGGAATAATAGTTTGGAAAGTCTAAGGTTTTCTGGTGGGCCCCTGGCATTTCAGTCCAACACTGGTTAGGGTTGAGCACAAAGCAGACTAGGGAAGTACACTCAACTGCTCCTGAGGATTCCCTGTGCTGGAACCAGAGGTATGCACAGAAGTGCTACTGCTACGAGTCAGGTGCGGGTCCTACAATGGCAACATTTTGCAAGCTAGGGTTGGGTGAGGGTCCTATAGTAGTAACATTTTGTGAGCTAGGGTCAGGTGCAGGTTAAGGTTTTTCAGGTTAGGGTCGGATGCGGGTTGAATTTTTCCTGCACATCACTACACAGTAGGGACTGACTTAGTTGGACTATAGACTTTAAACTTGCCTTATATCTCATACCTCATATACTTGGGGGGTTGATACCAGAGCCCTAGCTCCCCAAGTACCACAAGTTAGAGGATACACTTGAAATTATTTTTTATCAAAGCTAAAACTTACCAGCCTTTGCATGTGTGGTTTTTTATTTTTTAGTGGTGGATGTTGGACTGGAACATGTGCAGTACATTGGTTATCAAGGTGATAGATTTGGAGAAATGTAATACAGCGAAACCTCAATTTTACATCCCTTTATTTTAAGTTTTCCCTGATTTTACGTCCTTTTTTTTGGGGTCCCCAAAAACGTAAAATGGAGGCTCTACTTCTACTATATGAACATATATAACATATTCTTGCATTGTACTGTGCTGGAGTTTTAGCCATGAAACAAGCCTGAGATACATTTAATCCTATCACCCAGGTTATGACACACAATGCAGCTCTGTGGATTTCCACTGATGGAAAACTATGGACATGTTTGCAGTAATTATGCTTCAGCCTAATCTAAGAGATTACAGATGGCTAACCCTTTCTAACACTGCCATGTTCCAATTTACACTACCTGGTAAGTCAATTATATGGAGAGTGAGACGCAGTGGACACCGGCTTGGCCTCTTTGATTTCTATAATTTATAATTTAAGTATTTCTATAATTTAAGTATTGGCTGGATAGTACTGATAATCTTCATATTATACCTAAAATCTCTCCTCATTACCAGGAGGCACTGCATAACACAATACCTTTATATTTATTCTGCTCATGATTAGAATATCAATTGAATCTATCAAATATGTGAGCGGTAGGGATTATGGGTAATTATAAAGCAAACTTGTACCGAGATAAAACTGCTGAGAGAAGGCCAGGCACTGCATATTTTTTTTATACTTTGACCATTTCAGATAATTTCTGCCACCTACTCAGTCACAGTGGCCAACTTCTCCTAAATACCAGGTATGGGCCTAGTGTTTGACTCTGTGTCCCACAAACACCTCCAGTGGTCAACTGAATACATGAATTTTTTTATAACCATATGAGTGTTTGTGATCTCTAGGATATTAAAAAGAAATGTATAAGTAACAGAAATGTTCCAGCCAGCTAGTCAAGTAAGGATTTAGGGGTGAATGTCTTGGATTACACCACAGCTCTATGAAGGGGGGCTTAATTTTTTTTTTATATATATATATACTTGTGGGATGCTGGCACTCACGAATATAAATTTGTCAAATAAATGCCTGGGTGCAATCCTTGAATATGTTATTAATGTAGCTCTCAAAAAAGGCACACTCACAGATCTTACAAAATTGAAAAAATATTTAATGTGGGCACAAACTAACGTTTCGGCTGGGACACCATCAATTTTGTAAGACCTGTGAGTGCACCATTTTAAAGACTATATATATATATATATATATATATATATTATATATATATATATATATATATATATATATATATATATTTATATATATATCTATAAGATGATATGTCAATGTCTGTTCCACATCTCTGCTTGAGATTGGTATGAATTGGTATGAACTTTGGTATAGTATGAACTTTAGCCCACTGCACATTAGCTGTGTGCCCCAGAAGAAGCACAGAAGAAGGGTCAAACTGTTGGAATCACACAAGTTACACAGCTGCTGGTCATAGGAAGGTGCCCTATGCTATTATTATGTAAATTAATTAACATAATATATTTATTTTTGAGGACCCCAAGCATTGCAGGAAGCCTGATGTCTATTTAATTGAAGGTAAAACAGTTCCATTTTTGGCATGAGGAAAAGTGAGAGGCAAAAGGTGACATTATATTCCAGAAGCATGACTGGGTCTAACTTGCAATCCTTTGGCTGTTTTAGTTCTACAACCTCTAGTCTCCATGATGCACCAATGGCAGTGTAATAACCAGCATTGAATTGGGTACCTGGGGTACACCCTCTCCCAACTCAGACAAACCATCTTGCCTTGAGCTACTCTACACCAGTGACCTACTCACCAATGTCTTACGTCAACAAGGTAAGGTGTGCATGAATATATAAGAGAACACGGCTGCAAGGTTGAGTTGGGGGGGTTTGGGCAGGATGTACCCAGAGGGGCCATAACTAACTGGCTTTTTTCTTGGTACTTTGTGGGCTGGGCCAACATCGGTTATAATAACAGGAGGGTTACAAGTAGGAAATATGTACTCTATTTACTAAAAAGCTATTGAGTTGTAAAATATATATTTTTATTAAACTTTCCCCTGATATGACCCCTATGATGCCTGGGTTTCATGACAAATTGCCTTTCTTTCATACTTTAAAGGAATTGTTCAGTATAAAAATAAAAACTGGGTAAATAGAAAGGCTGTGCAAAATGTTTTCAATAAAGTTAGTTAGCCAAAAATGTAATGTATAAAGGCTGGAGTGACTGGATGTCTAACATAATAACCAGAACACTACTTTCTGCTTTGCATCTCTCTTGGTTTCCACTAATTGGTTACCAAACAGTAGCAAATCAGTGACTTGAGGGGGGACACATGGGTCATAACTGTTGCTTTTGAATCTTAGCTGAATGCTCAGGATCAATTGCAAACTCACTGAACAGTTATGTCCCTTGTGGCCTCCCTTATATTTGCTGACTAACTCAGAGTTAGAGAGCTGAAAAGCAGGAAGTTGTTTTCTGTTCTGTTACTGTATGTTAGACATCCAGTCCCTCCAGCCTTTATAGATGATGTTTTTGGCTAACTAACTATATTAGAAACATTTTTTAATTTGCAGAGTCTATCTCTTTACACGGTTTTAATTTTTACACTGAACTTTAATACCAGCCTTGCTGGTAAGGAGTTTAGAGGTTGTCTGTGTTTAACAAGGCAGATATATAGTTCTTTCACTCTAACAGGAAAGCAGATTTCCTAAAGCTGCCTCGCTAGCAGTAAAGACATTAATCACCAGACTGCCCCTCCTTCCCCCTTCCTTCCTCCCTCCCTCAGCCTTGGTGTCTGTCTCCCCTCCCACCCCTTCCTTGGTACAGGCACAGATGAGCTGTGGGAGGCTCTTGTCACAGTCACACGGACTTTAGCACTGAGCTCCCGACATGAAGCTTTGGCTGGTGGCTACCAGAGAGGCCTAAATTGGCACTATGGAGGAGAATGCCAATGTGCAGGAGACGGGGGACCAGGAAACCCTCCCACCATCTCAACCTGTTAAGCTGGAGATTAAGCGACATGCCATTACCGATGATTACAAGGTGTCAAAGCAGGTGCTGGGCCTGGGTATCAATGGCAAAGTGCTGGAATGTTTCCGAAGGGATACCGGGCAGAAGTGTGCACTCAAGGTGAGTAAAACATGGTGATAGAGTACTGTGCCTAGTGAGAATGAAGGCCACAGAGTAAAGTGAGAAGTGTGGGTACAGTGACAGAGGCAGTTTGGAGTGGGGTATGGGAGTGTGCCAGTCTGTACTAAGTGTATTATGTATATTGTGCCAGCTTTAGGACAGAGTAAAGTGTGTTTTACTGGTCCCCCAACACCACAAGAGTCCGTAAGGGTGAATAGTACCCCAGACATAATACAAAGGATGTATTGTTTAAGAATTGTTAGTTATTTCACTAAATCAGGTATGTCCAACCAGTTGCCCTCCAGCTTTTGTTTAACTACAGTTATAATCCCACAACAGCTGGAAGGCCGAATGTCCCTGGTTTATGTAACACTCCCCCACCCCATTATAGGGTCCTACTCTTCCCGCATTGCCTTTCGATCCCTTTTCTCTAACACCGATAGTGTGCCTAGTAAGAGTGCCCGTCTGTGGGAAAGGTGTGTGTGTGATTTACATACTGAATGTGGCAGCCAAGAGGAAATGTACAACTGTAATTAGTGCAGTTTCGGGAACAGAGAGATGAAGCTTAGTTAGAATGAAAGTCGAGAAACATGATAGGGAAGTGTGCTCATTTTCAGGAGAGCAGTGGTGTGTTCTAAAGGGATTGAATGCTTCTGGATAGTGTACGGATGTATTATAAGCACATGTAGTCACCATGAGTGTTTAAGGTGGTCTTGCACACAAAGGTCCATGGTGAGGTCACCAAATAAGCAGATATGTGCATACACAGTAGTAGATGGGTAAATCTGGCTGATGTGATTGTTCAGCCATGGGGCCAAAACTTGGATCTCAATAGAGGCAAATGCAGATCCATAGGGAGAGGACCAGCTCAAAGGCCTGATGTGTTTCTTGATCAAACCTGCATCTCAAATATGCACCCCTAACCGGACAAGGAAGATACGTAGGAATAAAACACAGAACTATGCCCATTTATTGGCCCTAGCATGTATGTGTGCCCTTGAATTGCTTGTGTGCTTAATGAATCATACGATCCAGGAGGCAACCCTTAGTACTTAAAATGGCAATTTTCTATTTAAGATTATCCAATGATTATCCAATGACAGATACTACTAGGCAAGTATGTTTAATAGGTTGTTTATATGAGGTAATGTTTTACTTATGGGCTGTTATATGTGATATATACTTTATTATTTATTTTTATAGAGTTTCAGGGTTATAGTTTTCCTTAAATATGAATCCACTGGTGTATTATAGAGAAAGAAGAGCCCTATAGAGGAAGTAGACACCGAGTTCACAAGGGGAGGCCTCACGGGGTCTGCGTCCTTTATAGTTGATAGAATTTCCCCATAGCTGCTCCTTGCTTACATCGGGACATGATCAGGCAGGCATTTGGGTAGCAGGGGGCCAGGTAGGAGATGCTGTAGGTGATGCTCCAGGCAGCAGAATCATTTGAGGGGTGGCCCAACATTTTGTAGTTGTGTCACTGAGCAGATGTTTTTCCAAGTTGGCTGCCCATGTGGTGGGCCAAGTCCATTTAGCCTTTGGCCAAGGGTTGGATCACAAGGTGCCCACAGACCTGTTAGACACAAAGCCTGATGCTGTTCTTATTTAAAGGGGTTTCTAGCCTGCCCAATTGATATCTCAGTGATTAGGAAGTGGAAGGGCATTGTCTTTTGCGCTCATGCAAACTCCCATAGGTTAACAAATTGATCAAAAGCCCCAGGCTAGCAGCAGCCAATATTCACCCAGGTACATGGGCACTTGTGTGCCCCTTACATTGGGAACCAGACAAATTCCTTAATTTCTAGCAGTTCTAATTTTAACAGTTAACATTTTAACTCTTAGACATTTTTATTTATCTCAGCCTTGACAAAGCTTTTGTGAAGCGTGCACTTTGGTGATCTTTATATAGACAAGCACAAGCACTTTATAAGTTCCTAAGTAGTTATTGGAATATAAAGACATACGGGGTTTAATTTTTCTTTCTTTTAAATTAATAAAATTTTTATTTATCAGCATGTTTCAGTGCAGCAGAAAGTTATGTTTTTATGCATTTAGAGTGTCAGAAGATTTCCCTGTGCCCCATACATATTCATGTACATCCAGTTTCCATGCAACTGCCTTGAGCCAATTTGCATTTGAAATAGATTATTTAATAAAAAAAATTTGGATCACAGCAAGGCCTCGTGCACATGTTGTGTTCTCTATGCAAGGCAGCTCAACTTGAAAATCTAATCTGTTGTCTTCTAATTATATCATTGAATCCATTTTTTAAAGATTGCTAATGTATGTGCTCACAATTGCGCGATTGCACTCATAGATATCTCAGTGGCTTTAATCACATCACCACCACTTCATTAAAAAGAGCAATTCATCCCAATGCTATTTCTCTGATGCTGACACTGAACGCTCAAATCCTTTGGGCTTGCTTACATCTAGTTCCATTGCATTTGTAGCATCTGTAGAGCAAGGCCATGGGTATGCGTAATGTTTCTCCACTGGGGTATTTTAACCGGATTCTATTTATGTAAATAGCAGGGGGAAACGTCTTCACCGGCTGTGAGTTTGCCCCATGAATGGAACATTGGAAAGGTTGCCATACCATGTATGTCCCCTGACCTGTTTTTTTTTTACACATGAGCCACATTCAAATGTAAAAATAGTTGGAAAGAAACAAGCATGAAAAAGTTCCCAGGATGCCAAATAACGTTTGTGATTGGCTATTTAGTAGTCCCTATGGGGGTTCTGTTTGGCAGTACACCTGGTTTTTATTCAGCTAACACTTTCCTCTAAAAATAAGCACCTTTTTTGAGGCAAGTGGGAGCACCGTCCATCCAAGGGGTTGGTAAGCATCATGTTGCTCACAAGCCACTGTTTGGGGATCACTGGCATTAGGTATCCGCAAGTGTATTGCTACCATTATACATTTACATGGCCACAGGTCCTAATAAGATGCATGAATAAAGCATAAGTGTTAAGGTGGGCATACTATATAAGAACTACTTGTTTGTTGCAACCACCAAATGATTTAGCTGATTTGGCCATTGAGCTGACTGGAATGATCCCCCTGAGCCAATGACTGGATCATAATGGGGGAGCGTCAGAGGATCAAATCAACGCACCAGTGCAGTCCTCACCCAAAGAGATTTTATAACCTTTCAGATAGATAAAATAAGCAAATGACGTTCTCCGCACTGCCTTTTCAATCATTCAAAGAATGCATCAAATCCTCGCTTGGGTAAACCGCTATCCCAACAACTGGCGACAATTAAAGGATGAGGAGAGCACTTCTCAATAGCAAAACACTGTGGTTGTTTCGGGTCATTACATACCCTTTCTCTTTTGGATAGATATCTGGACAGTTGTGAGACAGGTAACAGTTGATTATATGTACAGAGTTACTTAATGTTTCTGGTTGCTAGGTTACAAGTTGTAGTTGTTCTACGCTAATATAGTGACATACCGTAATACACGGTACCCAATACACGTGTTGTTATGTACTTTATAGTGAATAACACTGTGGCTCGTAGTGCAGATATGTGCATTGTGATAGTTATGTTACATTGTGACACTGAATGCTGCTGTGTTCTGTGTATTAGAGCTCACTCAAACAACTGATTCCAGTGCAAACAAAATCAAACAAAATCAAACAAAATAACTGCCTTGCGCACAAATTCTGCATGTAGAGAGACATGATGTCTGGTGATTTTAATAGTGTGAGCTCTAACACATCTTCTAGGCAAAAGTTATATATATATATAACTTTAAGTTATATTGGTTCCCTGTGATCATTAGGAAATACCTGTTAGTGTGTGTGGGTTGAGCCTTGCTCTGTATATTTAATTCCCTATATGACAGACCAGGCAGAGTGGGTGTAACAAGCTTTGTATTGTGATTGAGGGTGTGCCATAATCATGTGCTCTCAGGAATGTCTCTATTTCATTTCTTGGCTTCCTTTGTAGAACCGATTAAAGTTCATTTTTATTGATTCTATTGCTGCTTCCAGTTCATACTGCATTGTGCACAAACGTGCCCAGACAATGAGGAGACTGAATTTACCTAACAGTTTTGGGGCACAGTAAAGCCTAAAGGCCACCACACCTGAGGATAAACAATGTAATCTGTGTGTAATAAAGACAGGTGCACAGATCTGTGGTTCAGTTCAGTTTTGAAAAGTTGCCCATACATTCACAATTATGTTTTTTCTTTATCTAAGCACAAAATCAATTCAAAACTAAATGTGCAGTGGGCTTGTAGCTGTTAGGGGGCCTAGCGGCTCCCAGCGGGAGTAGTCCGGACCAAGGAGGAAGCTTTTGGGGTCAAGGTCCAAATTCACAGTACAGGCAAGGGTTAAAGTATAAAGCGTAATCCATAATCCAGGCAGAGATCAAAAAGGCAGGCAGCATACAAAACAGGGTCAAAGTTCAGGCAAGGTCAAGTTCAAGGAATCATGAAATATAAAACACTCAGGTACAGCGTTTTAGCGTCCCAGGCGCCCTTTTATTACAAACTCCCGCGCCGGCGGTGACGTCATCACGCCTGCGTCATTGCGCTGGTGCCGCACCCATGTGGACTGCATGGGCTCCGCCATCTTGGATCTTGTGCCGCCGCCAGGAGAAGACGCGCCGCTGAGCGCTCCCTGCGGTCCTGACAGTAGCCACAGAGGCTGATTTACTAACATAGGTGTTTCAGTAGTGTAAATTCCGGTACCAACCATCAGAAATACAATATTATCTGTCTGCTACTAGTTGGAAAATGATCAAAGCAAATGCAACAAAGATTAATTGAGTAAAGGTGGCAACGTGTCAATAAAAGTTGCCATCTCGGTCCTCCAGACTGAAAACGCAGCTTATTGGCATGTTTATGGGACCATTGGAAGAACCTGCCTGACCATTAGCTCACTAAAAATGTACAAAATATTGGGCACTTTTGAAAATCCTGCATAAGCTCATCCAGGCCCACAGTAGGAAAATACAGATTAGGCCAGTTACATGGGTCGCCATGTAGGGAAGAGATCAACTTCATACCTACCAACATTTTGGAAATAAAAAGAGGGACAAAAAAGTTGCCACGCAGCAGGGGGAATTTTTTACCACGCCCATTTTTATGGCCACAACCCCTAATTACCATGTTAATTTTACAAAATTTGGCAGGTTATGAAAGTTTGAACATATTTCTAACTTCTCCCAAGGGACCTGTTATCTTATATTGTTACAATTACTTACTTATCTCGAAATTGTTACAAAAGTATCTTATCTGCTGCTGTGGCTGTTCTGGGCACTCTGTCAGAAGCCAATTCAGTTAGAAACTTTGTTTCTTTTTCTGCCTGTTCAGTGCAGAGAAAAATGGGACTTTCCAGTACAACAAAGGGACTGCGTGTTGAGCTGTCAAAAGAGGGACTGTCCCACTGAAAATGGGACAGTTGGGAGGTATGATCAACTTGTTTGGTGACCTCACTAAAGGAGCAGATCTCAAACTGTATGGGCAGCTTTACTGTATTGACCAATTTCACATCACCTCTGTGCTTGAATGTTACGTATGTCCTCCCAAGCTCCCAAATGGCCTTCTGCTTTCTCTCTGCTGTGTCAGACCATGGATAGAGTATCAGACACAAGAATACAGTAACGGGGGAGAAGAAATGTCCTTCATGCTCACCCTCCCACAGATCCCATTAATATTGATCCACAGGAAGGGAAGAAAACAGAATGACAGAAAAAAACAAATGCACTAAAGAAGTAAAAACCAATTTACTGAACGTTCCAGTTGTTGAATATCTCAGTGCTCTACACCAGGACCAGTTTTAGGGTAGGACAAAAGGGCATTTGGCTTGGTCCCTCGTCATCATAAAGGCCCCTAGAGGAAAAGCTACTGTTTGTTTAGGGCTTCATCTGTTGTTGCGTTGTTGCAGTATAAATTCCAGAATGTCCCACTGTTGTGGGAAAGTTAGGAGTTGTACAATGATAATGGTTGGGTCATGCAAGACTTATTTACCAATACTGAGCAAATTTGCATTGGGGTAAGTAACCAAGTTGTTTGGCACCACTCAGTGATTCTAGTTACTTACTTCAGACTCCAGGGTACTTTTCTTCTTAGGACCCCACTACCATACTCATCTGGTGCCCCAACATCCTCTGTGATGGACATGAGCAAAGAATTTCTGTACTAAGCCTGTGCTCACCCAGGGCAGAATTGAGGATGCTGGAGTACCAGTAGAGTATGGTAGTATGGTGCTGAGAAGACATGTATCGAAGAGGAACACCAGTCCAAGGTCTGAAGCGTCTGGAATCCCCAATCTGTGGTGCCACCACAACTCAGCACCTTTATCGCTGCCTACTTGTCATTAAAGGCAAAAAAATAAAAATGTTTACTTTCTGTAATGAAAAACCAACCTATCTCCAACATACTTTATTTAAAAAATGTGTACCGTTTTTATAAGAAACCTGACTGTATGCAGTGAAATTCACCTTTCGTTTTACTTGCTCTGACAGCTGCAGTTAGGAAACTTCAGACGGTCCCTGACTGCTGTGCAGGGAAATGATTATACTTTTAAATGACAGGGGGGAGCCTCCCCACCTTACTTCCCTGAACTCGAGCAGCTTTGTTAGTTTCCCTGTAAAAACTGTGTAGATTTGTATCCACAGACCCAGTGCAGTCTGTATTTTCTGATTATTAATCAGTCTTCCTGTATCGGCTTCTGGCAGATATTTTTTGACTCATGCTATATTTATCATTTATGACAATCCCTAATCTTAACCTCCCAACTGCCCAGACCACACTGAGCATGTGCATGGTCTTGGTTTTGCAAAGATGTTTAACAAAGTTACAAGATGACAACCCCCTGCGCCAAAAGCATAAATCATATGTTTAATTGGGCTTCTGGTGCAGTGAGTTCATGTTTATATTTAGTACACAAAATACAGCATTTCTAACATTATTCTATTTTAGACTTTAGTTGAGGAAAACCACTGCCCTATCCTGTGTATTTTCTGTTGTTTAGATGGAGAGTATTACATGCACTGACCAGACTACAAAATAAACAGGCAGTAAGATGATCCCTACAGCTTTTAGATCCAATTAACCTGCTTTTGGCACTAAGCACTGATTTGTTGCAATGGATTATTACCCTAGTGTAGATATGCTCAATGTTGGTAAATAAAATCTGGCAGTTTGGTTTGGGGTGGGTGGAGGCAACTAATTGAATACTTTAATTCTGTTAGGTTAAGATACAGAGGTGTGGACAGTAGAAGGATAAATAAAGCAATTTAATTTGACGTAGTAGTTTTCTGAATATACAATAAATACAGAATAGAAATATGGGTTATGAGTTGGGGGACTAGTACGTGATCTGTTTTGGGCTCTGTGATTCTGTAGTCATTTCCATAGGTTTCTCTCTGTGCCAGTGTATTGTGACATAAAGCAGAGTGCATATTTCTGTAACCTGAGCTAGCAGGCTTGTGACACAAACACACACACACAGCACACGCTACCCATGCACTGCCTGACATCTGCCCTATAAATAGAAATTGATGTTCTGTGACCAACCATTCTCCAGCCCAAAAGTCAATTCAGATCTTCTCCTTCCCCCCAGATAGTGCAGGAGCGAGGTATGTCAGAATCCCCGGCAGACAGTAGGCTGAGCTCCTGAGTGCCTCTATCACTGCATTCATTCACACTTTCCTCTGCTGATACATTTATCTGATTACTGGCTTGAGTCAGAAGCTTAATCATTATCCCAAGATGAGGTCACTGGCTGGGTGGGGTAGAGAGTTGGGGGAGGGATAGTCATCTTCTTGTCGCCACAAAATAAGGAACTTGCCAGGCTTCTCCTCCTACTCAACCAGTCCACATGGCACATGGGCACTGTTTTCGGTCCATGGTCAAAATGCCAAGTGTGCCATTAGGTAAAATTGATGGGGTTCTAATTGTTGGAGAACTAGACATTTTGGAGTTTTTTTTTTATTAATAAATAATACACATATGCTGTAAATTATTATAAAATAATTCTTAGTGATGCCATCAGTTATAATTGGTGATCAGTGATGTCATTTGTCACAACTCACTAAAACGTGTGTATTATTATAGATATTTAGTATAAATAATTCTAAAACAACTGGACTTGCTGAGTAATCATTGATTACTCAGCAAGCCCACTTGTTTTAGTATTACTTATACTAGATATACCGTGACATAGTCATATTATTATAAATGATATACCCCCTGTTGTAAAATATGAGGATATTAGAAGTCACCTCAGAGTCATATGTTCATGGAACTCCTTGGGGGCTTATAATATGCATATATTTTATATTAGGGGCTCCCAGCAGTCTATGGGGTCCGTTTACTAAAGTGCGGTAAATCTGACTTTAAGTTTCCGCATGTTATCGCTGAGAATATTTTTACGCCAGAATATTCGCAGCGACTAAGTTTACTAAACAGCGATGCGCTCAGAAGTCATTGCGATCACTTGCGGTAACTACGTTAAGGAACCAGCTTACGTTAGCGGTAATTTTAGCGAGTTGCGAATTTTCTGGCGAAAAATTACGTTTTTGCGAATATTTATGCTATAAAATAGTCTTGTTTTATGGCGGTTATTATGGCAATTTTTACTGTGACATTTATGGCCAGAAATGCATCTTCAAAACTTATAAACTTTATTGACTGATGATTATACCATCCAACAACATCACCAGCGTGACACCAATCAAACATGTCTGCATCATATAAACTCTTCTGCCAATAGAATCATAGGAAATGATACCAGTCAATCTCTTTGCTTCATAGAAATGCACAGTTTAATGTAGCCAATCCCAATGAAACCAAAAAGTGTAGAGGCTGACGAATCCTTGGACTGTGATGCCACTGCCAATAATACGACTCTGAGCTGAAACTGCTGCTGTTGCACCAGATAGAAGCAGAAGCCAAAACATCCTGTCAGCAATAGCTACAGATCTCTCTCCTGTCAGCAAAGAATGATGGGTAAAAAAAAAACATTATTATGGGATATTTCCTGCCCCTTGAGAATTTTCTGGCAGAAAAAATACTTTTACGCCACTTCATATGTGGCGGTAAAAGTTTGCGAATATTCTGGCGTTAATTTTGTCTTTAGCACATTTCGCTGTTTAGTAAACCATGCTTTAATGTGTACGTAGCGTTATTTTCAGCAAATGCGATAACTGGCGAACAATTATTCTTGCGCAAGAAAATTCGCAAATTTATATTTACCGCAGGTTAGTAAACTGGCGATAACATATTTGGCGAAAATTCTGTCTATATATTGTGCGAATATTTTTAACGCACTTTAGTAAACGGACCCCAAAGTGTGTTATATCTATATATATATCTATAATACACAAAAGCCATGAATATCCTGTAAATTATATCCTTATAAACAGTGAGTTCTGATGTCATCAGTTATAAACGGTGAGTAGTGATGTAATTTCTGTCACATGACTCACTAAAATTTGTGTATTATAATAAATAAAGTACCCCCAGTTGTAAAATATGTATCCTTATATTTTACAAGAGGGGGTACTTTATTCTCTATCTATCTATCTATCTATCTATCTATCTATCTATCTATCTATCTATCTATCTATCTTCTATCTATCTTCTATCTTCTATCTATCTATCTATCTATCTATCTATCTATATATCTATATATTTATATATATCTATATATATATATCTATATATATATATATATATATATATATATATATATATATATATATATATATATATATACTGTTGATATATATATATATATATATATATATATATATATATATATATATATATATATATATATATATATATATATATATATATAGTCCAACCTGGTGCACTCACTGCGGCATCTGCCTGGGTGCTGGTCTAATAATAGTATTACTTAAAAATATCCAATAACCGCACTCCAGGAACTCCAAAGATGATTTATTTCCACTTTAATTTTTCTCACTTCCTGGAGTGCGGTTATTGGATATTTGTGTGTATATAAATATATATATATATATATATTGTATACCTGATCCAGGATTCGGTTTGGGATCGGCCAGGATTCAGCATTTTTCAGCAAGATTAGATTTGGCCGAATCATTGTGCCTGGCCTTACCAAGTCTGAGTCCTAATTTGCATATGTGAATTAGGGTTGGTAGGGAAATCACATGACGTTTCATCACAAAAGAAGATTTTTTTTTCTACTTTTTCCTTTCCTGGCCATAATTTGCACATGCATCTTTCATAAAGGATTCGTGGATTCGCATAAATCCCACATAGTGAATTCGGTGCATCCCTAATATATATATATAGATAGAAACAATAAGAACTGTAGAAGGGGAACTCAGGAACTGGTGCCACCTTTGAACCAGGCAGTAGCACTAGGTTTCCCATAGCACAAAAGCACGGTTGCACTGAAAGAATAGGGTGCACAAGTCACAGCTTCCTAATCTGCCCATGCTCTACCCCCCACCCTGAGTTCAGTGCCCACCCCAAACTTCCGGGAGCCCCACAAGCATGCGCGAAGGCGGCATGTGTCGCGCTGCACATCATTGTTTTCTTTTGAGGGCCAGCATATCAGTGGAGTGGGTCTGTGTTTTTCCCGGTTTCCCACCGACCCAGTCCGACCTGGTTACCAGAACCGTTTTTTTTCCAGCCCTGGTAATTGGCTGCTCGCTGCCACTTGAGGCAAGGTCCTGACCATGGCAGTAGCGACCCTGACTTTAGTTTTACACCCACCAAGAGCCAAAGGTTGTTGAGAGTATTGAGATTTGTAGCTCTACAACAGTGGAGGACCATAGGTTGCACAATCTATAATTTCTAGAAATAATGGAACTAGTCAGAATTGTTTAATGTCTTAGAACTCCCCTGCATAGAACGGCCTGGCCAGTAAAAATGATGGTTAAATAGGGAAAAAAGAAAAATATATAGGAAGGCTGGTGGCAACCCTACCGCATACAGATTTGTTGTACTGGAAAGTCAAGTTGCCTTGTTAGGATAGTATGGTGCAACAGCCTTTTGTAATGAGGTAATAGTGTTTGTTTTCAGATGTAAGGCTGGGCTGTAGCATTCCTTCTTTCCCACGCCTTGATCAAGCCTCAGATGTGATAAAGCAAGTAAAGGCTGAAGACAACAAATTGCCTTTGCACTCCTCCCATACAGCAGGATAATAAGTTACAAAAGGAACTGAAAAGTGCAAAGAAAAGATTTTCCCCTGAAACACTAACACTCTGACAGATAAACATAACCTCTATCACGTATAAAGCACATTTTCTCAGTGCAAAGATCTATAAATACTTCAGGTTTTCTCCCCCTGAATGCACAGATTCAAGTTTTTTTATATTTGAGTTTTTTCATAAATAAGAAAACATTAGAGTTGTCGGTTTATTCAAGGTATAAAAAACTCCCAAACTCGACCTTTGATAAATAACCCCCTAAGTGGCTCATGAGATCACACAAACTGGTTAAACTTTTAAAGCCTCATTTTGGGGCACGGGCGTTTTTACAGAGCTCAATAGGTTCATATTTATCAGTGATATTGCCCCTCATGTCCAGGGCCCTGTCATTTTCTATGGAGTCTGCTCTACTGTGGCTGTGGATACTTATAGTTTATGGAAAGACGGTTTATTGCCGTCCCTCCTTCAGCTTTTTGGGGTGGTGCCTGAGGCTGAAATATGACCTGCAAGGTTTCCGTTGGCACTCAGACCAGCAGATATATAAAACCATGTCAAACATGTGGTGTTTTGTAATAACCTGGGTTAGAGTTCCCAGCTCTCCCCACTTCCTGTGTGTTCTCAGCAACATCCTCTCTCAGTCAGGAAGAAGTTACTGTAAGGCAAACGGCTTCCCACACACCAAATAAAGCTGCATAGCTTGTGGAAATGTATATATTGCTATGTATACCTTGCTGCATATACAGTTAGGTCCATAAATATTTGGACAGAGGCAACTTTTTTTTCTAATTTTGGTTCTATAGTTTTAAAAATCATTGTGGTAATGTACAGAACTAAAATTAGAAAAAAGTTGTCTCTGGCCAAAGATTTATGAGCATAACGTTACAGTTCCACCAGCTATAGAACTTATATATACAGGGTCGACCCTGCCTAATATGCCGCCCGAGGCGGCCTTCGTTTTTGCTGCCCCCCCCAGCCTCCCCACGGCACTCACCTTCAGCGCTGGACGGGTCCACGTCGCTAGTGCAGAGAGCGCAATTGCGCTTTCTGCACTAGAAGAGCCGGATTTCCGGGTTGAAAACCGGAAATTCGGCTCTTAGTTACAAGGAGCGGCATTTTTGGTGACCCTGGAAACCAGGGGGCGCTGCCGCCTGAGGCGACTGCCTCAACTCGCCTCATTGGCGGAGCGCCCCTGTATATATAGCTATAGGACTACACAGACAAGGCCAGGATATCAAGCAGCAAATTCCACCAAATGAATATTGTTCCCGGGGCAAGGAGGTTTAAGCTGAAGGCAGGAAGTCTGATACAGAAGTCCATGTGTACACAATAAAAGGAAAGAAATGCTGTGTTTCGTCTGACAGAGGACTTACGTTGAGGGTTTGTGGTGGAGTAAGTTATTTTGTTAGTTTTTATTTGTGCTGGAGTCAGTTATTTGAGTAAGCTCTAAAACATTTGCTAGGAAAGGGAGCCCACCCTAAAAGATGTTTGAGATCTACCTGTCAATCAAAATCTGATCCCAACTTCTGAATAAAGAGAGAGAATAACAAGAAAGACAGTTGCTGAGAGGGGCATAATGAAGAGCAGCTTGATAATTTCATAAACAATACTGCATTGTTAATTTAATGTATTTAAAAAGTTTCATATTTCCATGAGATATTGCTCATATTGCGATAGTTCCCCTTTATACCACAACAGAACAGAAAATAGAGAAGTAGAAAAGAGAAACAGTAATTAGATGTTGTTTTCTTCAATGAATTCCCACCTTGGACAGGAACCACATGTCCAAATATAGGATGTCAAATTGAGAACTGCAGCACATTTACATTCACGCATACATTTTTTTTTTATCCTAAAATTTAGTTTAATAGATGAATAGAAGCATAACATACCTTGTGCGTAAATGTCTTTTTTCTGTCTTGGAGAGAAGATGCCATGTCACTTGTTGCTTTTCAATGCAGTACCCTGCCTTGACCATTTGGAATTGTGCTAGAAAGCCCTCACTGGCAGCAATGTCATTTAATAATAATTTCTGTGCTCTCACCAGAAAACAGAAAAAAACACACCCAAGAACAAATCACAGGAAACAATGGTAATGTGGCTAATAGTCACTGGGAAGGGACTGTGGCTGTGGGATAGCAGGTATAGTAGGGGGAGATGGTGCCTATAGTAGCAGTGGGATAATAGTCTCTGGGAGAGACTGTGGCTGTGGGATACCAGGCATAGTAGGGAGAGATGGTGCCTATAGTAACAGGGGGATAATAGCCTCTGGCAAAGGACAGTGGATGTGGTATAGCAGGTATAGTAGGGAGAGGTGGTGCCTATAGTAACAGTGGGGTAATAGTCTCTGGGAAGGGACTGTAGCTTTGGGATAGCAGGTATAGTAGGGAGAGATGTGCCTATAGTAGCAGGGGCATAATAGCCTCTGGAAAGGGACAGTGGATGTGGTATAACAGGTATAGTAGGGAGAGACGGTGCCTATATTAACAGTGGGGTAATAGTCTCTGGGAAGGGACTGTGGCTTTGGAGTAGCATGTATAGTAGGGAGAGATGGTGCCTATAGTAGCAGGGGGACAATAGCCTCTGGGAAGGGACTGTGGCTGTGGGATAGCAGGTACAGTAGGGAGAGATAGTGCCTACTGTAGCAGGAGGATAATAGACTCTGGGAAGGGACTGTGGCTGTGGGATTGCAAGTATAGTAGGGAGAGATGGTGCCTATAGTAGCAGGGGGATAATAGCCTCTGGGAAGGGACTGTGGCTGTGGGATTGCAAGTATAGTAGGGAGAGATGGTGCCTATAGTAGCAGTGGGGTAAAAGTCTTTGGGAAGGGACTGTGGCTGTGGGATAGCAGGTATAGTAGGGAGAGATGGTGCCTATAGTAACAGCGGGTAATAGTCTCTGGGAAGGGATTGTGGCTGTGGGATAGCAGGTATAGTAGGGAGAGATGGTGCCTATAGTAGCAGGGGGATAATAGCCTCTGGGAAGGAACTGTGGCTGTGGGATAGCAGGTATAGTAGGGAGAGATGGTGCCTATAGTAGCAGGGGGATAATAGCCTCTGGGAAGGGACTGTGGCTGTGGGATTGCAAGTATAGTAGGGAGAGATGGTGCCTATAGTAGCAGTGGGGTAAAAGTCTTTGGGAAGGGACTGTGGCTGTGGGATAGCAGGTATAGTAGGGAGAGATGGTGCCTATAGTAACAGCGGGTAATAGTCTCTGGGAAGGGATTGTGGCTGTGGGATAGCAGGTATAGTAGGGAGAGATGGTGCCTATAGTAGCAGGGGGATAATAGTCTCTGGGAAGGAACTGTGGCTGTGGGATAGCAGGTATAGTAGGGAGAGATGGTGCCTATAGTAGCAGTGGGATAATAGTCTCTGGGAGAGACTGTGGCTGTGGGATACCAGGCATAGTAGGGAGAGATGGTGCCTATAGTAACAGGGGGATAATAGCCTCTGGCAAAGGACAGTGGATGTGGTATAGCAGGTATAGTAGGGAGAGGCGGTGCCTATAGTAACAGTGGGGTAATAGTCTCTGGGAAGGGACTGTAGCTTTGGGATAGCAGGTATAGTAGGGAGAGATGTGCCTATAGTAGCGGGGCATAATAGCCTCTGGAAAGGGACAGTGGATGTGGTATAACAGGTATAGTAGGGAGAGACGGTGCCTATATTAACAGTGGGGTAATAGTCTCTGGGAAGGGACTGTGGCTTTGGAGTAGCATGTATAGTAGGGAGAGATGGTGCCTATAGTAGCAGGGGGACAATAGCCTCTGGGAAGGGACTGTGGCTGTGGGATAGCAGGTACAGTAGGGAGAGATAGTGCCTACTGTAGCAGGAGGATAATAGACTCTGGGAAGGGACTGTGGCTGTGGGATTGCAAGTATAGTAGGGAGAGATGGTGCCTATAGTAGCAGGGGGGTAAAAGTCTTTGGGAAGGGACTGTGGCTGTGGGATAGCAGGTATAGTAGGGAGAGATGGTGCCTATAGTAACAGCGGGTAATAGTCTCTGGGAAGGGATTGTGGCTGTGGGATAGCAGGTATAGTAGGGAGAGATGGTGCCTATAGTAGCAGGGGGATAATAGCCTCTGGGAAGGAACTGTGGCTGTGGGATAGCAGGTATAGTAGGGAGAGATGGTGCCTATAGTAGCAGGGGGATAATAGCCTCTGGGAAGGGATTGTGGCTGTGGGATAGCAGGTATAGTAGGGAGAGATGGTGCCTATAGTAGCAGTGGGGTAATAGTCTTTCAGAAGGGACTGTAGCTTTGGGATAGCAGGTATAGTAGGGAGAGATGGTGTCTATAGTAACAGGGGGATAATAGCCTCTGGCAAAGGACAGTGGCTGTGGGATAGCAGGTATAGTAGGGAGAGATGGTGCCTATAGTAGCAGGGGGATAATAGCCTCTGGGAAGGGATTGTGGCTGTGGGATAGCAGGTATAGTAGGGAGAGATGGTGCCTATAGCAGCAGTGGGGTAATAGTCTTTCGGAAGGGACTGTAGCTGTGGGATAGCAGGTATAGTAGGGAGAGATGGTGTCTATAGTAGCAGTGGGATAATAGTCTCTGGGAAGGGACTGTGGATGTGGTATAGCAGGTATAGTAGAGAGAGATGGTGCCTGTAGTAGCAGTGGGATAATAGTCTCTGGGAAGGGACTGTGGATGTGGTATAGCAGGTATAGTAGAGAGATGGTGTCTGTAGTAGCAGTGGGGATACCAGCAAATAACAGGAAGAGGTGGTGAGCTGTTGTTTTGGGGGGGGGCTAAAATCACAAATGGTAATTGCTTTGATTATTGGTAAGTTCACATGTTTTTTGCAAGAGGGATAACCCCTACAGACAACTCTTCTGGACCATATGCATGACCTCTGCCCACTCCCATCCCATTGTTGCAATGACAGTTTTGTTATGATGCAGCCTGCCAGAAGCCAAGAGGAACTACTGTATCAATTACTGTCTGAAACCTGGAAAACTCCAAAATAAAAGACAAACTTTTGTGCATCACTGTTCTGATTAATCGTAGTGATACTCCTGCTGTCATAAAAGTGCTGAGAATCACCATGGGCTGCTTATACTCTCACACTGTATGACTTTCTAGCACATTTGGTGAGGCTTGGTGGAAACCTTGCCCCACAAACAAGTTGCAGTAGCTGCATTAAGTTCTACATAGAGTGATTTTAATGGGAGACAGCTGGGTGTTGAATGTGATACAGTATACATGTGAAAAAAGAAGGGAAACACTTCGAGGTGTGAGCGGACGTGCTGAACTCCTCTCCCTGAGCCACTGTTATTCTGCTACAGGCTACTAATATACTTGGCAAAACAGCTCAAGAAGAAGCACTTTGGCACCACTACCCCTGAGAGCAGTTATGGGGCAAAATAGAGCACAAAAAAGGGCCTCCTTAGCAGCAGCAAAGCTGGGGAAGTTTGCCCGCAAAGAAAAACAAGATGGCGCAGACTCCCAGCCCAGTGCTCCTTCCTCACCCTCTTCACAGGCAGAGAACGAAACCACTCTGCAAGATATTCTGCAAGAGATCATGGGATCTAATGAGGCAAGCGCGGCCCTTATCAATGCAAAAACTGATGAGATTAAGCTTGATCTCTCCATAATAAAGCAAGACCTGCAAAAGTTAAGAGATAGGACTTCTGAAGCGGAGCTGAGGGTGAGTGAATTAGAGGACGTGTGCAACCCCTTACCTGAGCAGATACGCAAAATATAACGGCCCGCTTGTAACAACTCAACGAAGGCCGACGATCTCGAGAACCACCTCCTGCGTAACAATCTAAGGTTTGTGGGGTTTGCAGAAAAGGCAGAGGGAGAAAAGCCTGAAGCATTTATTGAGGCATGGCTGGGGGAAGTGTTTGGCCATGACAATCTTTCCAATGCACTTGCAGTGGAAAGGGCCCACAGAATCTCGACTAGGCTGCCTCCGCCGGGAGCCCCACCAAGACCCCTCATTGCCTGTCTACTCAATGCCCGCAATAGAGATACCATCCTCGCACTGGCGCGTTCAAAAGAAGCCATCCGGCACCAGTCGGCAACTATCTCCATTTATGCGGATTACTCAGCTGAGGTTCAGAAGCAGCGGGCAAAATTTTGGGAAACAAAGAAAAGGATGAGAGAGGCCAAGCTTGTCTACGCGATGCTGTATCCTGCACGCCTGCGTGTCATTGCTAATGGTGCATCGCATTTCTTCACATCCCCGAAAGAAGCCAATGCATGGCTGGATGCAAACAACATTTCACCGCTGTAATACCTTTATTGTTGTGGCTCAGGCAAGTAAATGAGTCCTACTGCAGTGCTTAACACCGATGCAAGCCCTTTTTACCACCTAAGTTTGGGGCACTTATTGAGTTCATTCCTTTTACAAGTAACTGGCTGTTATACCTAATGGGTGCCTCTGCACTCTGTTGAAGCCACACAAGTTGGTTACCCACAGCTCGGGAGAGAGGAGCACCACATATTACTTTCTATTTTTTTCTCTTTACTATAAAGCACCCGCCCACAGTCCCAACTAGGGCCAGGTTACAGTGCCACTACTGCACTGACAGTTATCCTCACTTAAGTCATGAGTTCTACCCCCAGTTGGGGATGGGGTGGAAGGGGAGGGGGGACGAAGGGGAGAGTATTTTGTCAGAAATTTTTGTTTGACCATGACATACTTGCTCATATGTTTATTTGTTGTTAAATGCTCAAGATACAATCTAATACCCAGAGAAGTAAAAGGGGAACAGGAAAGGCAGGACGTGACTATGCATGTAACAGTAAACTCCCTAGGATGAAATGGCGTTGTCTATAACAAGTTGGAATGTGAGGGGGTTAAACTGCCCAATTAAGCATAGGCTGGTAATGGACTTCCTGAAAGTACACAGACGAGGGCACTGAAAAGGCCCTGGGTAGGTTGGACTTACCACGCCCCTTACTCCATCCACTCCTCAGGAGTTTCCATTTTGATAAGCAAGTCTGTTCCATTTAGATTTGGGTCTCTTACATCAGATATCAGAGGTAGATATATTTTTGCACTGATTTATATATGTCTGTGAACTGCTGCTAGCTAATATATACATCCCGCCCCCCTTTGTGGCAGAAGTAATACATATTCTCTCTGACCAGTTGGCCAAATTTCCACATGCTCTGGTAGTAGTGGCTGGAGATTTTAATGAAGTCCTAGCACCATCCCTGGACAGACTGAGCAAGCATCCAAAACCTTTGCCCATTAAAACACAATTGGCTAGACTGATGCCTGGCATCCCTGGCTCTGATAGACCCCTGGAGAGCGGGCAACCCGAATACTGTCCAATTTTCATGTTTTACAACCTCCTATCTAGCATTGTCACAAATTGATTTGACTTTTATCAAATCTAGTATGACTCCATACATAAGCAGAGCCTCATACCTTCCCAGGGGGATATCAGACCATGCCCCTTTGCAACTACAAATGAATCTCCCAAACTGTCTCGTCCACGGCCATCCATCAACCCTATATGGCTCAATATACTAAATAATAAGGAATCAGTAGAGAAGTCCATTAATGACTTTGTGCAGTCTAATTTAAACACAGACTGTATTCTCCCCTTTTGGGACTCTCTAAAAATGTAAATAAGAAACTCAATATCAGACGAGATAATGGCCTATAAAAAACAATCTCTATGTATCGCCGATCAGCGCTGGCCCAATCTCCCCTCAGGAGTCGCTACACAATTTCTTATGAAAAGTGCCTTTTATTTTGGCTCAATAAGTGTTAACAGGCAGTGGGTAAGTGGTACAAACTAGTTTGTAACCCTTACCCACTGCCTGTTATCACTTATTGAACCAAAATAAAAGCCGCTTGTACCACTTACTCACTGCCTGTTATCACTTATTGAGCCAAAATAAAAGCCGCTTGTACCACTTACTCACTGCCTGTTATCACTTATTGAGCCAAAATAAAAGCCACTTTTCAAAAGAAATTGTGTAGCGAGTCCTGAGGGGAGATTGGACCAGCGCTGATCGGCGATACACAGAGACTGTTTGCAGATATCGCGGGACCTGCGGCCGACACGCTACAGCAAGGGTGAGCTCCGATAATTTCTCAATAGCCGTTTCTTCACTGTGGGATATAAAAAACAATCATTAGCTTCACAACAGTCACTTGAGCAGCAATTATCTCAGCTTGATACCCTAATGGGCGTTAGCCCTTCGGCAACAAATTTGCAGAAACTGAGGGACACCCAGGAGGAATACCTACAACATCTTAAGCAAAAAGCACAGAGTAAACATAACTTCTCAAAAGTTGACATATTTGAACATGGGGAAAAGCCAGGTCGCCTACTTGCCCACTTAGCTAAAGTACACAATTCCCCACCTTCCATTCCAGCTCTAAAAGACCCAGCAGGTGTCTTGCACACTGAGCCTGACAAACTTAAAGGGCTACTAGTCGACTTTTATAGTGACCTATATGCCTCTAAAACACAGGTAACCAACTCTGAAATTGAGCAATTTCTTAATCCACTAGAACTTCCAGTGCTGCCGCAGGACTTCAGGGAGTTCATGGATGCGAACATTACTGCAATAGAAATACAAGAGGCAATAGACTCATTCCCCCTAGGCAAAGCCTCTGGATTCCCCATTGAAATTTATGAGGCATCCTGGGACCCTGACTCCTACGCTTATACGAGGAAGCTCTGGGGGCCGGCCACTTTTCTCAATCCCTGTATTAAGCGGCTATCATACTTCTACCTAAACCAGGAAAAGACCCCCAAATGTGTGAGTTCTTTAGGCCCATTTCATTATTGACTGCAAATGTTAAAATGTATGCAAAGGTATTGGCACGGAGGCTGGGTAAGTTCATTACCCATTTAGTCAACCCAGATCAGGTAGGGAGATCAGGTAGGGTTCATACCGACCAAAACCACTGCCCTAAATACTAGACGCCTGTACCTTAATTTGCAAGCCCCGCATGAGAACAAGGGAGCCAGAGCTATTGCAGCCTTGGATATAGCCAAGGCATTCAACACGGTTGAATGGCCTTATCTGTGGCAGGTTCTATATAAGATGGGGTTGGCCCCAGGTTTGTTGGGATGGTTCAGTTGCTGTACAGGCACCCCAGGGCGACACTCCGCATAAATGCTTTGAACACAGAGAGCTTCTCTCTTACAAGGGACACACGTCAGGGGTGCCCACTGTCCCCCCTTTTGTTTTCCTTGGCCGTTGAGCCATTTTCCCAGGCTGTACGCTTAAGCCCACATATACAAGGTTTCCAGCTAGCAGGCCAATGTGAAAAACTGCAACTATACGCGGATGACACCCTGGTCTACCTGGGGGACAGGGGTCCATCCTTAATAGCCCTGACCGAGCTCACAGAGGTTTTTGGTTCCATCTCAGGCCTGAAAACGAATGCAGCCAAATCTAATCTGTTTCTCTTAGATGAGGGGGTGCAGGGTGAATCTCTGCAAGAATGCCGCTTCAAGTTACTAACAGGTTCACATATTTGGGGTTTCAAATCTCTCTCCCTATTACACAGTAAATAGCTTTAAATCTTGACCCGTTGATACAATGGATACAGGACAAATGTAAAAACTGGGGACCTTGCCAATTGGCCCAGCGGGTAACATTCACCTAGTGAAAATGTTTATACTGCCCAAATTACTGTACATCTTAGGATACTCCCCAGTCCGCATACCCAAAACAATGTTTACTAAGCTAAACAATATATTTTGAAAATTTATTTGGGGTACCTCCAGAGCTAGGCTCCGTTTGACCACTCTAATGAGAGCGAGGGATGGAGGGGGGATGGCCATCCCGGATATGTTTTTATACTATGTAGCAGCGCAACCCATATTTCCCCAATGGTTCACCAGGATCTGTCTCCACCACTGTATCAACTTTGGGGGAAAATCACAGGCTTCCCAGAGTCCCCATGGTTGTCCCTCTTATTCAAAAAACCCCACAAAGCCACTCCAACTCTGGTTCTGCAACAAACAATAGTGTTAAAACAAGCTCATAAGATAATCGGTTACAATCAATACCTGCCCCAGACGCCTATATGGGGTAATGCAGAATTTCAACCAAACCCCCATAAATTTGGGACACGCTTAAGCTAACCGCCCTGAGGGATGTGTGGGAAAATGGTCAGGTAGTACAGATGCAAACTCTACATGAAACAAGATTTTTGCCCACAGCACAGTGGTTTACACACCATAGGCTAAGGATGGCCCTTAGAAATCAGGCTACTAGGAACCCAGTCACCATGGGGGACTTGCCCATAATACATACTCTCCTGAACATAAACCAAAAGGGTAAGATCTCTACTATTTACAAGCAGCTCCATAAACCTTTTTATAGGGACCCGGAGCTCCCTGCTAGGGCGGCATGGGAAGGGGAGATAGGTCCAATTACAGATAACCAATGGGAGAGGATACTTGGGTCACCTTTTATTGTTTCTGTGTCCCAAAGGCACAGACTGCTGCAACTGTATTTCATACACTGGGCATACTACACTATGCAGAGGCTACATTTTATGAAGGCAGTCCAATCACCAATGTGCCTTAGGTGTAAAAATGTGGTGGCCACCCTATTGCATACTATGTGGGAATGTACGGCTATCCGGCAGTATTGGCAAGATATATGTGCATGGTTATCAACTGCCGTCCTGGGGTGGAGCGATGGTGGGGCTAGAACATGTCTCTTAACTTTAGATCTGGATGTATCCCTGGACAAATATACCCTGTTTTTTATCAATAAAGCACTATTTCAGGCCCGAAGACTAATAACCCTCCACTGGAAAGATTGCTCTCCACCGGCCTTTAAAGAATGGCAAAATGCTGTGGATAATGAGGCAGCAATGGAGAGGGCAGCACTTGACAGGAAAGGCCAGCTGCTCAAAAATATACAAATATGGCGACTTTGGACAGGCAGTTTAGACTGTTAAGTTTCCTTAAGTTTCCTTTCCCTCGGATGCAATTATGCACCCACAGTGTCTGGACCTCTCTGGGTGCTAAGCCCAGGATGTGTGCATAACGGCCACATCAACAGCAATACCAGCAGTATTAATAGCAGTAACTTAGAGTCACTGGTAATCATAATGTGGTTTTATTTAAGATGCATGGTTAACTGTATGCCTTTTGATAAAAATATGCCTTTTTCTTTTTTGTTTTGTTGCCTGTAAATTTCCCTGTGTTGTACTTCTTCTAATAAAACTTTCTTGAGCAAAAAAAAAAAAAACACTTCAAGGTCTGCTGCTGCATAAGGCAGATTGGAGGCATTGCCTATCCTAAAGCTGGGGCTTCCAACCTTTTTTACCCGTGAGCCACATTCAAATGTAAAAAAAAGTTGAAGAGGAACACAAGCATGAAAAAATGTTCCTGGGGTGCCAAATAAGTGCTGTGATTGACTATTGGTAGCCTCTATGTGGACTGACAGCCTACAGGAAACTCTGTTTCACAGTACCAAAACGAACATCCAAGCCTGGATTTCAAAAATAAGCACCTGCTTTGAGGCCACTGGGAGCAACATCGAAGGGGTTGGGGAGCAACATGTTACTCATGAGCTACTGGTTGGGGATCACTGGCCTAAAGTGTTCCAGTGTTCCAGCTGGGAATGTTGCAACTGTAGGCACTTATGGGAAAAAAGTGTTTAAAAGGACCCATTAAACTGTCAGGGGATAAACTCTCTTTATAGTTTAATGACAGTATATCCCCTGACAGTTTAATGGAAGTATATCTCCTGACATATAAAGACATTATATCCCCTGACATATAAAGATAGTATATCCCCTGACATATAAAGACAGTATATACCCTGACATATAAATACAGTATATCCCCTGACAATCTCATGACAATATATTGACTGACATGTAATGACAGTATATCCTCTGACAGTCTGACAGTATATCCCCTGACAGTCTTATGACAGTTTATTGACTGACATGTAATGACCCTCTGACAGTCTGACAGTATATCCCCTGACAGTCTAATGACAGTTTATTGACTGACATGTAATGACAGTATATCCCCATACCATCTAATGACAGTATATCCCTTGATATCTCATGACAGTATATTGACTGACATGTAATGACAGTATATCCTCTGAGTCTAATGACATTTTTTTCATAGTTCAGCTCAGTGGTTACAAGCCAAGGGGACATGCCAATAAAGAAGCAACTGGTTTTGATCCATCTGCTACAGAACAAGAGAATGTAAATAATGCAACTGGTTGTTATAGCACACTAATCTGAAGCAATTTGTCATCTATGTTAGTGAAAAGGGAACCTCCCCTATCATACCTACTACCTAAAATGAGAACTTGTGACAATGTTATGGTGCAATAAAATTAAAACCATGTAATAACAGTCTGACCACCTGTCTGTTGTTGCACTACAACTTTCATTGCTATTGGCTGTTGGTGGGATGCAAGGGGATGTAACAGAAATGTGCTGGAGAAGCACCTGAATTATTAAAGGACATAGCTGCCAGGTAGACCCAGTTTATTTGGTGTTCCCTCTCCATTTTTGAAAACAAGTTTTCCTATAAGTTTCCTCATTAAAAAAAAAAAAACTCACCAACTGCACAGAAAAATGTCAGTGGTTCTAAATGCAGCAGTCAGCTCTCATGGGTTGGTCTGAATTGCTATTAAATAGGGGTGCTTAGAAGATTTCCACGTTATAAATATGACAACAAAGCATATCCTAAATGGTATTTGGTAGATTATTTATGTCCAGAAATGTAATAACAAGTGGAATTTTTGCTGCTGGTCGAGTTACCCATTGCAGACAATCAGATGCTTGTTTTCATACAGCAGACCCCTGATTAGTACCTGTCATTACTCTACTACTATTACGTTACCTGTCCTTGTAAATTATTTTCAAAAGCTGACATCTATTCAGGTGTATAATGCTAACATTTGAATCCATGGTTACTATTTACTAACAAAATAGCAGAGAATAACAGCGCCATCCCATGGTGCTGGGAAAAATTTCATGAAAGAATAAGGACTGGGGTCCTGCTGTCTGTGCAGTGTTGTACAGTGGTAGCGTTCAAAGTAATAGCCTCTGTATGCTGTAAAGTAGTAAATACAATAAACAGTGGTCGATCAATGTACAGTAGTTAGTTCTTGGTAATATAATCAGTCATTGTTGATCAAGATGGAAATGCCTGACTGACTCTGACACATTCTGAACAATGTCGATTAAAGTACTGTGTCAGGTTTGACAGGCCTCCAGAGATTACTAAGTCATGTATATACCATACCTCCCAACATTTTGGAAATAACGAGAGGGACAAAAACATTCAGAAGGCGTAGCGCGGCAATTTTTTGACCACTCCCATTTTTGTGGCCACACCCCCTAATTACCATGTTCATTTTACAACATTTGGCAGGTTATGGAAGTTTGAACATATTTCTTTGTTTTTTTTCAGTTATTACAGTTTTGCTAATGAAGGTGAATAGCTGTGAGTCTAACGTTTCCCAAGGGACCTTCTTATCTAAATTGTTACAATTACTTATTTGCTTAAATTGTTAAAAATCTAAGTTGCACCTGGTGACTGTTATGGGCTATATCAATTGAGGGATCGGGAGTCCATATGACTATTCAACCAGGCCGAAGGGACCCGCCCCAGTTCCAAAGGCAATCAAACTACAAAAAGGTTTATATCAAAAAAGATATATGTCCCAAGGCCTCGTAGAGTAAAACCAAAATAATTTATTGATAATCACATTTAAAAAAGTATTCGGTACATACTACCCCACATATCCCACCTTACGCGTTTCGCACCCTCCGGCGCTTAGTCATAGGCGTGTATGTACCGAATACTTTTTTAAATGTGATTATCAATAAATTATTTTGTTTTAACTCTAAGAGGCCTTGGGACATATATCTTTTTTGATATAAACCATTTTTGTAGACTGTTCTGGGCTATCTGCAAAAAGCCAATTAAGTAAGAAACTTTGTTTCTTTTTCTGGCTGTTCAGTGCAGAGAAAGTCGGGACTTTTCAGTACAAATGCAGGAGTGTGGGTTGAGCTGTCAAAAGTGGGACCATCCCGATGAAAACAGGACAGTTGAGAGGTATGATATACAGTAGAACCCTCATTTTATGTTTTCCAGGGGAACAGAAAAAAACTGTGACATATCCAGGGAAATGTAAAATCAGGGAAATGTATTAGGCATAATATATAGGTGGGACCACAAAACAACAATGTAAAATGAGGGAAAACAAAATCAGGGGATGTCAAATTGAGATTTCACTGAACACAAATACCTACGCTGGGGTATATTACAGCATACATGCACATTGATTAACAGGGAAATGTGTGTCTCCACAGATCCTGTATGATAGCCCCAAAGCTCGGCGAGAGGTGGAGTGTCACATCAGAGCATCTGGAGGACCACACATTGTACATGTGCTAGATGTGTATGAAAACATACATCGCTCAAAGAGATGCCTGCTCATTGTCATGGAGTGGTATGGTCCAAATTCTCAAATCCTCACCTGCATAGAACATAGGGGGGCTGATTTATATTGTGTGTGCTCACAATACGTTTTTGAAGAAAGGCATGCATGGGTTTCTGACTTTTTGAGGTCCAGCATTTGGTCAGGGTCCCTTTTAGCTTATAACCAGGTTAGGAATATATGTAAACATTCTTGTAACAGTCATTCAGTCATAGTTCCAAGATTATAACGGTTCAACCCAAGTTTTACCCTAATAAACTGAGCATTTTTGGAGCATCTACGTGAACAAAATATGCATTTTATTCAGATTTCAGGCTGGGCCCCTCACATTTAATAATCACTAGTCTAAGGGCTATTGGGCACAAAACATTTTGATTGATGTCACAAGCAATGGTGGGCACAATACTAGCAGTTTTGTGCAGTTCATCTCCTATGAAGTAGTAAGGAACATCATTAGCTCATAACCTGTAATAGTCACCCAAACATTTATTAGCAGTGATGAGAATACCAAGAAAAATTGCTTCTTGCTGACAGAAGTGGGAAGGTCTTTAAGAAGCCATTGATAAGTGATTGTCAGTGGAATGTCTTCTGCATTCAGGCAACTGGGTGTGCTTTGTTCTTCTGGGAAGCATTCCGCTGCAAATCTCAGTAGTTTGACAGTTACAAACTAAATGCAATGTCACATTTCCCCCTTGGAATATATTGACATCTATTTCTAGCTACAAGTTGCAGCAACTCTTCGTGCAAGACATAAGTGCTATGATTGCTGCTTTCAAACTTGGTAATCCAAATAACTGGTATGACTATGGCTGCGCCTTTCCATTGGCAGCAGTATGAGCAGAACCTGTGCTTGCCACCCAAAAGCAAAGCAGCTGGGGCACTTTCCATTGATCTTAGCTGCTGGTGAGCACCAGTGTTTTGATCACTGTTACTGAACTAAACCAGTCTCACTCCAACTCCCAGGATCCTCAGCCAGATCCACATTTGTAGTTCACCACACTTTGGGGGCCACATTTCAATTCCAGATCTAGGACAGTCTAAGTCTTCCTTTTAAAAATATATCCTCTTTGATCTTTGATGGTTGCTTAGTATAACCTTGGGATTCCATTGTCATTTTCCACACCCAACTCTGCAGCAGCAGATATTCTTGGGCCCTGCATAGTGACATAACTAGATATTACTGGGCCCCACAGCAAATTATTTTTCAGGCCCCCAAAATGTCTACAGGTTGATGTGTTTTACCAATATTTATTAAAATTGTATACGAATTAGGACCTCATGGGGCCCCAAAACCTCCTGGCCCTGCATGATACACACCATCAACGCATCTGTTTTACATTTTTCTTTTTCTCTTATGGCCTGTGCTTGGCAGCATGCAGGGTGGGGAGCTGTTCACTCGTATCCAGAAGAGAGGCGACCAAGCATTCACTGAAAGAGGTAACGGTTCAGCAAGAATGGCCTACCATCACACCATACTGGGGTCACAAGCCTGATTACTGAGAACAAACAAAGCTTTCTGTCATTTACTGTGGGTGGGAGACAGAGCCCCGGGCGGCAGAAAGTCAGGTTAAAGGGACAGAACAAAGAAAGAATGACTGTTTGCCACTGCATTAGAGTCTAAGGTATAAGTCACTACACTCTGATGACATTGCTAACACCACTCTCATTCTGCTAGAGGCTTCAGAGATCATGCGGGACATAGGAATGGCCATACAGCATCTCCATGGAATGAATATCGCTCACAGGGATGTCAAGGTCAGCTCAGACATTAGTCATATCACCCTAACAGCAATGCCTGGGACAGTCTTGCTTCCACATGTTTATTGTATTTATTTATATGCCTCTCAGTCTATGTAATTTTCATGAGTGTCTTATTATTGGCAACCAAGGTAATACATCTCTATTTTTCTGTCTCATATTATTTCTATCTGAGTAACAATAAGTTGTCTTGGGTCCTTCCAGCCAGAAAATCTCCTCTATACCAAAAAGGAAAGCAATGCAGAGCTCAAAATCACAGATTTTGGCTTTTCCAAAGAAACGACAGTTCAGAATGCACTGCAGACTCCATGCTATACACCATACTATGTGGGTAAGTGACAGATCTTAAAGCCTCTTAGGTTACCCAGTGACCTATAATGAGCTTCATCCATATATCCGATGCAGAAGTTGGAAATAAGATTATAATAATCTCATAAGTGTTTATACTGCACTTGCACCTGTTAGGGCAGGGATAACCAACGGTAGAATCAACCAGTAGATGAACCACAGTAACCTTCTTGCTCCTTTCTATTCCAACAGCCCCTGAAGTGTTGGGTCCAGAAAAATATGATAAGTCATGCGACATGTGGTCACTGGGAGTTATTATGTATATACTGTGAGTATTTTGCACCAAACTTTACTATACAAATATAGAGATACAGTGCTGTGGGCTCACCTGCATTTGCTCATATATCCCTGCCAGTCATCCTAATACCTTCACTCCCATCAATTCTTTGTCACCACCCTCATATTTGTTTGTTATTTGTTAACCTCATTTTCTCTTTCTCCCACCTCTTTATTTCTTTATTCCTACATTCTCATTAATTGACACCTATTTATAATATATGCCTCATTTGCATTGTCTTCTCCAAATCCCCTCTCCATTATGTCTTCCTTTTGACTTCTCTTGCATTGACTCCTCACTTGCTATACCTCCTTTGTGTTCCATTTCTTTACTCTTTTCCTTCACTCTCATCTCATAATTCTTGTCTTCTGTCTCTTTTCCCCTTTCTGTCTCTCCCCCAGTCTCTGTGGGTATCCTCCTTTCTATTCTAACACAGGTCAGGCCATCTCCCCGGGTATGAAAAAACGGATTCGTATGGGACAGTATGAATTTCCAGCACCTGAGTGGAATGATGTGTCAGAGGAAGGTACAGACCTAGAGCATCACAGAAGCCTCATCTTATTGGTTTGGGGGATATGGGAACATATTTATCTCAAAAAGTAAAAACGTAATGTTGTATATTGGCATGTGTGTTGGCACCTTTGACAAAGGGCCAGACAAATACCTTTCCCCTGATTTAAATGTGGATAAATGTGACCGAAGGCTCTTTATAATTAGCACCCTCCCCAAGTTAAAGTGATACTGACACTAAAAAATGAATTTTAGCATATGAATGTACATTAAATGTTACCTATAGGTCATGTTGATCATTTGTTGCTGAGAGGTTTGTTTTTGTATATGATTGTTAGTTGAAGTTCCTAAGCCTGACTCTCTGACACTCTGACTTTGCCAACCTGACTGTCCCATCTCAGCCTGTTAGTTACAGTTTCTAATGCTAACGGACTCCTGCTGCACAAATATGGCAGCCCCCTCATACAGGAACATGGGGGATCAGACAGTTAATGTAAAAGCAAATACTTTATGGCAAAGTTAGAATTAGCTTGCAAAGCCAATATTATAATAGATGTAAAAAAAAGTTTAATTTCAGGTGTCAGTATCTCTTTAATAGCCTCTGCTTATATGTGAGAGGATTTTTTTAGGCAAACCTCAGTAATTATAGTCGGCGTCGCTAACCTTTGACCCTTCTGCACTCCTGAAAAATGCACCAGCCAGGGGTACTTTCTTGTAGCATCACACGGCATCTTTTTTGCATTTTCCAAGGATATCTTGCGGCAGCTCAGGGCTGTTCACAAGCACAATATACAGGCACATTTCCTATGCTCATGCACCAATTTGGGAAAAATACTGGAAAGTTTGCCAATAACAAAAAGGTATCCTTGGGAAGTGGTAGGAGATCACTGAGCAAGTGAGCAGCACCCCTGGACCAATTTGTTTTTAAAAGAGCAGGAACATCATTCCAGGGTGCAAGGTCTATCACTAGAGTGGGTGCCTAACACATAGGAACCCCTCGCTAAATACATAGCTCTTTCCTTTTCCATGTCCTTTACCTGGGAGGGAGAATGTGATTACACTGACCTCCAACAACAATTACTCTGAAGAAAGACTCTGAAACAGCAATTCACTGTCAGTAATAATAATTATTATTGCACGCCCAGTTATCAGGAAACTGTATTGTTTTCTGTTGCCTGCCAAGCTTGTCTGCCTGAATGTGTATTTTTTTAATCCTGTTGGAAAATCTCTAAAATGATTTCAGGTTCAAGCCAGATGTACTGAATATTGCTGCTTTATACTTGGATCCTTGGTGATGCCTGCAGCATAAATCTGCATTTAGAAAAGAGCTTACAATTCAAACATACCTAGCATACCAACACTATACAGAGAAAATCTTGGCATACTGTCACCTCAGCTAATGGAACAATAGCTGTGCCTTTCTCCTGCCCAATATAACACACACTAAAGTGTTTTGTACTAAAAACAGCAATTATCTTGCCTTCACGCAAATGGCAGCTATAGAATCTGTAACCATGGCAACTGATGCATTAAAAGCTCATGGAAACACCTTGTTGCACTCATTGTTGCAGTGCTTTAGAGCTTCTGGGAGGTGCAGGCTACACAGACCTCCCTGAATACAGATAGGGGTTGCAAACTGGCTGGAATTGTATTCCACTAGCAACTGTAACACTGTGGATGACATAGTACCCTACAGTGGACCATGGCACACAGCGGCAGAAGCAGAAACACTCAGACTAACTCACTAGTAATGTATTAATGACATTCACACATATGCCTTCGTAACGTTTGGCCAATGTACACTTTTGTCATATCCAATGAGACTTTATGGACCCTATTCCTCACTGGGTTCTTTGGAAAATCCCATTATGACATATAAAATAGTATTATTTCTGGCTGGAGCTTCTGCAGTATGAAATGGCATAGAGCTATTATAAATATGCCCCCCTTTGTTATGCTGGCAGTTAGATTATACCAGATAATTAAAATCTCCAACGGTTTTTATCGTGCCCAGTTGTGCATTATTTTCTATCTGTAATTGGAATTCTGTAATTGGGATTCTTCTTTAATATTCATTTTATACTCCTTCAAGTGATATGAGATGCCATTCACCATTCCTCTCTTCCCAATCTTTCCTAAACAAAGAAAAAAACACTACTATACACATCCAGCCATGTTTCCCATGTGCTTCCCATGTCACCATTAGATGACAAGGGGTCCTGGGTATACATCAGTCAACAGGGTCTCTCTGGCCAGTATTTTACACATTAGGTACAACGTTTTATAACTTGTCAGTATTTCATACACAATGTACTGATTCCTGACTTAAATATTGTGCTGTTTGGAACTCCAGATGTTGGGATCTGGCTCCTCTTGCTGGGAATCTGCCAGTGTCTCATCAACTCCAACCAAGAAAATGGAATACAAAAATGAACCTGCCAACTACAGCAGTAGGAATAACATCACATATACCACCATCATAAGTACTATTAACCAGGACCTGGCTCCCATACCTGAGCAGCAGAAAGAGAGCAGAAGTGAGGTTCAAACTAAATTACGGCAGACAGCTTGCAATCATCATATCAGAGGCATGGGCTGGGGTTCTGTTGCAAATAATGCAATGATCTCTTTTGAGAAACATTCAGTCAAGTAATCGCTATCCTTTCTCTGTGTTTCAGCCAAGCAGATGATCCGACAGTTGCTGAATACTGACCCAACTGAGAGGATGCCTATTATCCAATTCATGAACCATCCATGGATAAATGTACGTTCAACTGCCTATTAAACAGTCCTTGAATTGTATCTCTCTTTCCTTACAGTGTATGAAAATGAAAAGTACGTCTGACAGGATACCCTTATAGTTTCTTGGTTTACATTGTTCAAAACACCTTTATCCACCCATTATGCAGAATGCATCATGGAAAAAATCTTTGTGGTCCATGGAAACAAGGAAGAAAGAATAAGATCGCTTATAGTAGAGGGTATTAAGAACTGGCAGTGTGGAATTTCTCTCTCAATCCTCCAAAAATATGTCTGAATCTTTGGCACAGACACTTCATTGTACAGTATATACTGAGCTCATTAAGTCCATTGCAGAAAAATGACACTTTTTGGCTACACAATGCTGCTATTAATTTATTTATAGCTAAATTATTCATTAACTTTTTAGTAGATATTGCAGCTTGCATATGATATCTAAGACACAGGGAGATTTATGGTGGCTATTTACAACTTATGGTTATCTTATCAGCTCTTTGGCTGTATATAATTTGGTTATCTACACAGTGTTGCCATACATGCCCTAATTGCTAGTTAGTATGGTCATCTATAGCAAAACCAGCTCTATGCATATATAGTCACCATAAGTGTGCTAGCCAAGACCCCTTAGAGTTAACAGCTGGCCAGTCCTTTTCCTTCCAAGTCTGTCCAAAAAGTGTTTCAAGTTACTATATTCCATGTTGTACCTTGCAAAGTTAATGTTACTGGATGCAGAGTTTTTGTGCTTACCACCAGTTGCCAGTTTTTGTGCTTACCACCAGTCACCAGTTTGCCAGTCCTCCTTAAATTACAATGTCCATGTTTCCCTGAATGGTTATGTTGCTGATGTTCTCTGATGAGAATTTTCAAATGTTTCTTAGCTGAATGAAGAAGAATATCTCGCCCCTCGCAGTTACAAATATACAGTGTTTATACAGTGTATATACTGTATGTCCTTATAATACCAGTATGTAATATATTTAAAAGTATCCAAAAATATTGGCCGTTTTTTTGTCATAAATAGACACAGTGATCTCACCCTTTGCCTTGATTGATTTTAACAACTGCTCTTGACAAAAAATGATTTTCTGGCACCGGTCTCCTAATTTCAAAACTATAATGATGACTTCTTGAAAGCATTGAATGTCCATGTCTACTTAACTTATGTATGTGCCATGCATGTAGGTGCTATATATGTAGTTACCATGAATGTGACATGAATGCTGTGTATGAAGGTGCTGTTTAGTGACATATCTTATTGTTACTGTTGTTGCAGCAATCTATGGTGGTGCCTCAGACTCCTCTGCACACAGCCCGAGTTCTGCAGGAGGACAAAGAGCACTGGGATGAGGTTAAGGTGAGTGACTGGCAACCAAATTATGTTCTGCATGGCCAGATCCTGATGATCCTTATTAATCCAGATACTCACTATTTCTCCCCTTTTCTGTTCTTACCTTAGGAAGAGATGACGAGCGCTTTGGCTACAATGAGAGTAGATTATGACCAGGTAAAGATCAAAGATCTAAACTCCTCCACCAATAAACTCCTCAACAAACGACGCAAAAAACAAAATGATGGAAACCCGAACCCTACCAGCTGTAACAACCAATAAGACTGTTCCAGGATTAGCGTTTGGAAAACTGCTGGAACTACGGCAACTGGGTCTTTATGTTATGTGATTCCAGCGCAACTGAATCTCCTGGACTTTTGTTTGTCATTTTAAGGTCTTTCATGTATTGTAGAACATTCTGTAAGCAGAAATTTGGAAAAACCCTGTGTACATAATATACATATTTATGTAACAGAAATGGGTCTTGCGTCTTTGCTACATTTTATGGAGGTAATTGTGGTTGTCACCAGGACAGGATCATGAGCTTCCTGATAACATGGAGTTAGGTGGAGTTAGGTGGCATCTCTGCATACTAGTTTTTTTTGCAATTTCCCTCCTGTATATCCCCCTATAGGTACAACTCTTTGCACTCTCACAATAAAGCACAAAGAGTGACATTTGTTTATGTTCAGTACTAATGGCACTATATACTATATAGGCAATACAGGTATGTGATCTGTTATCGGGAAACCCATTATCCAGAAAGCTTCAAATTACAGCAATGACATCTCCCATTTTATCCAAATAATCCAAATTTTTAAAAAAAATAAAAAACTATTTCCTTTTCCTCTGTAATAATAAAACAGTAGCTTGAACTTGATCCAAACGAACATACAATTAATCCTTATTGGAAGCAAAACCAGCCTGTTGGGTTTATTTAATGTTTACACGATTTTATTGTTGAAGGTATGAAGATCAAAATTACGGAAAGACACCTTATTCGGGAAAACTCCAGGTCCCAAGCATTCTTAGCCTTCTGGATAACAGGTCCCTATCTGTACCTGGCTCTTCCAGGCTGTTAGGAAGAGTTTCTTATGAAGAATTTGCACAGTGTAAAGGGGAGACAAGAATTAATAGATTCCCCAATGTGCACAATAATCTAACAGTTTGTGCACTGTTCTTCTAGTGTTATTTGGGTGAAGAAGCTCTGACAGGAGGCAAGTAAGCGGCAGGATTTATGGAAAGGCCACAAGGCCCGGACCTAGAGCGGCAGGATTTTAGGTGGCGGCATGCTGCCCAATCACACCCACATTGGTTCAGACACACTGGGGATGCACAGGAGATAAAATAGTTTTTTAAATTTCCTGTGCGCCAATCCCCATTGCTCTGGTCCCATTGATGACAATTTGTGCGAATACAAGGGGGGGGGCTACGGACGTCAGCGGGCCTAGGGGTGCCCGCTATGTAAATCCGTCTGTACTCTGCAGTCTGTCTGTATCCATATTGTGCTGTTCTGGGTTCTTATTAAACATTTACTAGCAATAACACAACAATATTTACAACCAAATTGAAGTAACACCAAAGACATTACTTAGAGACCCTGTAATGCCTGTGTACTTCCAGCTAACCAGTTCCGATCTGAGAACAAAAACGTAGCTTTTAATAAAATTCAATTAAAAAAAAATGTTATGTAACATTCGGCTTCTTCAGGGGCATAATCATTAGCTGGAAGTACAATTTGGTTGTAATTATTGTTACTTATTCTAACCTGCGGATCCAGGTCATACACCATTGATAAAAATTAAAAGGGACTCACTTATATAATTTTTCTGTCAATAACACAACAAACAGGAGACACAAGAGCTCACAGCTGCACACATAGAATTAGTCCTGGATGTGTCTAATTGGAGGCTGCCACACTGGTTGTTGTGACATCTCCATGTATTAAATATTTCCCACATACTTCAGTGAACTGGCATCTAGTGGGCAAATCATTTGGAAAAACAGTATCTATGCTATATTCATACGATACACTTGAACAATGAATCTCTCAGACATGAGAATATCAATGTGTTTCTCAGCAAGAAGAGAACATTGAAGTGCTCTGTTGGTGGGCCCTTGATATCAGGTTCTCTAGTGACCCTTTGTGCCCCAGTCTGACACTGTATCCAGGCCAGAGCATCTGTCACCGATACTGCCCAAACCAGTAGGGGATTTTAACCTTATGGGTCCCTGCACACAATTCCAACACACTTTTATTCCAGAATGTTTCACAAAGCATTAAAACGGAAGACCTTGTTTGGAGACTGTGGCTTTGGGATGGTATGAAACAACTGCTACTAACAGTCCTTGCTTTTTTGTCAAATAAAAAGGGACTTCAAACTCATAACTGCTGAGTGAAGAGAATTTTAATACTAGTGCAACACTCAGCACCAGTACTCTTCCAGAATTATTTCACAGAACTATTTGTCACACCTTGATCTCTCTAATAAAGTCTCCCCTCATCTGTGCCTAGATGTGCAGCAGGCCAGCTACCTTCAGGGCAGTACATTTCCCCCAGGTACCAACCGTTTCAAAATGAGCCTCCTCCTTCGACTTGAGTTCACCAGCAATAAAGACGTTTTAATTTTCTTTCAATTTTCTATTTGTGATAGTTTTTCTAATATTGAAGTTTAAAGTTTCATTTTATACCTTCTTATGTCGTTCTAAAGGAGCTCTAAGGGGGGGGGGGGTCACCGACTCTGTAACTGTTTACAGCCTTTATTTCTGATGAAAGCAACTGCACTGAAAAAAAGTGTCTGAAAGGTGAACAGCCCCTTTAATCTATTACTGCCTGACATCCAAATAAATAGGCATTTTTATGCCCCTATTACATAAAAGGATATGAGCTCCCACTGAAGAGTTTTAAAAGCATGAAAAAGCATTAGGCTGCAGGTCGAGGGCTTTAATACAGGTCATGGTGACTTTAAATACTCTTATATTTTATTGTAGTGGATACATTATCTCCCTTACTTCAGTAGTTTCAGTGAGTGACGGGATACAAGGAACACCACTAAACTCCAGTTATAACCAATGACATAACAACACCATACAGGTTATTCACTGCTCTTGTGTATATATGCAATTAGACTCATTAGACTCATTAGAGAGCCATGGATTTGTGGCAAAATTCCATATTTTGCCATCAGCAAATTATTTAATTAAACTGCTGCAAAAATTTGCTGCGGAAATATTTACAACTACAAAAATGTCGCCAAGCCAAAAAAACGGTAAATTCACAAATTTTCGGGAAAGCGAAACGGTACAGATTTGCCCATCACTAAATAGCTCCCATAAGGGCAAAGATTTCTCCCTATGGGGGAATTTCCATGTAGCATGCACAGTTTTAACGGAAAGTGTAAGGATAATGTGGTCTTTTAAAATCCCCGTGGCCATGTGCACAATAATCTAATCGTTTGTGCACTGTTCTTCTAGTGTTATTCGGGTGAAGAAGCTCTGACAGGAGGCAAGTAAGCGGCAGGATTTTAGGGGGCGGCATGCTGCCCAATCACACCCACATTGGTTCAGACACACTGGGGTGCACAGGAGATACAATAGTTTTTTAAATTTCCTGTGCGCTAAACCCCATTGCTCTGGTCCCGTTGATGACAATTTGTGCGAATACAGGGGGGGGGGGGGCTACGCACGTCAGGGGGCCTAGGGGTGCCCGCTATGTAAATCCGGCCCTGCAAGTAAGGGAAGGAATCCCTCACTGCTTTATCTGTAACGTTATCAGTATGAAGATGTGAGGAGCAGTTGCCCCATCTACTGGCTACAGGTGCAAACTGCAGAACTGCAGTGTTCAAATAGCAATACAATAGAAGTGCTTGTGGGTGCTAGAGATATGCATGGGTCTGTTTTTTAAAACCCGCACCCAACCTGTACCCGATTTCCCCAAGCCTGACCCAAACCTGCTTACCCGACTCGCCGACTTGAAGTGACGTCACATTGAACGGAAGTGACGTCAAATTGAGCACTTTAAAGCATTAGGGCACTGAGATTTATAGCTGTTTCTCCTGCTTTGGCCACCTGTAGCCCCCCCCCCACTGCAGATAATCGGGTACCTGCTGGGCACCTGCAAAGTAGACTAATGAAGAATAATCTACTCGAGTCCCAAAGTGTCAGTCCTAAAATAAACTTTATAATTGTAATGTTAATTGTTGTCAAATGTTTAAAGGGGTGGTTAACCCATAAGTTAAACTTTAGTATGTTATAGAATGGCCAATTGTAAACAACTTTTCAATTGGTCTCCATTGTTTCTTTTTTTATAGTTTTTTTTAAGTTATTTGCCTTCTACTTCTAACTTTTTCCAGCTTTCAAATTGGGGTCACTGAACCCATCTAAAAAACAAATGCTCTGTAAGGCTACAAATGTATTGTTATTGCTACTTTTTATTACTCATTTCTCTATTCAGACCTCTCTTATTCATATTCCAGTCTCTTATTTATATCAATGCATGGTTGCTAGGGTTGTTTAAAGGAAAAGTCAATATAAACTGATATATTTACCCTTCCTTCTTTGTTCTGGTATCAAGAACCCTTGCTTCCATCCAGAGCAATATATCTGATAAATCCAGTAATTGGGTAATGATACCAATAGGCGCAGGGATTCGGCTGCAAAGTGCCTTTATTCAACAACACTTTTTTGTGGGTTTTTTTTGGGTTGTGTTGTTAAATAAATGCACTTTGCAGCAGAATACCTGTGCCTATTGATATCATTACCCAATGATTTATTAGTTGAAAGGAAAACTATACCCCTCAAACAATGCAGGTCTCTATAAAAAGATATTGCATAAAACAGCTCATATGTAAAACGCTGCTTCATGTAAATAAACCATTTTCATAATAATATACCTTTTTAGTAGTAAGTGCTATTGGGTAATCATAAATAGAAAACTGTCATTTTAAAAAGTAAGGACAGCCCCCTGGGATCATATGATTCATGGTGCACACAAACATAACAAACAAACTATACATGTTAGGTCAAATGAGCCAATTAACAGACAGAGTCTGTTGCTTCCACACTTCTTCCTGTTACAGTTAGAGTTGTAGTATTTCTGGTCAGGTGATCTCTGAGGCAGCACACAGACCATCATGAAATGGTGGTTCAAGGCAAAAGATGTAAGGGCAATATTTACTTAAATATATAGAGCAGTTTGGTAAGATTCTTTAATGTGTCACTTAATTTGATATAAACTATCTGTTGCTTAAAGGGCATGTAAAGTCTAAAATAGAATAAGGCTAGAAATGCTGTATTTTGTATACTAAATATAAACATGAACTTACTGCACCACAAGCCTAATCAAACAAATGATTTATGCTTTCAAAGTTGGCTACAGGGGGTCACCATCTTGTAACTTTGTTAAACATCTTTGCAAGACTAAGACTGTGCACATGCTCAGTGTGGTCTGGGCTGCTTAGGGATCGTCATAAACAAAGCTGCTTGACTTCTGCATGGCTGGGAAGTAAGGCGGGGGCTCCCATAAGTATGATTGTTTCCCTGCTCAGCAGTTAGGGACCATCTGACAATTCCTATCCACAACAGTAAATGTAGGGAGAATTTCACTGCATACAGTCAGTTTCTTATAAAAACGGTACACATTTTTTAATTAAAGTATATTGGAGATAGGTTGCTTTTTCATTATAGAAAGTAAAAATGGGATTTTATTTTTTTGCCTTTACATGCCCTTTAAGTATTCATTTTGGGTGTATAGTTTTCCTTGAAATAACTATAAAACACAATTAATGAAAAATTTAAAACCAAATGCAAATTGTCTCAGAATCTCTCTCTCTCTCTCTACATCATATTAAAAGTTAACTCAAAGGTGAATAAACCCTTTAATAATCATTGAAAACACCCTTGAATTTAAAAGAAAACATATTAGAGATGCTTCTCAAACAATTAAATAAATAACCCTTTGAAATTAGAGATAACCCAATTTTTAGAGACACTATTGGGCTTATTCAGGGGCAGATTTACTAAGGTTTGAATGGTAAATTTTACTTTTTTGGGGGGATCAAAACTAACAATTTCGAATTTAACAGCACCAACTCGATTTTGAATGGGAGATTTGTCAAATTTTTGCCAAGATTCGTATCGAAAATGACGCCCATAGACCCCAATGCGAGAAAAAAAGTTAAAAATAAAATTTGTGCTTGCAATATTTGGGAGTTAAAATCACTAAATCCCTTCTTAGTCTTTATAAAGCCAACTTTCAACCTATGCTCAAGACTTTGGCGCAGGACTTGCAAAAATGGGACAAACACAAGATCTCCTGGGTTGGCAGGATCCACTGCATTAAAATGGTACTTCTACCCAAAATTCTCTACTTGTTTAGAACGTTGCCGATTAAAGTACCCTTGCGGGACTTGTACATGCTGCAATCTAAGGTGAATGCTTTTATTTGGCAGAATAAGCGTCCCAGAATATCCAAACACACTATGTGCCTCCATAAAGCCAATGGCGGCCTATCAGTACCACACTTCGTTAAGTATTACTGGGCAGCTCGCCTCGCGCAGTTGGCTCCCCTTCATGCGGGACCCCTTGCACCACTTTGGGTTCAGATGGAGGATGATTTACTGTACCCGTACCTTTCGCAACAATTGATATGGTTATCAAAGATACCGTACCATCATATTTCCGAAGCCTCTCCGTTAACTATAGAAATGTTACGTCTGTGGACGGCTTCCAGGAGGAGATTTGGCCTGATGTCTTCCCCTTCTCCCTTGACGCCCTTGGCGAATAACCAAGACTTTCCTGTAGGGCAATCCCGGCGGGCATTGGCTTGGTGGGCCACTAAGGGAGTTTACACGCTTCAGTCGCTGACCAGGTATGGGAAGCCTCTAACGTCCCAACAACTACGGGACCTTTACGACCCCCCCATGCAGGAGGTCTTTCGGACGACGCAAATAGCCCACTTTGCACACCAACAATTACGGCGTGCCACTGACTGCTGTTTAAAGCCTACAGCCTTGGAGACCATTTGTAGGCAGTACCCGCTGCAACCAGGCACTCTCAGCACGCTGTACCAGCTGTTAAACCAACCCCCGCAGCACTCCCAGAAACTGGGATATATGCTGAGGTGGGAGAAAGACTTGAATATCACACTTTCGACTCAACAATGGGCTCATTGCAGTCTTACGGCGCACAAAGGGAGCACCTGTGTGACCGTTAGGGAGACATCTATTAAATTACTCCATAGGACATATCTAGTCCCCACGAGACTGAACAAATTATATCCTTCGTGCAATCCGCAATGCTTTCGGGGCTGTTCAGACCCAGGAACGTTATTGCATATATGGTGGTCCTGTAAGGCTGTTTCACAATTTTGGGATGCTGTTCTTCGCCTCTTATCCAAAGTTCTCCATACTACCTTCCCGAAGGATCCTATGGTACTTTTATTGGGCAAGAAGCCGCACAACTTTAACAATTCGGCCCACAGATTAAGTCAACATATTTTGATGGCGGCGAGGCTTATCATTGCAGCTAATTGGAAAAAACCGGGAATACCTCTGGGTTCTCTCAAGGCAAAGATAATTTGCATCGCCGCTAATGAGAAGCTTACTTATACTTTGAAAAATGATATGGCGGCCTTCGACAAAATATGGCTTCCATGGCTAGCTCATGAACACGACCCTCAGCTTTTTCAAGCCCTGCATTCATGATGCGGACTATATTGGTTGGCTATAGATAACTCCCACGCCTAGACTCCCTCCCAATTGTACCATTATAGATACCCCACCGCCTTATGACTTTGTTATTCTTTACATTGTATGCTAACAGTACGCCCTTCCCCCTGTATTTCTGATCTTCCACCCCCCTCCCTTTTTTTTTTTTTTTCTCTTCTCTCTCTCTTATCCTTCCCCACCTCTTCTTTTTCTGTACTGTATAATGTTTGTTATCAGTTGTATTGTTTATGACAATTTATAGCAGGTTGCCGTGTGCCACGGATAGCCTGATTTATGCGTACTGAACTCAATAAAACTTGTCAGTTTAAAAAAAAAAATATAAAATTTGACGCAAAATATTCAAGGTTTTTTTAGAATTTTATTTGAATTTTCAGGTCGGGACTGTTGGTTCGAATTTTAGACTTTTTTTTAGATTCTTTCATAAATAATATACCATTCAAATTGTGAATAAAATAAAATTTATTAGAGTTTAAATATTATTCTAAAATCCTTAATAAATTCTATAAATCATATTTTGTATGGAAAGTACAAGATAACTGACTCTCAGCTAATTCTAGAAAATATTTGGTTTAGTTTTTTTGATGTTTTATTGCTGACACTACTGGATTTTATTTAAAAAAATATCCATAATGTTAATCATACTTTTCTTGGAGCTTTTTCCTTTGCTGATGCTATCCTTAATTATGTATCATGTTATTCATTTATGTCGAATTCTGAATATCTGCTGTACCTTTTCATGTGTCTTTGATCTTTGCAGTATACAGTGGATGCATTAAAACAGGTTTAAAGGCATGAACAGACTGAGAAAGCTGAGTAATTCACCACCAGTTTGTCTCTAGACTATGCAGGCAGCTTATCTTCTGGGAAGGGAGTTCGGATGTGGGATAGCAGGTATAGTAGGGAGAGATGGTGCCTATAGTAACAGGGGGATTAGTAGTCTCTGGGAAGGGACTGCGGCTGTGGAATAGCAGGTATAGTAGGGGGGGTGGTGTGTTATTTTGTAAACTCACACTGGTTAGAACTTCAGACTTTTATTCAGAGTAGTGATAGTACACATCAGTGGAGCCTCATGGCTGTATCCTAGTTCCTGAACCAACAAGAGTCTGATGATAAGAACTACATAAACACTTATTATTATCGACTGAAGCCCTCTAGTGGCTGGAGGTAAACACACCACATCTTCCCCTTTCAGCCTGTGAAAATAAGAAAGTTGAAAAGAAAGAAATACTGTAAAATTAACAATTATAACATGCATACATTTTTTTTTAAAGTGAACTGAAAGTCTCAAAGAGTCTAAAATGAGAACTTTAGCATTGTTCAATTAAACGCAATGGTTTGCGGATAACTCGTCCAGATGAAGTTACTTCATGGCTGTCTTGCTCTGGTGTTGTACCTGTTGTGCTATCATTGGTTTGAATGACCTGGGTAGAAGGTACTTGTTCCTCTGGAACTTGTAAAAGATGTCTGCGATTCCTACGCAGGGTCTGAACCACATATGACCTTGGGCTCAGTCTGTGAATAACATTGGCGGGTACTTCCCAAGATTTGGAACTTTGAATGCGAACTCTACTATTGTCACTCAAAGGTGGAAGTTCTCTGGAATGTTTGGCATGAACTTCATTTCTTTTTGTTCTAAGATTAAGCTTTTTGTACACCACTGTTTCATCTTGGTATGGTGGCCCTGGTTGAGTGGTTGGAACTCTAGTAACAATCTGACGCCCAAACAGAAGTTCTGCTGGAGATTTTCCACAACTTTGTGGAGCTGCACGGTAACCCATTAATGCTAAACAGGGGTCTTCCTTCGATTCCCATGCTTTTTTGAGTATAGTTTTAAGTATGCGTACTCCTGCTTCTGCCAATCCATTTCCCTCTGGATGCTCTGGACTTGATGTCTGATGTATGAATTCATATGTTGACGCAAAATTCTTGAATACTCTACAGGCAAACTGAGGGCCGTTATCAGTGACAACAACTCTAGGTATGCCATGTCTAGCTAGAATTGACTTGGCATGCTTGACTACCTCTTCAGCTTGCAAATCATGCAGCTTTGCCAATTCAGGATAGTTTGAGAAGTAGTCCATAACTGCTAGATAGTGTTGTCCCCTAAAAGTGAAAATATCCATACCGATTTTCTCCCAAGGAGAGATGGGATAGTCTATATCAAGGTACGGTTCCTTTGGTTGTTTATTATGATACTTTTGGCAAGCTTGACACCGACTGATAAATTGCTCAATATCTTCATTCATGGTTGGCCAGTAAAGGCATGTGCGTGCTCTCCTTTTAACTTTCTCTATGCCTACATGTCCTTCATGAAGCCTTGATAAAATCAATTTGATCATTGAGGAGGGAATAACAATTCTAGAGCCTCGGAGTAGAACACCATCTACTTCAGAGAATTCATGAAGATATTGTAGGTATGCAACAGGAGCACCTGAGGCTGCATTATTGTTCTCAATAGCATGTTTGACTTTCATCAATATATTATCTTGTTGTGTAGCCTTGGCTATTTGAAACCATAGGGCATGACTAACTCTGGAAGTTGTCTTAACTAAGTTCACATGTGCAGAAATATCATCAGTGAAGGTATTTGCTGAAGTGTTCCCAGTCAAATATGCACGTGATAGTGTGTCTGCTACAACCAAGTTCTTACCTGGCTTATAATGCAAAACAAAGTTGTATCTCTGAAGCCGTAGTAATAACCTCTGAATTCTAGGTGGGGCTTCACCTATGCCCTTTTGCACTATAGTAATAAGGGGCTTGTGATCAGTCTCTGCTTGAAACTCACGACCATACAAATATTCATGAAATTTTTCGCAACCAAATACAAGTGCAAGTGTTTCCTTTTCTTTTTGAGCATACAAAACTTCTGTTGAATTCAGTGCTCTGGATGCATAAGCCACTGGCAGCCAAGAGTCATTCGCTTTTTGAAGAAGAACTGCTCCAAGGCCTTTCTGTGATGCATCAGTAGACAATTTACTTGGCAAGGAAGGATCAAAATACTGTAGTACTGGGTTTGTTGTTAAGGATTTTTTTATGTCTTCCAACTCAGAATTGTGATATTCATTCCATTCCCAGACAGTATTTACTTTCAGTAAGTCTCTTATGCATTGTGTTTTATGTGCCAAATCGGGTATAAATTTTCCCACAAAGTTTATCATTCCCATTAAGCGCTGAAGGTCTTTCTTACATTGTGGAACAGGCATATCTTTGATTGCGGCTATTTTATCTTCATCTGGACAAAGACCCAAGTCAGTAAAATATTCCCCTAGGTATTTTTAAATTGTTCTGACTTGCTCTTTCAAGTACTTGTTCCAATCTATCATCATGCTCCTGTACATCTTTACCCCACACAAGGATATCATCCATATACACTGCAGTTCCAGGTATACCGTCCATCATTTGGCGAATAGCACGGTGAAACACTTCTGGTGCTGAACTAAGTCCAAATGGCAATCGCTGAAAACAGTATCGGCCAAAAGGTGTATTGAATGTACATAACTTCTGGCTCTCTTCATCCAAGGGTATCTGCCAAAATCCATTAGACGCATCCAGTGTGGAGAAAATTTTAGCTCCAGATATTTCTCCCACCATTTCTGTTCTAGTGGGCAAGGGAAAATGCTCTCTTTTAATGCACTTATTCAGGTCTTTAGGATCTAAACAGATACGAAGTCTCCCATCTTTCTTTTGAACAATTACCATAGAATTGACCCATTCTGTGGGATCTTCTATTTTCTTTATAATACCATTTGTTTCAATGCTTTGCAGCTCTGTTTTAAGTTTTTGTGTTAGAGCCACTGGTACTTTGCGCCTTGCATGCACTACAGGCTGTGCACCATGCACCAGTTTTATAGTGTGGGTTATTGGCAGCTTTCCAAGTCCTTCAAAAACATTTTTATATTTTGTGAGCATCAGTTGTAAGTTATTTTTTCCACTTCCAGAACTTATAACTGCATTTATTTCTTCCACTCATTTAATTAAATGTAATTTCTCACATGTAATCAAGCCTATTAAGGAATGATGGGGATCTGGAACAACCACCATGGTTGCGGAATACAGGTGACCTTTAAATTGAATACACACATTGCACTGTCCCAGATTTGGAATGACTTTACCACCATAAGCTCTTAAGCACAGTTTAGTTTCTTGCAGAAATGGCTTAGGTTGGAGCATATTATATGAAGATTCTGACAGAATGTCCACTTCAGCACCTGTATCTACTTTGTAGGGAATATCGGTCCCATTGGTGGACAATGTAATGTACCATTCTGTTCTGCGTGCAGTAGTTGCATGTATGCTGCCTATGTGGAAGTCTTCATCACTGTCTGTGCCAGTTTGTACTGCATGTATTTGTGTGGTTGATCTACACATTTTCTGAAAGTGATTTGCTCTGCCACAACTGTTACAAGTTTTTCCATATGCAGGGCATTGCATGTATGCATGTGACTGTCCACAACGCTGACAATTGGAGCTTGTAAATGCATGAGCTTTCTTGTTTTTAAAGCCAGAAAAGTTAGAGGTTTTCTGCACCCTGCCTTTGTAGTGGCCTTTCAGTGGGGGCTGCTTGGATGACACCTCCATAACACAGCAGCTTTCTCTAGGCTGTTCTATTTGCTTGAGCTGTGCTTGTGTGATTTCAGAGGCTTTACAGATTTGTATAGCATGGTCTAAAGTGAGATCTGTCTTTGTGAGCAATTTCTCTTTCACTTTCATGTTATGTATACCCATGACTAATTGATCTTTAATCAGAGATTCAGTCAGTGCACCAAATTCACAGGAATGACTCTTTAACCTGAGGTCTGTCACATATTCATCAATTGTTTCATGTTCTTTCTGCAATCTAGAACTGAACACATGTCTCTCATAAGTGATGTTTTTTCTTGGAACACAGTAGTTCTCAAATTTTTTAAGCACTGCATTAAAATTGTCCTTCTCTGCCTCTGCAAACTGAAAAGTATTATATACATCAATGGCTTCCTGCCCTGCTACTGTAAGAAACAGTGCAATTTTCTGTACATCCTCTTCTTCATGTGCCTTAATTGCTCTCTGATATAATAGAAATCTTTGTTTAAATCTGGACCAGTTCTGCTCTAAGTTACCTTGCATGCTCAGTTCAGGAGGCTGTTTCAGGAGATCCATGCTGACACTGTAATGACTGGAGCTTGTTCACAAGTGCACTTCTGACACCATGTGTTATTTTGTAAACTCACACTGGTTAGAACTTCAGACTTTTATTCAGAGTAGTGATAGTACACATCAGTGGAGCCTCATGGCTGTATCCTAGTTCCTGAACCAACAAGAGTCTGATGATAAGAACTACATAAACACTTATTATTATCGACTGAAGCCCTCTAGTGGCTGGAGGTAAACACACCACAGATGGTGCCTATAGTAACAGTAGGTAATTAAAATACACTGCTGTACTTAGGCTATTGATCCAGTTTCTTGTTGATGTCAGCTGTTGGTACCTTGGAACTGTGATCTATAGTACATCCTTGTGAACTACAATAAATAAACTGAAGCCTGATGGAAGACAGTTTGACTGGATTTGAGTGCATTCTTTCCTTCCCATGGGTATAGTGGGTTAGGGGTGAACTAAATTAATCTGTAATATCCACAAGCCTTTACTGCTCACACACTAATATCTAAAATGCCCCCTCTGACAGCGCATTAGCTTTTAATTCAGCATGCCCCCCAACCACTTAAACATTTTAATATCACCTGTTTAATAGGAACCTTATGTATGTCAAATGTATTTCTATAGTGCTACGTATGAACACACCACTGAACAGCAGAACAATACATTAATATAACAAACAGGGGGTCATTACAATAAGAAATGCAAATAGATACAAAGTACAGTTACAATAAATATTAAGAGGTTAGTGTCAAAGAGTCAAGTGGATGGAGGTCCCTGCCTTGTAGAGCTTACAGTCTAAATATCCTTATAAACATAAAAAAATGAATTACTGCATTGATATACTATTAGGTTTAAATCTCTGTTATTGGGGTGGTTCTCTGGTTTTCCAGCATTTAAATGTGGATCACTGACCCCATATTTGAAAAAATGCTCTGTAAGGCTACAAATGTATAGTAATTGCTACTTTTAAGGGGCATGTAAAGGCAAAAAAATAAAATCCGATTTTTACTTTCTTTAATGAAAAAGAAACCTATCTCCAATGTACTTTAATTAAAAAATATGTACCATTTTTATAAGAACGATCCAGTGAGTACTCGCACACCCTGGCCCTCCCAACGATAGAGATCCCTGGTGCACAGCAAAATGAGGAAACAGCAACCTCACGATCCAATGGCAGCAAGAATTCACCGGCACACAGGTAATGCAAGCAGGTTATACCTTGCTAAATGTTTATTGCAGCATGCAACGTTTCGGGGGTTGCTTGATAAAGGGGGCAACCCCGAAACGTTGCATGCTGCAATAAACATTTAGCAAGGTATAACCTGCTTGCAATACCTGTGTGCCGGTGAATTCTTGCTGCCATTTTTATAAGAAACCTGACTGTATGCAGTGAAATTTACCCTTCATTTACTGCTGTGGATAGGAATTGTCAGACAGTCCCTAACTGCTGAGCAGGGAAACAATCATACTTATGAACAGCAGGGGGAGCCCCCATCTTACTTCCCAGCCATGCAGAACTCAAGCAGCTTTGTTTATGACGATCCCTAAGTAGCCCAGACCACACTGAGCATGTGCACAGTCTTAGTCTTGCAAAGATGTTTAACAAAGTTACAAGACGGTGACCCCCTGTAGCCAACTTTAAAAGCATCAATTATTTGTTTGATTAGGATTGTGGTGCAGTAAGTTCATATTATATTTAGTATACAAAATACAGCATTTCTAGCCTTATTCTATTTTAGACTTCACATGCCCTTTAATTATTTATCTTTCTATTCAGGCCCTCAGAATTCATTCATTTCAGTCTCTTGTTCATATCAATGCATGGTTGTTGAGGTAATTTGGACCCTAGCAACCAAATTGCTGAAACTGCAAACTGGAGAGCTGCTGAATAAAAAGTGGAATAACTCGAAACTTTGTGATGGTGGTGGGGGGCATCTGCGGTGGGGATGGTGGGTCCTTGAGGCGGCAGCCTTACCCAAAACTGACACTGGGTTTAAATCCCTACAGAAGTAGAAGTGGGCATGCCAACATTTCTCTGCATTTTTACATAGTAACATAATCAGCGCTGCGCAATATGTTGGCGCTCTATAAATACATGTTAATAATAATAATGTTAATAATCATTGTAGTTGAAATTGTCCATCAAGATGATCCCATCTGAAGCCTGTTCATATGTCAATGTAAGATATAAACTCTGAGACAGAAAGGTGACAAGGGTCATGGTGCAGAGCTCAGAGACACAATTGGTATAGAAGATTTTATGGACTTTCAGCCATGCAGCAGTGGCAGATATAATTGAGTACTTAACTTTGCTTTTGATTGATTGCTCTCATATTTCCCTAGAGTAACTCATAAAAATGCATGTTGGGATAGAGATGTCGGAGATCAATGTCCTGCTTACTGCTGAGCTACCACTAGAGTGCGCCACCCCACTGTAACTGCCCTGTCTTGTTGCCTAAAATAATATCTAGCAGCTTGTTGGACTGGAACGCAGAAGCTACAGATATAATAAGGCTAGGGATGCTGAGAACTTCTCCCTGCTTGCTGATATTATAATGTGGTTTATAATAGGGTACAGTGATTCATGTTTTACTCCTTATTTCAGTGAAATGGTGAAAAAAAAAAACTTGACAGTAGTTTTCTGGAATTTATGAGTCACAGCATAGGCCTGTGCGTGAACAGTTGTATGAGAAAGAATCGGGAGAAGCTTTAAAGGGGTAGTTCACCTTTAATTCAGTGTCTTTCTGCTCCCCACTTACCCTAATGGTTTGGATGTCAGCATGAAAGATGAGTCGGAGTGGGCCTATATAAAAGGATATGAAATAACTAATAACAACAAAAATGCAAGCACAGCAAGCATTAACTTGGTTGCAGGGGTAAGTGATCCAACAACTAGAGAGAGAATTTAAAACTGCATTCTGGAAAGAGATGAAATTAGAAGGCAAATAACTTTATACTATAATAATCGATCCATTTGTATGACATACTGGAAGTGAATATAAAGGTGGACTTTTCCCTTAATGTTTATTTGAACAAGATGTGAATCAACCCGTCAGATGGATGATATCATCAATTTAAAGAGCCCTTTTTAATTGGGCAGAAAAAAAAGGGGCAGTAAAACCAATGTTTTACCATAGGCCGACAATTTTGAAATTTAATCAATTCAAGAATAAATATGTTTCTGTAATTTAATTCTGTTTTTCTATAGTCAGTAAGCTTATAAAGAATATTTGGGAGCAGAGTAACAGTCACCACTTGCAATGGGTGAATAAATTCGGGCATGGCATGGATTGGCAGAGAATTTCCGTGTTTCACCGCCCGTGAATAAATTTGCCGGCAAAAAAAAATTGTTGTGCGTCAAAATTGTTCGGACGCCCATTGACTTTAATGCATTTGGACCAAATAGTCGCGCGTATAAAAATTGTCACTCGTGTCAAAATTATTTTGCATTTCGCAAATTTCTACCCAGATTCGCCCATCACTAGTCACCACTAAGCCCTGCCTGGGAGGTGTCAGATTTTCATAGTGTAATTTTATTGTTAGAGATATTCTGTTGTCTTTGGGCAGTCTTAAAATGTTTAAAGGGGTGGTTCACCTTTAAGTTAACTTTTTAGTATGTTAACGTATCAATGCATAGTTTCTAGGGTTATTTGGACCCTAGCAACCAGATAGCTGTAATTGCACACTGGAGAGCTGCTTAGATCAAAAACCACAAATTATAAAAAATTAAAACCAGTTTCAAAGTATCTCAAATATTACTCTCTACATCATACTAACAGTTAATTTATAGGTGAACAACCCCTAAATGTTGCTGGAATACAACTCTTATTGTGCTTAGCCTGTGAATACGGTTCTGGGAGTTGCCATCAGCATTGCAGGAACCAGATGTAAGCTGCTGCTTTAATGCAATGGCACTCCAGGAAATTAATCGCCAGAGATATATCGCTGCTTCTGTGGGTGACTAATCTGCTGTAAAAGCTTTCCCATAGGCAATAATGTGAATCGCTGGTGGTAAAACTCATGTGTCACTTCATTCTCCTAAAATCGCTTGCCTCAAGAAGAAACTTCAAATGATTTTGGAAGACTCAAGCGATACATGGGTTTTACCATCACCGGTGGGAAAGCTTTTTCAGGAGATTAGTTGCCCGCAGAAACAGAGCTATAGCAGTGAAAGAGACAGAAGTCAGCACCTTGGACAGCAACTTTCTGTCTGTGCCTGATGAGAGGAGCAGAAAGAGTGCAACCCAATACAGCATATTACGGTAATGCAATACAATATGAGATATTAAATGCAATGGAATATGAGATACGCAACATTTATGGGATATAGATAGAGACAGTGGAAAATATGATATAAGGTGAGATAGAAATTGCAATTAACAGTGTCTGTTCCTAGGTACTCTTGTGGGAAGATAGAGTTCTGATGCATATTTCTGCCCCCTGAAGCGCACCACTCAAGCTATTAGGCGGCAGCAGGATGGCCGAGGTTCTCTTCTGCCTTTGTGGGAAACAGCTGCCTGCAATGAGAAGATGCTTCCTGATGTGAGAGAAATTGCCAGACATCTAAATAACAGGGGGGGGAAAGAACACTGGGATGAAGAGTGAAAATGGCAATAGCTGGCAGACTCAGTCTATGGAAGTGCTGGGTGCTGAGAGATAAAAGCACATAAATGCCCAAGGTTGTTGCACAGTGGTTACTGTAATGTACTAGTCCCGCCAGTTAAACTGATAACAATGGGTGCACTATGAATATAAAGAGCAGTGTGGGGGAAAGTGTCTCTAAAACTGTTGCTGAATCACAACTCCCAGCATCCCCAGGCACCCAGGCTTTCTCTTTATGGTAAGAAGGTGCTGTGTCAGGGAGAGCAGCTAATTGGTGTGGGAAATGGGGCAAGATATGCAAAGTGCAATGGATAACATGAAACAGAGCAAGATATTGATAAATGGAGAATTGGGGGAAGAGGTGTTGTAACTGATACAGTAGCACAATGAAATGCCTACACAAGCACATTTTTAAAGTACTGCCTTGGGCCAATTACTGTTACAGGGAAAATGCACTTCATAAAGCTGCCCATACCTGCTATGTTTTTATGACAGATCTTTTGCAGATTGGCATTCAACACTGGTGGTCACAGTGGCCCAATAATCAGTTTATAATAGGGGCCTAAAGAGACCTGTCAGGAAAGGACAAAATCAGTGTGCTGAAAAGGGTCTTGACACAACAGGATTTTTAAACCTGCCAAACTAACATCTTTATTTATTTATTTAGATTTATGTAGGACAGGAAATAGTACCTCAAATCTTACCTAAGTGACCTCCTACCTATTCTTTCAGGGGTATCTAGGAGAGCAGTTATAGTGTAGGCATTATTTCAAATCTCTCCCTAATTAACCTTCAGGCTGTGCCCCTCTCACACGGCTCCAGGTCCCCAAGGAGGGCCAGCCATTCAGTTTTAGAACCACTGCTCTACAGACACCAAGCTAAAGGCACAGTTGTAAGTGCAATTATATATATGTGAAAAAAATAGCTTTGTGTTTCATACACACACCGTGGTACTGTTACCTACTAGGGTTAATTTACACAGTGTGAAAGTGCAAAATCAGGCCAAAATGGACACTTTGAACATTACTTTCTGCTCTTTACAAGTTGCTGCAAAACTGCAGCTAGCCTGCGAAAATGAACTTAGGTATTAATCGTGCTTCCCCCTACCTGTCCTCTAAATTGTAAGACATTCTGAAGAGCAAGTTGGGGAGTGGTAGGCACAGGCTACAACAAGGCCCTATCCTTACTCCCTACCCTACCTCCTGACATTGCGGTCTACTGCTTGCGCTGTTTTTTTAAAATACTGCAAGAGGAGCAGAGTGCAGCATTCTTTGGGGTGCAAATGACCCCTACTGGCAGACACAGGACAGTCTACAGAGATGTGGCATAACTATGATACATCAGTTTCATTTGTCATAGAAGCTGCAGCAACAGAGCTGATTATTATATCCGTCACTGTTTTTTATGCTGCCATGTAATTAGGGTTTCCACCTGGCCAGTATTTTACCAGCCCAATGTTATTAATAGGGAAAAAAAAAAAAAATATATAGGAAGGCCGGTATTTTTTTCCAGAAAAGGTAGCAACCCTGCATGTAATGTGAATCTTATATGGTGCATGGTGAATTCATATCGGAGAGTCAGTCTGACAGTTGGACTGACAGCAGTCCAAAGCCTTTAGTCAACAGAAAATAAGATGGGGAACTACTCGGGACATGTTTGGAGGTACCTGACTGCTAAAAGTTTATGGCTGCGCTGGGCTAGTAAACAAGTCCAAAATATAATATGTAGCCTACTAATACTTACAGCCTACTTTTTGTTAAAGTGATACTGGCATAATAAAACTACTCTTTAAAGGACATGTATGAAAATACAATTATAAGCAACTTTCCAATATGTATTTTTGATATGTTTTAAAAATTGTCAGTGCTTTAGGGCAGAGACACACGGTTAGATTCTGGAAGATTAGTCGCCCCCCCCCCCCCCCCGATTTTTTTCAGAGAGGTGGGAAGGCAGAGGAAGGCAGTTCGGGGAGATTAGTCTAGAAGATTTGTTGCGGGGCGACTAATCTTCCAGAATCTAACTGTGTTGTGTGTCTCTGCCCTTCAGTGCCGGGCCAGCCTGGGCAGGCACCCCAGGCAACCCGACCTGCCGCATCGCCCCCTACACTGAGCGTGCACAGGTACGCTAACAAAAGCATCACAGCGCACGCCACTCTCAATCACTTAGGCTTGCGCATGCGTACGCGCGCACACATCGCACACCATGCTTCTGTCACATAGGAGTGTGCGCATGCGCACACAGAGCATTAATGAAGACCGGACGGGGGTAAGCAGCAGTTAAAGGTACGTGCTGGGCGCCCCCCTAAGCTTTGCGCCCTAGGCACGTGCCTACTCTGCATACCCCTAGTTCCGGCCCTGCTGCCCTTAAAAGTTATTTGTAAACGTAGTTGCTATTGAAACAGCATTTGCTGAACTCCTGGTTGTTACTTTTTAAACAATGTTGCAAAAGCCAGTCTCCTTCAGTAAGACAGGTCTGTTAATCTGTTGGCTCTTGCGTTACACGGTTTCAAAAGCCAGAGTCACCAGGGGGGGGGCAGACAAACACTGCTGTCAGTAGCAATACATATATTAAATAACTTAGAAACCATAATTAATGTATATGCAAAGTTGATCAGAATTAGGTTTTCTTTCATTAGGGAAAAAAGTATTTTTTGGTTTGACGTGTCCTTTAAAATATCAGTGTACATTTAAAGGTCCCTTTTAGGCGTGTTGATTGTTTTCTTGCTGTAGCTCAAATATGATAGGCCTCTCATATAGCAGATTCAGAAACACTTCTATAGAAACAGGTGCATATGAATATTAATATACATTGTTCAGTAATTTCATGCACGTTTGTCTTTGATTTATACTGTATATGTAAAAGGAGAAGCTTTTGAATATAGGGAGAGACAAGCTTTGCTTTTTTGTTTTACTTTTGAAAGCAGAAAAGAATGGAGATGTATACTGCATTTCCTCCCCTGAGACTTAATCATATCAGTCATCCTCGGACACATTAAATATGCTGGGACACCAGGAGGCTAAATGGTGTGGCAAAGGAGCTGCCACTGGGATTTGAACCAGGGTTAGAAGCCCCACAATCAGATCACTTAACCTGCTTTTTTCTCTTTCAAAACATGTGTCAGACTCTTCTCTTTCAGCTCAATGATTTATAATTATAACTCAATTTATTCTGGGCAGTTCATGCAAATATTCACTGTAGGGGACGAGAATGGTTGGTCAGATTCCCAGCAAAGTAAATCAGCAAAGGGCTGTCATAACACAGGGAATTCAATCAGTCCCTATTTACCTGTCAGCCTTAAATAAATTACATTCTCCAGCCACCAGTCCTGTGTTCTTATCCCAAAGATTTCTACTGGTCAGATTGTGGGATTGTGGCATGCTCTTTCTCCCTTTCTTTCTTTCTCTCCTTCTCACTATTGCTCTTTCTCTCTCTCTGTAAACAAATAAAAAAGCATGCCTTTAAAAGATGATTATTTATAAATGAAGGAGTATTTCTTTTGAAGGCTAAATAACCCACCACATATTGATTTTCCAGCCAGCAGCTCCTATAGCAGTATATAGGGAAAAGACTGTTGCTGTGGGATAGCAGGTATAATAGGGAGAGATGGTGCCTATAGTAACAGTGGGATAATAGTCTCTGGGAAGGGACTGTGGCTGTGGGATAGCAGGCAGTGGCGCAACTACTGGGGGCGCAGGGGGTGCAGCGGCACCAGGGTACATGCCTCTGCACCACTGATGGGGCCTGCAACCCAACAGAGAAATAAAGTTGTCACGTGCTCCTCGTCCGGCGGCGCGATACGCGTGACATTACCAGGGCACCAGTTCTGGCCTGATGTTTGCAAAAGAGATGCGCTGCGGCGCTGCCGCTGTGTGTTCTACTTCTGTGCTCTGCATTAGCAGGTATAGTAGGGAGAGATGGTGCCTATAGTAACAGTGGGATAATAGTCTCTGGGAAGGGATTGTGATTGTAATAGCAGGTATAGTAGGGAGAGATAGTGCCTATAGTAACAGTGGGATAATAGTCTCTGGGAAGGGATTGTGATTGTAATAGCAGGTATAGTAGGGAGAGATGGTGCCTATAGTAAAAGTGGGATAATAGTCTCTGGGAAGGGAGTGTGACTGTGGGATAGCAGGTATAGTAGGGAGAGATGGTGCCTATAGTAACAGTGGGATAATAGTCTCTGGGAAGGGACTGTGACTGTGGGATAGCAGGTATAGTAGGGAGAGATGGTGCTTATAGTAACAGTGGATAATAGTCTCTGGGAAGGGAGTGTGGCTGTGGGATAGCAGATATAGTAGGGAGAGATTGCGTCTATAGTAACAGTGGGATAATAGTCTCTGGGAAGGGAGTGTGACTGTGGGATAGCAGGTATAGTAGGGAGAGATGGTCTCTATAGTAACAGTGGGATAATAGTCTCTGGGAAGGAAGTGTGACTGTGGGATAGCAGGTATAGTAGGGAGAGATGGTGCCTATAATAACAGAGGGATAATAGTCTCTGGGAAGGGAGTGTATAAGCACAGCTATAAGTCTATAGGTTTAGGTCATTTAGTCCTACTTTGAAAAAGACAATGCAGGACACTGTCCCCCAATGTTGAGCCAACTTTAAGTGAAAAGCATGATATTGAGTTTGTTGTGGTGTTTGTAGCTGTTAAAACGAATTAACAGAAATCTCTAATGCAGAGTTTCCCAGTATGTAGCAATATATCCAGTATGTAGCTGATGTGCAGCATGTGCCCAGCAGGATGATGAATGGTCCCAGACCAGCAGACACCTGTAGGGGGAAGATGCTTTGAGTCTGCTTGTCTCCCCCTCTCTCACTCCATGGTCCATCCCTCCCCCTTTCCTCTATGGGCTCCTCCCTCCCGTCCCTGTCTGTCAGTGGAGAGATCAGAGTATACACATCTGTGGGAGTGCATTTATCCACCCGGCTCTACATACCGGCGGTCTCGCTCACCGGCCATGCCGCAGTTAGGCCCCCTTCAAGCGCTCAAGGGCCCCCCATCAGACGATGTTTGGGGGTGAGAGAGTAGCACAAGACCTACTCCAGGACATTAGCGCCCTGCTTGGAGCTACTTCGCCAACACTAAGCGCTGCGTTTGGATCCGCTGCTCTGACACTGGGATCTGCCCAACTGTCACTTTTCCCGAGCCCCGGATCTGCCACTGCCCCAGAGCACAACAAGGAGTGAATATTCCCCGCAGCAGCCGCTCAGCATCATGTGGGCTCCGACCGAGGAGGAGAAATACGGAGTGGGTGAGTGCGACTGCGACTCCAGCCCTGGCGCAATGGAAGCCTCCTGGCTCAGTACAGCACATGATTGCACAGCACACACTCCATCAGTCACTGCAAGCAGAATACACACACAATACGTGACGTGCATACACAAACACACAGCACAGTGCAGGAATGTACCACAAGACTGCAACACACAAACACATCGCACAACTGACGCACAGAAGGGCAGACAGAGCGCTACCAGCCTTCCACTCACATCAGCCACTCCTCTGCCTCTCAGTGTGCCCAGAACAGGTGCATGTGGAATGGCATGGGCTTCCCTCGGGAGTGGGGATACTCTTGCCTCCCATGGGGCTTTACATTTAATCAGGGTAACAGCAAGGACCCCAGGGCACTAAAATCATAATTCCCTGCCTCTCTCTCTTTCCTGCCAGCCAGCAACAGACTCAATCTTATTACTTTGTTTCTTTATGTCTAGAGACTGAGCCACAGCCTGGTCACATGATGATGTGTTGTGGTTCTGTGTGTGTATGTGATTGTGTATATCTGCTTGTGTTTGGGTTCCCAGCCTGAACTTTTCTGTATCTCATGCTGTTAGGCAGTGGTGTGCTGTATTGTGTATAGTGTAAATATCAAGTCTCTTATATATTTATGGGTGAGTCTCCCACTGATAGGCAGCCCTGCCCTTTGATTTGCAGTTCCTGTTTGCAATAAGTCACTCAGTATAAAGCATTTCATTAACCATAACATATATATATATATATATATATATATATATATATATATATATATATATATATATATATATATATATATATATATATAATTCTAAAAAATCGCCACACTCACAGGTATTTCTCCAACAAACATAGTTTGATTTTATCCATCTTTTCGGCTCCTCGGAAAGAGCCGTCTTCAGGAAGGGAAAAACTGTTTTGGAACAGCACCCAGGCGGTATATTGATTTTTTTCTGAGTGCACCAGACTGGACTGTATTTAAACTCTGCCTAAATACACAAATATATGTCAATAAGATTGCATACCAATATGACATACATTCATTATCTGATCCGGTGGCTGCAGCCAAACTTTGGCCAAATAGTCGATATACAGCAGCTGCTTGTGAGGTGCATCATTTTAAGCATTAATTAGAAATACACATTGTTTTATAATTCAGAATTAATCACATTGCATTGCCTGCTGCTCAGCTGTACTCAACAACATATACAACATATTTAAAGTTCCCTCAAACCAACACATCTGACTATATATAAAAGAAAGTGACCTTTGTTCTCTTGCCTTTACATGATAATGGAACTCCTCAATGACTATATCCTTATATTTTATGATAGAAGGCACATTATACATATATAACTGTATCAAACATCTCTACCAAATTACACATTAGAGCCAGAAGGGCCCCGTATCAGTGTGCCTCAAAAAAAGGTCTCATCTCCATCTCTCAGGTTACTGTTGAACTACATTTCCCAGAAACCCTCCTTACCAAGAGAAGGAGGTTCTTTTTTAAAACAAATAAAAACAACAATTATATTGTGATGAATTTCCTCCTTTAAAAATGTAACGCCAGAATAAATATTAGAACATTATTGTCCAGCAGATGTTAATGTGGCTAGCCCTCTGGAAACTAATATCCAAAGTCCAAAAAAGCCACTAAATTGGTTATATAAATAAGTGTACGTAGAAGGCTGAAACTCCTCTATATACATATATATATATATATAAATATTTATATAAATATATATATATGTATAGTTCCATTGGTACTCACCATTCCATCCGTCATTGGCCGGGTGCTTACCAGCAATTATGTACTGTCCTTAACGAAAGCACTCACGGCAAAGTAACACCTTTTAGGCGATATAAATATAAAAGAAGAACTTTATTAATCCATGCTTACTACGATGCTTTTCGATTCTCAAGGAATCGTCATCAGGTTACACTATGCGTTTGTACTGTATATAGTACCCAATGAGGTTGTTTTTTTTGTTCTTAATTAGGGATGTAGCGAACTGTTCGCCGGCGAACTAGTTCGCGCGAACTTCGACTGTTCGCGTCCGCCGCAAGTTCGCGAACGTCGCGCGACGTTCGCCAATAGGCGTTCGCGTCAAAATCGGTCGCCCATTCGACCATTCGATCGCTAAAATCGAACGATTTTCGTTCGATTCGAACGAAAATCGTTCGATCGAACGATTAAAATCCTTCGATCGTTCGAATCGAACGATTTTCGGATGATCGAAGTTCGCGAACAGTTCGCGAACAGTTCGCAAATTATGCCGGTGTTCGCGAACGGCGTTCGCGAACACATCGGCGGCGGTTCGCTACATCCCTATTCTTAATGTGGGTTTTGTATGAGGTTGGTTGACATTGTTGGGAGTGTACAATTTTTGTTGGAACAGCTGCATGAGGTTAGGTGGCCCAATAGACTATGTATGAAGTTGTTATCACTGGTGTTTGTGTATAAAGTCGGTTGCATTGCTAGGTTATTTGAGGTGTGTTGGCACTGTTGATTTTATACTACATTAAATGGTACTGGGAGGATGTTGGGCACTGTTGATTGTTTATGCTTGTGATGGGTACTATTGATTGTGTATTATGCAGTGTGGTGCTGTTGGTGAATTGTGTTGGTGCTGTTGGTTGTGTACAGATACGACTGACAGTGTTGATCATGTATAATGTTGCTTGATGTTGTTTGTTTGGCATAAGACTAGTTGCCAGTGTTGTTATTTTACAAGGTTTCTTAGTGATGCTAGTTGTGCATAATGTTTGCTGTGTGTGACACTGGTTGGCACAGTTGGGTGTGTGTATCTAGTTTTTGCTGTTTGTTGACTATGATGCTGACTGATGCTTGTGGTTGTGTGCAAGTTTGGTTGATGGGGTTTGTGGTCTGCACTGATGGTTGTATGTGCCTTTCTTTGGTGCTATCAGTTGTAGTGTTATAAATACTTATTTAAAGAGAAATGTATTGGGATTTTCCTGCAGGCAACCCCTTCCATGAGGTCAATATGTGGTTTATGCCAATATTGGTTTTCATCTCCTCTACATAGTTGGATTGGTGCTTTGTGTGTGTGAAGTTGGTTGCTTTCTGGTTGAATTTTCGATGATAAATGGGATTTGTTCTGCGCTCGAGGGGGCGGTTATTACTTATTCATGGGTTTTATTTAAAGCTTGCCAGCATATTCCGCAGCACTGCACAATGTGTAAATTAATCCAAAAATATTCAGAAAAAGCAAGGACCCTTCTCCCAAAATATCTAATTGAATGAAAATTTCCATAATGAGAACCAAGTTACCACACAAGGCTCATGCAGTTACACAAAAAACAGGTGAATATGTTGGGCTGTGTCATTGGAGTTTATCTCCGTGTCTTTGGCAGAAAGCAAGGGGGTGCAGGGTGGCGGAAGTTACACATAGAAGGACAGCAACAATATTCCTTTGTTGTCTACAAGCTGCTGAGGGATAGGCTCAGTAATACTGAAGATGGTACAGAAAGCCAAAATCTAAAATCCGTTCCTAGGGTCCTGTAAAGCACTAATATTATAGCTTTGCTTGCTGCTCACAAGCTGAGATTCCCTGAATCCTGAATTCAGCTAAATCCCAGCCCTATTTTTGTATGATTCAGCCAATCCTAATGCCTGGCTAATTGAATCAGAACCTCTAATATCCAGTTGGACAAAAGGTGACAAATCTACACTTCAAGGTGTTGTTCACCTTTAAATGAACTTTAAGCATGACGTAGAGAGTGATATGCTGAGACAAATTTGCATTTGGGTTTCATTTTCTATTATTTGTGAGATTTTATTCAGCAGCTCTCCGCTTTGCAAGTTCAGCATTTGGTTACTAGGGTCCAAATTAGCCTAAGAACCATGCATATAAATAAATAGGTGAGGCCTGAATAGAAAGATGAAAAATTAAAAGTGGCAATAACAATACATTTGTAGCCTTACAGAGCATTTGTTTTTAGTCAGTGATCCCCATTTGAAAGCTCGAAAGAATCAGCAGAAGAAGGCATATAATTAAAAAACTGTAAATAAAAAATAAAGACCAATTGAAACGTTGCTTAAAATTAGCTATTACACAACATAATAAAAGTTAATTTAAAGGTGAACCACCTTTTTAAGGTCAAAACAAGAAAATGCCATTACTACGAAGAACTATGATTTTTGTTGTCAGACCATACAATAACTATAGCTGAAACCACAAAAACCACAGTATAAAACTACGTTGTGGAACCAGTGCTGCCTGTTAGAAAACACTCATATTAACATGACTGCTGCCATCTTGCCTTACTATACCTGCTTCTCTTTTCCTACCCAACTACTGCCCCGGTTATTCCCCTGGGGGGCTTGGGAAGGCAAGTAGTATATTGGGCCCTCCAATAGGCCGAAAATTGGGCAGGTGTCGATTGGGCAGGCTGAAAATTTCTATTGAGGACCTCATTGGTTCATTGATTTGGTCCTCAATCCCACCACTGGCATCCCTGGCCTTGTGATCCGATCATTGGGTCCTAGAGATTGGATCACCCCAATATCGTCCACTGAAGATGGGTATAACGCTGCAAGATCTGCTTATTTGGCAACTTCTGCAAATGAGCATATCTGCCCATGCATGGCCACCTTTACCCCCACTAAAACTGTCCATGGCTACTGACTAGTTACCAACCTCTCAGGCAAAGGATAGGTTTTGTTTCTGTTATTGGGAGACGTTAAGAAGAGCAGTGAGTACTCTTAGGGTACCCCATCACAAACACTGCTCCTTGTCTGCTTCTGCTCTCATAGTTGAAAAAGTATCCTGTCCCCAGCACCCAGAGGTTAACTTCCCCTTTCCGTTCAGGCAGAGCTAATTTCCTGATCCATGCATTTGCATAATAGTCGTGCCACTGCCAGCTAGTTTCTTGTTGTAGTCAAGGCTTGTAAAATGGAGTGAAAGAACATGTTTCCGAAGGGCCTGACTCTGTGCCGTGTGTTCAAGGACTCATATAAAAGTGCATGTTTGCTGTTTGTGTCAGCCCTGTCAGCCTGAGCGAGTTCACATAAAGGAGACAGATAAAAGGATTCTGTTTATTGCCGACATATAGCCGAGCATCTTCCAAGCTCCTGTCCCTGCAGTTTAACGGATACGGCAGGGAAGGCCTTTCAAGCAGAATACCTTTTAGCCTGGACTGGAAATGAGATGTTACAACAATATTTAATAATAATCATGATTTTTATAATGTAGTTTTTAATTCTAAATTACACAGTTTAGACTGCAAATAATTCATTCTACCATATAAAATTTCATTCCTGAATCAACAAGTGTATTTTTTTTAGTTGTAATATTGGTGTGTAGGTGCCATCATTTTGCCTGGTCACCTTCCCATTGTTCTGCTGATGGGTTCCTGGGGGAAAATGGAAGGGTTGATATCACTCCAACTTGCAGTACAGCAGTAAGCACAAGTCACATGACATGGGGCAGCTGGGAAACTGACAATATGTCTAGCCCCATGTCAGATTTCAAAATGAAGTATAAAAAAATCTATTTGCTCTTTTGAGGAACGGATTTCAGTGCAGAAGTCTACTGGAGCAGCACTATTAACTGATGCGTTTTTTCCCATGACAGTATCCTTTTACGCATTTCCATGAGAATGACACTTTGCAATGTTTCTATAGTAGCTTGTACGTAATGGTAACCAAGTTAGCATGAATTCATGTTGGTGGCAATATATTAGGACTTTTTTAGTAGCCTTAAGGGATGGTTTTCCAAATGATCCCTTATCTGGAAAACCCCAGGTCCCAAGCATTCCAGATAAATCATATACCCAACAGATCGTTCTTTGGCTTGCAAAGCCCCAGAAATATTTTTAAATAATAATATGCATTCTGAAACTGATGCAGAGATTTCAGATGTTCCTGCTGAGCAAACATGACATGTTGATGCATATAGGGTATTCTCATTTTCTGCTGTTGCTGGGTCTTTAACACATTTTTGGCACTGATAAAGCATCAGTTTTCCCACAGTCTGCTTTAAGAATCCAGCCCATATTGTTTAGAGGAGATGCTCAGTGATACTGAAAAAAACAACATATGCGATGTGAGTTATAGCAAAGCATATTACTGTCTCCTTGCTTTTATTTGTTTCATTTAAAATCAGATATTTTGGGCTTTCATTTAGCCTTACCATTGGTTAAAGGACAAGGAAAGTCTAAAATAGAATAAGGCTAGAAATGCTGTATTTTGTATACTAAATATAAATATGAACTTACTGCACCACAAATCCTAATCAAATAAATAATTTATGTTTTCAAAGTTGGCTACAGGGGGTCACCATCTTGTAAGTTTTTTAAACATCTTTGCAAGACTAAGACTGTGCACATGCTCAGTGTGATCTGGGCTGCTTAGGGATCGTCATAAACAAAGCTGCTTGAGTTCTGCATGGCTGGGAAGTAAGGCGGGGGCTCCCCCTGCTGTTCATAAGTATGATTGTTTCCCTGCTCAGCAGTTAGGGACTATCTGACAATTCCTATCCACAGCAGTAAATGAAGGGAGAATTTCACTGCATACAGTCGGGTTTCTTATAAAAACAGTACACATTTTTTAACTAAAGTATATTGGAGATAGGTTTCTTTTTCATTAAAGAAAGTAAAAATGGGATTTTATTTTTTTGCCTTTCCTTGTCCTTTAAAGGAGAAGGAAAGCTACAGAGGCATTTTATTGCCAATAGATTAGCTGCAATAGTGCAAGCTAGAATGCTATATTTATTTTGTAGAATGCTTTACTATACTTGAGTAAAAAGCTCTAGAAGTGTTCTGTTTGTTTAGGATAGCAGCTGCAGTATTAGCTTGGTGTGACATCACTTCCTGCCTGAGTCTCTCATTGCTCACTTATAGCTCTGGGCTCAGATTACAGCAGAGAAGGGAGGGGAGGGGGAAGGAGCAAACATGCTCACGCCCAGGGCAAGGAGGTTTAAGCTGAAGGCAGGAAGTCTGATACAGAAGCCCGTGTGTACACAATACGTAGAAGGAAAGAAATGCAGTGTTTCTTTTGACAGCGGACTCAAAACAGCATTACTTTGAGGGTTTACTGGTATATTAAGGTAAACCTTTCTGATAAGGCTTACTTAGTTTTAACCTTTCCTTCTCCTTTAATGACCAATAACTGATACAAACCCAAGGGAGATAGATATGAAAACATTCCTGTTTATAAACAAATATATTTAGCATTTGGCCAATAGCAGTTACTGTGATGTGGCAGGGTTCAACTGTTTGTAGTCTACAGTGTTGTAACTAAGGAGATCCAACTTTAAAGGATCCCACTTTACTGGGGCCCGTGTTGATATCTCACTGGTAGTGCACTTTTAAATAATCAATTCCAACTCCAGTGCCTGATATCCTAGGGAGGTAATCCTAGGTTTCATTCCCTCTACAGTGATCGCAGAAAGCCAGAGGTTGGGTTGCTACCTGTTCATCTCTATAGGAGTGTACAGTGAACTGACTCACTAAACTGCATCTTATGCAGTTGGTGAGTGTTTAGGTCTTTTGTAGCTCTTAAGATGATATGTATGGGTGGAAATTAACATGCAGATTCAAAAGCAACAGTTATGGCCCATGTGCACCACCTCAAGTCACTGATTGGTTACTAACGAAGAAATACGATGTGGCTAATGGCGGAGCTCTACCCTTGCATGCCAGCTCCTGCTGAACTGCTGCTCTCGCGATAAATCGGCTCCTTCCAGCCGGCTTCTACTTACACGCTTCTGTCATCGCTGTGTAGCGCTGTTCAAAGCATTATCGGAGTCTGGCAGGTTAGTATCAAATAAATGGCTTTATTGAGCGCTTTAAAATAGCTGAGGAGGGGGATTCACATCTAACGCGTTTCGTGTCAGTAAACCTGACACTTCATCTGATGAAGTGTCAGGTTTACTGACACGAAACGCGTTAGATGTGAATCCCCCTCCTCAGCTATTTAAAGCCACTGATTGGTTACTGCCTGGTAACCAATCAGTGGAGACCAAGAGAGCTGAAAAGCAGGAAGTAGTGTTCTGTTATGTTAGACATCCAGTCACTCCAGCCTTTATACATTACATTTTTGTTATATTAGAAACATTTTTTATTTTGCACAGTCTATTAATTTACCTAATTTTTATTTTTATACTGAACAATTTCTTTAAGTTAACTTTTAGTATGTTATAGAATGGCAACTTTTCAGTTAGTCTTAATTATTTATTTTAAAGTTTTTTTTAATTATTTGCCTTTTTCTTCTGACTCTTTGCAGCTTTCAAATGAGGGTCGCTCACCCCATCTAAATAACAAATGCTCTGCGAGGCTATAAATGTATTGTTATTGCTACTTTTTATTACTCATCTTTCTATTCAAAAAAACAGCCTCTAAAGTTGCCTAAAGGTCATGTTGATTGTTTTTCACTGATAGGGCTGCTTTTGTAAGTAATTGTTACTTAAACCTGACTGTTTTACCAACCTGACTGTCAATTAGAGTTTCTAATGCTAACCAACTACTGCTGCACAAATATGGCAGCCCCCTCAAAGAGTAACATGGGGATGAGATGGACGATGTAACATCATTGGGCAAATACTTTTATGGCAAAATTATAAATTACATGCAAGACAATGTTATGAAGCAAAAAATGATTAATTTCTGGCGTCATTATCTCTATAAGGCTTCCTTGAAGACTATAGAGTGGGCGGATCTTTGTTATACAGGTATGGGACTCGTAATCCAGAATGCTCAGGACCTAGGGTTTTTCGTATAAGGGGTATGTCTGTAGTTTGGATCACCATACATTGTCTACTAAAAAATCATTTAAACATTAAATAAATCCAATAGGCTTGTTTTGTCAACCAAAAAGTATTCATTATATCTTAGTTGGATCGAGTACAAGGTACTGTTTTATTATTACAGAGAAAAAGGAATTCATTTTTAAAAACTTGAATTATTTGAATAAAACCGAGTCTATAGGAGATGGCCTTCCTGTAATTCAGAGCTTTCTGGATAATGGGTTTCCTCTTAATGGATCTCATACCTGGAGAACAAATAAAATATGGTGAAGATAAAGTAGGTAATGGCACTCTGAAGATCCACAAACGGGGCATCAAAAAAAGTAGTTAAAATATATCTTTTATATACCTTTATACACGTATTTTCGTTCCCGCAAGGGAATTAATCATAGGATCAAATAAATGATGGCTGAACACATTAAAGCGAGCTTGCTACAATAGTGCCTATGGGAGCACTACTATTTCTGCCATTTTCCAGCCAACAGAGAAGCGCCGAGACATGGCCATTTGGCGGGTTGTTTTGTTCATTGGAATTCTCATCTCACAAGCTCACTGATTTGGTTCAGAAAACTATCCAGTGACAGCAGTGACAGGGGGATTCCAGTGAAGTGAGTCAGAGTGACGGCCATGATCAGGTGCTTCCCTACTAGAGCAGAACTTGCACTTCAACTTCTAGAGTTCTGCATGTGTAGGACAGCATTAAATAGTATACAATCCAATCATTTCCATTCCCTTGCCCAAATGAACAAATAATACATATATATTCCTTAGGCCGCGCAGCCAGGCATAATGATAATAAAAAAAAGTATCATCCTTTCTAGAAATTATGCAGAATTTTCATGAAAATGACATGTTAATGCGTAGAGGGCATTTGGATATTCTTTTGCCAGCCCTCTGAGCCATGCATAATCAGTGTCACAGACTTAATATTAGTAACGTCTAAATAATATAAAATTGATTTCATGCTTGGCTTGCTCTGGATTTGTCCCTCTTCTGGCTGTCTGGAAACTTTGAGAAAAAGGGTTAAATATTTATTGTTCCATAAAAAAATAAGCTTTCTTTTGGCAGGAAGAAGCCACAAGCATTTATTTTGCCAATTACATTAGTTAATCTTACAGCCATTTCTAAACCCTAGGGGACTGAGATGAAACGCCTTCTTTATTCATCCCAGCTATTCAGGCCTGTAGGTGCTCTCTCTCTCTTCCTCTATCAACAGGAGAAACAGTGCGCTGGTAAAGGAACTACTGCTTCAGCCCAAAATAAACTATTGATCTATATTTTCTCAATTATGTAGATGCTCTATGTCGTAAGAGCAGCCTGTATCTTCTCTGCTCTTTCGATGCTGGATTTAAATTTTTTCTGCCTATTGGTCCAACCAGTTGCTCTGTCTTACTTCCCCCCTCCCTACCTACTTCAGCTCCCTTATTTGTGATACCAACAATCCAATGTCAAAATCTTACCGAATCAACTGGGATAGGACTTGAAGACCCAAGCCTATCCCAACCCATAGCAGCTTACATCAGACTGTGTTAGCGCTATAGTACAGTCCTACACAGGTCCAGTTGGGCAGACCCATGCCCAGGGGCAGATTAATGCACAGCCACCCCTAGGCTATAGACTAGGGCCCAGTTTGGTCAGGGACCCATCTAGCCAATTGATTGTAGGCTACATCTCATTAATCCACCACTGCCAGTGATCGAAATGAACCGGCTGGCCCACAGCCGGTCCCGGACCCGCTAACCTGCTTGGCTCCTTCCCTGTCCCTGTTGCCTGCCCTTACCTGGAAGTTGTTTGTTTCTAACCTGACCTCAGACCCCTATAACCAGAAGGAACTTGATGCAAATACATGCAACTGCAATGAGCATTTTTAATGATCTGTTGCACCCATTTCTGTGCTACTGCAAACTGTGACTGTGATCGTAAATGAGTCTTTCTGTGTTCATAACCCAACAGGTACTCTCTTGGGGAGTACACACTTATAAATCTAGAACAAAAGGAACATCAAGAACAAAAGGAACTGGGACTGTTTGATGAGGATGCTGTTAGTGTCTCTGAGCTAAATGTATAGGCATGCACAGCAGCTGTAAAACTGCCCAGCTCATTCTAAGCTGTGCCATGCGGGATTCAGCTGCCCTTATGCAGATACTACGTGGCAATATTTTGAGGAACTATAACAAAAGCACCACAGGCAGGCCATTCTGAAAGTATTTAAGAGTTAAAATATGACTATTGCTGTCAGAGTCAGAAACTACATCTGTCTTTGTTCAGTGTATAAACCCCTCTGTGTACATTGGGAAATCCACTTGTGTGAAGCTTCTTTTGCTCTGCAGGGACAGTTGCTTTGAAACCAACTAAAGAAAATTAAAACTACCTCTATCCTTATCGTTGCAGCTGCTATTTTTGGTGATATTTTTACATTTTGGATAGATAATGGAAAATGTCAGTTGGAGGTAAATGTCTAGTAACCCGAGCAACCAATTAGATATTTGTAGAACTGTAAATGGTACCCATTAATTGGTTGCTATAGGTTACTAGAACTGGGCCACTTGTTATTACATTATCCCATAAGAGTTCCTGTGTTTTGAAGTCACTTGGAAATAGAGCATATTGCTACTCCATTGAAATGTTGCTGGTTAGAACATACCTATAGATGTCCATAATATCTTATTTTATGGGTACTTAAAGGAGTTGTTCACAGGGGTGCTCCGCCAATGAGGCGAGTTGAGGCTGTCGCCTCAGGCAGCAGCGCCCCACTAGGTACCAGGGGCAGCAAAAATGCTGCTCCTGGTATTTTAAGAGGGAATTTCCTGGGGAGGGGGGGCAGCAGCAACTGCTGCTGCCTCAGGCGGCGGAGGGGCCAGGATCGCCCCTGGTTGTTCACCTTCCAAACACTTTTTTAAGTTCAGTTGTTTTCAGATTGTTCCCCAGAAATAAAGACTTTTTTCAATTACTTTCCATTATTTATGTGTTACAGTTTTTCCAAAATCTAAGTTTAAAGTTGAATGTTCGTATCTCTGGTGTCAGTCTGGCAGCTCAGTAATTCAGGTGCAGACTCTGAACTGTTACATTTTTATAACATTTAGTTGATACATTTCTCAGCAGCATCTCTGGAGTATTAGCAACTATTGTATCAATTCTAACAGCTGCCTGTCATGAAACCAATAGATTCTGCTCAGCAGGTACAAAAATAAGGAATGTATCAACTAAATGTATCAATTTAGAACAGTTTACAGGGTCGGTGACCCCCCCCAGAGCTGCTTTAGAAGGTGAAAAATGACGCAGTCCACTTCATTAGAAAAACTGTGACACATAGAAAATAGAAAGTAAATGGAAAAAGTCGTTATATCTGAAAACAACTAGTTGCTTGAAGGTGAACAACCCATGTAATAGAACATATTTCTAGTTGTGGCTGAAAAGCCTGTTGCCTCTGTTAAAGCCTATACTCTTGATTAGGAAATGCCTAATAAGGCCTCACTTCAGACTGAAAAACCCCACTGTGAGGTGCTTCCTATTCTTTTGGATTGGAAGCACCTGAGAGGACTTCACTAGAGCATCTTTGGTTTAAAAACGCCCACAGCTATGGGGTACTGCCTATTCTATTGACTAGGAAAGACCTGATAGAACTTCACTAGGGCATCTTTGGTTTTAAAAAGCTCCTCTGCCACAACTGCCATCTATTCTCTTATTGGGAAACATCTGATAGGACCTCACTCACTAGAGCATCTTTGGAGTTAAAATCCCCACTGCCATGGTCTATTCGTTTGAATGGGAAAACATGTTAGGACCTCACAAGAGACGGAAAACCCCAGGTGTTGAGAATTCTGGATAACAGGTCCCATACCTGAACAAGCAGTTTGGACCAAAAAGATGCTCTGCCCCAGTTTCTGCCTTTTGCACCTTAATAGGAAACACCTGAAATGACCTAATAAAAGCACTTCTGGAAATTGGGAGGCAGAAGGGACAGGTTCAGATGTATATGAAATATGCAGGTGGAGCATAGCTGTACAAGCCCCTTTTTAACAGCTCAGTTATAAGACAATAACATAACTGTTTGGTGGAATTGTGTGTCTCCCTTTAAGGCCGCTTCATATTCTCTTACTGTGTTTACACTTTGAATAAAGTTTCCCTCATTGTCTGTTCCACTGAATAATCAGCCTCTTCAGACTCGCCAAAACGCAGAGGGCATTGTAGCTGAAAATAAATTTGTTCGCATTTCATCTGGAAAGTTAATGTTCACGGAGACAGCTTCGCTTTACTGCCTATAAATTGAAGACCCTTTCCTTACAAACACGCATAGACCAGCAGATTTTGCCAAAAGAATGCTAGATCGTTGCAATTACAATCCCAAGTTTAGTCTTTGATGTATTTTTCTTTTTCAATTTTCTTTCCTTAGATGCTAAATTTAACCTTTTAAAGCCTAGACAAAAATCCTCCAAGCCTCAGCACCATGATGTCATAGCCCCATCCCAATAGCATGACTCTTTTCCCTGACATCACCAGGCCACGCTTTTGTTTGAGTTTCGCTAATGGCAAAGGTACAAGAGATGAACATGAAGTTGTTACATTAAATTCCTGCTGTTTAAAGGGCATGTAAAGTCTAAAATAGAATAAGGCTAGAAATGCTGTATTTTCTATACTAAATATAAACATGAACTTACTGCACCACAAGCCTAATCAAACAATTTATGCTTTCAAAGTTGGCTACAGGGAGTCACCATCTTGTAACTTTGTTAAACATCTTTGCAAGACTAAGACTGTGCACGTGCTCAGTGTGGTCTGGGCTGCTTAGGGATCATAAACAAAGCTGCTTGAGTTCTGCATGGCTGGGAAGTAAGGAGGGGGCTCCCCCTGCTGTTCATAAATATGATTGTTTCCCTGCTCAGCAGTTAGGGACCATCTGACAATTCCTATCCACAGCAGGAAATGAAGGGAGAATTTCACTGCATACAGTCAGGTTTCTTATAAAAACTGTATATATTTTTTTAATTAAAGTATATTGGAGATAGGTTTCTTTTTCATTAAAGAAAGTAAAAATGGGATTTATTTTTTTGCCTTTACATGCCATTTAAAGCTGTCCTATTTTGATAGGTGTCAGTAGGGGCAAGTTGAAGGCAGTGTGCAAAGTCCCAAAAAAGCATACACTTGCCTGGGTCAGAAATAGGGAAAGGAGGAAGGGCACAACAATTTGGGGGTCGCTGGGCACGTACCTCTTCTCTTTGCTTTCCACTATTTTTGGGCATAAGAAAGTAATCAAATCAGCACCCGACTATAGAGTTTTATGCTTGTTCACATGTGGAGGGTTGAGGGTGAGCATGCATGCACCCTGGAGATGAAAGAGCGGGTGGTGCCAGAGGCTCTTGCCTTGGGTGCCCTATAGCTCAAGTCCGGCACTGTTCCTTGCTACTTCTAAGGGGGCGGGGGGTGGATACATTTAGTTGATTCATTTCTTATCTTTGTCCCTGCTAAGCAGAATCTTAAACAGTTTAGAGTCTGCAGCTGGATTACTGAGCTGTCAAACTGTAACACCAGAGGCAGGAACATTAAAATTGAATCTTATATTTTGGAAAAACAGTAAAAAAAAAAAGGAAAGTAATTGTAAAAGGTATTTTTTTTCTAGAGAACAATCTGAAAACAATTGAGTGTTTGGAAGGTAAACAACCCCTTTAAGTACCTATTAAATCACGTGTTCCTTTTCGGATACAATAATGGCAGCCCTTAAGAGAAATCAATGAGCATTCAGTGTACTTGCTAAGGATAGCAGTGCAGTCTTGATGCTCACAGCTGTACCCCCCCCTCATACATAGGTAGACTGTTCCAAGTCACATTTTTTCCTCGCTGTCTGTACTGGGATGCACTGAAGGCTGTGGCTGTCAAACTGCCCATACGCAGTGACTGATCATTTATTATATTGTTATTGTGACACATCATTCGTTAAACCTCTCCTAGCCTGTGTCCGTATTGACTGGCCCTGAGCGAGCCGAGCCGGGTGTTTGTGCTATGCTAAATTATTCTGAATAGAGGGATGTCTTGCACTCTAATGCATCAGCCTCTCTGGCTTTATCAGAGCTGTCAGCTTTCTAGTGCAAGTCTGCTCGGAAACATGCTAGCCACTTGAACTATGTAGGATTCCTTTTACATACAAGAGTCCCCTCCTAATATCTGTACCTTTCCTCTTATCTGAATTATTCTTATTGTGCATTTGCAGTGTTTTCCCAAAAGCTTTATCGTGTTGCTGTCGTAGATCTGCTGCATTATCTCCTTTTTATCTTGGACATTGGTTTTTACAGTTTTTAAATGTTGGGAGGTACAGTATGTATATTAATGACTGTGTGTCATCTTTGAAATCTCAAACAAACTTATTTTGTTGTGTTGTGTGTGTGTGTAATGCTTTTTTTTATTTAATTTACTGAATGTTGGGTTGTGTCTCTGTAGTGGGTGGTATGGAAGCTTTGGAACTCTAAACTATCCCTAGAGATTTCTTCTGGTCTGAAGCTTTTATGCATCAATAAACTGTGGCCAGCTTGAAAAGTAACTGACAAGAATGGGCACTGAAGTCCCTGGTAGACTCTTTGTAAGGGATGGAAGGGCGGCAGCAAGTTGAGAAAAAAGTGGCTTGGCAGGGGAATATGTCCTCAGGAGTTAATACCATTAGAACAAAAACCAAGGCTTCTGAGTTATGTGTTGTGAACACTAGTGAATGAGTACGCAGGAGACACAGGTACTCAGAAATAGGCAAATCAATTTGATTGTATACAGTAACCTGACATCCAATACGAAGATATAGGTGGTATGTAAGCCTATGGTAATAGGAAGATATAAGTAGTATGTAAGCCTATGGAAATATGAAGATATAAGTAGTATGTAAGCCCATGGTAATAGGAAGATATAAGTGGTATATAAGCCCATGGTAATATGAAGATATAAGGATATAAGTGGTATGTAAGCCTATGGTAATAGGGAGATATAGGTGGTATGTAATCCTTTTGTAATAGGAAGATATAAGTAGTATGTAAGCCTATGGAAATATGAAGATATAAGTAGTATGTAAGCCCATGGTAATAGGAAGATATAAGTGGTATATAAGCCCATGGTAATATGAAGATATAAGGATATAAGTGGTATGTAAGCCTATGGTAATAGGGAGATATAGGTGGTATGTAATCCTTTTGTATTATGAAGATATAAGTAGTATGTAAGCCTATGGTAATAGGGAGATATAGGTGGTATGTAATGCTTTTTTAATAGGAAGATATAAGTAGTATGTAAGCCTATGGTAATAGGGAGATATAGGTGGTATGTAATCCTTTTTTAATAGGAAGATATAAGTAGTATGTAAGCCTATGGTAATAGGAAGATATAGGTAGTATGTAAGCCTATGGTAATAGGGAGATATAGGTGGTATGTAAGCCTATGGTAATATGGAGATAAGGAAGGTCTGATACAGTAGTATCTGGCTAATGCCCTCTACAGTTGGGGCCCAGCAGGAGTTGCTCTGGCAGGCCATTCTGATCAGATATGGGGACCCATTGCATGGCAGCTTTGTCCCACAGTAATGTGTTATTTACTGGTACTACCCGTGCAGACTTGACCTGGCGAAGGCAGTCACTAATATCCGGCTCCTTCCATTTCGAGCAGCATCAGCATCTTGTGTCTGTATTGATTAGATTGTGAATGAAGGAAGTGTATTTGATTTCTCTATAGATCAATTTGTTTCTCTGAGTGGCACAAGAGGTTTCTTCATTTAGTGCCGTATATGAGCAAATGTCACACTCACAAGGTATGTCAGTAACATTGCAGGATTGGTTCTATACCCTTACTAATACCTGTAAGGCCTGTGCACCACGCTTATTCAATAGTGAACATTATGGAATTACTCTGGTGATAATAACCAACACTAATAGGATGTAAATGATGAATAAACTTTGTGTAAAGATCTGGGTAAACATATCAGCACTATATAATTAAAGGATAATAAATAAAATTGGTAACAGTATAAACGAACTGCTGGTAACCAGCTGCATTACGCTGTTTATTGGATAACAAACATTAGCAATATGGGATCAGAAAATCTCTGCTCTCTGGGGAAAGAAAGCACAATATTAGCGATCCTGCAGTTTAGTAAAAATGAAATACCAGCCCCCTCCCTTTTTATATTCTAGTTTATGTCTCAATATCTGCTGTTTTTGACATTCACTGGGTGAACAATAGAGGTCAGAGCCCACAGTTAAGGGGTTGCGGATACAGGTACTACTTTTTGATGTCTAGAACTAGCTATAGTAAAGGTACTAATCAGTGTCTGGTAGACAAAGTAATTGTATTTTAATTAAAATGAATCAGCACAGCTTTCAAATGATACTGATATTATTCCTATGATTGATATGGATTGGTCTCCCATAGACTTCATTATGATCAAACAATTCAAATTTTTAAAAATGATTTCCTTTTTATCTGTAATACTAAAACAATGCCTTGTACTTGATCCCAATTAAGATATCATTAATCCTATTGGTTCTGTTTAGGGGGTTATTTATCAAAATCAGATTTTTTTTTCTGATTGTTTAAAATAAAAAAGTCTGACCAAACTCAAATCCACAATTGGACCTTATCTATTATTAAAAAAGCATGATTTAATCTGAATGGGGACAAACTCGATAAAATAAAGCGAAAACCCGAATCATGCGATTTGAGTGAGTTTTTTTGGACTTATTTTTTAGTAGACTTGAGGTATAGAGATCCAAATTAGGAAAAGATCCCTTATCCAGAAAACCCCAGGTCCTAAGCATTCTGGATAACGGGTCCCATAACTGTACTCACAACCTAAGCATTCTGGATAACGGGTCCCATAACTGTACTCACAAGCCCTGACGCTTTGGCATGGCTTTACTTCTGAGATCAGAGAGTTGGTTCTGCTGGGCCACAATCCCTGCTTTTCTTCAGTTTAGGAATGTGTTAGTATCAACCGAGAATTTTGGTCTATACTTTGGTCTATTCTTTCTGCTCATGTCCATACGCAAATATGCAGGTTTTTGTGTGTTTGGGTTGTAGAAAATATGTAGATTAAGGAGTAGAAATTGGTTTAATATCGGCCCTCAAATTAGGTTCATACAGTTGTCCTATATGGATTGTCTCTCTTGCAGGGCTTCTAGGCATTGTGGGCAGCAGTAGCCCCTGCCTCTGGTAAATGTAACTCCATGAGTATACATACCACTGGCTAGAAAACTCTGGTGCATGTGGGTTTTGGATTCTACACCATGGGGTAAAGATACCACTTACTGAGTAACTACGTTTTCCTTTATCCCCCCTTGGGTACATTTACTACTGGCTGACAATTTTACCCTAGGAGGTACTGGTCCATTGCCAGTGCCTGAGATACTAGGATTCAGATTCTTTACAAGGGAACCACTGAGAATATTGGTTCTACTAGTTAACCCCTCGTTATTACACTTACCAATGGCTGAGAAACCAAATGGGATTCCCATGGGTACATGTTCCACTGGCTGATATACTAGGTTCTACCACTCATTGAGAATCGGCCCCCTTACCCAGAGGTGATCCTGGTCCCTCTGCTGCATGAGGCAATAGCAGTTACTGGCACTTCCCCCTCCCCCGTGTGCTTACCTTTTTGCGCCTGAGGGGGTCCAGGGGGGTCCACGAGGGTGGCAGAGAGGGCCAGTACGCTAGCGCAGAGAGCCTAACTGCGCTCTCTGCGCTAGAAGAGCCGAATTTCCGGTTTGGAAACCGGAAATCCGGCTCTTAAAGTACCAGGAGTGACATTTTTGCTGCCCCTGGTACCTAGTGGGGCGCTGCCGCCTGAGGCGACAGCCTCAACTGGCCATATTGGCAAAGTGCCCCTGCCCTTACCATTGGCTTAGAAACTAGTTTTTGCATGCTATCTCAAGAGCTGCATGTACCAACTAGGTTCTACAAACTGTACATTTTATTTCATGTACCACTGGCCTAGGAACAACATTTTTTAATGTGTCCCCAATGTTACCCCCAAAGTGCCACTAGCTGAGTAACCAGGTATGTACCCCCAGGTGTGTGCAAGTACCAGGAACTGAGGAACTAGGTTATAGAACTTCTTCTGTATCTGTAATATATCTAGTGCTACAGTGGTGTTATGTTTTAAAATATCTTGTTTTTGTAGATTAAAGTATTTCCAGTAAGGCAGAATCTCTGTTCAAGATCAGTCTGGTCCCTGTCAACAGCTGCAGCTACCCAGTAGCTCAGGATCTGTCTCTTTCTCCCAGGGGAATAGAACCTGTCCAGCTGTAACAGAGGACTGCTCTAGTAGACTGTAAACTGGCTTTCCTAGGTGTATTTCTAATATTAAAAGAGAATGTCTACTGTTCATTGGCGCCTACTCCCTGATTACACAGAAGGGGATTCCGGGGCATTAATTCTCCAGATGTCATTCTCAGTAATTTGGTAGGGGGAGTTGATAATATTGCAATCTGTTGGTAGAGATGATTTGGTGGTCTTCATCATATTAACCCCTTCACATGTTTTATTTTCTGTATTGTGCGTTACAGGATGGCTTAAGCTGATAACATTAATATTAAATGTGAAAGAATGAGTTGGTCCAAGTTATACTAAATGTGCATGTGCCTAATGTTCTATACATATAATCATTAAATATATATATATATATATATATATATATATATATATATATATATATATATATATATGGGATGCACCGAATCCACTTTTTTGGATTCGGCCGAACCCCCAAATCCTTTGCAAAAGATTCGGCCAAATACCGAACCGAATCCAAACCCTAATTTGCATATGCAAATTAGGGATGGGAAGGGGGAAACAATTTTTACTTCCTTGTTTTGTGACAAAAAGTCACGTGATTTCCCTCCCCGCCCCTAATTTACATATGCAAATTAGGATTCGGATTCGGTTCGGCCGGGCAGAAGGATTCGGCCGAATCCGAATCCTGCTAAAAAAGGCCGAATCCTGGCCGAATCCCGAACCGAATCCTGGATTCGGTGCATCCCTAATATATATATATATATATATATATATATATATATATATATATATATATATATTTATATTTATTTATTTAGTTATATATATAGTGCAATATATTTAAAAAGTTATTTAGAGAGAAGCTGTACAGCAGAGTTAGTGATCTGTGTTACAACAATGAAGGGGTCTGAACTGTTATTGCGGCACATTTCCATAGTATTAAATAATCTTTTACCTGCTTTTTTACCACCCCCCCAACATTCACTCAGGAATAAATGACTACCTCTCATACGACTCCGCAAATGCAAAGGAGTCCTGTAATCCACAGTAAACAATTGATCAATAGCCATGTGTATAAATATGCCACCATATAAATTAGAGATTTATATCCTTCTCTATAAACCAGTGATCTATAGCCTTCTGTTTAAAGGATAGTGAAAGCTCTATTGTAAGTCTTTGCCATCAGAAAGCACATTTAAATATATATCTGTAACTGCGCCAACCCAGATCAAACTGGATCCTTCATCACTATGTGATACAAATGGGTGACGCTGACCCTGTTGGACAGCCCACCACCTCTGACTCTCAACCACAAGAACTGCATGTGCAGAATAGAAGATCAGCGCTCTTCTCCTGTCAAGCATTCACTACAGTAATTAAAGAATGATCATTAAATAGGAAAGTAAACATTTTATAGAGTATAATTATGGTGTTTCAGGTGGCAGTATTGGTGCCTTTGTGAAGGCAAAGATAAACTTGAATGGCTTTCCTTGTCCTTTAAACCTGAGGTTTGTATACCTCTATATAAACCTGAGATCTGTATACCTCTATATAAACCGGAGATTTGTATACTTTATGTAAACATGAGATGTGCATCTCTCTATGAAAACCTGAGATCTGTATCCCTTTAGATAACCTTGAGATCTGTATCCCTCTATTTAACCTGAGATCTGTATCCCTCAATATAAACCTGAACTCTGCATCCTTCTATATAAACCTGAGATCTGTATCCCTCCATATTAACCAGAGATATGTATCCCTCTATGTAAACCTGAAATCTGTGTCCTTATATGTAAAACTGAGATCTGCATGCCTCTATATCAGGGGTGCCCAACCTTTTTTACCCGAGAGCCACATTCAAATGTAAAAAGAGTTGGGGAGCAACACAAGCATGAAAAAGTCCCTTGGGATGCTAAATAAGGGCTGTGATTGGCTATTTGGTAGCCCCTTTGCAGACTGGCAGCCTACAAGAAGCTCTACTTGGCACTATACTTAGTTTTTATGCAATTTAAACTTTCTTCCAAGCCTGGAATTCAAAAATAAGCAGCTGCTATGAGGACACCCAGAGCAATATCCAAGAGATTGGAGAGCAAAATGTTGCTCACGACCTACTGGTTGGGGATCACTGCTCTATATAAACCTGAGATCTGTATTCCTTTATATAAACATGAGATCTGTATCCTTATATATAAACCAGAGATATGTATCCCTCTTAAACCTGAAATCGGTGTCCTTCTATGTAAAACTGAGATCTGCATGCCTCTATATAAACCTGAGATCTGTATTCCTTTATATAAACTTGGGATCTATATCCTTCAATATAAACCTGAGCTCTGTATTCTTCTTTATAAACCTGAGATCTGTATCCCTCCATATAAACCAAAGATATGTATCCCTCTATATAAACCTGAAATCTGTGTCCTTTGTAAAACTGAAAGCTGCATGCCTCTGTATAAACCTAAGATCTTTATTCCTCTATATAAACCTGAGATCTTTATTCTTCTATATAAACCTAAAATCGGTATCCCTCTATAAAAACCTGAAATCTATATCCCTCTATATAAACCTGAAATCTGTATCCCTTGATAGAAACATTAGATCTGTATCCTTCTAAATAAACCTGAGATCTGTATCCCTCAATAAAAAACTGAAATCTGTATCCCTCTATACAAATCTGAAATCTGCATCCCTCTATATAAACCTGAGATCTGTATCCCTCTGTATAAACCTGAGATCTGTATCCCTCTATATAAACCTGAAATCTGCATCCCTCTATATAAACCTGAGATCTGTATCCCTCAATAAAAAACTGAAATCTGTATCCCTCTATACAAATCTGAAATCTGCATCCCTCTATATAAACCTGAGATCTGTATCCCTCTATATAAACCTGAAATCTGTATCCCTCTATATAAACCTGAAATCTGTATCCCTCTATATAAACCTGAAATCTGCATCCCTCTATATAAACCTGAGATCTGTATCCCTCTGTATAAACCTGAGATCTGTATCCCTCTATATAAACCTGAAATCTGTATCCCTCTATATAAACCTGAGATTGGTATCTTTTTGTATAAACCAAATGATCAATAGAAAGAGAGATCCTTGTCTGTAGCCCTTTCTATAAATCACAGTGGTCTCTCTAAAAAGGCAAGACTTTGATACTACAGTATAAACAGGAGATCAATGACAGATGGACATCCCATAGCGTTATCCATTGATAGATATCTCTGTGTATTCAGCAATGATGGATATCATTAGCATGAACTAAAGATAATTATCCTGCTGTGCAGGCTGTAGCATTGCCATTGTATCATTTACAGATGGATATCCAGTTGCAGGCAATGAAGTGGGGTTCATTTACTAACAGTGAATACATTTCCACTAATGCAGTAACCCCTAGCAGCCATACAGAGACTTGGGCACCACTGTGCTTTTAGGAAATTAATATTTGCTCTCAGTGAAAGTCGCTGCTCATGAGGCTGAGATTTAGCTCAGGGGATTTGGGGTCTTTGTGATTAGGGGATGTATGAGTATGATGATTAAAATGAAGATAAGCCAGCAGTGAGGGCCATGACAGAATTTACATGTTCCTAACATTCTCAGCAGAAGCACAAGGACCCGACAGGGGCTCCAGGCTGCAAACTGCAGAACTAGAATATTGATTAACGGATATCTGATCTTTTAACAGGAAACTGCCTGTGAATGGGGGAAGTGCAAATGAGGTGACTAAATGTCCTTTGTGTCGGACAGACCCTCACTTATCATTAGATTCCATCACTATTTTTGTATTTACACTGATTGTTTATCGTATCAGCACATCAGCATAGTGTGACTGCAGCTCGTGCCCTTGTCCATACACCGGAGCTACGGCAGGGAGAGCACATCTGTGGCTCAACGTCTCAAGGGCCACAAGCCTGCATCTTGCATCTGGCAAAGCTCTGACACTTATGTGGGTTGTGATGGAACCGCAACTACCAGTATCCCTGTGCTATCCCTGTAGTGGGAGTAATGGCAAGACCAGTTTAAACACAGGGGAGAAAGAGACAGTGAGAGACATGCAGCATGGCAACTATTATAGAAAAAGAGATCTGTCATTCAAATATTGGTGTATCCTTATGTGGCTGCAGAAACAATCCTGTAGCAGTGGGTGCCACTATTCCTGTATGTTTAAATGAACAATTGCTAGCTCTTGGGATCTGGGATCTTTGCAAATAGTGGTCCTGGAACAGCAAATAATCATTCACACCAATCCCCTTGCGTCCACACTAATCCGAAGCTCTAGGCCCATATTTTGGGAACCTACACAGAAGCTTCTTTGGAAGCCATTTCCCAATACAATTGATGTAGGCGGTACGGGTATGGGACCTGTTATGCAGAATGCTTAGGACCTTGGGTTTTGCATAATTCCATAATTTGGATCTTCATACCTTAAGTCTACTAGAAAATCATGTAAACATTAAATGAACCAATTTATTAGTCTGGTTTTGCTTCCAATAAGGATTTATTATATCTTAGTTTGGATCAAGTACAAGGTAATGTTTTATTATTATAGGAAAAAAGGAAATAATTTTTTAAAATTTGGAAGATTTGGATAAAATGGAATCTATGGTAGATGGCCTTTCTGTAATTCAGAGCTTTCTGGATAACAGATTTCCATGTAAGAAATCCCATAACATATAGATGACTTGACACTAAGGGGCCGATTCACTAAGCTCGAGTGAAGGATTCGAATGAAAAATACTTCGAATTTCGAAGTATTTTTTGGGTACTTCGACCATCGAATGGGCTACTTCGACCTTCGACTACGACCTTCGACTTCGATTCGAACGTTTCGAACGAAAAATCGTTCGACTATTCGACCATTCGATAGTCGAAGTACTTTCACTTTAAAAAAAACTTCGACCCCCTACTTCGAAAAATCCTTCGATCGATCGAACGAACGTTTAGCGCTAAATCCTTCGACTTCGATATTCGAAGTCGAAGGATTTCAATTCGAGGGTCGAATTTCGAAGTATTTTTTACTTCGAAATTCGACCCTTAGTGAATCTGCCCCTTAGTGGTGCTTGGGAGACAAGCCAATGAAACTTCATCAGACTCTCTGCTGGGTGCTGTGTAAGTGTAGATATGAGGGGTGGGAGACATAGCACTAATGCCCATGCCAAATTCCTTGCGATGGTTGGGGCAAAGCATTGGATAACATTATATACTTGATATATATCAAGATGGAGAACTATTATGGCAGCCTTTATTTCTCCTTAAAATGTGATTCTGGAGTCTGGTTAAGCACGGGCTCTAAATATATTATGAATATTGATTTTGTACCATGTTTTTGGTGGTTTGAGGTCAGGTTCCTAAATTGTGATTTTAAGTAATGTGGAATAGAAACAAAATGCACCATTTGCGATCAGAGAGGTGACCCGGTTTTATAGGAACTGTGAAAATAATTCTATATAAAATGCTAGTGTGTCAGACTTCATTGGTGCTAAGCTGAGCAAGGTATTCTGGGTGCTCTGGGATAAGACAAACTGCAACTGTCTCTGCATCAGCTTGGTGCCTCCACCTGATAGGATGTACCTAATTAGGCCAATAAATTCTAACAGAAAATCAAATATTAATGAAATAATGTAATAGAAAGATGCAGGCATGACTCCAAACCCTTCTTCTCTGCAAAAACAAATCTGGTAACCAGCATGTAAGGGCAAATAACACAACTAGCAGTTTATTACATTTAAATCAGGGCAGGGCAACCTGTGAACCCCCATATGTTAACTATAGGTCACAGTCAGAGGATGAATGCTGTAGTTGAGCAAATGCTGTAGAGGCCACAATTTTCTTGGCCATAAAATACATGAAAGCTAAGAAACATTAAATAAGGACTTTCATATAAATTATAATTTTTGGGCAAAGATTTAGATTTTTTGGTTATTATGCTATAAACTAATAATAAAAATAATAGGACAGAATAAAGGGCAGCAGAATCCCCATGTGGTTCCTGCATTATGGCTTAGAGAGTTTCTTTTTTATCTTCTTCTGCAAGAGACTTAGGTATGGGTGACACAAGAAGGACGAGTTGAGCAGACATGGGTGATAAGTACCAGTTTACAAGTATACCAGCATACCAGTTTTTTTATTCAGTATTTCTAAAGGTTACTCAACAAAGGCTAGTAAAGATTGTTTACCCAATTACAGCTCTTCTTTGTGATTTCTAACCTACGGCAACCTGGCCTGATGTGTGCTAATTGAATGCCTTAAATAAACATTATTTAGTGGGGGCACAGGGGATTCCCCCAGACAGCTCTCATGTTAATGAATAAGGGCTGCCAGCCAAAAGCAAACTGTGATGTCCTGGAAACAATGAGCGTGTAGGAGTTTTGCCGAGTGATGGGAATAAGTCCATACTCATATTGCTCATCGTGTATACAATAGTCAGGGGTGGATGGAACATAATGTCCCTGACTGACGAAATTGTAGGTAATGAAAAAACATTTGTGCATACTCAGTACGTATTTGGATTCACAAAGTGCTTCAAAGACGAAAATATGTTCTCAATCTTTTTTTTGCATACAACTCAGCACAACATGTGACTTCTGGTTGGCTGTAGAGTTGCAGGCAACAATAGGTAGAATGATGATACCCACTTTTTTGCAATGACCTACAATAGTTTAGAACATTGTTTTCTTGAGGATATTGCTCACGTGTCCCCTGTAGTGCATCCAACTTCAAAAGGAAATATTCAATTTTGTTCCTTGAGTACACCTTTAAAAGAAATTTAATTTTAGTTCATTTTATGGAAAATTCACTTTTCTTGCAAGTGGTAGCACACAGATGGAATAGTCAAGCAGACATGTCCATGAATAGATGTTGTACTTGCCTTTCATTGTAGTTCTTTAACTTCTAAGGACAGCATGATTATGCCTTAGCCTACTCCATGTCATCACACTCATCCTTACATTATTATCTTAGCAACCAATAGGATTCCACCGGCTTTTCTTCCCCAATGTATCCTAGCAACCATTTAAAACCCTAATATTATTATATGCAAATAGAGTAATGTACTTATATGTTGTAGACAACACGTTTAAGTCCGTATAGAGCTGTAAATAAATTGAGTGTTGTAAAGAAGAAACTGTAGGGAGTGTCAGAGGAGCATGAGAAGAAAATGCCGAGCTAAATATAATAATGTGTTTTTTAGATTTCAAATGGTTTTCTCTTGATTAAGTAAAATCAGTTCGACAGACGTGCTTGGTTTAGACAGAAGCATGGAATTCAGATGGATTCTTGAGAAAACTCAGGGATCGTGGCCCAATCCTATTTTATGATTTTATCTCATCCTTTAGGGTTGTCCAATGTGTAGCCTACAGCTTTATGGCGGATGTTGTAGGTGCCACTGCCATAGTAAGGAAATGTTATGGAATGTTTGTCCTTGCCTTGACCCCTTTGAGCCATTTTTTTCCTAACATAATGTCAGTAATATCTCCTTGCCTGAAGTAACTAGCAATGTAATGTTGGCCCTACCAAGTTGTAAGCTTCTGATATAATTCCACTGCAGATATTCACGTACAATCTGTCTAATAAGCCATATAGTTCTGTTCAAGTCCATAAGAAATCTTGGTATAAGTTTTTTATAATGTTATAATTATACTTTACTTATTCTGCACAGCCTTACATAGATTATACTTCATTCATACACATATATATGTGTGTCCCTATCCCTAGCAATCTACGTGTCCATTCATGTTCGCCAGGGTCAGACTGGGAGTAAAAAGCAGCCCTGGCGAAAAAACTAAAGCAGCCCAAATACAGGTATGCGACCTATTATCCGGAAACCAATTATCTAGAAAGTTCTGAATTATGCATAGGCCATCTCCGTTAGAATCCATTATAATCAAATAATTAACATTTTTAAAAATGATTTCCTTTTTCTCTGTAGTATTAATAAAACAGTAGCTTGTACTTGATCCCAACTAAGATATAATTAATCCTTATTGGAAGCAAAACCAGCCTATTGGGTTTATTTAATGTTTACATGATTTTTCTAGTAGACTTAAGGTATGAAGATCCAAATTACGGAAAGATCCGTTATCCAAAAAATCCCAGGTCCCGAGCATTCTGGATAACAGGTCCCATATAAATGGGCTTCATTGGGCCCACCATAAAAGGTAAATTAAAGAAATGTGGTGGCTAGTCTAGTTCAGTGGAAACTTACCTTTAAAATTTGGCAGACGGTCCTCTTCTTTTTAGGCAACAGCAGCTTCTTCGTTGGCTCCCATTCAGCCTTTTCGGCTTCAGCTCCTCAGCCCTGCCTCTGCTTGTTCCACCCCTATGTGTCTGCCAATGAAGGGCCCAATGCTGAAAGAGCCTGGCCTGCATGCCCATTGGGCTGGTTGCTACTTTTATGTTATTGCTGCTTCTGGAACTATAACAGAGTGACTTCTATAACAATATTTAACAAAGCTTACTTCCTATGAATTATAGGTCATATGACGATGATATGTAAATGTGAGTGAGAGGAAACAAGAGTTCCCCCGAACAAAATCACACAAGCACAGGTAGAATGTACAAACTATTTGCCGTTATAGGAGTTATTACCTATGGTGTGTAGACCCTGCCCCAAACATATAACATTGTTCTGATATGGTACTGTATAAGAACGAAGTGGACTGTGCTTGTTCTAATCCTTAGGAGAGCTTGAGTATATTTAAGTTATGCCTTGCCTGGCCCAATGGTTTAGCCCAAATAGATGTAACAAACAATTTACTGTAAATAACCCCTAGTGGAATCAAGTACTTTGTGTATGTAGAGTATACATGGGGCAGAAGGAATTGCCTCTAAGGGGCAGGACCTGGAACAGAGCAGAAGATAAATAGGGGCAAATCCACTAAGATTCGTAGTTGCACCAGGCGTAACTTCGCCGCACTTCGCCACACTTTGCCAGGTGTAGTTTCGCTAGCGCTCCGCAAATTCACTAAAATCCGAAGTTGCCCTCAGGGGTAGCGTAAGGTTGCGCTAGCGTTGATTCGCTAAGTGAAGCGAAGTTACGCTAGCGATGGTTAATTTGCATACGGTGCCAAATTCAAATTTCAGTGGAGGAATATGTAGCAGCACTACAAATGCCTGGGAAACCTTCAAAACATCAAATAAAATTTTTATTTTGCCCTATACTTGTGCCCACTGTATAGTTAAGTTGCCATGAGTTAGGAAATGTAGGGGGGAAGGAGGGGAGCCCCAAAAATTTTTTCGATCTTTTTCAGCCTATCACCCATAATATAGAAAAAACGGCAGCGTTCTACTCTATTGCGCTTCGCCTGGTCTGAGGTGGCGAAGGAAGTCTAGCGTAAAAGGTAGCGTTCAGTAAAATGCGCGCGTTAGTGAATTTGTGTAGTTACGTCCGTTGTGCAAATTCGCCAGGCGTAAGGGTGCGACGTAACACTAGCGAATGTACGCCAGCATTCGTTAGTGAATTTGCGAAGTAACGAAAATGCCCAACGTTACCGAATTGACGCTAGCGTTAGGCGCTTCGGCGCTTAGTGAATTTGCCCCATAAAGTACTGCCCAAAACCAGGGTAGGAAATAGGAGTAGGTAGAAGAGCCACATGACTTAGGTGCCAATACTATTTGGCCCCCAATGGTAGAAAGAAGAGTAGGGCAAGTGCATCTATATAATGATGCCAAAATATGTCCCCCAGCTGTATGAACTATTGAACAGCTATAATAGAAGGTAGTTAATTGAAAAGAAGTCTGTTTGTCAGCATACCTTATGGAAACATACATTATACAGTATTTATACAGTATATATTATTTGATGTGTTTGTTTCTGATTAATCAGTATTTTATAGTTAATTATAGTTAGTGCATGTCAGCAAACGCTGTCAGATCTTGATGTTTCCATGTATTTTTGACCTCTAGCACCTGACCCAAATGAAAAGAGCTGACTCATAATCCCTGCAGAGTGCAGCATGGTTTTCTTACTCTCAGAGGAAATGATGGTGATGTTGATAAGATGGAGAGCAAGTAATGGTTCTTAGATATCTATGGCCAGAGTCTCAGTTGCAGCTGCTGAGTAAATAGATCATGCAGTCCTCAGGGCAGATAAGGGTCCATAGATGGCAAAAATAACCAAAGGACTATTTGTCCCTTTTATAGTATGTGATGGTAAAAGCACAACTGTTATATTGGCACCCATGGATGTATATATTGTAAAACAAGGCTCCTGACAAATTCTGTTAGATCCAATGCAAAGAACTAAAGCTGTCCATATATGAGAATCTACATCTATGAGAAAAACATGGCTGATCCAAAAACCAAAGGTCCCAGATCATGTAAGTGGCTTTAAATGGTTCATGTATAAGCCACATATAAGGGTGTATTCACTTACCTATACATAGTGGGCAAAGTGCAATTTTTAACATAAATGCCATGGTTTTTTTCCCACAATGCAGCAACAGTGATCTATAGTGACTCACAGTTACTCACAGTTCTGTGATTACTGCCCTTTTACCACCAGACAGGACAATAAGTGCAACTTGGAAGTTTTTCTGAGTATGGCCTGAGCGGACTGTAGGCTTGGGAAGAATGTTCCAATTTTTGATTTAGGGATGTTTTCTGTAATTTCTGTAAATAATACTCAAGATTTGCAATTCTGGATATTATTCTGATGAGAATCAATAGCCACATGCAATACAACAGATTTTGTGCCAAATTGCCAGCTTTTGTACAACTATGGATAACAAAATTGTCACATCTGGATCTTCTGACTGGCTAAGCAGAGGAGTAACAACATCCCCTGCAAAAAATCAACGGAGGGGCCCTTTGCATAAAGACACCTAACCCACCCCCCTGTGAGTTGTAAGACTGAATCCAGTGTATAAAGTAAATCCCAAAATGCCCAAACATATGAGTGTCAGACAATAAGGGCAGACCAAACAATTTGACCACAACTTTGTATGGTAGATCATTTTTTTTGATTGTGTTTGCACATACAATCGACCTGACATAAAATACATAGGCCTTGTACCCACACACACACGCTAACATTTTTGGGCATGCAAAATAGTGCACAATTGAAGGGAAATATATAGTAAATCCGTGTCCTGCCAGCAACACACACACACATGCTGTCGAGGGCTGTATTGTATGTGATAGTAAAGGTGCACAATTTTGCACTGGTTTTCAGTAGACTCAAATGGAACATTGAAACTGTAGGGTAAAAACTTGGTTTCTGCTAAAAAATAGTATTTTATATAAGCATGTTTATTACTGCTACCTTCATTGATCTGAGGCAAAAAAGGCAAAATATATTTTTTCTCCACAGCAGATGCGTTTCTTTCAGACTCTTCCACTTTAACTTTTGCAGCCAGCACGCATACCCAGAATCCTCAGATTTTAACAGGGACACAAAATTGCCTTGAAGTGGCTCTTGATATTGTTGTGGCTTCCTGAGGACTTTAGCTATTACCCTGTATCTGCCTGAACACAGTCTGTTATTGGTTCATATGCAAAAGGCCCGAGCCACTGCTTGTTCTGCTGCTCACACATGAAGAATTCTGGAGCCTACAGTAACTTTCCTCTCTCCTGATGTTTATGGGAGATGTTGATTCTGCAACCCTCCCATTAACTGTAGTTAAATTCATCTGGGGGGGATGCTGGGAGTTGTAGTATAGCTAGAGCATTGCAGAGTAGCATTAAAGTAACTGCTAAAATGGGCTTGTCAAATTATAGGGCAAGATGAAAGGTAATGTGGTCGTAATACCCATATAAAGTTATATTCTGAGATACTCCTTTGCTATTTTATATGGATGAATGAAAGGAAAGATGAAAGATTGGCACCCCCAGGGCAGAGGATAAAAGACTTGTTTCTGGAGACTGACGCAATGGAATTATAGTTGGACTCTAAATTAATAAAGGTTATTACACATAGAGAAAAAAATGAAAGTGTTCTACAGTTTGCTTTGCTTTCCCATGCTGCTCCATACAGAGGGTGGTACTTTTTGGTGTATCTTCAGTCCCCCTTCATCCTTTTAAACCATTGCTACTTCAAGGGCAGCCCTCGCTTGTACAGCAGCTGACGTTCTATATCAGGCAGCTACGGGCCAACTTGTGGAATTAATCACTTGGACCTCAGCAATGACAGCAGTCTTCCTAGGATAAGGCATTACTCATTGTTTTGTAGTACAAATATGATTAATATATAGGACAATAAAAGCCTTAAACTAAAATATTTCAATATGTTCCTTGCACTGTGTAGGGATACCATATACATTGGAAGCCTGTGTTCACTATACCATTGGCTGCTCCATGCTGTATCTGGGCTGGTCATGCAGTGCCCAGTGAGAAAGCACAGGTGGAGAACTGGGTATATACAAGGTATCATAGATAGGGTAGAGCTCAAAACATATAAGAGACATGCTAAGAAATGCCAGAACACAGAATTTACTGTATAGTTAACAGAAATGCTCCACATAAGCCCTGTGCTATGAAATGATTCCTACTCGAAAAGAGTGCCATTATAACTTTAGACTTAGTTTCCCTTACTTTCAACTTTCCCTTTGAAAAGAATTTTGGATTCTTGCATGAATACTTCAGTTTGTATTAAGGACAAACACTATTTATATCTCTACTCAGCTGCAGAGATGCCTATTAACTACTGATTGACCAAAGCAAATGGAAACTTTCATGCGGATTTGCAACTCCGTAATTAACATAAATGCATAGTAATTATGCTGCTGGTTAATGAGTTGCTTGCTACGTTATTACGGGAAGATGAGAAGCTACAGATTAATCAGGTCCCATTCATCCTCCACAGACAGATTAATAAAGTGTTTGTGAAGAGAAGGGGCTCGTAGGAACATCCTTCACTTGTGTTGTCACGTGTGCTGCGGAAGAGATGGAATAAGGGAAAATGCATAGGAAATGATTATCTAAAGTTGTCGTAGCAGTTATGTTGAGAGGCTATTAAAGCTATAGAAGTGGAATAGAGAGAAGATTATGTAACTGCGAAAGGTGTTCTTTTGAGGTTATAGAAATGACGAAAGGAGGTAAACGGAAGAAAGGAGAGATGGCATATGTTAGGCAATCATCCAGTCCATTGTATAGTTTAGCAAATGATGAAAATCAGAAAATGGCTCGCTGCCATACTTGCCCATATGTAGAATTAAAGCCGAACAGTAAAATTGTTATCAATCAGCAAATCCTAACAGGCACTGCATGCCCCACTCCAAACATCCGGAGACTGGAGCTCTACAGGTTGGATATCATTCACTACACAAGGAACATTATATGGATCAGAAATCTTCAACATTTTAGGGTTCAGCACCATTTTGACCCCACTTTATACTCAGCAACGTAACTAGAGGGGGGCGGGCCCTGGCGCAGGATGTTACGGTAGTTACGCCACTGTCTATACTGCTTTTGGCCTCACAGTGTGGGAGGCATTAACAATCCATTCATTATATACCATAGTTACATAGTTACATAGTTAAATCGGGTTGAAAAAAGACAAAGTCCATCAAGTCCAACATCTCCAAATGAAAACCCAGCATCCATACACACACCCCTCCCTACTTTCACATAAATTCTATATACCCATACCTATACTAACTATAGAGCTTAGTATCACAATAGCCTCTGATATTATGTCTGTCCAAAAAATCATCCAAGCCATTCTTAAAGGCATTAACTGAATCAGCCATCACAACATCACCCGGCAGTGCATTCCACAACCTCACTGTCCTGACTGTGAAGAACCCCCTACGTTGCTTCAAATGAAAGTTCTTTTCTTCTAGTCTAAAGGGGAAGCCTCTGGTACGGTGATGCACTTTACCAGTAGAACCTTAAATGAACACATATTGATGGCAAAATAAACCACTACTGCCTATTTTGGAATATATGTCAGTTGTTCAATATCTCCATGTGTGATGCAGCACAAGGCATTACAAGTAGTAAGGGAAAAACCTACAGTGGCTGGCAGTTGACTTGATTTGAGAGTAAGCAACTGAGAAAAAGATGACATGTACTGGTATACATGAGTGTGTTCTATTTTTCATGTAAGTGTTTCAAGAAAATTTAGATTTTCCCTTAGATAACATCAAGTTAACCAAGCCTGTTCCTCATCTACATGGGCAAGACCTTTATAAAAGTTGACTGTAAATCCAGTCAATGCCCAGAACAGCGCTCTCTCTCTATCTTTGGCGGAAACCTAGATGAAGTCCATGAGGTTTTTGAATCCATAATGCTCTAGTTATTATTATTAACAATTATTTGCAGATCTCCAACATACTGTATTGCGCAGCGCTGTGATTTTATGCTTCTGTTCTTCCACTGAATGTCTGTAAAATACCACTTTGTTCTATCACCATGATGAGAAAAAAATGAAGAGGAGAAAATCCTCTTAACCCGTATAAAACAACTTCTTAAACACTGGGCCATGGTGCCCTTATTCTTGGTAAAGAACGCTTTTGAGAGATTTTGGAGTTGAGAGGTTTTAAGAGCGGAGCATTTTTTCAAGGCTGCAGTATTTGAGTGCTTTATTTGAAAAAAAAAATCCCTATTTTGTTATGCCTGCTGCAAGAGTTGGGCAGATACTCCTTGGGTTTTGGGGTGACCCTGTCTACCAATTTACATCAGTGTGAGTTAACCAATCCACCCTCCAGCTTGAATGCTACATCCTGATTTCTTTAGATGCAATAGAGCATTTTTCTCTATTTTCTGGTTGCATGACATAGACCTAGAGTATTTGCCATCAGTAGCAGATACAGATACTACAGTTGCTTTATTGTTCATTGATAAATTTAAAAACTTGCAAGAATTGCCTTTTTTTAGCTAATCCATTGCTCCAGCCATTATCAGGTAACATATTATGGTCCAGTACAGTAGGGCATGTAGTAAGGAGATGGAAATTATAGAGATAGTTTGGGTTAGTTATGTGATTAGATTTTGCTATGATTGCTGTATAAAAATGGGCCTCGATATGAATCCAACATGAACAACCATAAACTTGGACTTTCTATCAGGATAAATTATTCAAAGCAGAATGTTTGGCTTTTTAGATGTGGGTGAACAGCTTCTCTTTATTCTTTCCACTCACACATGGCTAAATCTGCCCATCAGTTTTATAAAACGTTTTCATTTGAAGCTGCATCTCAAGCTTTAGGGGCAGATTTACTAAAGAGCGAAGTGGCTTATGCCAGCGACAATTCACTAGCATTGCCACCCGCAGGGACATTGGCAATTCACTAACAGGCGCAAGCGCAGTTTCAGACCCTATCGCCAGGTGTATCTTCGCTCCGGAGAATGGGCGCTACTCCGAAATTCACTAAAGTGCTGATTTTACTGAACGTCACCGCTTTCGCCAGAGTTGACTTCTCCACCTCAGACCAGGCGAAGTGCTAACAAGGAACAAGATCTTCCTCAATATTCTGTCGCTTACATAATATCATATGCATTAAAGTTCAAAAAACGCTGGTGACTTTTCCTTTTCTGAAGCGGAATTGCCTGCAAGAGACCTGACTTGAACTTTTTTTGGGTAACCGGTTTTCTCCAGACATTTCATAACATATGGAAAATTCATTTTACAGTGGGCTCATGTGTAGGACATTATATTAATTCTCTTGTCTTCATTAAGGTTCCCTGGACATGTATAAGAAAAAGTGGTAACTTCAAGCATTTGCGCCAACATTTATAATAAAGACGTCCATACAACTTTAAATTATCCGCCATATGCAAATTTACCTATGCGCAAGATCACTAGTGAATTTTCGCTAGGCACAAATGAACGCTAGCGCATCTTTGCTATGAAATGCTCGCACTGCCAAAGTAACGCCAGCGTTTGGCGCCCAGGCCGCAACTTTGCATAATAGTGAATTAGCCTAGTGGTAGCCAATTTGCGCCTTGGGAAATGGTGTGCCCTTTAGTGAATCTGCCCCTTAGTGTCTTAGGTGCTTAGGTACTTAGGTACGAGCTATATATATATATATATATATATATATATATATATATATATATAAGGACTGCACTTGGTACTGGCACTCACAGGATTTGCATGAGGAATCTAACGTTTATATATACATATATATATATATGTATATATATTGGGACAGAGAGAAGCACTACCCTATACTATATAGGTCAGCTGTCCCAGGTGCTGGTGCTTATGGGATCAGTGATACGTACATAGAATGCTAAACACTGTGTCCTAAGAGGATATGCTGCGGTTGACATGCAGAAGCATCTGGGTGAATGTGCATAAAGTGACAGTAAGCAGAAGATGTCTACAAGGGAATGCTTAGAACTATAGTACTGTAACAGCTGTAATACTAATGGTTTCTACTTTTACCCAGAAAGTAAAACTGGCAGATGTAGTTGCCCTTAGCGCTCCTTGTGCAGGGAGACATCTTAAAACATAAGGTGGCCATACACTAGCCAATCTGATTAATTGGCCTATGGGCTGATCATTTGGATACTGTTTACCTCCCACTGATCCCAATTTAAAGGATAACGAAAACTAAACTAAAGAAGTAGCTAGAAATGTTGTACATTATGTTTTGTGCTTCTGTATCAGCCCAAGGCAACCACAGCCCTTTAGCAGTAAAGATCTGTGTCTCCAAAGATGCCCCAGTAGCTCCCCATCTTCTTTTCTGCAGATTCACTGCACATGCTCTGTGCTGCTGTCACTTACTGAGCTTAGGGATCGACACAATATACTGAATATATAACATATAAATGTCATAATATAAGGCTGGTTAGTAAATAATTCAGATTATTGATACATGGCAGCTCAGAAACCAGCACGGCTAACATCAGAATTTAATAATCAGCCCTGTAGTAGCATAAGCTTATATAACAGGCAAACCTAATTTTCAGCTTGATGATTTGCTTTGCTTCTCAAGAGCTGCTCAAAGCACACTGAGCATGTGCAGTGCCACTGACACAATCCAAGATGGGAAACTCCTGTGATGACTTTGAAGGCCTGGACCATTATTACCATATGCTGAACCTTTAGGCTGGTTCATTAAGTTCAGTACAGGTATGGGACCTGTTATCCAGAATTCTCAGGTCCTCGGGTTTTCCATGATCTTTCTGTATTTGGATCTCAATATTTTAAGTCTACTAAACATATGAAAAAAACCCAGTTAGATTGTCCTGCCCACAGAAAGTATGAATTATCTCTTAGTTCAAGTAGAAGGTACTGTTTTATAATTACAGAGAATAAGCAAATCATTTTTAAAAATGTGAATTATATGATGGTCTATGGGAGATGGCCCTTGTTAGCTTTCTAGATAACTCATCCCATACTTGAATATATGGCATTTCTATCCACATTCATTTTTAGGATTTGGTTCTCCTTTAAGTGGGACATTCCCGAAACCCAGATCCCAAAAAAGGCGGGGCTCATAAGAAAGCAATAAGGACTGCAGGTAGATCAGGGGTGTTTCTGTTATCTTAGCTCTGCCATCCCTGTGTATAGAGGTAATGATCCAGGCCTGGCATGTTTGAGACCTTATTCCAGTGATCCCCAACCAGTAGCTCGTGAGCAACATGTTGCTCTCCAACCCCTTGTATGTTGCTCTCAGGGTCCTCAAAGAAGGGGCTTATTTTTGAATTTCAAGCTTGAAATGAAGTTTTAATTGTATAAAAACTAATTATAGTCCCAAGTAGAGCCTCTTGTAGGCTGCCAGTCCACATAGGGGCTACCAAATAGCCAATCACAGCCCTTATTTGGCACCCCAAGGGACTTTTTCATGCTTTTGTTGCTCCCCAACTCTTTTTACATTTGAATGTGGCTCACGGGTTAAAAAGGTTGGGGACCCCTGCCTTATTCCATGTTACTGTTTGACATAAGGCAGTGCTGGGTCATATAATCTCCACGATTGAAACCCTGCAGTCCGGAGTAGTACAACAAGGAGACTAAGCAAGTTTTGAAAGCCCATCGTGCATGGGGGCAGGGCTGGCTCTTGGTTTATTAAGAGGATTTAATTAGGCTAATCTGTGCTGAGGGCATTCAGCAAACTAAAAGTGACACCTTCCTCATATATCCACACATAAGTATTTAAGTAGATATAGTAGTATAGTATATATATATATATATATATATATATATATATATATATTTGCAAGAAGCTTTGTGTAAACTATGTTACAGGCCAGATGTAAATATGTGTGTTTAAGCTATCCTACCTTAATCCAACACTGTTGCCTGCCATGTTTTTCAGTAGGCTGCGTTTGTCCTTTACATCCTGTGTGCCCTTGTCTGTCAGGAGCTGAAAAGCCATTAGAAAGGGATCAAGGAAACTGACTGTATTGGCCCTCTAGAAACAGCGTTTGCAGTCCAATATATCATCATTTCTGTCCTGTCTTTGGGAAGGGGCTTACAAGCTGCAGACTGTTCATACAACAGCCCTGCAACACATAATATTGTGGACAGTTTCACATTGCCGTGGGCAAGTTGTTTGTTCGTGGGGGAGGGAATGGACTAATCTACATGGCCCAGATTAGGGTTACTAGGCTTCATCTTTAATACAGGATACTTATGGGGTATACACTAGCCAGGGCGTTCGGCACAAACACTCATTGATGCTAGTTTCCCATAGTTATAGAGCTAACGCAGCTGCAGTATAGATACTACTGTATCTTGTGTGGCTGGGTTGGGACAATATTTATTATCCTGAAATTAATGTGCAAAACGGTGTGCTTCCCAGAGCTCCCCTCTTCCATGCTTATATTTGCTTAGTCAAACAAAGAGACTGTTCCAGGAACATTACAGGATTACTCCTGTACGCGGGTGAGGAAATATGATGGTTATAATGAAATTAGAATTTAATAATCCTCTGGCCGGATGGATCTTCGACTCCCTCCCTCGTTCGTCTCTCTCCAGGCACTGTGTGACCTTAATTCATGGAAACTCCTGTGCATGAGCGGTGAAGGAGAGGCAGGAGGAAACATCTCATCTCCTTGATCTGTCCTTACTTAGCAAATAGGCTAGCACCAGGCTGATTGAAGAGTAATGGCTGTACAGACCGTAAAAGAACTTTAGAGGGGCAGTTTTTTTGGGTGGCTGTGAGGCACTTTATTTGGTTCCTAGCATCTGGAGGCATATGTTTCCCTTCTCTTTGTGCTCATCAGATGTATTGTGATGAAGGTGCTAGCTAAAACTGGGTATTCTTGATATTGCTATAGACAGGCCTCCATACATGTACTAATAATCATATGAAACAATATTATTGGTATGTGTATGGGCAACACTGCTCCTCACCTGAAGGACCTGCCTCTGTCGGTTACAATGAAACCATGACACATACAGCCTATCACCTGTCTAGCCCTTCTGCAGGATGAAGAAGGCCTCTCTGTTCGGACTGGGTGTTCAAGTCTTCCCAAAGGGCAGACCTAGGGGCAAATTCACTAAAGCGCAAAGCAGCTAACGCTATCGCAAATTTGTGTGACGTCATTTTGTTACTTTGCCGATTTACTTACGGGTGCTGGCGTAAATTCGCTAGCGAAGTGGACCTACTCTAGCACTTCTTCGCACCCTTACTCCAGGCGAAGTTGCGCTATGGCGAAGGGACGTAACTACGCTAATTCACTAACTTACACATTTTACTGAACGTTACCTCTTGCGCCAGACTTGCCTTCGCCACCTCAGACCAGGCGAAGTGCAATAGAGTAGATAGGGATTGCTTCAAAAGAAGTTGAAATTTTTCCCAAAAAACGCTGGCGTCTTTTACTTTTTTAAGGGTGATAGGTTGAAAAAGATCTTAAATTTTTTTGGGGGTACCCTCCTTCCCCCCTACATTTCCTAACATATGGCACATAAACTATACAGTGGGCACATGTATAGGCCACAATATCAACTCTATTTTATTTTATGAAGGTTTCCCAGGCTTGTGTAGTGTAATGTATTTGCTGCTACATATACGTCCATTGTACTTTAACTTGGCACCGTATAAAAATTAAGCATCACTAGTGTAACTTCGCTTTGCTTGACGAATTAACGGTAGCTCAACTTCGCTACCTTTCGCCTCCCTGAGCGCAATTTCGGATTTTAGTGAATTAGCAACACCCTAGCGAAACTAGCCTGGCGAAGTGCGGCAAAGTCACCGCTGGCGCAACTTCGGAGGTAAGTAAATTTGCCCCCTAGTGTTTTACAGAAACACAGCACTGCCCACCTGAGTATTTCTTGAATAGGTGGGTGCTCCTCGAAGGCATAGTAATGAGCCATAATGAAATGATATGCTTTGGATTTTGTAACCCTCCCGCTTTTTCCCTTAATTCTCCTGTGGTCTGACAAGGTCATAATGGTTTAAACGATGGAAACAGACAATAATAAAATCCTGTATTATTAATCATAGGCTTATAAATGATAAAGTCAATTTATATCAATTATATGAAACTCCAGGCTAATGAAATATTTGTTAGAATCTAGTAACCACACAAAATATTAACTTCAGTGGAATATGTAGCAGAACCCCCCGGAGATCATTTACTAAGGTGGGGAAACCACATGGAAGCAACATTTCAACAGTTTGGTTTCTTGGACACTAATTCATGAGCCCCACCCAGCGCACTGAACTGATAGAGTGAGCTGAGATGCCTCTGCACTTCCATTTAACTGATGGTGACAGTTCTTTTAAAGCAAAGATCCATTTGGAAAGTTTATTTGTCCGTCAGTGTTGCCATACTGTCTCCCTGTGAGTGCAGGCAATAATCAGAACTTTCCACATGAGCTTGTTCTTATCAGACATACAATAAAATTGCATGATGGCGCCTAAAGATCCTTGGGGAGAGAACTTTCTACATTCTCTCCATAAATCAGATTGTTTTATGTTGATCACAGCACATGGATTGATACTGTAGAACATTTTCCATAATCAATAATGAGTATCCATTGGAGACAGTTCCTGGTAATTTGCTTCAGAAATCTTTTCCTTTCCACATAGGCCATCACCCTTAGGCAGTCAGTTATAGACTGGAGGAAAGGCAACATGTATAGGAACAGTGTATATTACGTATGATTATGCAGCAGTTACGCTGTAGTCAGTGGGTGCCTTTCAGTTACTAACACCCTTGGACATCTCCACAGTTTTGGAACCTGTGCCCAACATGTTAACCAACCAAGGGGCCCAGTGTGATCAGGGGCCCATTTCTATTTTCGCTAATATTTATTTTTATATGCACTGCTTAGAGTAGAAGGCAGGAAAGGCGCATTCATGCAGCCGGATATGTGCAGATCCAGTGATGTCACTGGCATGTGCTGAACCTGATCCAGCATAGAGAGCTTGGGTGCACACACCTGGACTGAGCAGTAGCCTAGAAGGTGGTCCTGTGTTGATGTAGTCTATGGACCCCACATTTTAAGGGCATTTTTCTATTGACCCTAAGGAAGTTGGGTATATTCCCAATAAAACACATTGGTCTTTGAGGTCAGTGTAGACTGCATATACTAGATATACCATGACCTGGATGAATGAAAATCTTCATAGTCATGTAGACTGCAAGCTTATCTGAATAATCATTTGGAACAATGCTGTTAAATTACAACTCACCCACACTACTGGCCATACTTTTAGTGGATTTGGGAGAACAGCTTTATTGGTTGTGCTTGATGAGCTCACAACCTTTTAAATGATCTGTAAGTGCAAATTTATGTATATATGAATAAAGGTTGAACAATAAACACTATTAGTATGCACCCTTTTTTACTTGTATTTTTATGGCTGTTTGGGGACTGGTCCTTCTTAAAGGGATTCTGTCATGATTTTTATGGTGTAGTTTTTATTTCTAAATTACACTGCAAATAATTCACGCTACAATATAAAATTTAACTCCTGAACCAACAAGTGTATTTTTTTGTTGTAATTGGCGTGTATGCAGCCATCTCAGGTCATTTTGCCTGGTCATGTGCTTTCAGAAAGAGCCAGCACTTTAGGATGGAACTGCTTTCTGACAGGCTGTTGTTTCTCCTTCTCAATGTAACTGAATGTGTCTCAGTGGGACCTGGATTTTAATATTGAGTGGTGTTCTTAGATCTACCAGGGAGCTGTTATCATGTGTTAGGGAGCTGTTATCTGTTTACCTTCCCATTATTCTGTTGTTAGGCTGTTGGGTGGGAAAGGGAAAGGGAGGGGTATCACTCCTATTTGCAGTACAGCAGTAAAGAGTGACTGAAGTTTTTAAGAGCGCAAGTCACATAACTGGGGGCGACTGGGAAAGGCTGCTGGGGGGGAAAGGGAGGGGGGTGATATAACTCCAACTTGCAGTACAGCAGTAAAGAGTGACTGAAGTTTTTAAGAGCACAAGTCACATAATTGAGGGCAACTGGAAAACGTTGTGTTTATTCTGTTATTACATGCTATTACTGCGCCACTGAATCTACCATGACTTACAAGTGATAAACTGCCTGTGTAGAGAAAGGGGTTGAACTGTGTAATGGTGACACTTGCCTGTATGATGTACCCCGCATAGTGTTTCATGAATCCAGTGAGCTTGCTAACACAGCAATTAGCTCCTCTCTGTATTACAGCATCTGAAGGTTATAGCTTGTGCTAATACCAGAGGTTGTAGATGGAGGTACTACCATGGGTTGCAACCATACACAGACAATGAGCTCAGTATGTAGGCTTTTTAACAGATATAAATTGCCGCCAAAGTTGCTTTTTAGTGGCTGCTTTGTATATATATAATTAAATTGTAGAGGCAAGGCATTTGAATGCATCTGGGTTTGGCTTAAGGTTCAGGCTAATAATACAGTGTTGTCCTTTAGTTGTGATAAGTAACAGTTCTTTGAAGAGTTGTGAATCATGTGATGTTCCCTTGTGATGTTTACTCATATTGCCCTAAAAAGCTCAAGACTGTTACTAACCGCTCTTCTTTATCTTAATTTGCCAACGGTCCCTTCTGAGCATTGACACCCCTTCCCTAATGAATTATTTGCTGATGCTGCCACACTGCCTTCCATTCTGCATGACTTCCCACATTCCCACGTTCTTCAGACAAATGCTTCACTGTTGAACCTATTATAGATACATGAAGATTTACCATAGCACCCATCCACCCTTTTGCTCTAAACTTCACATCAATGAGGTAATTTCCCCTGATTTATCACCTATTCCTTCCCTTTTTGGTAGGACTTCTGCCGTTTGTGTTGAGACATGGGCTATTAAGTTGGATAATAGGATCACTGGACTTTATAGAGTGATTTGAATATATTTAAGGCTGGGCAGCTAATTGCAAATGAGTGTTGATAAACCGGCCCGGATTTGTGGCAAGGCCCAAATTTTAGGGGCGGTGTGCTGTCCAGCCGCATTAGGAACACAACTTTCCTGCGATGCGCTAGTGCGTGGGGGGTGTGCACGGGCCTCGGATGCCGGCGCTAGGACACAATTCCGGCCCTGTTGATGAATGCAAAATGATGCATCTGGGCCGAAACATAATGAAAGCTACTTTTACCTTAAGGGGCCTATTTATTATGCTGTGTAAAACGAAATTTGCCAAAAAAATTTGTAAAATAAATGGTGAATTTATCAAGTTGTGTTTTATTTTACGCAATGTGAACGCCAGATTTTCCACTGTTATTTTCTACTGCTTCAGACCTTTGTAAGTTCCAGCAGAAGTTGCTCAAAGAAAAAGCACGTAAAAAACGACTCAATTTTTTTGCCATTTTTTACACCACTTAATAAATATGGTGCTAAATGTTATTGTGATGGAGGACTCCTCCATTGAGAAGGATTTGGGGGTTATTGTGGACAGCAGATATGCAGCGCTAGGCAGTGTTTGCTAATGCTACTTATATAAATAAATAAATTATATAAATAAAATGATATATAAATAAGGACAGTGAATATTATTTTGCTTGGTTTTAGATCCCTGGTAAGGCCTCGTCTTGAGTATGCAGCACAGGTAGTGGGTGTTAGTTAGCAGAAGGAAAGGTTAAAATTAAAGAAGGAATAGCTGTACTGATCATGTGGTCTGATTTTTAAATGTTTTAATACTATGCAGAACTATTCAATACCATCAGGGGGAGCCACCTTACCTAACTAGAGGCCCCTGTGTTGGGGTACTGGTACAGGTATGGGATCAGTTATCTGGAAATTACAGGAAGGTCATCTCCCATAGACTCCATTTTAATCAAATAATCCATATCTTTAAAAAAAGCCGTCATTTTTTACACACCTTTTCTTTGAGCAACTTCCACCAGAACTTACCTACAAAGGTCTGAAACAGTGTGAAATAACGGAGGAGAATCTGGTGTTCACATGACGTAAAATAAAAACCAAGCCTATGATTAAGGGAGTTGCTCCGGAAACACATCAGGTGATGGTCTGATCTGTTGCAATAAAGCACCATCCTTTTAATCTTTTCTTTTTCTCTAAAATAAAACTCAGTTTGATAAATGTGCCATTTATTATTATTTACACAGCTTTTTACACCATTTTTTTGGTATGAGACCTGTTACACAGGATAATAAATAGGCCCCTTAGGGTCTGTGAGTTTAGTTGTGGTTTGAAAAACCTCTTAAACCACTAAAATCCGACCATTGATAGGTCTCCACAAGTATGGAGATCCAAATTACAGATACACCCCTTTATCCAGAAAACCCCAGGTCCTGATCATTCTGGATAACAGGTCTCATACCTGTACAATGCAGAGGCTGAAGGGTAAGGTCCTGTAAGACAGTATCTAATAGTCAAATAGCAATAGCCTGTTGCAGATGTTGACATATTTCATCAAGTGGGTTGCAGTGACCTCAGTAGTAACACCATGGAGGCCAATGTTGCTTTGGTGCCGTATAATTAGGAAGCTTTATGGATTTTGACAACACAGTTTCTACACTGTCAAAATCCACACGACTGGTGGGGGCAATCTTGTGAGTCACACAGACTGAAAGGCTGACATTGCTGCATGTGTTAGTGAATAATGCGGCTTTCTGTGCCGCACGGTGATTTAGCATTTGTCCCTTTAAGGAGTCGTCTAAGGAGGTTCATCTCAGTGGGGAATGCTGATAGTGCGCACACAGCAGTGTTTCCTCAAGTGGGAAATGAATCACTTTCAGGCTGGTTTCTGAGCAGGCACTTATCATTAGTCTTTTTTACATTGAACATGTATGTGTACCTCTTGTGCTCCACTGTATGGACCAGTCAAACACCACTTAATGGCATGCAAATTGTACTGGTATTAACACTTGGAGTAGGTAATAAGATTTGCTTACACATGCCTTGTGGTCATTCCATCTGAATTATTATGCACCCTGCATTAGGCTCTGGCATTTAGAGGCCTTTGCTGCAAACTATAAAGACAGACGTTGCATATAGATATCCAGAATGATCGGGGCCTTGGGTTTTCCGGATAAAGGGTCTTTCCATAATTTGGATCTCCATGACTTAAGCAGGGACGTGACTACAGAGGAAGCAGACCCTGCAGTTGCAGGGGGCCCAGAAGGTGTAGGAGCCCCATGAGCCCCTAATTCATATACAATTTCAATAAATATTGATAAAACAGGTAAACCTGCAGGTATTTTGGGTGCCTGATAAATCATTTGCTGTGGGGCCCATTAATATCTATTTATGCCACGGGACTTAAGTCTACTAAAATATAATTTGAATGTGAATTAAACCCAATAGGCTGGTTTTGCCTCCAGTCTGATTAAATCTTAGTTGGGATCAAGTACAAGGTATTGTTTTATTATTAAGGAAAGGAAATAATTTGAACACATTTGAGTCATTTAATTAAAATGGAGTCTAGCTGAGGTGGCCTTCCCGTAATTCAGAGCTTTCTGGATAATGGGTTTCAAGATAACAGATTCACTACCTTTTTTTTAATGATTTCCTTCTTCTTTGTAGTAGTAGTGAAACAGTACATTGTACTTGATCCCAACTAAGATATAATTAATCCTTATCAGAGGCAAAACTTTCCTACTGGGTTTAATTCATATTCAAATTATATTTTAGCAGATATAAGTCATGGAGATCCAAATTATGGAAAGACCCTTTATCCGGTAAACCCAAGGCCACGATTATTCTAAGATATGATAAATCCTTATCCTATATTATTTAAATCATTTTTTTAAGGTGTGGAGATTCAAAATATGGAAAGATCCCTTATCCATACCTGTGTGTGCCTCCACTGTGATGTATTAAATAAATTTGCTGGTCCTCTTCGAATTCTATATATATATATATATATATATATATATATATATATATATATATATATATATATATAGATATATATATATATAGATATATATATATATACTGCACTGATGACACATTACCCCTGCAATCACATACCTGTATGTGTATATATATATATATATATATATATATATATATATATATATATATATATATATATATATATATATATACACATAATATGGGGATATTGTTTTTGTGCAAACAGTTTTCATGCAAATTAATTAAGTTCATTAATTCTGTTTATGGCTTGTAAAATGCATCTCCTCCCCCCAGGAAAACTGGTTCTAATTTATGTGTAGGGAGTCATTTTATTATAGGGACATGAAAAGTGACTCTCATTACAGTATGTTCAGTCCTTCAAGGAGAATCCTCTCTAATCCATCTACTTACTATCCCTCTAGGGAACTGTGACATTCCAACACTTCTTCATGGGTACAGTCCAGTCTTATCGGCAATAATTGTGGGTCTTGGGCTACTCTAGGAGCTTCCTAGAGTGCTGTTGCCCAAGGGCTACCTACCTACTTGTTTGACTTTGCAGTGGGGTTTCATGCATGTTACTGCATGACAATGAAAGGGGTCATGGATTTCAGTGTGCCCTGCTTGTCTGTATCCACGAGTGTGAGCATCTCTGTTATCCGTTCCTGTGGGTACAGAGCCACAGGGCAAAGTTAGAGGGGTGGTTTACCTTTAAGTTAAATTTTATTATGTTGTAAAATTGCTAATTCTAAGCAAATTTCAATTGTAAAATGCTGAATAAAAAACGAAATAACTCCAAATAAATAATATGAAATGAAAACCAATTGCAAATTGTCTCAGAATATCACTGTCTGCAGCAGCTTATTTATATAAACAATAGTAGGGTTTCTGAAGCAAACAGTTTTACCAGTGCAGGGCAATACTGCTTTAGAAAACTTTCATTTGTTGATGTTACTGTTCCTATACTGTTCCTAATTAACACTTCAAATGCCCTGCAGAGAAATGCATGAACGCTCGTCTGTAAATACACACAGGGGTATGTGCCCTTAGAGTGAGATTAAAAGCAGTGGCATACAAATACGCTGCTGTGAAGTTCATGTAACCAGCACAGATTTGTAATTCCAGGTGAGAAGCTTAATAAGTCTCATACTGCAGGTGCAAGGTGCAAACTGTGCTTGTGCTGCACTGTGTCAGGCAAAGGGAAAGCAATAATTATCCTCTGTGTAAGATCCACGTTCCATTAGAAGAGAGGAGAGAAAGACGGATGTAATGGTTTATTTCATAAAAAAAGCCATTGTATCCTGCAGGGAATTCTGATTCTGGAGTTCCGTTTTTTTTCTGTTTGAACGGAATGTGGCCCAGGTACAAATGATCTGAACGCTGTCTCCTTCTATACGCCTGACTTCTTCAAAGGGTCCTTCACCCGAAACCGTATTTATATATTAAAATAAAACATCATTCGAAGCAATTTTGCAACATATAGTCGTTAAAAATCTTTTGTAAATGTAACTACAGTTAATAGAACCGCTTTTTTTTTTTCCTCTTATAAATCTGAAACATTGAAACAGGCGTCAGTTCTCCTCCAGGTCATTTAGATCAGCTGCTTCTGCTACATTGTTTCAGCAGTCTGAACCACCACAGAATGTGGTTCATAAACAGCTAGACAGATACTGTAATTGCAATTACTTTTTAAAATAATGGATTTTCTCAAAATGAATGGAGGCTTGTTAGCTGCTTAGAACTGTATTTTATTTTTTTATGCAAAAAAAACCACCTGTTTTTAGTCGGAGGACCTCTTTAATCCTTATCTGGTAACGGCATAAAGGTTGCAATTCTGTGCTTTTTGTCGCCCTGGCATGTTCGGCAATATTGTTTGAAAATGCACCCATAGGTGCAAGAGATTTGTTTAGGAATGAATTAGAGATAATTTCAAACATTTTGTTGCCTGTCTGAACAGATGGAAACCACTTGGTGACAAATTATGTGGTTTCAGACCCCTCTGCAGTCAAACTTGAAGGTCCATCCTTTAGTACTTGAAGGTCAGTTAGTCTTAGGGCTCTTACACACGGGCGTTTTTTTCCTGCGCTCCCCTGCATTGCGCTTTCTTCCGTTCAGCCGCAGGGGAGCGCAGGAGTAGACGCACTCAATTATTGTGAAGGGGGCTGTATTCACACAGATGCATGTAAGCGTAAAACGCAGGTGGGACGCAGTATGTTGCATTTCACCTGTGTTCAGCCCCCTTCACAATAATTGAGTGTGTCTACTCCTGCGCTCCCCTGCGGCTGAACGGAAGAAAGCGCAACTCAGGGGATCGCAGGAAAAACTGCCCGTGTGTAAGAGTTCTAAAGGTAAGTACCTGAAAGTCCATTTTATGGTCAAGGTTGCCTTGAAGTCCTAACCTTTTGATCAGTAGCCCATTTTTACACATTTAATGGGCTCAATTGGGTTCTGGTCTGAAGGTTAGTACTTCAGGGGGGCAGCATACTCACAGACAGCACCAGCCACAAAATTCTTTGGTTAAAACGCCTTTATTAGGACATGGGCTCTGACTCGAAAATTCAGCAATGTTTCAGACTGCCATGAGTCTTTTATCAAGCTCTTCAGGGGGGCCCAGACCAGAGGATGGGCTTTTAAGTACTAACCTTAAAGTACTAACCTTTAGTCCAATTGACCTTCAGTTACTAAACAAAAGGTTAGGACCCAGGCCAGAGCATGGACCTTAAAGAGAGGCTTCAACTAAGAACATATATAAGAAAATGCCACCAATTAATCATAGTTCAAAGAACATCATAGATTGTCACCCCCATATCTTACCCTAACTGACCTTCATGCAAGGCTTTCAGGTATATCTAAGACAGAAAATTGGCATTCTCCCCAGCTCTCACCCTTAATAGCCTTCAGGCTGAGTCGCCTTTCTGCTCCTGCAAACCACCCAGGAGCCATTGCCTTATGATGTACACTATAGGGTAAGTTATGTCACATGTTTGAGTATCCTTGTAGGAGAGTACATTATGCATGCATTTGAGGGTGCAAGAGTACACGCTTGTCAGTTGGCATGAGACAGTCAAGTTCTTCAGTGTAGGGGGATATATTGGGGGAATGTGTCCCTTAATTCCTAGCGTGAGCAAACTTATTAGCAAAACATAATTTTTTCGTGCAAATTCCTTTGAAGAGCGGCCGTCACACCTGTTTCTGTAATAAAATTCCATCAAGGATGCGTCTTCTGAGACACTTTCCTTCAGAGACATTTGCATGTCAATCAGAGCTGTAATGTGAGTGAAATGTGTAATTTTAGAGTTAGACTTTCAAATTGTAGGGAATGTTGTGATGCATGTCACTGGGAACAGTAAAATGTGAATAATAAAATTTAACTCTTAACAATGTACCGAAGTTCTGCTGCTAAGTAGTGCACCATGGGAAGTGTCTGCCAAGAAAGGTGCAAAATATTAGTCTGACAGTGGGGTAGCACAGTGCCACACAGTGGTTAGTGCTGGTATTGCACTGAGGTGCATTTAGGCCTGCCACCTTTTCTTTACTATGACTCCATGCAGGGGGAGTGGTGTGTTCATGCAAAGGAGCTGAAGTGCCGACATCAGGGGCGGGGGCGGGGCTTGTTATGTCAGCGTGCCGATATGATGACTTGGCGATCGCCGATTGGCCGATTTGCCAATAGGATCCCTGTCCGGATTTTCTTATTTCATTACAGGCAGTTTTGACCCGGACAACACCTCTGAAAATTGGGCTGTTTGGGTCAAAACTGGACAGGTAGCAACCCTAGGTACATTTAGGGGGTGATTTAGCAATGTTTAAATTTGACTTTTTTCAATGAATCTAATTTTTTGCTCTGAAACTTATCAACAAATTCTAATTATGCTCTGTGCGATTTTTATGAAACATAAAAAATGTGTAAAGCTCTAATGTAAGACTTTGCCATCTAACAGCTGCTGAGTTCATGGAGAAGTTAATAGGAGCAGTCTATGGCAATTTAAAGGAATAGTAACGCCAAAAAATTAAAGTGTTTTAAAGGAATGATAGTATAATTTACTGTTGCCCATTACTGGTAAAACGGGTGTGTTGCTATAGAAATACAATAGTTAGTTTATATAAATAAGCTGCTGTGTAACCATGGGGGCAGATATTAAAGCACAGGATATACAGTGGATAACAGATACGTTCTGAAGAATCCCATTGTATATTAGAGTTTATCTGTTATCGGCTGTGTATCCTGTGCCTTTATTCCTTTTTCAGCTTTGAATGGCTGCCCCATGGCTACACAGCAGCTTGTTTCTATAAACTATATTAGTCTTTCTGAAGCAAACACAACAGTTTTACCAGTGCGGCATAAACGTACATTACTTTAAAAGAATTTTATTTTTTGGTGTTACTTTTCCTTTAAAGTGTTTTTTTTCTATGCGAAATTTTCAAATTTGTCTATCCATTGAAAATCATAGATAAAAAATTCTAGCTATTTGTATTTTTTTCTATCAATTTTTTTAGACTCAGATTTTTTTCTAAGCAAGAACTCAAAATTTTGTAAAATTACAGTTTACAAACCACTTTTCATGCTGAATTGCATTTATAAATGACCCCTTATATGTTCATCCTGTGATTGCATAGGGTTCCTCCCACACTGCAAAATTATACATGAACATTGAAGGGCTCCTAATGTGAGTGACTAAATAGTATGGGTGGGTTTGTGTGCAACACAATAGCTCCATTATTACAGAGACCAGAGTCAATGTATGAACATTCTGTCTTAGGTGCTATGGAATATGCTAGCACTATATAATATAGGCTAATTATAATATGTGATTTTCCTGAATATAAATATGCTAAAACAAAAGGTTCTGTGTGTAGGACAGCCTATGCCCTAATAGTTTTCTGTCTATTCAAGGAAACAATGCTAGGATAGAAACAATTATCTATAATTATTTTCTTTTAAATAGCAGAATATTTATTAATAGCTTATTGAAAGCTGCCATGTTTATTTCAGGTGAGGTTTTCTGCATATTAACTATTAAAGGGGTTGGTCACCTTTAAATTAAGTCTTATTATGACAAGGGCATTGATATTCTGGGACAATTTGCAGTTGGTTTTCATCATTTATTTTTTGTGGTTTTTGAAGGGATTCTGTTATGATGTTTATGGTTTACTTTTTATCACTAAATTACACTGTTTACATTGCAAATAATTCACTCTACCATTTAAAACTTTATTCTTGAACCAACAAGTGTATTTTTTTTTAGCTGTAATATTGGTGTGGAGGAGCCATCTCAGTGCACTGTACCTGATTGTGAACTTTGAGAAGAAGCCAGTACTTCAGGATGGAAATGCTTTGAGACATCTATTGTTTCTCCCCTTCTTGTTGTATTATACCATGACCCTTGGTTGTGTTTGCATTGCTAAATGTGCTGCCTAGCAGGGGTTTTCTTGCTTTGGTGCTAATCATGTCTACTACTAGGTGAGGTTAGCAATGCAAACAAATCCTTCAACAGAGGGGTCAGGTAGCTGCTATCTGGTTAGCTGCCCATTATTCTGTTGATAGGCTGGTAGTCTGCTGATGGGCTGCTGGGGATGGAAAGGAGGGGGTGATATCACTCACATGACTGAGGGCACCTGGGAAACTGACAATATGTCTAGTCCCATGCCAAATTTCAAAATTAAATATAAAAACAGATTGAGCAGAACTATTAACTGATTAATTTTCCCGCTACAGTATCCCTATAAGTTATTTTGTTTTTTGTTCAGCAGATCTCCAGTTTGGCATTTCAGCAACTGGTTGCTAGGGTCTTGTTTACCTTAGCAACCAGGCAGTGTCTTGAATGAGAGACTGGAATATGAATAGGAGAGGGAGTAGAAAGATACAGGCCTGGATTTGTGGAAAGGCCACCAAGGCCTGGGCTTAGGGCGACAGGATTTTGGGGAGAGGCATGCTGCCCAACTACACCCACATTGGTTTAGAAACAGTAGGGATGCTAAGGAGATAAAATAGTTTTTGAAGTTTCCTGTGCGCCAATCCCCATGATGATAAAATCCCGATGATAAAAATTGTGAATAAAAGGGAGGGGACGGGGCGACGAACGTCAGCAGGCCTAGGGGCGCCTGGTATATAAATCCGGCCCTGGAAAGATAAGGAATAAAATGTAACAATAATAATAATAATATTTTAAGATGACAAAGCAATAGATTTTTGGCTGCCGGGGTCTGTAACCCCATTTGAAAGCTGGAAATAGTTAGAATATAAAAGCAAATCAGCAAATTAGACCAATTGCAAGATTAATTGGAATATGAGATTCTATAACATACTAAAAGCTAACTTATAGGTGAAGCACCCCTGTACCTAGTGCTGCTAAAGAGATGGTGCATTGCTGTTAGAGCCTATGGAGAATGCCTCCCCTGCAGCCAGTGATGTGACAGCTCCTTCTCATGTATAAATGCAAATGATCAGATATGAAATATTCGGTGCCTGTATAATGCAGGGGAGCACGAAAGTAAAATGAATTCTGTTGTTTGTGAACAGGGCTTACCTTACCTCCATGATGACCATAAAGCAAAATATTCCCTTTTGAGCCATTAATGAAACACAGGCACATGCTTATTACATTTCTATCTTGGGATTGAGACTCCACAAGAACATCTATAATGTCTGGCCCTTCCTGTATTGACCACAATTCATGGAGTAGCTGCAAGATCAATTACAGGGAACAGCAGTTCAGTTTATTATGTCGGGAGCTCTGCAGTGTGCCCTTGTTTTTTTGGGGTGTGTGTGTGTTAGTGAAGCTTAACATGTATACGAAGAGGAGAACACTTATGTATTCAGAGCAACGCACACCAATTTCCCCCAATGCATGAATGTATATCAATGTGAATGAGCTGAGCAGAGCTGCATACATACGGGAAAAGAATTCTGTTGTGTTGCTGAAATGTTATGCCTACTGATACAAGGTATTTACAAGTACCCACATTTTAACATTGGTACTAGTAATCTAAGAACTGTGGCTCTCCAGTCAGTCCTGAACTACAACTCCCAGCACCTTAAACAACAGCCAGCCAGAGATGCTGGGAGTTGTAGTATTGCAACATCTTCAGAGCCACAGGTTGAACAGCCAGAGATGCTGGGAGTTGTAGTATTGCAACATCTTCAGAGCCACAGGTTGAACAAAGACACGGTTGCTTATTCTGTTGTTTCAGCTGGGGTTGGCGACATCTGGAGGGATACAAGTTTACCCTGCGGCCACTTCTTCTGCATCAGATAATCAGCATGATTCACTTTTCTGCGTAATTGCTAAATTCTCAGAATTGTTTGCATGACTGAGCAAATTGCTTGCCCCTGTTTAATATAAAGCCTACTGTATATCTATGTGACTGTGTAGGGCTGTGCACCCCAAACCAGTGTGGAGAATTCCCCAATAGTTTATGTTTCCTAGAGAAGCGACATGAGGTGGCGGGGCAGTGTGTATTAACCCAATACTTACTGATCTACAAATGGTGCTGTGTGGATATGCATGAAACTTACACTGCTGCTTTATATGTCATTTTTTAGTTATCTTAGTTTAGTATTCTTAAAGCTGTTCTGTTTCTTCATCTTCCTTATTTTTTGCTTTCCCATTCTGTCACCCTTTGTTATTTTCTCCCCTGTTGCTTGGTTCTCTTCTCTCTGCTTTCTTTAGAATATTTCCATTTCCTTATATGCACTTCTTTCTTCACCACCCCTTTCTCTCGTCTTCCTTATTTTGGCTGCTTTTTGTTATACAGGTATGTCATCTATTATCCGGAAACCCATTATCCGGAAAGCTCCGAATCACTGGAAGGCCATCTCCTGTAGATTCCATTTTAATCAAATAATTCCATAATTTTTCATTTTTTAAATAAACCCTATTGGGTTTATTTAATGTTTAAATGATTTTTTTTTAGCAGACAAAGTATGGAAATCCAAATTTCCATGGAAAAATGGAAAACCCCAGATCCCAATCATTCTGAATAACAGGTCTGACACCTGTCCTTTTCTTTTTGCAATAACCTTGTTTTTATTTGTTTAACTAGTTTTGGTTCCTACATCCCCTTTCTTGTTTCTTTTCATACTTCCTATTACTAAAGCTCCACATCGGTTATTTTGCCACTGATGGTGTTGGTGGAAGGACGATGGAAGTTAAGTTGAGAACATACAAATGCTTGACATAAGGAATAGGTGCCAGGAATTCTTAACCATGAATAGGACATATTAACAGTAGCAGCCAGTCCTCCATTGAGTACAACAAGGCGATGTTAAATGAGTGGTAAAGTAACAGAAGCAAGTGCAGAGGATCAAAGGCCATTACCTGTAGGAGATAGAACTTGAAAAATCTTAAGGTCACCAGTAAGGTCACCAGTAGAGAGATATCATTTAGTGGTCCGGATTCCCTGCAGTGGAAACATCTCAGGGAGTAGAACTAGTCTAATTCAACTTCCAGCTGATGCTGCCCTTGCTTGCTGACCTACCTTACATCTCACAGTGTTCTAAGAGTTCTGCCTTGCCTCATACATGCACCTGCCTAAAGCTTGGATTTTTTAGGTTCAAACTGGCCACCTTTACTGAGACTTCCCTCCACCTCAGGCCCTCTGGCAGATCCACCTTCTGCTAAGTTAGAGTCCTGGAAGATCGTAAGAGCTGTGTGCTCCCTCCCATTACAAAGACTATGGGCACTAGATTGCTGGTCCAATTAAGAAAGCTTCTTTATACAGGGCATAGGTGACAAAAAACTAGACTTCCTAATCCAGTAGAATATTTAACTAGGGATGCACCCAATCCACTATGTTGGGATTGGGCCGAATTTTTAATCCTTCCTGAAAGATTTGACCAAATCGGAACCCTAATTTGCATAAGGATAGGGACGGGGTAAAAAGAACTGTGCACGGTTTGTGTGAAGTCATGAGGTCTTAGGGATTCAGATTCTGTTCAGTCAGCCTGAATCCTATGAAAAAAGCTTGAATCCTGAATTTGGTGCATCCCTATAATTAACCCTTTGGATCTATAAAACTTTTTTATGAATTGAGTGGTGCCTGCCTGTCACAGCCAATGTCTGCCTTATAACTTGTGCTCCATATAGTGAGGGTGGCAGGTGATTTACAGTTGTTTTGAACACTGCAGACCCCTTGAGAACACCATATGCTTCAATTCACAGGGATTTTCTCAATCCTTCCCATTTCCTCTCTTCCTCCCAAACAATCACTTTTTCACATCTGTCTTGTTACTGTTCCTACTGCCAATCTTGTAGTTGCTGATCCTGTGTCTGTATTATACTCTGTATTATAGTAAATCCTAGGGTTACCACTAGGCTATTATTTCACCAGCCTAGCCAGTAAAATACCAGGTGGGTGTTACAAATTTACTGGCAATGTAACTGGGATATATCCAACCTACAACCCTCCAGCTTCGGTATTGTCTGTGGATGGGATCTTCGGAGTTGCAGTTCAACAACAGCTAGTGAATGTTCAATGAATAGGATGTCCTATGTCTACATGTTTGCCACTGAGATGCCAGCGACCCAGGCCCCACATTAAAACTGTCACTGCGTGCAAGGTGACAATCATAGCATTTTCTCCTAATGTCATTCCCATGGCAAGATGCACAGAAGGGGGAGAGTTAGTCATGAGATTCTATTTCTGATTCTTGGTTAGTAAAGAATTGTTTTGAGCTTGCTATATCTGATGTAAAGTTCATCGCCCATTATTCTCTCTCACTGTCATGGAGTTTTAACTGCCTCTCTCTAAACCAATGCAGGGACTGGGCTCTGAGAGATATGGATAGGCCCCAGCAGTGAAGGGGTCAGCACTGCAGCATGTCAACGTGTCACGGGAGAAGAGATATGACGCTGACGCACTCCATTTAGTAGCAGATAGATAGCCATTCCGATTTACTGCAGACGCCAGGAAAAACCTTCGGTTATTACCTGATGATCTCATAGTCCTGTTGCTTTGGGTCATAGCCGCAGCACGGTGGTAGCCAGAGACTCATAAACCTCTTCCTAACAGATCAATGCTGAATTCTCAGCCCCATGTAACCATGACACACACAAATACACAAACTGATGGTGACACGCAGAGACCTATTACTTGCCGAATCATAACCCGCTAGGTCTGTGTTCCAGGCATATCCTTCCAGCTGTTCCTGTACTACATCTCTCAGCCTCCTTTATTAAACTTGGGAGTTGTAGTTTAACAACTGCTGAAAGGCCAGTGATCACCATCTTTATTATGCAGTAACTCAGAGTCTCAGTACTGCGGGCAGAAGCACTCCTTCTTGGCAGCTGCTGGCACAGGTACATATTAGTGAGCATTATTTTGGCTGCTGCTTCTACAGGTAAACAGATGATTAGGGGCAATATGATGGATTATTTTGGCTGCCGCTATCATAGGTACACATTGGGGGTAACATTATGATGGATGTTTTGGCTTATGCTGGCACAGGTACAGATTGGGGGCTTGGTGGCAATCTGAGGGATTGACCACCATTGGCACAGGTACAAATGAGGGCAATATGAATGGTAAGGTGGGAAATGGTAATGAAGGGGGCACTGACTAAAGCCCTTGCCTAGGGTGCCAAAATATCTTGGCCCAGCCCTGGGACATAGTTATGGAAGCAATATGAGTACATATAACCAATGTCTCTTCTGTCTTTCAGTGATATGTAGCTTCCGTGGATCTGTACCCCAGGGCTTGACTCTGGAACTGGGGGAGACCGTTCAAATCCTGGAGAAATGTGAAGGTAAGAGAGTTTTTGTTTGTTTGAATGCTCATTTAGGGGCTTATGTAAAAACAGGAGCATAGTTTGCACCAGGTTTAATAACCCAAAACCCATCATATTATATTCCAAGCAACTGGGCAGTAAATGCTACCTGCTTATGGGTTGCTATAGGATACTAGCACTGGTGCACCTTTGCTCCAGTTACTTTGTTTGTGTGGAACAAATATGGGGCAATTGTGTAAGACGGCAACATTGATATCTTGTCACAAATCAAAATTTGGACCTACCAGGTCTAAAATTTGATGTCTCTTATTATGTTCAATAGTCACTTTCTCTTTTTCTTTCATTGGTATAATATTTTTTACTGTTATTATTCATTTTCTATGTCCTAATTAAGCTAATTATTGTCTTTCTTTAGCCTTGGGGTGTGTTTAAACATGCTTCATTGGACTCCAATGGCTTCTTTATGATTGGCACATTTGGTTGCTCCACCCACTCATTTCCCATTGTACTCGGTGTTTAACCTATGACTAATTTTTCCTGGTAGACACGAAACACATCAGGCCTTTACTTTTACTTTCCAACAATTTTTATTGACAAAAGGATAGACATTACAATCATGTACATTGAGCTAAAGAAGCTCAGTTGGTATACAGTATAAATCACAATAAGTAGCACATGAGTCTGCAGCAGATGTAAGTTTGTGCAGATATCATAACAGTTACACTACTATCCAAAGTCATTCACAATGAACAAAAAAAAAACACAAAACACACACCAGATATAAAAAAGAAAGGAAATAAATGAATAAATAAAATTACACATGTACTGACCCCATTGATTATATGCCTCAGACATGCATCAAATTCTCTCACTAATGCTATATGTAGAGCAGAGCATGAAATAGCAAGTAACAAAACATGTATCTAGATAGAGCTGATTCGGCAGGCCTTTACTTTTAATTATGGAAAATAAAATGTGATTTTTTTTTTAACTTCTACAATCCGGCTCCTGTTTCTCTACTTGACTTGTCCTTTTGATGTCTATTAAGGCTGATGCTGAATGCACAATAAGAATGATATACAGTATGTTGCCATAAAGTGGAACGGGTTGGGGCGACCTGCATGGCAAATGTTTAAGCAAACAGCACGTGGATGCCTTGGGTGCATTCCATTAACCTGCTTTCCATTAACTAATGCTGTAATCACGTGTTTGTGTATACATGAACTGTAAATAGAGATTGTGACAATACCATCCATATTTACTGTTTGAAAATAATTTATCTGATATACGTCCGGTTGTTCTGCATCTTGGGCAGCAGATGAGACTCCCCTGCCGTGGGACAGACGTGGATTTACTGCATCAAATATTCTAGGCCACTGGCGATGGATGTTAATCACACTGTGCCATTCTGTGCCACTGTCACCCCTGCTGACAGTCAGTGACCATCCTGGCACTCTCAGATTTCTCTTTGTATAATTCACTTTTAAGTGTCTGAGTGTGTCCTTGTCATCTGTCACACCTTGATGACATCCCAATGTCACCGGGATGCAGCGTCTTCCAGCAGTGCTTCTCACAGGGCCTGACAGAATGAGTTAGCCGCCAAGGCAGCTCCAACATCAAAGGCTAATCTCACCTCGAGAGAGCGAGAGAGAGAAAGAGGGAGATAAAGCTCTCAAACTAGAATGATAAATTTAGGTCTGAGTGCAGCCTGTACCCTGCCAAGTACTAACTGGTTGCTCTTTCCTTGGAACTCTGTATTGCCAGAGCCAATTACATTGCCATAGAAATGACTGGATGTATAAAGGGGAAATAAAATAAAGTTTATTCTGTAAAATGTCATAGGAATGTTACTTTTTTAACAAAGTCTCCCTTTGCTTCTAGGCTGGTACAGAGGAGCTTCCTTTAGGAATCCAAGCATAAAGGTAAGACATAACATAGAAACCCAGGGGCTTAACTACAGAGGAAGCAGACCCTGCAGCTGCATGGGGGGCCCAGGAGCTATATGAGCCCCATTCATATAAAAGTTCAATAAATATTGGTAAAACACATCAACCTCATGACTTTTTGGGGGCCTGAAAAATAATTTGCTGTGGGCCCAGTAATGTCTAGTTACACCACTATATAAACCAGTTCTTCCTGTGTAAGAGCATGGGAAAGGGGCATTTGAAGTGTACGAGTTACCATCAATGTAATGCGTTTCAACATACCCACTGTTTTTTCTAGTAGCATAGGGCTTATGCTGAACATTTGTTAGTTTGTCTATAGTTTTAACTGTGACATATCTATGTTTCTGGCACTAAACAGGGTAAAATCTGAAACTAATAAAAGCGCTGATTTCTACTTCCTGTTCTTCCGAGTACAATCAAAGCAAATCAGCAATTTGTTACGAAGCCCTAGGTATAACGAGCTGCACCTTATCTCAAAGCCTAAAAAAGGCAGCTATTGGGGAGAAGAGGGGGGTTTGTTTATACAAGAGCTGTTCAGTGGATTGTTGATTTGTTTTGATAGTGCTCGCATGAATCAAAAGTAGTATAACTTTAAAGCAATACTGACACGTTCCTATAAAAAACAAAGGTACCTTTGTCTAAAGATGCTTCTTGCACTTCTGTGTAGTTGAGCTTGGCACCACTGCATCCATTCCATCTCTTTTAAAGAGCTGTACTGCAAGTGTGTCTGTTGACACAGGGAAACCCTAGAGCTGCCTCTACCTTCAAGGTTGCAATATTTCCAAGGTTCCTTTTGTGCGCTGCATCAATAGATGCGGCATACTTTCACCCAGTGAATAACATGCAAATACCAATAAGAAAAATGATGCAATCCCACTCTGGGAAACTCTGAACATAGTTGCATCTGATTCTTCAAAAAAAACACTTGCAATTGACAATTTTGACTCATTGGGTGCGACTGTAGTGGGTGTAGGGATGCCACCTTTTAGCCCTGTGTAGACTGGGAAGGGGGAGGGGTCGTGATGTGGAGGGGCAGGGCAGTGATGCTGTGGGGACGGACAGTGATGTGGGGGGTGGGGCTATGATGCAGCGGTCGACAATTGGCTGATCGCCGTGTCAATCACAGGGAATCCTGCCCACTTTTCCTAATTTGGAAAAGTGGGCAGGCAGTTTTGACCCGGGCAGCCCTTCAAAATACCAGGCTGTCCGGGTTGAAACCGGACAGGTGGCAACCCTAAGTGGGTGCTACTCTGCAATTGGCCTCAATGCTGTGAGCTTCCAGTAGCCTAAGATCATGGGCAAGCGTGCTGAGGAGACCTATGGAACAGACTGGTTTTGTTCATAAAAAGTGGACAGGCACAAGAATGGCGGCTAATCCTCTGCCTCCCAGGCCAACTTTGTTTTTCTGTCATAATAAAACTCATCAAAATCCTTCAATCATCCCCATTTTCTTGACTTCTTTCCCTTCAGTCCATTCCTGTCTACCACTCACAATTCTGTATCCACCAAGTTTCCTCATGGGCAGCTAGAGCCATGCTATGTCATTGTTAGGGCTGACATGGAGCTGATGTATGCTGCCTCTTCTGTGTCACTGAGCCGTGTGAATCACCATGCCACGCCTGCACCCAGCTGTACATTTGCATAAGAAATTGCCCGCTCATTAACAGTTCATTAGTGCTGGTGAAAGCTGTGATTCTATAAAAAGGAGCCAGGGAAGAGCCCTGCAGTGCAGATTGTAGCAGAGTGCTGTCCCAGTGCTATATACTGTATCAGCGCTGATTGGTGTCATTCCTACTCTGAGGGACAGAGTTGAAATCCTTAGGGGTCATTTACTTGAACCTCGGACAGAAGTGTAAAGCACACACATTGATGGACAGGAACTTGGTTGCAAGTCTTGTTCTGTCTCTCTAAGCACCAATTATTAGGGATGCACCGAATCCAGGATTCTGCCTTTTTCAGCAGGATTCAGCCAAATCCAGGTGCCGAGTTGATCCGTATGCTTAATATCATGTAGGGACCCATAGGGTTAATGTGCCCCTATGTCTTTAAATCCCTACACTTTCTGATCTCCCTAGTTGCTGGGCAGATGCCCATTTAGCTAGTTGTAATTTGCATAGTAGTATTATTGGCCAAGAGGTGCTGTGACCACTTCCTGTCACACTTTGGTATAGTGAGTGAGAAGGGGTGGATCATTCTCTTTGGCTGCTGGTTGCTGATCCAGCTGGATGTTTCCAGGGAGCCTGGGTACAGCAAGACCCAGTAAAGCCACATTGGCCTAAAGGGACCTGAACCTCTAGAGAAAGATACGTTGGGGAGCAGGGACCCTGTGAATGAGTCCAGCTAGAGATAGGATACTACCTGTAATAGTACTCACTAGGAGAGTAAGATAGGTAGGTTAATTAGCAAGAGTATCTTGGCTCCAACTAGGAGGGACAGCAAGGAAGTAGCTCTCCCCTCAGGCAAGACTGGCCTGTATATAGGGACACAGCCTAATAGGGAATTAGGGCTAATGAGTTTCATGATCCCCTGTGTGAGGATCCAGTCACGGTGCTGAGATCCCGAGGGTGTATCTATCCAGGTGTAATGCTATCACCTCAGGGAGTTCCACTGTGCTGTCTCTGGGGGACATGTTGGATTCTGTTTGGGATTCATGATTTCACAAAGTATTTGAGATTCGGCTGAATCTTTCATGAAGGATTTGGGAATCCCAAAATAGTGGATTCTGTGCCCTACTACTAACAGTGTGCAAAGAGTTTCACCTCTTTCTTTATTTGTGTTGGCGCTGAGCTGCACATGGTTCAGATTGCAGATTGCACCATGTAATGTCTATACACAAGTGCTATGGTGTATGTAGTTCCAGAGGCTCTCCAATTTTGTGACCCTTACCACTCCTGCACTTGTGCCTAGCCCTTGACAAATAAGCCCTCAAGTCTTGTAGTCAGGGATGTGACCCTAGATTTGAGTTACAATGAATTATCCCTCGCCTTTTAATTACAAGTGCATTCAAATTATATTAGCTATAACTATATACATGATAGTCACTATTAAAAGGCATCATGATGACCCACCCTAAACTGTATGGTCAACTATTTTTTGGACTAGACCAATGGATGAAGACAAAAAAAAGTATATGCATACCGGGGGGAGCTGGTCCTGGCATAAATGCGCTTATGATGTATATTAATCTATATTTAGATACATGGAGCAGTAAACATTTCTAGGTCTATAAAGAGGGTCATACACTAATTCATACACTAATTCACAGGGTTCAAGTGACACATCAAGTATGAAATGATACATTTATATCAGCTTAAGGCTGGCTGACAAATGTAGAGATATGTATAGTTACCCTTAAATTGATGCCCCTGACTTCCTGCAATGCCTGGGTCCCCAACATCTCCCCAATTTAGTTTTTTTGGAAATCATATCTAAAACCTGAATATTTCAACATGCAATTTCATGTTGTTTGGCTCCATTGTTCCAGTGCAGTACACTCTGACCTACTTAATCTTTCATGTGAAGGAAGCCGTAAGATGTAATGTAATTAAGTGTACTAATTTGTTTAAAGTGTCCATATATATATATATATATATATAGTTTCTTCCTGAAGACGGCTCGAGTAGAGGAGCTGAAACGTTGAAATAAACTTTTTTTTGTGTTTATTTGAAGTCCTTGGAGTGCGGTTTGTGATTATTGATATTATATATATATATATATATATCTATATATATATATATATATATATATATATATATATATATATATATATATATATATATATTCCAGTGGCTGACAGTTTGCTCTCCTTACCATGTGTCTATAGAAGATTCATTTGGAAGGGGGGTAGCATTTTCTTTTTGCTATTCTATGTATAATAGTAGTTTAGCAGATCTAGTGGGTTAGTGAGCTGAAACACAGCTCTTTGTTGCTCTCTATAGAATAAATATGTGAAGCTCTATCACCTTTTGCTGATAGAGAAAGTTAATGTGCCTTCATATAAAGGCTTTAATTGAATTGTGCAATTAGCAAGGTGTTTAGGGAAGGGATATAGTCCTCGCTACCCTCTGGGCATTTGTACTTGGTAACAGCTGGAGGGCTGTTTTTTTGGCTTCCCAATTTAATCTCTTACCGTAAGCCCTGCTCAGTTTTTGTGGCTTTTTTTTGTCGTACCATGTATAAATGGATGATGCTTATACATTATTAATTCATGTATCACAGTCCACACACACACACACATATACCCCCATCTACCGTCTGCACACTCTTCTATGTTTCTGTGCCTATCCACTAGATGGTCACTGCCCAGAGTCTGTGTTAAACAGAAGATTTTGTGTGTTGCTGATAAATATAGTCTAGGAACATTACTGGGGGTCTTCATTTAGTAATTCAGGTTTTTGTAAGTTTTTGCAATTGTTTGCCTGTAAATACTTCCATTCTCCTAGGCACGAATGGTGACTCCAGCAAACAAAAAAGCAGACTGAGGCTTGACTAGAGTATGATTCTATTCTGATACTATTCATAAATACTCTCCAATCACAGATCTTTTGGTGAAAAAGGCCGCAGCTCCTTTTATTAAATAACAGTTGCATTCACTTATTCTTATTTAACTCCCAAAAACATACCAGCATGAAATAATACTGCATAACACTTTGACATTTTGGGGTAAAAACAATAGCTGCTGAAGGCTGCACATAACATTTAACAATGTTTACAATAACTTCCCAAACCCTTCTTAGTCAGAACCCATTAACCAGCCGAAGGCTTAGACTCCGTCACCTGTTTCCTCACTTACGGTGCCTCCTTGCCCCCTAAGTCTCGCCCCAGGCCTATCCAACCAACCTCAATGTACCTTCCAGCCCCCTTTTTGGCTACCCAGTAGGGCAGCACCATTATGCTACTGCTGCGATGTAACCATCCACCCCCCCATCTCTATAGGGCGGGAGGGAGGGATGTTGTATCTCCTGTGCCAACTACAGGTAATATCCCGCACTTTTCACCCCTATTTAAAGGTTAAGCCCTACCCCCTTTACTCCACACTACAACTCCCACAATGCCTGTTACCACTTCACCCTTTCTTTCCTCTACTCTCCCCTCAGTCGTGTGCCCCTTCAACTCCACCTGTCCCAGGCTCGCTATATGGGCTTCTAGATATTTATTGGTGGAAGTTTGTTTTTTTGCTTGTCATTCTGTTATTCATCCTTTATTCTGTCATTTTAAGCCAATGCCTGGTCGCTGGGTTCACTGTGTCAGTCGAGCAGACGGCAGCTTTAACACCACACTGGGGAGCCAGTAAGCAAAAAGTTAAATACTGTAAACCACAAATGAAGGTCAAGGGCTAAAGAGCTTAGAGTGTTATTTTCTACATATCGGAAAGTTTAAATGTTCCCTTTAGATCTGCCTTCCTGAGACGCAGGGTTTTTGGAGAGCATACAAACTGCAATCAGCTGAATTTAGGGGTCATTGACGTATTAGAATGCAGTGTACAAAATGCAAAAATGTATAATTTTGTGCACATTGCACGCTGCATTCTGTTTTCTTCAATTTGCGGCATATATGTGCTCTCCACCTCTAAGAGAAGAGAGAAATGCAGAAATACAGCCCTGCCTGCAGTCAGTGGTTCTGTTTAGGGGTGGGAGGGGTAAGGCACTTAGGTGTCCTTCACAATGGGACCCTGCACTTAGCTGCTGTATAACACACTGTGAGGAGAGGGCTGGCCTGCACATGCAGTTGTGCTTTGCAACTTGGCCACATTTTTTTTTCTGGTGTAAGTTGCAGCTCAGTGGGAATTATACATAAGCACTACGGGGGCACATTCTAGGGGTAGGCAGACGAGACATGTGCCTTGGGCAAAACTGTGGGGGCACTACAGCTTTAGTCACATGTTTCTCCTGCTCCACCAACCTTGTGAATATTGTGCAACTAGAGCTGGATTGAAGCATCGGCATGTATGGCTGCAGCAACAGGGGGAGGAGGGAGTAACATACCTCCCAACTGTCCCGTTTTTTGTGGGACAGTCCAGATTTTGACAGCTCAACCCTCAGTCCCAACTTATATTGGATCTCCTGCACTGAAAAGCCAGAAAAAATATACTGTATATACTCGAGTATAAGCCGACCCGAGTATAAGCCGAGGTACCTAATTTTACCTACGAAAACTGGGAAAACGTATTGACTCTAGTATAAGCCTAGACACAACTACAGCCCTGTCTCCCAGCAGCGCACATTCTGCCAAAGCGACTGCCCAGCGATCAACCGGACTTCTTTGCAAAGTTGATGGTGACAGAGAATTGCCAAACGTATTACTGTGTGCATTGTCCCACTGTCCCACTACCATGTGCAGAGGGTGCTGTGTGATATTGCCATCACTGTTAATCTTTCGTATAACCAACAGAGGGCGCTGTGTGATATTGCCATCACTGTTAATCCTTCATATAACCAACAGAGGGCGCTGTGTGATATTGCAGTCACTGTTATTCTTTCATATAACCAACAGAGGGCGTACTGTTATTCTTTCATATAACCAACAGAGGGCATTGTGGGATATTGCAGTCTCTCCCCAAGTGAACTGTTGGTATAGGAATGATTAAAAGTGACTGCAATCTCAGCTACTGCCCGCTGACCCGAGTATAAGCCGAGGTAGACTTTTTCAGCACATTTTGGATGCTGAAAAACTCGGCTTATACGGTACAACGTTTCTAAAACTTAATTGGCTTTTGGCAGAGAGACCAGAATAGTGGCAGATGCACATGGATACTTTTGCAACAATTTAAGATAAGCAAAGAAATAATTGTAACAATTTAAGATAAGCAGATCTCTTGTGGAAACTGTGACTTGCAGCTTAAAGGGCAATTCACCTTCACTAGCAAAAAGGTAATAACAAATAAAAACCACAGAAATGTGTTTAAACTTTCATAACCTGCCAAAGTTTGCAAAATCATTGTAATTAGGGGGTTGGCCACAAAAATGGGCATGGTCAAAAAAGTTTTGCCGTGGCAAATATTTTTGTCCCTCTTTCTATTTCCAAAATGTTGGGAGGTATGCAGTCGTGTGGGACAACAGGTTGGCTACAGGGGGTAAGATGTTGTTGGTGAACAGGGACAGTCAAGTAGGGGCCTTTGACTTGGGCACCCCTTAGTGCTCTTGCACTTCAGCCCAGGGAGTTTTTAAATTACTCCTATGGTCTCCAAAATATCCTTGATTTGATATATCCACTCGGGCAGGAACCACATTGATCCATGGCTATAAATCTCTATTAACAGGTCTGTATTGAAACCCAACTGATCAAATCTATGCTTTGGTCACTGAACAACTTGATCAGCCCAATTTAGTGATTTGCCAGGCAAATTGGCACTGATCTTAAAAATCTAAAAGGCCATGCTGGGTTAGTAACTTGTAGAATGAAAACTCATAAAAAGAAGCAGCGGATTGTTATTTTCCCTTGCCTCAGGACATATTTATTTTTAGTGGCCCCTTACTTTTAAGATGAGGACAAGGAGTCACTTGATCAAGCTTGAATTTGGATGCACTGAACACAGAATGTTTGTAATTGGCCGGATCCCAAATCCCACACAAAAGATCTGGCTGAATGCCGAACTGAATGAGAAGCCTAATGTGCATATTTGCAGGTCTGATCTACTCTACATCTCTGGGATTGTCTCAGTCAAGTTCCTGACTGGGATAATTCTTTGGCTCTAGTGGCCTCATTTGCCAATCTGCTACAAAGGCCATTACGTATTCCTCTGTACAACAGCCTGAAGCGTTATCTTACTGCTCTTCTTAGGGGACACTTATTATCTTAACTGTCCCAATTACTAGCATTCTCACCAGCAGTAATAGGGCCACAAGTGATGTCATTTGTCAGGGACACATCACACACACAGTCTAAAGGGCTCTAGGTATCTGCTACAGTATTCTTAATTGGCTTGAACCACATTCTGATAAATAGACAACCAAATCCTCGTAAAGGATGAAGTTACATAAAAGTCCATACAACAGTATTACTACCAACAGGGTGTTTGTTCTTTAAAGGAGAAGGAAAGCTACCACAGCAGTTTATTGCCAATAGATTAGCCACAATAGTGCAAGCTGTAACACTATATTTATTCTGCAGAATGCTTTACCAGACCTGAGTAAACAGCTCTAGAAGCTCGATCTGGTTGTTTAGGACAGCAGCTGCAGTATTAGCTTGGTGTGACATCACTTCCTGCCTGAGTCTCTCCCTGCTCACTCATAGCTCTGGGCTCATATTACAGCAGGGAGGGAGGGGGAGAGGGAGAGAGGACAGACTGAGCATGCTCAAGTCCTAGCCCTGGAGGTTTATGCTGAAAACAGGAAGTCTGATACAGAAGTCCATGTAAACACAGTAGAAGGAAATAACTGCATTGTTTCTTTTGACAGAGGACTCAGAGCAGCATTACTTTGAGGGTTTTTTGTGTATTTATTTATACATTTCTGATAAAGCTTTCCTTCTCCTTTAAGGCAATAATTCCCTTTTAAAAACAGCAGTATAAATGGCCGCATGAAGGCAGTTCGGGGAGTTTAGTCGGCCCGAAGAAGAGGAGATTTGTTGCCCGGCAACTAATCTCCCCAAATCTGCCCGTGTGTCTCTGCCCTTAAACTGTTCTCCCAAGAGATTTGCTTATCTTAAATAGTTACAATTGTTTCTTTGCTTATCTTAAATTGTTACAAAAGTATCTAAGTGCAGCTGCTGACTGTTCGGGGCTCTCTGCCAAAAGCCTCTTATTTTAATTAAGTTTCAGAAACTTTGTATCTTTTTCTGGCGTCAGTGCAGGAGATCAAGAGAAACCCGGGACTGTGGGCTAAGCTGTCAAAATCAGGACTGTCCCGCAGAAACCGGGACAGTTGGAGGTATGCTGCTTATGTACAGGAGTTAAGTTAACCTTTAGTATAAAATAGATATAGATACTAGAGAGTGATATTCTGAGAGATTTTGCAATTGGTTTTCATTCATTTTTATTATTTGTGGTTTTGAAGTTGTTTAGCTTTTTATTCAGCAGCTCTCCAGCAATTTCAGCAGTCTGGAAACTAGGATCCAAATTACCCTAGCAACCATGCATTGCTTTCAATAAGACATTGGAATACAAATAGGAGAGGGCCTGAATAGAAAGACAAATCATAAAAAGTAGCAATAATAATATCATATAGTTTTACAGAGCATTTGTTTTTAGATGGGGTCAGTGACCCCATTTGAAAGCTGGAAACAATAATAAGATAAAGGCAAATAATTTAAAAAAGAAATCATGATGACCAGTTGAAAAGTTGCTTAGAATTAGCCATTCTATAACATACTTAAAGTTAACTTAAAGGTGAAACACTCCTTTAACTACCAATTTCTTTGATATGTGAATGCAGTACAGTGTGGCTGCAGTGTTGCATACATTAACCCTTAAGAATGGTTTGCTTGATGGGTTGTGAGTATAAAAAGAAGGAGACTTATATTATGTTGCTGCAGCCAAAGTGACCTCTCTATGTATCAATAGGACTGTTCTTTCTGCATGTTAAGTGGCTTGGTGGGTGTCAGGGAGTAAAGGGTGCCTGGTTGGGGTCCCCAGTGCACAGTGTCATTGCATGCATGTAAACTGATAATGTTTTCTGAGGTTTAGGGATGGTGGGACCTTAAAGGAACAGTAACATCAAAAAATGAAAGTGTTTTAAAGTAATAAAAATATAATGTAGTGTTGTCCTGCACTGTTAAAGCTGCTGTATTTGCTTCATGAACACTACTATTGTTTATATAAATAAGCTGTTGTTTAGCAATGGGGCAGCCATTCAAAGGAGAAAAGGTTCAGGTAACACAGCAGATAAGCTCTGTAGAACATAATGGTGTTATCTGTTATCCACTATTTAACCTGTGCCATATAGCCCTTTTTAAATTTCCTCCATTGCTACACAACAGCTTGTTTATATGAACTAGAGTAGAGTTTTTGAAGCAAACAGATCATTTTTACCAGTGCAGAGCAACAGTTCATGATATTTTCATTACTTAATTTTTTTGTGTTACTGTTCCTTTAAAAGGGGCCCAGTAACTTGAAGTCATGGCACTGTGTGCCAGTGTAATTTTTCACTGTTCCTGTGTAGTGATTCTCCGTATGTTTGTGCCCTATGAATAAATAAACACATCTAAGGGAAGCTGTACACTGGGACAAAGGGAATGCAGGAAGGATCAGTGAGGGAAATCGGGGAGATATTGGGAAGAAGGTGGAACACAGTAGCAAGCTACAGGAAGAGAGTGGAGTCAATATGAATGATAAGAAAGGGGAGTGTGAGAAAAACAGGATGAATGGAAAGACAAAGAAAGAGTAGGACTGGAGAAATAGGAGGGTGGAAGCAATACAGGGTGAGAGGGAGGGGGCGCATGGGTACCATGAACAATGGTGGCATTATTAGCCATTCATTGCTGCTTCTCTCTTCCCATCTCCATAGAAACATTGAAAGGATGCTAGTGACCCTGTACAGAGAGACAGGTGAACCTCACGTAGGGACCAGTGGCTCTGTGGTATTCCTTAGGGCCCATTCATGGTGCTGCTGTGACCTCCTGCAGCCGGAGCTTAGCCAGGATAAGATCACCATTAATCCCGCGTGGCAGGGTCAGACTTGCCTTGTGAGGAGGAATAATGTGACGTCTGCCACTGGGTCTACATAGGGCATTATATGCTCTTAATGGTGGTGACAAACATACTCACAGGAGATCACAGATATGTGGTACTTATTTGTCACTGTAGAATTTATTTTCTTGCACAGAAAATTGGTCCGACTACCTGCACCAGGGATGGGCAACCTCCAGATCATGTTAAATTGCAACTCTTAGCATCCCCCTATTAAACCAACGCAATAACCTTAGCAGCCAATTAGCAGGTAGCACTTGGTTAGCAAACATTTTTTTCTATTGGTGTTAACTGGAGCAAACCTTGCACATGCTACTACATTTTTTCAATATATATATATATATATAGGAAACAGTGCCCTGTCTTTCTGAAAAACGTATAGAGAGGTGACTGCCCTGGGCCCTATAAACGATAGGGTAAGTAGGGGGCAGCAGGTATAGCAGAGCAAGATGGTGAAAGAAGGGCAAAGTGTGCCCCTTCAGTTATTGTTGAAGAACAATTGCTGACACCCACAGATAACTGTAAAGCCTAGGCATCTCACTTAAAGAAATAGGTTCCCCTCAGCATATGTATAGCACTTCCAGCATGAGCCCATAAGCAGTGCCTGGTTTGTATGTGTAACAATATGGGATAAAGCATATTCAGCTTGGTACCTACGTTCCCAATTATTATATTATATATAGCTCACTAAACAGAAGTGTATGTATCCACAACACAGCAGAGTAGTGAATATACTCATCAATGAACAGGGATTGTATACAGGTGTATATATACACATATCACTGAGCAGGAGGTTGTCACTGGAGAGGGGATTATATACACTACACTTGACAGCAACCAACTCACAGTAGGAATGAGTGGGAAGGGAAAAGGGAAGGGAAATGTATGCTTATGACTAAACTGGAGGGCCCCAGAGATAATAGCTCAAGAGGCTATGCACTGTATTATTCAAAAGGATGGAAACATGGGTGTTGGGAATTGCAGATCAGACTTTGTTTCCTGAACATGTAGTGGGTGGTTATATTCACATGACTGGGTTAGAGATTTGCACATCATTATTTATGTAGTGTTTGGTTCTGAAAGACTAGAAAAACAGCATCTACATAAAAAAGGCACTCACTAATTATTACCTATGAAAAATCTTTACTCAGAAAGTGCTCTTGGCTTTAAAACACTTGAAAGTTTAGCACGTACATCACACAACTGTTATAATACACTTCAATCCCTCCAATTCAAAAGTTCACACAAGCTGAGATTGCCTTTAAATAACTAACACAGTTACAGACTACCCCCCCCCCCCCTTGGGGAGCCAAATCAGAGGCGGTTTGGGTTTTGGAGACTAAACCTGCTTTTAACTGTGGGGATTTTCCAGTAGCTCCTTCCCAGGTTAATATTTTAGGTATCAAATTTGGGAGGGGTGATGAAGAAAAACTGGTTACTGCTACGTCAAGAGATCGAAATCATGGAGACTGACTTATAAAGAAAGAATTGCTGTTTTAAAGACTATTGATTTCGATCTTTCTTTACATTTTGTATGTGTTTCTTTTACCAGAAGCCTTGCATGCCCGGATGTACAGCCTCTTCTTTCAAATGCTTTGGGGAGCAGGCTGAATCCTGTAAAGAGGGGGATACCATTCCTGCTGAAGCAAGAGGGGGGTCTGAGTATTATATGTCCCATGTTGTTCTTTGGTATTATTTTTCTAAAGTTTAACTTAGGCTGCCTAAAAAGTTCTTTGATATTTCTTGGCTGGCTTTACAGGGCAAGCTTTTTGTTAAGGGCAATCCAGTTGCCTGAATGTGGTGGATAGGAACTCCTCATGGAACTGCAGGGAGGCCGAGACGGAACATTTTTTGATGGAATGTCCAATGACAAAAGCTTTTAATGATCAAGTCAGTAGGAAACTGAGATTAGTTTTTTGAGTAATTTATGTTTCTCTGAAACTGAATACTGAGTCAGGACTGTCTGCGTAATACAGAAACACTGTATATCATAATTGCAATATTCCGGTATTATTTGTGGCATTTACGTTGTAAAAAATCAACAGGGCCAAGATGACGATTTGTATATATTGCTAATGCTGTGATAAGTGAAAAATTTTTTATTAAGGCCATTAAAATCTCTAAGGGAAATCTTAGTTTCTGGGAAAATGATAATACTGTATCTCCTTCTGATGTTTCATTCTGATGATATAATGTTCTAATTGTCTTTGTGTTTCTGTATTTATATAAAATTTATTTTAATAAAGAACCCCCCCCCCCCTTAGGTTGAAGAAAAATTGTGCTGTAAAGTATGTTTGCAGCAAATTTTAGTTATAGGGAAATTTCCCCTTGAAAGTCACTAGCAATGATAATCTCTACAGTAATTTTATGTACCATGAGCACATTAATATAAATAATCAAAACCATGTTCTGTGTCATTATCAAATTCAGCCAGCTTGTAGATGCCAAGCCTAGCCACCAGTCTTCCAATCAGGATTTCTTTCTACAAGTGCCTCTTAGTGATAACATGGACAGCTAACTGACATTTAGGGAGTTTCTCTATAAATCTGGTTCTTCATAATACCACAAACTGCTCCAAACGTATTTATTTCTAACATGTCAATATTCTTTCTTTAGGGAATCTTTCCAACAAACATCATACATTTGAAGAAGGCTACAGTAAGCAACAGAGGGTGAGTATATGATATGAACACCCAACATTGGCCATTTCATATGCTGGATGTAGAACATACGGGCTTCAGACTGAAGGCTCACTCACAGGGATCCACACGTATTCTGTCAATTTCACATAAAATTAGGGCCCTATCTGAATGGGAAAAATTACATAAATGAGGGATGTCCCACCTGCAGCCTTATAGTTGTTATTAAACTACATATTAATCATCTCAACTGTTGATAAGATGTTTATATCTGCAGTTTATAAAAAAAAAAACAGGAGGACAACAGGTTGGATTTAAATATTGAAAATTTTAGGAATTCTTACATATAATGTGCCCTTTGTGCTATGCTTTTTTTACCCCGTGGGGCTCTTCTGACTGGGGGTCCTCTCCAGCACATTCCAAAAACCAGCCCTTCTAACAGGCAATGCCTTGACCCAACTTAGCACAACAGGTCTCTAGAGCAGAATCAGGTTTCAGGAGCTTCATGTCTAAAACTTGAAGGGTAGAGTATGCTTTAGGGCAGTGATCCCTGGCTAGTGGCTCGCAAGCACCATGTTGCTCAACAACACCTTGGATGTTTCTTCCAGTGGCCTCAAAGCATGTGTTTATTCCAGGCTTGGAGGAAAGTTTTGGTTGCATAAAAAACAGCATCTGGTAGGCTGCCAGTCCTCATATAGGCTACCAATAGTCAATCACAGCCCTTATTTGGCATCCCCAGTAACTTTTTTGCTTGTGTTGCTCCCCAGCTCTTTTTACATTTGAATGTGGCTCACAGGTAAGAAAGGTTGGGGATCCCTGCCTTAGGGGATTTGGGCAGGGTCTCCATCTGGGGGGTACAAGAGTACTGCAGTAAGCAAGATGGAAAAGTGTGATTTGCCAGTGACAAAGGCATTAAAAAGGGAGTGGCTGGAGTAGATCTGGGGTGTGCTATGTATGTGAAGTACTTGTTTTTTTTCATTGGGGCCCCATTTTACTCATTGGCAAGGTCTACCAGCCATGGGGCCCAGGTAAGCAGTGGGCTAATAATTGAGCCCCTGGAAGGAGGGTCCTGCTAACTTAATAATATTGGGCCCCATGATTACTTAAGGCAGCCCATGAAGAGGATGAGGATAAAATGAAGGTTAGTAAGACAGCAGTGTTTCAGGAGTGACATAAGAATGATTCTTTATAATGTAAAGGTAAAATGTGCACGTAGGTGTAAATTAGTTTTAATCATAGTACTGTAAGTTCCAGAAGGAAGACAGTAATCTTCTGGTATAAAAGTGAATACATTCTAAAGCTTAAGTTCAATCACTACATTCCCAGTTAAATTTTTAAAAGTTAAATGCATGATTGTGTTTTTTATGCTTTCTGACTTGCCCAAAGATCAGTGCAAGATCCAAGAACAAAGGAAGGGGCATATATAGTAACAGAAGCAAAGTTATACCTGTCCAGGAACCCATGGCAACCAATCAGCAGTTAGAGAGAGAAGTTAGAAATGTCTAATTCCAGTGAATTCTATATATAACACTGGACAGCACTGAGTTTGAATAATGAAAGCAAAAAAGTGATTGGTAGAAAACAAGCCCTGTTGCCTTGATTTGCAGTTCAGCTGTGTAATCTAACATATATCAATGTCTCTGTCATCTTCACTGCTTGGATTGCAGCCGTGGATCTGGGACGAGGTGGTTCTAAACCAAATGCTCAGTGACACGCACAATACATTCCTTGTCTGCAGCGCTTCAGATCAAGATCAAACATTTCCAATTTAACAACAAGAGACAGAGGGCAGGATTTCAGGCTCTGGCAACTTATTCTCCAGCCAAATGGGCTTGGGGAGGCTTCAGACATTGCTCTGTGTATTTTGGGTTTTGCTGCAGTATAAATAATTCACTTTGATACAGAGTGATCTGAAGGATAAGTTTATTGCATGTGCCTCAAGGTCCGAGCCACTTCTTCCAAACTGCACCCAGCTGCATACTGGGAAACTGCTGTCCCCCATAGACGAATTGCAGTCTTTGGGGCAATTTCTGTCTTTCTGAAGCTTTGTGATCCCTGCTGAGTTTTATTTTCCAGCCACGAGCCATTGCGGATTTTCACAATCATCAGGGGTCCTTTTAATTAATCTGCTCTTGACTTTGCCGCCTATCGGTACATTCAGGCAGATAGTGTAGTGTCACTGTATAGGCTTGTCTCATTCACTTCTGCAGTGCAACATGCCAGGAGCCTTCTAAAATATGCTAGGGATGCGTACATCTTCTATTAATTATAGAATGATTAATTATTAAAAGGAATGGAAACAGAGCCGGTTATTGGATAGGACATGGAGAGAAATGCGGGGGGGGGGCCCAACATCAGAGGATTCCCCTTAAGAAATACAGAAAAGTACAAAGGCATCTTATTACTAAGGTGTGATAAACGTTAAAGGGGTGGTTCACATTTAAGTTCACTTTTGCCATTCAATCGAATGGCCCATTTTAAGCAACTGGTCTTCATTATTTTCTTTAGTTTTTTAATTATTTTCCTTCTTCTGACTCTCTCCAGCTTTCAAATGAAATTCAAAAAATCTAGAAAACAAATGCTCTGTAAGGCTACAAATGTATTGTTATTGCTACTTTGTATTACTCTTTCTATTCAGACCCTCTCCTATTCATATTCCAGTCTCTTATTCATATCAGTGTATGGTTTCTAGGGTAATTTGGACCCTAGCGATGAGATTACTGAAACTGCAAACTGTAGAGCTGCTGAATAAAAAGCTAAATAACTCAAAAGCAATAAATAATTTAAAAAATGAAAACCAATGGCAAATTGTGTCAGAATATCACTCTCTACCCATACTTAAAGGGGTTCTTCACCTCTGAGATAACTTTTAGTATGATGTAGAGAGTGAGACACTTTGCAACTGGTCTTCATTTTTTATTATTTAAGGTTTTTGAATGATTTAGCTTTGTATTCAGCAGCTCTCCAGTTTGCAGTTTCAGCAATCTGGTTGCTAGGGTCCAAATAATCCCAACAACCATACATTGATTTGAAGAAGAGACTGAAATATGAATAGGAGAGGCCAGAATAGAAAGATGAGTAATAAAAGTGGCAATAAAGTTTGTAGCCTTACAGAGCATTCGTTTTTTTAAAAGGGGTCATTGACGCCCATTTGAAAGCTGCAAAGAGTCAGAAGAAAAAGGCAAATAATTATAAAACTATAAAAAAAAAATAATGAAGACCAATTGAAAAGTTGATTAGAATTGGTCATTCTATAACATACTAAAAGTTAACTTAAACTTAAAGGGATACTGTCATGGAGAGAAAAAATTTTTTCAAAATGAATCAGTTAATAGTGCTGCTCCAGCAGAATTCTGCAATGAAATCCATTTCTCAAAAGAGCAAACAGATTTTTTTTATATTCAATTTTGAAATCTGACATGGGGCTAGACATATTGTCAATTTCCCAGCTGCCCCAAGTCATGTGACTTGTGCTCTGATAAACTTCAATCACTCTTTACTGCTGTACTGCAAGTTGGACTGATATCACCCCCTCCCTTTTCCCCCCCAGCAGCCAAACAAAAGAACAATGGGAAGGTAACCAGATAACAGCTCCCTAACACAAGATAACAACTGCCTGGTAGATCTAAGAACAACACTCAATAGTAAAAACCCATGTCCCACTGAGACACATTCAGTTACATTGAGAAGGAAAAACAGCAGCCTGCCAGAAAGCATTTCTCTCCTAAAGTGCAGGCACAAGTCACATGACCAGGGGCAGCTGGGAAATTGACAAAATGTCTAGCCCCATGTCAGATTTCAAAATTGAATATAAAAAAATCTGTTTGCTCCTTTGAGAAATGGATTTCAGTGCAGAATTCTGCTGGAGTAGCACTATTAACTGATGCGTTTTGAAAACAACATGTTTTCTGATGACAGGATCCCTTTAAAGGTAACTCAAAAGTTAACCCCTGTAAAGGAGAATAACCCCTGTAAACAGAGTTGTTCACCCTCAAAGACAATAATGAATTTTTCTAAAATTTAAATTTGAAAAGGAAGTAGTTAATTAGTAGCAGCTCAGCGAGCCTTCTTGCTTAACTCTTACAATATGATACACTCAATGAAGCATTACTGAATTCTGTTACAGAACATCTGCTACAATATGATACATACGTTGCTGGTATTTCTTAGCTTTACTCTATTCTCCCTGACATAATGTGCTGAGAAATGCCACAACTCATATATCAAACCGGAACAGTTTAGCCAGTCATCAGGCTGAGCATATATGCAAAGGAGTAGGTATTTAACCCCATCTTTTCTTGCAAAATAGGTCTGCCATGATTAATGGAAATGGAAGATACTTACATACTGTATTTAGGGAAAAATATAGATTAGCAGCAATTTAAGTGCTTCCCAATTTGTATCAGGGTTTAGTTCTCCTTTAACAACTGAGATAAGTTTTGGGGAAGAGCTCTGTACTTCTGGAACTGAAAGAGCAACACCCTCAGCTGAAACTCCTTGCAGGGGCCCAAGGCTGTTCTTTATACTCTCTCCACGGAGCTAAATTCTGCTAATGAGTTTCCCCAGGGTAATATGGATATTTTTACAGTGGATATTTTTGCATGAATGCTACTTAAATCAAATGGATGTATACATTAGTTTGAAATGGAGCAGTTGACAATACAAAAATGTTGACACTTTCATACTATCAAACAATGTTTATTTTCTCAGATTTCAGCTTAAAGGAACAGTTCAGTTTAAAAACAAAAACTGGATAATAGGCAAAATAAAAAATGTTTCTAATATAGTTAGTTAGCCAAAAATGTAATCTACAAATGCTGGAGTGACTGGATATCTAACATAACAGAACAGAACACTTCTTCCTGCTTTTCAGCTCTCTAAAGTTAGTCAGTGACTTGAAGGGGGGCCACATGGGACATAACTGTTCAGGGAGTTTGCAATTGATCCTCAGCATTCAGCTCAGATTCAGAAGCAACAGTTATGACCCATGTGGCCTCCACTCAAGTAACTGATTGGTTTATGACCAATCAGTGGAAACCAAGAGAGCTGCAAACAGTACGTAGGGGCACATTTACTAAGCTCGAGTGAAGGATTAGAATGAAAAATACTTCGAATTTCGAAGTATTTTTTTGGCTACTTCGACCATCGAATTGGCTGCTTCGACCTTCGACTACGACTTCTAACTAAAAATCATTCAACTATTCGACCATTCGTAAGTCGAAGTACTGTCTCTTTAAAAAAAACTTCGACCACCTACTTCGCCTCCTAAAACCTACCGAGCACCAATGTTAGCCTATGGGGAAGGTCCCCATAGGCTTTCTAAGTAATTTCTGATCGAAGGAAAATCTTTTGATCGATGGGTTAAAATCCTTCGAATCACTTGATTCGAAGGATTTAATTGTTCGGTAAATCCTTCGACTTCGATATTCAAAGTCGAAGGATTTAACTTAGATGGTCGAATATCGACCCATAGTAAATGTGCCCCGTAGTGTTCTAGATATTATGTTAGACAACCAGTCACTCCAGCCTTTATACATTACATTTTTGGCTAACTAACTATATTAGAAACATTGTTTATTTTGCACAGCCTATCTATTTACACAGTTTTTATTTTTATACTGAACAAAAGTAATTTATAAGCATGCCCCCTTTGAGATGAAGAACATTAGCACTTCACTGCTGCTCACAGTGCCCAATTCTTGGGTGCCTAGAATGTATAGATTGGTATCCTCCAGAAGAACCTGACCATTTAATCATAACAGACCAAAGCTGACTGCACCTGACTTATTTATGAGGTCTGTATGTACACTTGCCATAAAACAACACATTCTGTCGGTTATGCTTAAGTTTCAGAATTACAGAATAGGAAAAGACAATAACATTTTCAGCTGCTCACAGGAATGGAGAAGTGCTAATGTGCAGTATTGGAAGTCTTAAATGAAGCATAAAGAATCCCTACATTTTAGAATCTAGAACTTTGAACAGCGTTTATATCATATATATTGTGCAAGGCCGTTTTTTTTCTGTGCTTTGTGGCCTATAACTGGTTAAAGGTGAGGAATATCCATATCACTTGTGGGTGGGCGGCAATAAAATTCTCATCTCCATTCTAGGTAAAGCAGAAGCATACAGGTTTTCCCTGAGATATTATAATAACCTTTATAGACGCTAAAAAATGATAAGCTACAGATGCAGAGTAACCCCACAGTCTGGGATATCATGATTAATTCATAAGCGTTGTAGTACCTGAGACCAGACTTTGGCGCATATTTATCAGGTCGAGTTATAGAGTTTTTTTTACCTTGAATTAACTCTAATTACCTCGAGTGACCTTGAAACTCGAATAGTATCTTATTTAAGAAACGTCTAAAACTCGAACGAATAGTACCAACCTGAAAACTCGAAGCGAATTCTAATCGAATTGGACTAAACTTGAATCCAGTTTTTTCTCTGGAAAAAACTTGAATATCAAGAAGACATCTGTTAACATCTTCAAATGGGTCACTGGACCTCTGCCATTGACTTCTAGATGATCTCGGCTGGTTGTAGGTGGCATACCATCAAGTACTATTCGAGTTGTTCCCAGGGTCAAGGTATGATAAATCTCGAATACGAGGTGGGATTATTCCCAACTCGAATTTGTGAGTTGTGACCAAAAATCCAACTCAAAAATTCGAATCAAATTTAAATTTACAATTCGAACCTTAATAAATCTGCCCCTTGATGTTTAAACAGCTTTAGACTTGTGTTATTTTTAGTCAGTATTAAAAGTTGCTGCTGAGACTAATCATGACAATTTAAATATTACAGTTTATACATTATATATACCTTAGAAACAAAAACTTGTCACCATTACTTTGTGAACTGTTGTGTTGTACCATTATCATTTCCAGTCTAGGAAAGTCCAGTCCAGGAGTTGGTTTTTTTAATTCTGTTATCTTGGTCTCTTCACGTCTCAGTCTTAATAGAAACTTATCGGGTCTTAGCCTTGACTTGGACTCAGGCTTGGTAATGTCAAACCCAACACTACTAATTGCCTGAGTGGCATTGGAGGCAGTATGGAAGCCATTTCAGTGTTTGCATTTTACACATGCTTAATGTTTAACTGTTTTCTATCCAAGGTATAAAGATTTAAAGGAGAAGGAAAGGTTAAGCTTTATCAGAAAGGGCTATATAAATACACCAGTAAACACTCAATGTAATGCTGCTCTTAGTCCTCTGTCAAAAGAAACACAGCATTTATTTCCTTCTATTGTGTACACATGGGCTTCTGTATCTGACTTCCTTCTTTCAGCTTAAACCTCCAGGGCTAGGGCTTGAGCATGCTTAGTTTGCTCCCCTCTCCCCCTTTTTTTCTCTCTTCCCCTCCCTGCTGTATTCTGAGCCCAGAGCTATGAGCCAGCAGGGAGAGACTCAGGCAGGAAGTGATGTCACACCAACCTAATATGGCAGCTGTATCCTAAACAAACAGAGCTTCTAGAGATGTTTACTCAGATATGGTAAACCATTCTACAGAATAAATATAGCATTCTAGCTTGCACTATTGTGGCTAATCTATTGGCTATTAGCTTTCCTTCTCCTTTAAAAGAGAACTAAACCCCCTTGCTTATAAAAACCCCTACCCCCTACCCTCCATACTCCCCCTCCCTGCTCCCCCCCCCCCCGCACAGGTGTTAACATTGTTAAATGCGCAGCGGAGCTCACAAGGGCCATCTTCAGCGCTTCAGTAACCTTCGTTAAGTAAGCGACGTATCGGTGCATGCACCGATGGAGCAGTCTCGTGATAACCGCATGTTCGTGATAACCGCATGCGCCAAAAGTGACGAAAATTACCGAAGCGCTGGAAGATGGCGCCCGTGAGCTCTGCTGTGCTGACTCTGCACCGAGGGGTAATTACCAGCTTAGGGGCATTTACCAATGTTAACACCTGTGCGAGAGGGGGAGCAGGGAGGTGGGCTATGGAGGGTAGGGGTTTTTATAAGCAAGGGGGTTTAGTTCTCCTTTAGGGTACTCATAATACAGTAGGCACACCAGTAGGAGCAGTCATAGACACGACATTACATATATTAGAATACAAATAAGCTGCACCTACTTGTATTCCGGCGAAGAACCAATTGTACTGGTTTCAAATACCTTGGGGCATTATACTGTGGTGCAAGGGAACCTTGAACAGGTGCTTACTATTGCACCTACAAAACAGTGTCCAATAAGGATTGTCAGTATGGAACCTATTATTCCACCCCATGCATGACAAGTACAACTAGTGCTTTATTCACCAAATGGCACCAATATATGCAACAGGCACAAAGACACAAAATCATGGAGCAATTACACTGATTGGCGCCATTTTTTGCACTTTACACACGGTAGATTATCCCCGTAGGGTTCTCAAAGACATGGGGTTTCCCTTCCCATGTTAAGTTTCCTTATTTTTGTCATTTCTAAAGCACTCTCTTGAAGTGATGTAAAAAACTGTTTTTTTGGGTCAGGTTCTGTAACCACTTGTGACATAATACTGTTAAACGGATTGATAGCTAGAAACAGAGCCAATAAGCATAACTGAACTGCTGCTTTATAAGAGAAAGTAACAGCTATATGAATAGAATACACAAAAGTATTAAATACAAGTATGGGATCTGTTATTCAAGATGTTTGGGACCTGGGGTTTTCCATAATTTGAATCTTCATACTGCAAGTTTACAAGAAAATCATGTAAACATTAAATAAGCGCAATAGGCTGGTATTGCCTCCAATAAGAATTAATTATATCTTAGATAATCTTAATGATATCTTATCGTAGTACAAGCTGCTGTTGTATTATTACAGAGAAAAAGGAAATCATTTTTAAAAATTTGGATTATTTGGATAAAATGGAGTCTATGGGCGATGGCCTTCCCATAATTCTGAACTTTCTGTATAACGGGTTTCCAGATAATGGATCCCATATTTGTATTTCCTCTATTCCAACATTACTCTACATGAATAAAAATGTATAAATGTAAAATGTTATGTTTGAGGATCCCTTTGTGTATCCCTTTAACTCATATAAATATGAGGGTTTTTTTTTTACCTTTCAAGGGATTGTATCGCATAAAGTGCTGAAACCTGAGTGGGAGAGCAAATATACCATAAGTGGTCAGGAAGGGAGATTACAATAAAAATAGATTGTTGAAATGGGAAGGAGACAACCTGAAAACAAAAAGATCAATATTTTACTGGCAGAATGGGAAATTGTGAGAATAAAACTCAAGCCGAGGACAAGGACTTTATAAATACATGTAATAAAGGAAAATCAGAATTAAAAGATAGCCTAGGAAGTGAATACTACAAGGAGAAATTCTAGTGATTAAGACACAAAACAAAGAGCATTATACATCAGGAGGATCATAGATCAGCAGAGGCTCAATAGATGGCAAAAGCCATAGTTTATGTTTGTAGCAGTTCGATGCCCACTCTAGACATAACAGCTTTCTGAATGTAGGTTGGTACTTTAGATGCAAATAGATGCAACTTGTTCTATTTTTGTGCATCTGATGCACCTGCAGTTATTTTTGCTTACTGTTCAGGATGTACTGTAGACCCTGCAGTTGAGGTGCACGTAATATGATTGGGTAGTTTATTTGCTATTTCTAAGGAGCCCCAAAATGCACTGATAGCCAGGTGATAATCCTGACTGTAAGTGCATCTGTGGGCCCCTTAGAAATATATTTTTCAAACAAAAACAAAGAAGAATGGCGCTCTAGGACACAAAGATATATTGTGCTTAGCAAAACCTGCTACAGAAAGCCATCAACCTGATGGGTTTTGTGCTATGCCCTTATTCATAGATACCATAGGTACCTTTAGCACTATAGACCAACTTGTGATTCCATTGAACTATAGTGTTATTTGCTCATAATCCAATCCATCAGGGCCTTATCTTTTTGCTGGAAACAGGTAGAGCTCTTTGTCCAGGGGCGTAACACGAGCGCGCCGGGCCCCACACACCATAGGCCTGGCACACATAGGCGCTCTTGCTCACGCCTCTCTGCAACTACCCTCCCCTACCGCATGGTCACTAAGTTAAAAGAAATAGAAAGCGAAGGGGAGGTCTATTTAAACACTTTAGAGGAAACAGACCCTGTGCTCTGGGCCCCCTTTTCCCCGGGCTCCCTGCAACCACATGATCGGCTTCCTCTATAGTTACGCCCAAGGACGGACTTGGAGTAAACAGCAGCCCGGGCAAAAAATTCAAAGCAGCCCACATGTAAACATACAATGGTTTTGTACTCATCCACACATATATTGTGGTAAAACTGCAAAAATTATGTGCATACAGAGCTGCATTTCTCACTTAACTGTAATTAATGTTAAATATAACAGTTATTAATTAACTATTTCTGATTGTTATGAGAAGTACAGGAGACAGCGGGGCTACATAAAGATCTGTTTTACTGCTCAACACAGTCAGTACAAAGGGTGGGGAAAGGGGACTTGCTCGGGCAGTAGATCAGTTGAATCCCGGACAGCAGATCAGGAGCGGCCCACTTAACAAAAAATAGAGCGGCCCCTCTGGCATTTGCCTGTATGGACAGATTTCCATTCCGGCCTGGTTACGCCATTGTATTGTCCATTCCTGTGCTTGGACAAATCTGAGCTTCCAAACAGTAACTATATATGCCAGCCCAGGGCTGCTACCAGGGTGGCAGTACAGCAGTTAGGTACTCTGTGGCAGAGGTAATCCCAAGAGACTTAAAAAGTGATGTTTATGGATCACAATGAGGTTGGGGTTTGTGGGGGAGTGGACAGGGTTTGAGTAGATTAAATAATGGGGCATAACTGGGGTGGATCAAGGTTATGGTTATACCTGAGTCTTTTTTTGTGGTTTTGGCATAATGAAAAGTTAGGTCTAGTCTCCCTTGGATCAGCTTTGTGTACCAGTAGCCTTTCTTCTTTTTGTTTTCAATTATGGCTCTACACTATTGTTGGCAAGGCCCTCTATCCAGGGACCAAAGTGAACAATGGGCAAATATTGGAGTCCGCTAGGGGGAGGGACTTAGGGAGGGACTTAGTGAATTAGTAGTAGGGGAACCAGCCCTGTGTCTGCCTTAATATTTACATGACAATAGTAGGATGAAAATGCTTTCTAATTTAAATAATATTGGGGCTGTTTTATCACACAGTAAACTGACTTTTATATTCCTAGTGAGTAGATCCAGAGCATACAGCCATACTGTAAATGTGTACATTCAAACAGAAATGCCAGCACTTTGCTGGAGGTGCAAGGGGGATAAAACTTTGACTAAGTGGGTCTTTTTAATGTACATTCAGAAGCCACCAGCCCTCTGATGCTTTGTTGTTCCAAAGATTCTTCCTTCATAGATCAACTGCATGCAGAAAACATGGCCATATTTTAAATGTCATTCTTTTAAAGACTAAGCAGACTCAAAGTAAGTCACAGTGATGTAGCAGGTCAAAAATTTCACCTGAAGAAGAAAAATTACTCCAAATTTTCACTTTCACCCTTTAGTAAATTTGCGTGTTGGTGTTTAATAAAATGTGTTTTTGTCATACTGAGGTGGAAGAATTCCACTCCGGTGGACTGTGTGAGCTCTAATTTCACTCTTTGATAAATATGCACCTCTGTTTATCTCTTTTAATGACATTGTTAGGGCCATACCAGTGAGTCTAATAAATACAATACAGATAGCACTTTGTATTGTTATGGGCTTATTCAATATTACCCTAACTGGGCAGTTATTAGGAAGGGACCTAGTACTCCTTGCAATAAAGGTGTATATTATATACCAAACAATATCTGTGCTGAATGTACATTACTACACAAGTACCTTACATCTAGTCTACCTTCAATGTAGGACAGTTATGGATTTGTAGTTGGAAAGGAGGTTTATGAGGCTTAAAATTATATGGCCGGTCCAATTATAAGATCCTATATGCTCACTGTGTTCCCCATTACATTTACTTACTGTATAGCATCAGGCCAGGAAGGCTACACATATTTCATTCTGTGCCAAGTGCAGACTAGCTGGTGTAGAGGGAGTCTTGGAGACCAGTTGTCATCTGTCCTCGTTTATTTAAAAACTCCAGGGAAATGGAGCTTTTTATGCTTCCCCAGTTACAGTACTTACCCCCTATTCTCCTGTTAAGGTTAAGTGATAGGGGCCCTGTGCTTCAGCACTCACAGTTAACGAGATTCACCATTATGTTAAATAAAGACTTTAGAAATGATAAGACTGTCGGGAAGGCAGGATAAACAATATCTGCATGATCTGTCCCAGCTCCCATAGGTACTATAACTCCTTTCATTTTGTGTTGGTTTGTCTTATATTTCAGTTGCTCCTTGTGTCTGTATTATTCTTTTACTCTACACAACTGACTTAAATCCCTTCTGCTTTATATAACCCATAAATATAATTCTCTACTGACACATAATGTCTCTTCCTACTCATTAATCATGTATTGGAACACACAATTCCCTTTATTTTCACCCTTTGCTCCCCATAGTCACTTCAACCTGTACACTATTTTCTTTGGTTTTATTGTTCCAATGTCTGATTATAAAGTGTCTTGTTACAACCCGTGTCTAATAATTCCACTAACTGACCTTTTTATTGGGATTTTGAGATAATTCGAAGTAGGGACATAACAGACTTAAAGTACAATATTGTTGTGCCCTTATGCCTACAATATTAGGTGATCAGTCAAAGCTTGGGGATGGGCTGGCTGATGATGGCAGATGATGCCAGTTTGGAAGAGCCAGGCTCTACCAGGCTCCAGGGCTGAGGACCAAACAAATCAATACGAATCATCAACAGACTAATGGCTTGTAATAGTTAAAGTGGTAAGTATGATGTATGGTTAGGCACAGTACATGGTTATGATCTTATCATTTTATCCCTTTACACTATACAGATTAAATCTTAATTAGACTTATTCTCTGTAATGCTTTCTCTTCCTTGATCCTGAGACGAAATACAGGGGCAAAGGGTGGAAATAATACAAAAGGACGTCACTTCATGGGGAGTAAAGATGGGGCAGGGAAAGACAGATGGATAGGACAGACAGTACCATCACCTGCTAATCCTGTTTTATTCTACATGACTAATTAATAAAGAAGTGAGTAATATCTAGTTGTAGGTTCCTTTTAACAGGTTCCTATTCCCAGTCATAGTCAGGAACAAATCTTTGCACCCTATACCGGAGGGCTCAATTGGCACAAGGTGCGTTGTGGGAAAATATTATAGTATATTGGGCTTGTATTTCTGCACCTTGTCCCATGTTAGTAAATGAAAACTTATTTTATGAACCCATTTTTTACTCAATTTTCACCTATTATATAGAAAATAATACTAGCTATGGAGAACAAATTTGGTTATATGTTTGGTTAGGAGAACTAAACCCCAAAACGAATATGGCTATAAATGCCATATTTTATACACGTAACATATTGTACCAGCCTAAAAGTTCAGCAGTGACCCAAGCTTTGAAATTTATCACAGGAGCTCCCCATCTTGGACTTTGTCAGAAGTGGCAGTGAACCTGCTCAGTATGCTCTGGGCAGCTGTTGAAAATAAGCTTAGGGGTTGTTGCAAATTGTTAAAGAGATACTAACACCAGAAATGAAACTCTTTTTTACATCTATCATAATAATGCATTTGAAAGCTACTTTTAGCTTTGCCATAAAGTATTTGCACAATGCTTTTTCATTACCTGTCTGATGCCCCATGTTCCTATATGAGAGATTATTTGTGCAAACAGGAGTCCGTTAGTATTAGAATCTCTAACTGACAGGTTGAGATTGGACAGTCAGGTTGGCAAAACAGTCAGGTTTGGGAACTTTAACTAACAATTACTTACAACAAAAACAAACCTCTCAGCAAAAAATGATCAACATGACCTATAAGTAACTTTTAAAGTACATACGTATTTTAAAAAGTAGTTTTCAGTATCAGTAGTGTCAGTATCACTTTAAGCAGAAAATTATCTTTGTTTGTCTAATAAGATGATTTTACAAGGCTGCTTATTATTCTGATGCTAATTATACGAGGTTCAGAGCTGCCATGTACTAATAATTTGCATTAATTACTAATCAGCCTTATATTGGGACTATATATTGTGAGTCAGTCCTTAAGTGGACAGCAACACAGAGCATGTGCAGTGAGTCAACAGAAAATAAGATGAGGAGCTACTGGGGCATCTGTGGAGGCACAGATCTTCACTGTGGTTCCCTTGGGCTGATATAAAAGTTGTAATGTACAGCATTTCTGCCCTTCTTTTTCAGTTAAACTTTAGTTCTTATTTAATAAATTTACAGATGTTCTCCAAAAGGACTGAAACAGAAATGTTCAAAAATATATTTATAATAGGTAAAACTGAGTATTTTAAGAAACTGTAGTTTCTCACAAACGCCCCAATTTTGCACCTGATAAACAACAATATTAATTTAAAGCCATTGATGCCTACAACTAGAAACTATATGTTCCAGATCCCTTGAACTTAAACTGGACTCTTGTACTTTATCTGGAGGGTTTGCGAGCTTCCAGCAGGGTACAACTTACTTCTAAAACAACATGGTTACTACAATGCAATGTACTTTTAAGCGGCAGCAACAAGTGTCTTATATTACATAAAACTACAACCCTAGGATGTCTAGACTGGTGGATATCAGTGGGATAATAATTCTCATTTCATAGTGCTTGTATACTTTAGTCTATCAGTATAGTCCTGCTGAACGATGACTGCATCATGACATCAATGAACTCTGATGACATCACTGCAGCATTAAGTATGTGACAGCCTGAATACTATTAATTGTGCAAAATGTATGGGCAGTGTGAGTGTGTGTGTTTGTGACTTGGATGTATGAGAGACAGATTGTGCTGTAGTGTGTGGTATTGTGCCTGTGTGTCAGAATGATTGTGCTGCTATGTGTGTGACTGTTGTCAATGGTATTGTGCTGATATGTGTGAGATTGTGCATGTGTGTATGTGAGAGACTGCTGTTGTGTGTGTGAGAGAGATTGTGCTGTTCTGCTGTGTGTGTGTCTGTTCATGACTGAGATGCAATGGTGTGAGCCTGTGCTACTATGTGTGTGTGTGGGTGAGATTATGCTGCTGTGTGAGTGTGTGATTGTGCTGCTATGTAGTAATCTAGTGTGTGCTCATTGTGTGTGTGCTCTAGAGATCTGTGCAGGGTACGTGGGAGGTTTATATTTTCGTTCCTTTTCGGATGCCTCATTACTGCACAGAGCGGAGAGGAGGCTGATAGCAGAGGTAAGATTTTTTCCATGACTGTCTGTCTTGCTTTCTGCCCCTGTGGGATTTTGGGTTGTCCCATTGCCCACTTACCCTCATCTGCATCTTTCCTGTCACCCATCTAAAAACCCCTTTTTGCCTGCCTGGTCAGCTGCCCTGCCCCCACCCCCAAATCTCCCTGCCCCTCACTGAGTGTGTCAGGCTATTAGAAAATATTGTACATGTGTCACAGGGAGAGCAGACGCATACAGGGCAGGGGGCAGGCAGCATGGATTTTACTAGTGTGCTGGCGGGGGAGGGGGGCTTCAATATATTAACCATTTCACTGGCATGCAGGAACATTCCAAAAAATTATATATATATATATATATCTATATATATATATATATATATGTGTAAATGGTATGCATAATGATATGTGGATTGCTATACGTCAAGGAGCAATATACATGAGCGTTCCATGATTGCGTTTGTATGTAGAGAAAAATAAGTAGTAGATATCATTCAGATTTTTATATTGGTGACAATCTGCATTATCCGCAGGAGGAACTGTACATCTAGAGAACTATATCTGTTCATGCAGAATGTATAAAATGGTTGGCATAGAGGGGAGACCGACGTAGACGAGACAGTACCCCACCTTTAGGCTAATCTAAACTACCGATCTGTGGATGGACTGAGAGCAGGAAACTTAGGGCAGAGCTTTTTGCATTCAAGCCACCGATTGAGGTCCATTGCCTATTGTGGGCCACCTGTTAGTTCATAGCTAGATATATATATATAAATACTATGAGGTTTATATTCATAGTATATTGTAGAGCAAACAAAATTTCACCCCAAATTTCACTATATACAACCTTCAGGTTAACTTTAGAGGAATATCTAGGAGAGCAATGGACATTGTCCTCAAATTATACAATTCTATTAGACATACAAATAGATGTAAGAATAGCTAGGAGATCAAATAAGCCTTCACTCCAAATTTCACTGAATGTAACCATCAGGGCTATTCACCCATAGTTTCAAGGATATCTTGTACAGTAAATAAATCTTCACCCCAAATCTCACTGTTTGTAATCAGGTTGGGCTTAGAAGAGTATCTGGGAGAACAATAGACATTCTCATCAAATTTCACTCTAATGGGCTTTAAGTATGGGCCTCCAAACCCTCACCCCCCAGATTGAGAACCACTAGCCTAAGGCATATATGTCCTTACACCCCTTAAAATAAGTGGTGCATCATGGTGTATGGCTGGCAGTGCAGGTTTACAAAACATGATGTTGGGAAAAGAATGGTGCATGAATGTAAGAGGGACAGACGCAATGAAAAGTTACTGTTCAATAGGGAATGGATCGATGGTCAAGAGGGCATTATACTTATACGGACAGAACCAGAGTGGATGGTTGGATGACAGCATTATTAGTAAGTGACCTCAAAGATTGTAATATGGTGTCAGGTTATGTGACAATGTAAAGGTGTCAGCTTGTGTGACAGATGCATACTGCAATGTCAGAACACTAGCCTTATAGGTTGCACGGTTGGGTGACGTTATTTGGTTTCACTGTTTTTGGTGAGCTTGGATTGAGTGGTGTATATAGTTTGTAAAGGGATCTGTAATTGTATCACTGTGGGTAGTCATTTGGCATTATGAGGCAGTGCAGTTGGTCTGAATCAAACTGTTTGAGGGGATGTTTGACTATTTCACAGTGTCAGGTTGTGTCATGTGGTGTCAGGCTGTGTGAATTGTTGTGTGTTGGAATTGTTAAGTTGTGCTAGTTTATGTCTTGGTCTGACTAGCTGTATAATCACGTATCAGGTTGTGTAACTGTGATAGTTGTTTGACATGATGCCACATTGTGTGATGGGATGTCTGCTTGTATATTGAGTGAGAGGTTAGGTTGTCAGGTCACGCACATTGGGTTGACCTTTGCTAGTCACTTAGCTTTCTTGTGCATCAGGCAGAAAATATATATTTAGGCTAATGGCAGACGGGACAAGTGCCTGAATCCAAACGCTGCCTATCATTGGTTATAACGGACAGTGCCTGTCACCAGCAGTGACAAGTTCTTTCGATCCAAGCCAATGACAGATGGCATGGGTAGATTCATACACTTTCCAGCAAAGAATACAACACTCAATGGAGTATGCATTTACTGCATATATTTAATAGTACAGGCCTGGACTGGGATTTAAAATAGGCTCTGGCATTTCACAGTACGCAGAAGCTCCAACAGCCCCACACAAGTCCAATTAATAGTGACTATCTATGGCATCTTACATAGATTGCCAATCCAGGCCTGGTAGTGTATATTTTAAAAAATTATATATTATTTAAATAATTATATTATTTAAATAAGGTATCAGAATGTTTGCCATGGAAGATTTTATGGTGGAATGTCTAGTAGAGTGACACTTTAGAGGGAATTCACAAGTGTCGATAAATACACAGTTCTTAAAATGTTGATCTCCAAATTGTAAAGAAGTCATAAACACAGCAAATTCATAGAATATAGCTTATAATTTTTTTTATTTCTCTTTATTTATATATTTTCATATCACATTAAAGTAGAACATTTACTTTACAGTGCTACGCAATATGTTGGCGCTATATAAATACATGTTAATAATAATAATAATAATAATAATAGAACAGTAAAACATAGAAATAAGCTAAAAGATGAAATCATATAATGAAATAATAACAAAAATAAAACATAAAGGAGCGGGAAATCAAAAATTATCAACCCACGGATGTTTGACCTTAGCTTATGAACTCTTTAATATGGTTGAGTTCAAACCATAATGTATGAAAGTTGTAGCATCTAGTTTTCATTCTGGGCTCTTACACACGGACGTTTTCTTCTGCGCTCCCCTGCATTTCGCTTTCTCCCGTTCAGCGGCAGCAGAGCGCAACAGTAGACGCACGCAATTATTGTGAAGGGGGCAGTACTCACACAGACGCATTTAAACGGCAAACGCAGGTGGGACGCAGCATGTTGCATTTCACCTGCATTCGGCGCATACATGCGTCTGTGTGAGTACAAGCCCCTTTCACAATAATTGAGTGTGTCTACTGCTCCCCTGCGGCTGAACGGAAGAAATTGCAATGCAGGGGAGTGTAGGAGAAAACGTCAGTGTGTAAGAGCCCTTAATGATGGAAACTTGATAAAGTTACAAGTAAAAAACCTGTGTGCTGTGAAAAATAACTATTGCCCTGTGAAATTGTTGTTTGTGTGTCAAAAAAAATTCTCTGTACAGATTTAAGACAAATTAGCCAGTCATTTTGGCGGAAAAAATTACTAATTCTCAAAATGGTTGGACATAAAATACAAATATTTTATTTATATTCCCTTCGATTGAGTTTTCATATCTGATCATCCTCCACCTCCGGCGCCACTCTATATAAGAAGCCGTTTGTCCAATTTAAAACATTTTTAAACATTATTTGAAAATTGTCAGTAGAAGTGGAAAAAATGAAACGGGGTCTGTGGATAAGTTGGGGCAAATACAACATTACAACAAAATTACATTTTACTTTACCAAAATTTTTTGTGAATTCCTGCCTTTGTGTCCTGGGTTTAAGGTGGCCATACACACACCAATAGTTTCATACCATTTTCTTTACGTATGTGGTGGCCCACCAATCACAGCCCATATCTGTGTACTGTGTATATCGGCCAGCATATGGTCCATTCTGGTGTGACAGAAGTATTGGTTGTGCAACTGAGGTGGCTACTTTTGCCCTGATGGCATTACATCATAATTAGTTTGTTAATGAGACTGTATGAATATTAATATGAATATTTTACTAGAAGCTCCACTAATAAAAGTCTTTCCTTTACAAATACATAATAAACAGGAGATGCACATAAAGCAACGTTAGAAGACAAACCCTAGTAAAGACGTTGCTACCCCACAGGGCTTACAATCTATGCACAGTGTGGGAGGACATGAAGCAATTAAGTACAATTCGTGACAGTGCTAGTTATGTAACATTAGTGCAGGCAGAGACGATGTCAGTTTGCTGCAGTGCTACATTTATGGTGGGTGTTACTGTTGTCTGAGCAAAGGGGCTGGTTTTGAGAAATGTGAAAATGCAGATTGCAGTGTCTAACTGTTCCTGTTCCAGGTGCTAAAATATAAGGGCTTCATGTCAAATGCCTTCATTCATTGTGTATTTATCGTTGAGGTCCTGCCTTCCCAAGGTACAATAAGATTTCACTACAGTTGGCCAGTTAGTTGGACCACTCTGGAGGTGATGCCCTATCTTTGTTTGGGTCAGGTGAAGATCCACATGGTCAAGGTCGCTGTTTTGGGCAATCAATTCTTATGTGAGTGTAAGTCACACGATTTGGTCCGAAATGCCTGTGCTAAATCCCCAAATCAATGCTCATCTATGAGACTTTTAGCTGTGTAACTCCCTGATGTTAACCATCTGAAGTTCTCCAACTGCTACGATACTTACAAAGAAAGGCATCTATGTATAGATGCTGAAGGCATATTGACTGCTTTATTTACAGATATAAATATATTTTTGTTGAACTGACTTACAGTTACTGCTTTTATGTATGAAAGTACTGCATGGAGTTCCTCTTTCTACCTTGGCTTGGGGACAGTAATCAGTAGTAAAGGATAAGAAAAGCATGGTGGAGCTTCGAGTTGGATATTGATGGAAAAAAAATTGATATTAAATATGTGTGTTGCAAACCAAGTGTATATATAAATTTACAAAAATCAAATCATTAAATGATCATCTAAGATTTTGTCATGGAAGCATTTTTCACTTGGGGGGGATTTGAAAATAATATAAAAAGTTTAAAAACTATGGGTAAATCCTAGTTACAGATAACAACTGTGTTTTGAGATGTTAGAATTAGATTTGCTCCTGACCTGATGACTAGAGCATCCATATTTATAACCAGCCAATGGATCATGCTCATTGAAATCCCCTTCCTTCCATTTGCTGAGAATACCCATTTCCATACTTTACTTCCCATAGGATTAGAACCTTAATTAGTATTTCTCAGCTTTCTTGGTAGGATGTTGTGTTGTAAAATAACCTTTAGGGCACCATATGCAAGCTTGTCATTCTATATGAAAGGGCGTGTAAAGTCTAAAATATAATTAGGCTAGAGATTGTATACTAAATATAAACATGAACTTACTGCACCACAAGCCTAATCAAACAAATAATTTATGCTTTCAAAGTTGGCTCAGCGTGGTCTGGGCTGCTTAGGGATCGTAATAAACAAAGCTGCTTGAGTTCTGCATGGCTGGGAAGTAAGGCAGGGGCTCCCCCTGCTTTTTATAAGTATGATTGTTTCCCTGCTCAGAAGTTAGGGACCATCTGACAATTCCTATCCACAGCAGTAAATGAAGGGAGAATTTCACTGCATACAGTCAGGTTTCTTATAAAAACAGTACACATTTTTTAATTATAGTATATTGGAGATAGGTTTCTTTTTCATTAAAGAAAGTGAAAATGGGATTTTTTTTTTTGCCTTTACATGCCCTTTAATGGGAGGCATAAGGCCATTAAGAATGGAAGCACATTATACATTACATAATTCATGAATATTTGCCACATACAGTATGGTAAGCAAGGGTTTCATATATAAATCACTTCATTTGCTTGCCTTATACAGCCTAATAAGTGCTCACCCATGGGAAGCTCCATCTAGTGCTTCTGCTGCTTGGAAGCACGTAATATGGACTTTCATGAATCTGCCATACAAGCAATAAAGTCTTTGAGATCAAATATTATCTTTTAAAGGGGTGGTTCACCTTTCTTATTATTTATTACTAGTTTTTATAGTTTTATTTAGATTATTTAGATTATTTGCCTTATTCTTCTGGCTCTTTCCAGATTTCAAGTAGGGGGGTCACCAACCCCATCTAAAAACAAATACTCTGTAAGGCTAAACATTTATAGATAGTTCTACTTTTTATTACTCATCTTACTATTCAGGCCTCTCCTATTCATATTCCAGTCTCCTATTGAATAAATGAATGCATGGTTGTTAGGATAATTTGGACCCTAGCAACCGGATTTCTGAAATTGCTAACTGGAGAGCTACTGAATAAAAAGATAAATAACTCAAAAATCACAAGTAATAAAATATAATGACCAGTTGCAAATTATCTCCGAATATCACTGCCTTCGTCACACTAAAAGTTAATTTAAAGGTGAACAACCCCTTTAAGTCACAATACCAGAGGATCTCCTGGTTTCCTAGTGGTCCGCAGACAAGACAATATACTGTAACATCTATACCAGTGATCAGGGCCGCCATTAGAAATCACGGGGCCCCGTACAACAAAATTTTTGGGGCCCCCTGGGCCCCGCCCACACTGACGACCAAGCTCCGCCCCATATCCCGCCCACATCGCAGTTAAAAGACCACACAGACATCAGCGCTAAAAAAGTAACCCCCCCCACACAAGTTGTAAAAAGCTATTGATGGTCAGGGCCCCCTTATAAAAAAATTGGGGCCCCAAAAAAAAAAAAATTAAAATTTTTTTTTTTTAAAAACATTGGTGGCAGGGGCCCCCTGTTAAAAAAACTTGGGGCCCCAACAAAAAAAAATGTAAAAAAAAACTAAAAAATAAACAAACATTGGTGGCAGGGCCCCCTTCTAAGTTAAAAACAAATTGGGGCCCCAAAAAAAAATTTGAAAAAAAATTAATTTTTTTTTGAAAAAAAAACAAAACATTGGCGGCAGGGGCCCCCTTATAAGTTAAAAACAAATTGGGGCCCCAAAAAAAAATTTGAAAAAAAATTAATTTTTTTTTGAAAAAAAAAAAAACATTGGCGGCAGGGGCCCCCTTATAAGTTAAAAACAAATTGGGGCCCCAAAAAAAAAATTTGGAGAAAAAAAAAATTTTTTGAAAAAAAAAAAATGGTGGCAGGGGCCCCCTTACAAGTTAAAAACAAATTGGGGCCCCAAAAAAAATTTAAAAAAAAATAATTTTTTTTTGAAAAAAAAAAAAACTGGTGGCAGGGGCCCCCTTACAAGTTAAAAAAATTTGGGGCCACCAAAAAGAAAATTAATTTTTTTTTTAAAAAAAAACCCAAAAAAAAACAATGGTGGCAAGGGGCCCCTTACGAGTTAAAAAAAAAATTGGGGCCCCAAAAACAAAAGTTTTAAAAAAAAGATTGGTGGCAGGGGCCTATAGAATATTAAAATAATACATTGGTGGCCAGGGGATTAAAAAAAAAAAAAACACAAACTGGTGTTCAGTAGAATTGAACTCATGGCTTCAGTACTTCAACTTCGCCTCCTTTCGTGACTTCGGGTCTTTTCACCGCTTCAGGACTTCGGCTTCGGCTGTTTTCGTGACTTCGGGTCTTTGCGCTGCTTCAGGACTTCGGCTTCGGCTGTTTTCGTGACTTCGGGTCTTTTCGGCGCTTCGTGACTTCGGGACTTCGGCTTTTTCCGTGACTTCGGGTCTTTTCGTCGCATCGGCTTCGGCTTTTCGGCACTTCCGCATTCGGCACTGAAGAGGCAAGACGTACGGCTCGGGCGCTCGTAAGGGGGGCCCGGATCTTCAAAAAAATGCAGCGCTGCCGGGCCCCCCTTCATGCCCGGGCCCGGTACGCTTGTCCCCCCTGTCCCCCCCTGATGGCGGCCCTGCCAGTGATCTCCAACAAGTGGCTCGTGAGCAACATGTTGCTCACCAACCCCTTGGATGTTGCTCTCAAAGCAGGTGCTTATTTTTGAATTCTAGGCTTGAAGGCAAGTTTTGGTTGTATAAAAACCAGATGTACTGCCAAACAGAGGCTCCTGTAGGCTGCCAGTTTATATAGGGGCTACCAAACAGCCAATCACAGCTCTTATTTGACATCCCTATGGACTTTTTCATGTTTCTGTTGCTCTCCAACTCTTTTTTACATTTAAATGTGGCTCACGAGTAAAAAAAAAAGGTTGGGGATCCCTGATCTATACCATGGTTGCCAGTGTAATTTGAACCCTAGCAAACGGATTGCTGAAATTGCTAACTGCTGAATAAAAAGATTAATAACTTAAACCTCATATAATAAAAAAATTAAAATCAATTGCAAATGTTCTCTGAATATCACTTTCTATATCATACTAAAAGTTAATTTAAATGTGAACACCCCCTTTAAACTCTCATATGGATAAGGCTTTATGTAAACAACGGGGCAAAGAATATAAGCAGCACCTAGCAGCTTTACAAATGTAAAGAACAACTTATATACCAAAAAACTAGGTTGACCCCTTCAGAGATAACATCACAGATAAAAGAAGCAGCATCTGTGGAAACCAGTAACTTCTTTTTATTATTCAAGGCAAGGACGCTGCAGCATCCCTAGGAGCCTGCCCCATGCGTTCTCATTTATTTTTGTTCTTTCTTGAGGGCACTGAGTCTGTAGGCAGTCTAAAGAGCAGCAGAATAAAACTGAGGATCATACACATACTCAGTTCACATCACCCTACAGACACCTAAGACAGGAACATACCTAGCCGTAGGGAAGTTATAAACTCTTAAAGCTCCATCAAGTATTCTAAAGTAAAAATGCACACTGTCAAAATGCTATGTCATAAACCTATGTGACTTTTTTTACCAAAGCAGCGCAAAGCCAAAATATAGGTGCAAATGATCACATTTTTGTTTTACCACTGTGCTTTTTGCCATGAGACACCCTAAGAAACTTGCCTCAGGCAGCACTTTAGCAGGGGCAGTAAACAGAGATTCATTTTCCATTTTTTTAAACTGCACTAGCAATGGTGACCTCTCTTGCTCTGCTTCAAAAGGAATAGAGGTTAGGGCAGTTGGGGCACTCAACATCAAACAGGGGTACGGGTGCAAAGTGTAAAAAAGTTACACCGTATGATTTTCTCCAGCATGAGGTACAGAAGGCAGCCAGATCCCAGACAAAAGTGCCATTTGAAGACGTAATTTTGCATCTCCAAGTGCTCCTTCTTAGCAGCCTGGTGTCAAAGTAAATGTTCCCTAATGAGTGCTAGTTAATAAGCCCAACATTTACTACATACGGTTCATGGTAGACCTACAGGAGACTGAAAAAATACACAGTGGAGGTCATTTACTATGTGCAGTGCAAAAACTGTCAAAATCTACCCGTCCCCCACAACTGTTCTCTGCACTGCACATTAGATATGTTTGTTATCATATGCCAATTTAGAGCACACTCTTCAGACATAGGAACACATGTGCTGCTTAAAGAAACATTTGCACCAGATGTACTAACAGTAGCACAACCAGCAACTAATGAAAGCAACCCTGCATCCACCTAGCATTCTAGCATGCTGTTCAAAGCATTAAAGGGCAACATTAATGGTGACACCCATGAAACCTTGCATGTTTCTCACTGCTATAGACGGTGGTATCCCATGCCAAATTCAGTTTGGTCTTTATTAGGTTATTTTTTGGGGGTAATTAAACTTTTCATTCTGTAGCTAACCATTTTCAAACATACATCATTGCCCGGATATATGTTTTTTTGGGGGGGTATTTTTATCAGGGCAAAGAGAAGAAGAAAGGCAGAACAGAACGGTATATACATTAAGTCAATGAGTGCATCATACTATAAAATGTAATTCTAGGAAGAATATAAATGTAGGAAATGCCTTCTGTTAAAATTGTCCCTAAAGTGTGGATTTGTCCAAGCATAATGGAAATAAGAGCAGCAGCAGGGCAGGTCTAACCATAGATATAAAGGGATGACATCTGCAGAGCCTGTGGGGCAATGCATAGAATAACTGTGTCACCAGTTTCAGTTAAACGAGAAACAGGGTAATGAGGAAACATAGGATGTCATATCTTAATTCTGTATTTTTCAGGAGAGACTGGGGGTCACAACATGTTCGGGAAACTCTGTGAATCTTCCACTATAACTTATTGGGCCCCTGACTATTCGAGTGTTTGCCTGAACTCCTAGAAGGGTTCCAAGCAGTAACAGTGGGATATGACAAGAACAGTTTGCTTAATGGCCCACAGAATTGCATGGTGTATGTGCTTGTGAGGATGCAAGAGGTTTGTTTATACGGATGCACTTTTGGACCTGCCTCTTCCATCATGCAGTACTTGGCAGGCTCTCTCAGGTTCCATTCAGGTGTAATTTTACCCAATGCTGCATCTGTCACATGCTATACATAGATCAGCAGCTCCCTCCTGCATCACCTTCCTGTCTCCTTCATCCTAGGAACCTGCCAGCTGAGATGCTAAATCTATATTCTATATATAAAGATATATCCAACCCCTTATGTGGAGCTATATAGATCCTTACATACGTCTATATCTATCTATCTATCTATCTATCTATCTATCTATCTATCTATCTATCTATCTATCTATATATATATATATATATATATATATATATATATATATATATATATATAAATATTTAGAATTTGACAGGGATCTAATGTAGGGGCAATATAGGTTCAAAAATGGCTGCAGAGTTAAACCTTTCACATTTCCATTCATGCAAGTGGACTCTTCTACACTTGCACAAGGCACTGATATGGTAGGCCATGGAAACTTTGTAGCAACACCCCCCCCCCTAAAATACCATAATACAACAAGATACACACTATGGTTCCCATGCGGCATGACATTTTGTGTGTCGTCCCCCCATCATCTTACGACATATTATTTCATGACAATCTGGCTCCCAAGCATTTCATGATAGACAGTGGTGGTAGGTATTGCTGGTAATTACCAGCTGTTTGGTCCCAGGCATAAGTTAAAGGGATACTGTCATGGAAAAAAACATTTTTTCAAAATGAATCAGGTAATAGTGCTGCTCCAGCAGAATTCTGCACTGAAATCCATTTCTCAAAAGAGCAAACAGATTTTTTTATATTCAATTTTGAAATCTGACATGGCTCTTTTGAGAAATGGATTTCAGTGCAGAATTCTGTTGGAGCAGCACTATTAACTGATTCATGTTGAAAAATGTTTTTTTCCCATGACAGTATCCCTTTAAGGTCCCGATAGACGCAAAGATTTTTCTTGCCGAATGACCGACTTTAGCAAAGTCTGACCAATTCTTCGAAAATATCGTGCAGTTAGTGGGATTCGAACGATCGAACATCTTACGATTTTTCGGCCGACATCTGTCAGGAAATTGATCGGCCAGGTTAAAAAATCTTTGTCGGTCCCAGTGCAATCTATCTATGTTTGCAGGGCTAAGCAGGCAGCTCCCCTTTGTTTTCCTGGCAAATTGGTCTTTTTAATTGATGGACAATTCGTACGATCGTTCCGAGATAATCGTGGTCTCACGATGACGATCGGATCTTTTAAAAATTTCAACATCTATGGCCAGCTTTAGTAGGATCTGTGAGCAGGCCTCCTGCCTCAGGCTTCACAGCACATCCACTCAGGCACTGGATGAAATCAGAGAGACATTGGGTTCCCACCCCTGGAATATACTAAAGGTGGCAACGTACCAATAATATCATACAAAACAATTTTCATATGATATTCGGTGCGTGTATGGTGGGAGACGAACCAACATCGGCAGAAAACTTGGATATTGTTTGGCTCGTTATTCAGACCGGTCGGAAAATTTTGATTGGGTGCTTTTGAAGGCACCTGAACATCGGTCATTGTTAACGATGAATCGTCAGATACAGGTAGAATTCTATTGTTTCTACTTGTACTGTATTTACCTCTCTATGGAGGTTATTTACTAAAATCAAAATTCATCTCATAATTTAAATAAAAAAAGCTTTACCAAACTCCCATCCCTAATTTTGCTTTATTTATTTATAAAATAACTAGAATAAATCGAATTAGAAAAACCCAACAAAATTGATCGATAAAATGAATTGTTTGTTTTTTAGGATCTTTTCCCTGAACCAATCGATTTTTTCAGGTTTTTGCCCAAAAAAACAGATTATTGGGCTAAATCCAGCACAAACCACAGTAATTACCAGTTAGGATAGGGGCATCTCCCATTGACTTATACATAACCTTGACAGGTCTTATATGGTGCATTTTCGGATTCTGGCTTTTTGCAGCATCAGGGTATAATAAATCTTGAAAAATTCAAGTTTTTTTTCCCACAAAAAATTCTAGTTTTTGCCTCAAAAAGCCCGACCAGATAAATTTGAGGTTTAGTAAATAACCCCTTTATGTATATGTATATACAGTCTAAAGGTAACATCACCTATTCTGTACTGAAATTGCATCTGCATAGTGGGCAAAATTTGAAATTTGAAAATTTGCGTTTATAGAGCCGACCTTTAAACAGCAACTTTTTTATGGTGACTTTTTTAGCGCAATACTATGGAGTCAATGGGTGTTTTCTTCATGGTGACTTTTTCAGTTTAAAATACATTGGAATCTACAGTATGAGTGTTTTTTTCTAAGCCATTTTTTCACGAAAATATTCACTACTGGTAAAATGCAGAGTTTTACTGCTAATCCATACCTGGCTCCTGACTCATAATTGTATGTAAGAAATGTCTAAATTCTAAAAGTGCTTCCTTTATATTCTCTAAGATTAGCTTGTTGTTATCTGTTGAGATTATTGTCAATTACAGGGGTGGTTCACCTTTCAGTTAACTTTTAGTATGTTATAGAACAGCTAATTCTGAGCAATTGGTCTTCATTTTATTATTTTTTTTATGTCTTTTTTTATTATTTGCCCTCTTCTTCTGAGTATGTCGAGCTTTCAAATGGGGGTCACTGACCCCATCTAAAAAACAAATGTTCTGTATGGCTACTAATTGATTGTTAATGCTACTTTTTATTAGTCATTTTTCTGTTTAGGCTCTCTCATATTCATATTCTAGTTCCTAAACTGGAGAACTGCTGAATAAAAAGCTAAATAACAACAAATAATAAACAACAAATAATAAAACACTAAAACCAATTGCAAATTGTCACAGAACATCACTCTCTGCATCATACTAAAAGATAACTCACAGGTGAACAACCTTTAATGGTGAACCCCTATACATAGAGTAGTTCACCCTCAAAGAGCTCAATGCAAATTACATTTTTAATTGGAAAATGCAGTAGTAAGTTAATGAAGTAGTAAGTAATGAAGTAATGTAAGCAATGAAGTAATGTAAGCAATAAAGTAGCAGCTCAGTAAGCCTTCTTGCTTAACTCTTACAGTATGATGCATTCATGGAAGCATTCATTATTTTTTTTTAATTTCTAGATATTAAAGGATACATGAACTATTAACATGAATTAATTTTGTTACAACAGCACCACCTGCTGGTCATTTTCCGACCATTCTGACCACCAAGTAGTCAAGGAAGTTGTCAGGAGAAAGAAAGAGGCTGCTCTGATGTTCTTCTGCTTAGGAAAATAATTCGAAACCTTTCTTAAATCTGTCCTAATCAGAAGAACATCAGCATTGTTCCTGTGCACCAGAAATAGACTTTTGTCAGTTACTCGCTGTTTTCTATTTGTGACCATTTTTCTAAAAATGAAGTTTAAAGTTTAATTTTTCACCTTCTTATGGCTTTCTGGAGCAGCTTTGTGAGGGGAGCACTGTTCTTAGGCCCTGCTGATCAGAATCACTGAGATTCAGTAAAGGCAGCTGTTAGAATTGATACAATAGTTGCTAATACTCCAGAGATGTTGCTGAGAAATGTATCAACTAATGGAGCAAATTCTAACAGTTCTGAATCTGCACCTGAATCCCTGAGCTGCCACAGTCGCAAACAATACATTTAAACTTCAATTTTGGAAAACCAGTAAAATAAAATAAAGTAAGAAGAAGTAATAAAGTAAAATAAAATATGAAAAGCAACTGAAAAAAAAGTCTGAAGAACAATCTGAAAACAACTAAACTGAAAAAAGTGTTTGGAAGGCGAACAACCCCCCTTAATACCAGAGGAATAGAAAATGTTATGCCTGTCTTCCAAATTTACTCCACACAGTTAGTTCGGGATTTGGAGAAAATCCAGGTGGCTGTACAGTTGTGGGGTACTGTTGCTTCACCAGAGATAGCCTTTAATTACTGGGTCAGAAATGTGGATCCATTGCGCAAAAAGCATTAAAAGTAGCATATGGCATGTAGTCTGCAGGACTTATTAAAATTATAGAGGCAGGTCCTGTTGTGAGATGTTCCTCTTTGAAACCGAAGCTCATTTTCTCTTTGAAATTCAAACCCTTGTTTCCCCCTGAATACAGTGCTACCTGTGTTCGGCAGCTCTTTATTCATGAGTGGCTTAAAGCTGGGGAGGAATGTCCTCTCATGCCCTCTTTTCATCCTCCAACTTGCCATTTTAAAAAATAAGGGCCGCCCCCTGGGATCCTATGATTCATGGTGCACACAAACATACCAAACAAACTATACATGTGCTACGAAATATGTTGGCGCTATATAAATACACATTAATAATAATATCATTTAAATATGCTAGTTAGGGAGCACTGGAAGTCCCAGGGTCAAAAGTATCTTCTCTGCTTAACTACTTAGTTGTCTTTATACATGAGTGATAGTTGCAATATTGCTTTTCTCCTTCAGTATGTGCAGAGGCTCATATCAAGGGACCATAAACAGCCATATTGATGTCTACAGAGAGTGATTTAGTTATAACTATGCAGTATCAGCACCTGTTTCAAATGTATAAATACAAATATGCAAATATGCATTTTGCACATGATAATCTTTGCACTCATAAGGTAATATTTATTTAAGGATAAATGACTTAAACCACCATATGTAATATAAAGCACAAAGTTTGCCCTGGAGCAATAACCCATAGTAAGATGTTTGCTTTTTAACAGATGACCAGGGAATCCTACTGCTGATTGGTTACTATTCATTACTGCTCCTGGGCAAACTTAGATCGTTATTATTACATAAACCCCTGAGTAGTGACTGTAAATATTGGCATATACTTATAAGAGGTATAGCCAAAGGGCATGGATGACATTGCATTGTGCCTGTGTGTTTTAAAGGAAAACTATACCCCCAAAATGAATACTTGAGCAACAGATATGGATATCAAATTAAGTGGCATATTAAAAAATCCCTTTTACATCTCTTGCCTTGAACCACCATTTCGTGATGGTCTCTGTGTGTCCCTCAGAGATCACCGGACCAGAAATATTGCAGCTCTAACTGTAACAGGACGAAGTGTGGAAGCAAAAGACAAAACTCTGTCTGTTAATTGGCTCATGTGACCTAACATGTATGGTTTGTTTGGTATGTTTGTGTGCACCATGAATCATAGGATCCCAGGGGGCGGCCCTTATTTTTTAAAATGGCAGTTTTTTATTTATGTTTTATGCAATATATTTTTTATAAAGACCTACATTGTTTGAGGGGTATAGTTTTCCTTTAAGGGTTCATTTTGCTGTCCTTGTGTTGCAAGCACATTTCATATTATGCCACACACAGAGAAGAATCATTTCCACTAACCAAGAACAATTTACAGCTCTGAGCTTTGGGACTGATCTCTATAGTCACCCTCTCTGTAGGGGAGTGCAGAAAATGAATATGTGCCAGTGTGCCGTGTATATTAGGTCACAGCTGCGGGGTGATGGGTCTGTCCTCATGTGACTCTTTCTTGCCACTTGCAGGCAATATGAGACAGTGGTTCCTGCTGAAGAACCCCTTGTTACAGAGGTGACATCTACGCTGCAGGAATGGGCCTCCCTGTGGAAGCAGCTCTATGTGGTAAGTAAAAGTATCCTTCCTGTGGGGCATCTCCAACACTAATTATTGCTTAGGTTAAAAGCCGGGGGGGGGGGGATATCAACTCACAACTCTAATCTAATCTGACATTTAAATTGTAATCTGCTTGCTAGGTTCACTTAGCTTAGTAACCAAACAATGTTTCAAAAGGCCAATATTGCTTGGAACACTTCCCTTTTAAACTAGCCATTCAGGCTATGGCTACACTTCAGTTTAACTCTTTACAATGTGTAAGATACACATAAACTCATTCTCTACCTGGCTGCATGTCTCCTAGTAACGATCTTTCATCCTTCTTCTTTATATCAGTAAAAGGACGTGGAGACATGTCAAACAATATTTTTTGGGAGCCACCCTGATTCAATCTCCATCACCTAGTCACCTACAGTAACAACCACTTTCATTCATTTGCACCAGAATGCTAACTTACATGCACCACCTGACATCACTGATGACATCACTGAACACCATTTATTAGGATACAATTTACAGGACATTCATTGTCAATGTGTATTATATAGTGAATAATGTACCCCTTCTTGTAAAACATAAGGATATAATAAGTTACCATATAAAAGCACAAGGCCGAAGTCATGGAACTCTGAGGTGACTTCTAATATACTCATATTTTGCAACAGGGTGTACTTAATTTATTAAAATTATTAAAATGAATACACAAGTTTCAGTGCCACAAATATAAGAAGTATAATACACAAGTAACGGATGACATCATTAAGCACCGTTTATATAGTGAATAAAGTACCCCCTCTTGTAAAATATAAGGATATTATAAGTTAGCGAGGAGTTTCATGACCATATAAAAGCACAAGGCCGAAGGAACTCCGAGGTAACTTCTAATATCCTCATATTTTGCAACTGGGGTACTTTATTTATTATAATACACAAGTTACAGTGAGTCATGTGACAGAAATGACGTCAGAACTCAGCGTTTATAAGGATATAATTTACAAGATATTCATGACTTTTGTGTATTATATAGTGAATAAAGTACCCCCTCTTGTAAAATATAAGGATATTATAAGTTACCGAGGAGTTTCATGACATTATAAAAACACAAGGCTGAAGGCCAAGTGTTTTTATACAGGTCATGGAACTCCGAGGTAACTTCAAATATCATCATATTTTGCAACTGGGGGTACTTTATTTATTATAATACACATGTTTCAGTGAGTCAGAAATTACATCAGAACTCACCGTTTATAGCTGATGACATCAGAACTCACCGTTTATAAGGATATAATTTACAAGATATTCATGGCTTTTGTGTATAATATAGTGAATAAAGTACCCCCTCTTGTAAAATATGAGGATATTATAAGTTTCCGAGGAGTTTCATGACCATATAAAAACACGAGGCCGAAGGCCGAGTGTTTTTATACAGGTCATGGAACTCCGAGGTAACTTCTAATATCCTCATATTTTACAACTGGGGGTACTTTATTAATTATAATACACAAAAGCCATGAATATCTTGTAAATGATATCCTTATAAACGGTGAGTTCTGATGTCATCAGTTATAAACGGTGAGTTCTGATGTCATTTCTGTCACATGACTCACTGAAATTTGTGTATTATAATAAATAAAGTACCCCCAGTTGCAAAATATGAGGATATTAGAAATTACATCGGAGTTCCATGTGACAGAAATTAGTGATGTGACAGAAATTACATCACTACTCGCCATTTATAACTGATGACATCACTACTCACCGTTTATAAGGATATAATTTACAAGATATTCATGGCTTTTGTGTATTATAAGGATATCATTTACAAGATAATCCTTGCTCTTGTGTATTATATTAGTAAACCTTCCAGCTGAGACAAGAAGACTGGGGAGCACTGCTAACATCTGTGCAGAGCTTGGGTGTGTGTCTATTATGAAATGAAGGTGGCCTTGAAATGCTTGGGGTCAGATTGTGCAATGAAATGCCGGGGACCACATTATGTAATGAAATTGTTGGGCAAAACTCAATCAAAATACCACTTCCACAAACACACAGCGCTCTTTACATGGTTGGAATTGTAGTGTCAGGAGTAAAGAAGCACAAGGTGAACCATAATTTTATGGCTACCACTCATCTCCCTCTTTTGATTTTTCAGATGTTGGGAGATAGGTATTAGTCTGTTGTCTTTTTTATTTTTTAAGTTATTTCAGTGGTTTCTTCCTTAAAGGGGTGGGGCAGTGATGTTTAGGGGTAGGGTGTTCACATTAAGGAGCAGGGTATTTTATATATCTTCCTTATTAATAACATTGGCATCTAGCATCAATTTACTGGCCACAACAGTATAACGTTCAGGTGGGAAAATCAATGTATCATGCGGACCAAAACCTAGAGTTAAATAATTTACCACCAATTTTACCTGACTTTTATTAAGAGGGAGTATTTATTGGTCAGTTTTATAGTATACTCACATTTAACCTGGTATTACAGTTTTTTGAAGAACCTGGTTTTTAAGCCTAATGAATAGGGTAGGGTTATAATCTCACTAATTGACGGTAACACTACAAACATAGTAATACATCCTCTAAGGAATTTTGACAGCAAAAAAGATTAGTGAATATGTAGTCATTACGCTTCAGGTGCAAGTGCTCAATAGGGGGGGGGGCTAAATTCTACTTCTTAGTTAGGTATTGTAGTATTCAAGAGAGAACCACAACCAACAGAGCAAAGGCCTGTGCTTAGAGCATTACGGGGCAGAATTACCAAGGGACGAATTTCGAAGTTAAAAATACTTTGAAATTCGAACATCGAATTGAAATACTTCGTCTTCGAATATCAAAGTCGAAGTTTTTTTCATCAAATTTGGGTATCCTGCAGTCGAAGTAAAATCGTTCGATCGTACGATTAAATCCTTCGAATCGAACGATCTGAAGGATTTCATCGATCGATCGAACGAACGATTTTACTTTGACTTCCAAAAACTTAGAAAAATGCTCTAGAAGGTTAACATAAGATAGGCTAATATAGCACTTCGGCAGGTTTAATTTGGCGAAGTATTAAAGTCGAAATTTTTCTTAAGAGACAGTACATCGAATATCGAATGGTCGAATATTCAAGTGATTTAACTTCGAATTGAATTCGAAATCGTTGTATCCTAATCAATAGTCGAAGTATCCAAAAAAATTACTCTGAATTTCTAATTTTTTTACTTTGAAAATTCCCTCGAATTCAGTTCGATCCTTGATAAATCTGCCCCTAAGTGTAGGATAGAGTGCAAAAGTGTAAGAAACATGACTATTTTGGCACATTGCACCATGCTCCATACTTTACAATGACCTCAGACACAAGTGCTAGAGCAAATTTGGGCCATTTAGTTCTTATTTAAGAAGCATTTGGGTCCTGGGTCCTGGCTTCATTCTGGATTTATATCTACATGTTTGCACACTCAAAACAAATACAATTTAGAGAGAGGGTGGTTTGAAAAAATAATTTTTACTTTTATGCAGAGAAAGGCATTTTACATGAACAACGCCATACAACACATGGCATAATTTATACAATGTTAAAAATAGCATAGAATATCAACCACTCATTAGTAGTACATAGCAAGCAAGATATCAGCAAGGATTGGATACACCTACCAGAAAAATGAGAATAGCCCCAACGTTTCGGCACCAAGGCATTTGTCCCCTTGCTTGCTATGTACTACTAATGGGTGGTTGATATTCTATGCTATTTTTAACATTGTATACATTATGCCATGTGTTGTATGGCGTTGTTCATGTAAAATGCCTTTCTCTGCATAAAAGTAAAAATTATTTTTTCAAACCACCCTCTCTCTAAATTGTATTTGTTTTGAGTGTGCAAACATGTAGATATAAATTATTGATATAGGTTACCTGCAGTAGGGGTAACATTTGTTCCTGCACCTCTTGCTATTTTTTGAAAGTTCTGGTGTGCCCTCCATTCATTACTAACTCTATTCATTCTGGATATAAGCTCTGGTATGGCTTCTGAATAATGTGTTAGTCAAGGGATGGGTAAGGGGTTGTGACACCTACGAGTCTTTAGTGTTATGGAAGGGTTGTGACATCTTAACCCGCCCGCCCCTCATGTATAAAGTGTGTCCAAATGAAGGCAGTGCTGTGTTCAGTCAATTTAGACCAATTCCCAAAGGCACAAAAACATGGTCGCTTGTAACCTGCCCTGCCACCACTAAATGAGTCTTATAACTCACAATTCTGTGCAACCGACCAGTTGTTATTGACACCACTCATTAGTGAATCAAGCCCTGTGACAAATTTAATAACAGTGATTTACTTGCTAGGTAACTGTAATGCTATACAAGGTGTACCTCTAAAATCAAACATATTTTCTCTCCTAGATGTTTGAAACATTTTATGTGAATCTGCAGATCTCTGTTGCTAGACAGCCTCTAAAAATAATGGCATTGTAATATGAGGATAATTAGCTATTGTCTGATGTTGTGCAGCCTCGTTTTCTTGTGTTTGTTCCAAGAAACATTTGTTCATTTCTTTACAAAAAAGGAAAGAGTCGCTGCAACATGGTTTTTACCAGCAGGGCAATAATAAATAGCATTGAAGCTTATTGACTGTACCATCCTCAGTGATTACACAGTTTTTTTTTACTAAGCAACAATAAAATAAATGAGCAGAGCTGCAGATATGTTTTATGCATTTGGAATTCCTTTCCCCATTACAGATTTGGGGTTATTTATTAAAAGCAGGTGCAGCACCACGTAATAATGGGCCCAGAATTCTCTATACACTTATGCCTTCTTGTGCTCTGGCACAGGAGCACATTTCATAAAGTGCCTAAGTTGGCAGAATAGGGGGCAAATTTACTTATGGTCGAATATCGAGGGTTAATTAACCCTCGATATTCGACTGTCGAAGTTAAATCCGAAGTAAATATCGAAGTCGAAGAATTTATCGTTATTCGTTCGATTAAACCCTTTGAAACGTTCGATTAGAAGGATTTTAATCGATCAAACAATTTTTGTTCGACCAAAAAAAGATTGCTAAGCCTATGGGGACCTTCCCCATAGGCTAACATTGACTTCGGTAGCTTTTAGGTGGCGAACTAGGGGGGTCGAAGTTTTTTCTTAAAGAGACAGAACTTCGACTATCAGCTGCAAAAAATAAAGTCCAGAGGTTCTGCAGTTCACTCCCTTTGCCGGTATAAAAATCTGTTCTCCTTCAGATTAATAACAATAAAAATCTTTCATTCGTACGAAGATGCTGGTTTGCCCTATTAGAGGGAGATCGTGGGATATATTTGGAGATTTTTCTGGATTTAAATTTTATCTTTGTGCAGCTGATACATTTGGAGGGGACACAGAAAAGCCCTCCTAAGGTTTATGCTAAAATTGTGAATGAATGAGTTACCAACCGGCGGGTTGCCATGGATACGCGTGCGATCTAGTAGTAGGAAGAGGTACGCATGTGCATCCATGGTTGAGGCCCGTCCACAAAAGGCGCACCTGCGCAGTAAGCGATTTGAAGCCTTGAGGAAGTCGTACAGACGAAACGCGTCAGCTAGCAGTGACGTCATCAGGATGAGACCAAGATCGCGTGTCCTACAAACAACGCCAGGCAACTAACATCCACTGTAGAACGCAGAATTGGGATACCCTCAGACGGACTGATTACATGCTTATTTTAAGCACACATATGTGAGTGCAACTTGTATTTTATTCATTATTTATTAAAGAAGTTTTTACACGATTCTAGCATATCCTTTTTAGAAACTGAATGACGTCCTGTATTGGAGGAACAACTACATTTTATGCTAGTGGTACAAGTAAACGTTTGTAAGTATTCACTACTTACACACAGGAGGTGGCCACGTATAGTTCTAAAATACCACAGTTAAAGGGTAACTAAACTCCCTGGTGGAAGAAATCAAAACACACCCCATAGTAAATGCACAAAGAGGTGTAAACCTTTTTATAAAATACTACACTATATTTTATTTCTCTGCTTTCTTTGGTGTCTACCCCTAAGCTTGTAGCGCTGGTGTTTCTTCGTACGAATGAAAGTACTTTGGCTATCGAATGGTCGAATAGTCGAACGATTTTTAGTTCGAATCGTTCGATTCGAAGTCGTGGTCGAAGTAGCCCATTCGATGGTCGAAGTAGCCAAAAATAAACATTTGAAAAAAAAGTTTTTTTTCTTCTATTCCTTCACTCGAACTAAGTAAATGGGCCCCTAAGTGTCAGGGGCATAACTGCAGAGGAAGAAGACCCTGCTGCTGCAGGGGGGGGGGCAATATGAACGAAAAAGGGGCCTCCAGGCACTCTAGGAAATCCACAGGGCTACAAATATAAAGTTAAAAAACTGTTTATTTAGATTAAAATTAAAAAGTAAACCTCTCTAATGGCCCTACTCCTTTTGGGCTCTGTTGGCACTTAATTATGGGCCTACTTTGGGGTATATTTATCAAAGAGTGAAGTTAGAGATCGTCACAGTCCTCTAGAGTGAAGTTCTGCCACTCTCCATTCATTTCTATGGGATTTTTAAAAGACTATTTAATGGGTGAAAGTTCATCCTTTGATAAATACACCTTTCAAAATCCCATAGAAATGAATATAGTGTGGCAGAATTTCACTCTAGAGGACTGTGGCGATCTCTAACTTCACTCTTTAATAAATATACCCCATTGTCTATACAAGGCTACAGTAATTTTTCTGGTTTCTCTTGTCGAAATACGATACCTCTCTTGTGTCACTGGAGCATAAAAAAGTACTTGATTCTGTTTTCATAAGAAACATCTGACATTATGGCCCAGGTACCTTTCCAGAGCTATCTTTAGCTCATTAGCTGCAACTCATTGAAAGTGTCCTTAAAAGCTTTTTAATGTCCTTGTTCATACCACTTCATGAGTTCCATGTCCAATTCCTCACACTACTCTGATTATATTTATCATGCCACTGGCAAACAACTGGGGCTAAATGTTGTATAGCACATACTGTACCTACTGGTATTTATAATTTAAAAAAATAAGGTGACTTTTACTCACATCTCTCCTCAGTTAGATAAAGCAAGAATGTCAGACTCGTGACTCAGATTGATGACTTCCAGCTTGTGACAGATCTGCAATACAAATTTTTTTTAAAATTTTAGTTTCAGGAGAATTATTTCCAGCGTACTCAAAGTATGTATCATATATGATCCTTCATGCAGTCCCCCATTATATTGTTGTTGTGTGAAATTCAAATTTGAGCATAAGACTGATTTTTGCCTTTATCCAGAGCAGTTTATAGAGAGCAAGAGCATCTGCCATAGATTACAGTCGATGTTCTCTCTAATTCTTTCTCAGCTATGTGCACAAAAAAAATATTTTGTGCTCACATTTTGAACTTGTGTGTGCAATTTCTTAAAACTGTGTGCTCAGGTCAGAATTAAAACAACGTTTTGTGTTTTCACCACAACTTGTTGTGTGCGCTGGCCTCAAAATTTGTGTGCGCACGAGCAAGTGCACATCTTGGAACAGTGATTCCACTCCTTCTGGGGCCCTGCAATACTGCATAAATAAAGAAAGCTCCATTTTGCAGTTCAAATATCCCTCTTGCCTTTGCAGACATTAGTAGAGGTTGAGGAAAGTCATCTAGTATAGTAAGGAGATATACCAGCTGTAAAAGTTAATATCAGTTAATATCAGTTATGTCCCGTAAATTATACACATGCTGCTCTGTTATATCAGAGGTATATTTAAATTAACTGCTAAATATATTTTATATGTGTAAATGTGTTATATTGTTAAAAAGGTTGGGGAGGCAAGGCAAGTAATCCTAGTCTGGGGTTCTAGTTATCTTACAATTCACAGGAACTATATGTTACATGCATATTTATAATACAGTGCAACAGAGACCATAGCAGACATGAGCTTTCTGTTCCAGCCACAAATTATCTCCTGGTATTGACTGGTATTTCACCCCGTACAATGGAGGAAACAAGACTCAGAACAGTTTTGTTTAATTTTTCCCGTTTGTTGAGTTTTATGCCTCCCTAGGGAAGAGAATAAAAAGCTGTGTTGATAAAATTCCTTCCTGACCCTGTTTTAGAGACGGAACACCAGGCTGCAAAATGCAGAAACGTAGTCCCAGTGTGAATTGACTCAGCCAGTGACATTGCTGGGTGTTTCGAGCAGTACGCAGCAAACGTACTAAATAATTTACTTTTTTACTTTGTTTTTTTGCTTTAAGTGCAATAAAAATACACATCAAAGTATGTGGTAATATATGGGTGCATGGACCCCCAGGCAGTGTACCATCTCTTATAGCTCAATATTCATTCAAATGTAATTAGAAAACCCCCAAGTATACAGAGGGCAAGGGGTAAACTACAACAAAACTGACACAAATAGGGGCAGCGGCCATGGGCCCTAAACTTGAGAAGCACACTGGATGTCCTGCACTGGTTGCAGAATTTCCTGGTGACTCCTCCATCATCATGGAGGCCCTAACCTGCATAGCTTACACTGGGCATTTATTTTTAGTAACATTATATCCTACTATAAGTGCCACTTGGTTGGTGCATGCTAATGAGCAATATTCTATTTGGTGTATCTTCCACCTGGACAATAGGGGTGTCTGCAATGGGTCTTCCATGGGTAAAGGAAGGTGTTTGCAACAAACACAAGAAATTTCTTTGGTCATTGGCATAACTATATGCTTGTGTGTAACGGGACTTTAATATTTCCAGGGAATAGTAAGTGATGTGGGTTAGTCACAGGCCCAGATTTGTGGAGAGGCCACCAAGGCCCAGGCCTATGGTGACAGAATTTAAGGGGGCAGCATGCTGCCCAACCACACCCACATTGGTTCAGAAACACTGGGGATGCACAGGAGATACAATAGTTTTTAAAAATTCCCATGTACCAATCCCCATTGCTCTGGTCCGGATGATGAAAATTTGTGCGAATAAAGGGGAGGGGATGGGGACGCCATCTGCAGCTGTGTGGTATCCATTTCTGGCTATTCTGAAGAGTATTGTGCTTTGCATGATAACAGGGTGCTATCCAAAGGCAAAAATATCAGGTAACCCTTGAAGTTATATCATATTGGGGGGTGCTGAGTCTAAATGCTGTTACAACTGCCTGCCTACATCGCAGAAACATGTTTGCTTTATAGAGGCAGTTCATTATCTATTCGATGTATACATGTACGTGTGCAGCTATATCTGTGTAGAGAGTAGTAGAAAGTATATGTGACATATTTAGTAAGCTCCCTGCCTACACCCTCAGCTGTTTGTGTGCTGAATTGAACTTGATGCAGTGACCCAGTTTCTGTATGTTTGGGACGGCTGCCCCCGAGCGGCTCCTTCTGTCACATTAATAATAATACTGTTAGCCGTCAGCCCCCACCCTGTCACGTAGCCCAACCCCCCTGCAACTACTGTGCTCACCCCTATCACTTCACCCCCCTCAGACACATGCTTTAGTGCCATCTGTTCCAGGTCTCTCCTCCAACCTGTAGCTGGAACTGCATTACCCACAATCCCTCCATCCTGCCTGCATACTTGGTTTTCAGGCACCAGTTGCAGATGGCTGACTGGAACCCATGAGTTTCCTTCCTGTCAGGCCTACGCATTTGGTGACAGCTTTTCTACTCCATAATGGAGCCGTGTCTGTATATACAGACAATATGGATTAGTTTAGTGAAGTTGTATACAAGAAGGACAGTTTATCTGTTCCTAAATTAAAGGAATTCATTAGGGGGGGGAGGTAGCTATATTATATTTGACACACACACAATGTTTACAAATTTCTAAAGCAATGAATGCTACATAAATGGTCCTTCAGAACCAGAGGGTGAAACAAAGGGTTAACAAAAATGGCTGAGGCTTAATGGTCACTTTATGAGATAATCCTCCGGTCCTGCCTCACCCTGGGGATTAACTATGCATCTGCCGTGGCATTGTTTAGGGAATATTACAGTACCAGTGTCGGCAGAGAAGCAATAATGTCTCGGCACACAATTCTCTGTAATAAGGTTGTGTTAAAATAGATCCCCTTTCATTTTAAAAAAGAAATGATTTGTCGCCTGAGTTGCTGGCCTTCCCATTGAGATGATTTTTCTACCTGGTAGTGACATTGGCATCGGGGTTCATTTGTACCAACTGGGACAGACAGTATCGCAGGACACTGAGAAGCCATTTTTGTTTCAACATCCTTGGGTCCCTCCATCTGTGGTCTGTCCATCTAACTTTTTCTCACTGCCATCTTGTATTTTGTTGAATAATCAGAATATATTACCTTAGCACAAGGTGCCTGCTTCTAACCAGCCCACTAATCGTCTCATGTTCTCACCCTTTATAAAGCTTATTTTCAAATCCCCTCTCATTTTTCTATTCCTTATGTTTATTATGTTCTCATTTTTCTCTTTGTTATTTTTTTGAGGTTTTGGCTCTAGGAATCATACATCTTGCATTAATGATTGGGGGGTGGGGAGGGGTGCCATCAATAGAATCTTTCTCTCTAGACCCCCACATCTGCAGATTGGCGTCGTTTAACCTCTTCCCCCCACCCTCCTGCAGAGAATTGTGACACTGATGGGGAGCTAGCGTTGGTGCTGTGAGTTCCCATGGATACTCTAGGCACTTCCTACGCAGCTTCCCCTCCTTTTCTCTTTCCCTTTCTCTCTCTCTTTTCTTGCCCACACACTACTCATATCCCTCCACCTCCTACTCATTCCTCCCCTGAATGTGGCTCAGAACATTTTAAGAAGAGGCAACTTGAGGCTGTTCCTGGCTGATAGCTAGCCAGGGTATGACCAGTCCTATTCTTAATAGTGTGAGCTACAATTATGTCTGAGGATTTTACTATCTAGAATATGAACACACCATGTAAAAGAATTATGTGAATCCATTAAAATAGCAGAAAAAGCTTTTCTCAGTAATTTTGTATTTCTAGGTGCAGAAGCTGCCTTACTGTTTGCAAAGCATAGACTTTATTAAAACTTTGGGCTCCAGTGGTAGTAATGAAAATAGAAAAGTGGTTATGCAGGTGCTTTTCAGGAGGTTGTTGTTTGTTGCCTACCGTTGTGACCACTGGATGAGCCAATGCAAGCTTTAAAAATGGGGGAACCTTAAACATAAAAATTGGGAGCTTCAACTTAAAAAGTCTACTGACATGGAGAGGAATGAGGGACAATTTTGAATGTTAAAACCATGCCTCGAGGCTACTAAAAAAGCATAGTAGTGTGCATAGCTCCTGTGTGTTATTACCCTTAGTATTTCTCCCTTTCATTCCCTTGTATGAAGTGTCAAGCAGATAAAGCCACAAGCTTCAAGCCAAAAGCAGAATTGCACAGATGTAAACTGGCTTACTGAGGAGAGGAACTATGCAATGGATAAAGAAATGATTGGAAATTAGCATGTAGTCATAGTTGGAGGAGGGTTCTGTGGTTTATCATTCAACAGCACAAGTTGGATATCTCTGATGTACTTACTGAGAACAGTTTACATCTTTACATTTACAAAGGGATACAATGCACCTTGACCGTAATGTACGTTGCTAATAGGGTTGCCATCTTGCACCAATGAGTGCAGCACTAAAGATGAGTAGTGGCATTCTTGTGCATGGATTTGTCCATACTGTAGCTATTATACAGTCGTATAAAAAAGTTTGGAAACCCCTCTTAATTCTTTGGAGTTTTATTTATCATTAGCTGAGCTTTCATAGTAGCAACTTCTTTTTAACATGCCTTATGGAAACAGTAGTATTACAGCAGTGACATAACATTTATTGGGTTAACAGAAAATATGCAATATGCATCATAACAAAATTAGACAGTTGCATAAATTTGGGCACCCCAACAGAGATATTACATCAATACTTCGTTGAGCCTCCTTTTGCAAATATAACAGCCTCTAGACACCGCCTTAACAAGGGCCCCAGTCCCTGAACTAGCCACACAGCCCCACAGCATGATGGAACCTCCACCAAATTTGACAGTAGGTAGCAGGTGTTTTTCTTGGAATGCAGTGTTCTTCTACCACCATGCAAAGAGCTTTTTGTTATGACCAGATAACTAGATTTTTGTCTCATCATTCCAAAGCACTATGTTCCAAAATAACTGTGGCTTGTCTAAATGAGCTTTTGCAAGCAACAAGCGACTCTGTTATTGGCGTGAGTGCAGAAAGGGCTGCTTTCTCATCACCCTGCTTTACAGATGTTCTTTGTGCAAATTGCGTTGAATTGTAGAATGATATACAGATACACCATCTGCAGCAAGATGTTCTTGCAGGTCTTTGGAGGTGATCTTTGGGTTGTCTGTAACCATGCTCACAATCCTCCGCATATGCCGCTCCTGTATTTTTCTTGGCCTGCCAGACCTGAGTTTTACAGCAACTGTGCCTGTGGCCTTCCATCTCCTGATTACATTCCTTACAGGTGAAACTGACAGTTTAAACTTCTGAGATAGCTTTTTGTAGCCTTCCCCTAAACCATGATACTGAACAATCTTTGTTTTCAGATCTTTTGAGAGTTGCTTTGATTATCCCATGCTGCCATTCTTCAGAGGAGAGTCAAATAGAAGCACAACTTGCAATTGGCCACCTTAAATACCATTTCTCATGATTGGACACACCTGTCTATAAAGTTCAAGGTTTAACGAGCAAATACAACCAATTTGGTGTTGCTAGTAATCAGTATTGAGCAGTTACAGTTAAATTAAAAACTACAAGGGTACCCACATTTTTGCACAGCCAGTTTTTCACATTTGATTTAATTTCATACAACTGAATACTGCTTCACTAAAAATCTTTGTTCAGGAAACAAGTACTCAGATGTTCTCAGTGGAGTAAATTATTATGTAGGCTGAGAGGGGTTTGCAAACTGTTTCATATAACTGTATATATTTTATTTCTCTACTCATCAAGGCACCATTGGTGATAGTAACACTATTGTTACACAGTACTACAGTTTATACTTTAGTGCTACATCATGCAAACCCACAGGGCCTTCTTCACTCTGCATGCCCCCACGCCCATATTCTTGGGGTCTGCTACCCATACTGTTGGACACTCCTTTCATTCCCCCCAACAGTCTTGGGGTATGCTACCTATTATGTTAGGCTCTCCTTTCATGCCCCTCAAAGTCATCGGTCTACTGCCCATATCGTTAGGCACTCTTAGAACATTCCCCACAGTTATTTAATCTGCTGCCCCAGTACTTGCAAGCCCGCCACAGTCTGCTACTCATATTCTTGGGCAGCTGATCATATTACAAAAATAATAAAATATAACAAAAATAAAGTTGAAAGCCATCAAGTCTTACCATCAAGTCTTGACTCTGATGAATTGATGCTTCAGTCTGGTTGGGAGCTGAGAGCATGTAACGTGGAGCCATGGTTTTAAAAGCAGCATCTCAAACTTTTACACGACTCAATTACAAAGCTATTAGACAAAACAGAAATACATAAAATACATAAAAACATTGGGCGTATCTCCAGAATTGATTACATTTGATGGCTGTTCAGGAGAAGCATCTGGTTAGCAAGCATAAACATTTCAAATTAGCTGCTTGTGTTGTCTAAAGAAATATTGATATGTCATCCTTATTTCAGGAATCACATATACTACTTGTCTGCATAGACGCCAGGGTTAGCACAAATCGCTGCCACTAATTCCTGCACCCACTTGGGAACAATGATAATTAAAATTCTAGCTACTGTAAGTGCAACTGGAATATTGTGTCTTCGTTGGGTTTCATGGTTCAGTCTATTTGGGAGTAAGGTGCTGCTCTTGTTGCTTCTAGAAGCCAAAAGTTAATTATTTTATATGTTTTAAAAGCTGAGGTGATCTTGTTTTCATCTCCTGTCCAATTTGTGACTATTTTTATAGGACATTTATTAACCTATTATACAGAAAGACACTTGATCACGGCATTTACATATATTTATACATAAATACATTTCTTTGAAATAATAAGACAGTAAGGCTCATTAACTAAAACCCCAGGTGAAAGAGCACTAAGGGCCACAAAACCATGGCACTTACAGCTCAGCTACACAGGACATGGGTCTGGTGCATTCTGCAGAGCACAGCATAATTTGGTGCTGTAAGAAGAACCTTTCTGCTTCTGGCACATACTAACTTGCCTGTCTGAATGACACACAAGTTTAGTGGCGTAACTAGAGTGTGCAGGGCCCCCCTGCAAAACAATCTCCAGAGGGGTCCAGTGCACTCAGATCCCCATCCTACTACCCATTTCCCACCCCGCCCACTTTCCGTCCCACCTCTGCCCACTCCCTGCCCCAACTCCACCTACTCCCCACCTCGACTCCGCCAACTCCCTGATCTTACAATCCGATACCCTGCTGTAGGTAAGAGAGCGGCTGGGGATGGGGGTTCTTGTTAGCTATAGAGGAAGCAAGGCCCCTTGTGACTGTGGGGTCTGCTTCCTCTATAATTATGCCACTGCGCAAGTTAGGGGGCGCTTACCCAGTCTCATCTACCATCCAGAACAAGCACTTATGCAAATACAGATGCTTTGCAATTCATTTTAATTGCTTTATTGCTTTTGTGTGCCCCTTAGCACTCTAGCACTTGCATTCCAGGTTATAGTAAATGACCTCTTAAAACTTTGTTTTAAAATAATAAATCAAATTAACTTTTTATAATTTGTTTTTTTTTCTCCATTTCTTTCCTTTCTGCCACTGAATTCTTCTTTGCTCACCCTTTCCATCCCACCCCAATTCCTAATTTCAGAAGCACAAAGTAGACCTATTTTACAAGCTGCGCCATGTGATGAACGAGATCATTGACCTGCGCAGACAGCTGCTATCAGGTCATCTCACGCAGGATCAGGTACGAGAGGTCAAGAGACACCTGACAGTGCGCCTGGACTGGGGAAATGAGTAAGTATGACCAAGGAGCACTAACACAAAAAAAACACGCACAGTCACTAAAACATATACAAACCTGAGAGCACCAACCAATTAGAACCCGGCAGGTGCAAACATAGATCTGTGGCCAGTAGAATGCATAACTGTTCCAAGTGGGAATATTGATCCTTTGGTGAGTGATCAGCACCTGCCATAATATAAAGCCAAACAGAGTAACCTGCAAGGCACACATAGCTTGACAAATAAAGAGAATATGACAATAGCAGCACGTTGGCGTGGATATAAAAATTTGCTCCTATTGTGTTGTAGGCAGTTGTTAATATATTCCCCCTACACACAATACATAATCCGTAAGTGTCACTGTGCCACACCTGCATGACAGCTTTACTGAAAAAAACCTCCATTTTATGGGCAACATAATAACACACTGCTGCATTGCTGCCTCTGTATACAGCGCATAATCTGTTGCTACAGGCAGAATTACTATACACATCATGTACCAAGCTGGAAATTTATGTTTTATTTTTTGAAAACGAACCACTAATGTCCTATGTGGCCACTAATTGCATTGCTTACACCGCTCTCAGATGCTAGCCTCTATTGAATGCACATTAAGCTTATTAGATCCATTGCAGCTTTTAGCATGGGATAGTATTGCACACAAACAAGCTGAGTGTATGGTTTGTATCTCTCAATGAACATGGCTAGATACTCACCTAAGTAAAGTCTGGCTTGAAAACTGCAGTGTGATGACCCCAATACACAGTTTCACCTTTAGAGATTGAAGGAGGTGGGAAAATATTTGCTGCTTATTTCTTAGGGTGCTAAAATAGTTGGCTCTGTTGCTATCCACTGATCAAAACTGATACTTGTTAAATAAAGTGCCTGTTTGCTTTATACATTCAAAATTATGTTTTTGTTATAAAAAATGATTTTGGATGGTGCTGATATTGCTGGTATTGGAGGCACAATACAAAAGAATTGTGTAGGTTTTGCCCCAGTGACAAACCCAAGATCACAAGGATGGTATAGGCACCATTCTTCCCAAATTTTTACACATGACATTCTGGAGGTTGTGGTTCAGAAGCAACTGAAGAACCCAAGCTTTTGCGTATTTCCTTTTCTCTCATTCTGGCTATTTTTCTTTAATATCTCATTACATGGTAGAGTAACTGTAAACTGATGGCTGAACAGGACAGCCCACTGAAGCCTGGCCCACCAGGACTTCTCCAGGTGCCCTGGTGGGCCAGTGCGACAGCTTATTAAAATAAAAGAAGAGTTCAAAATGAATGCTCACACCTGGGTAATATCCATGTATACAGATTTGCACTATACAATATATAATTAATCCATTGTGACATCAGATCAAGATGATTACAACATATATCTACTAATTTTCTATTGCTTGACAGAGACAGTGCCCATTTACAATATTATTATATTTAATTGCTGCAAAGTGGCATACCCAGCTGATAACAGTTCAGCACTGAAAGAACAGTCAGAAAAAACCTTCCTCCACAGCTAAATAATTCTATGAAAACATATTTAATAGTACAGCAATTCCTGCAATTGTACAGCATAATTATAATAGGTAAGGTAATTTTATTTATTGGGTGCTATTTTATGTAACATTTTAATCAAAGTATTGCTTTATAGGGGTAATTTGCTTTTTACCCGTGGACAGAAAGTACAAAAGACTTAAGTTCAGAAATAGAGTTGTCACCAGCTATATTACCTATATGGCCAGTAAAATTATAATTGATTCCAATGTAATTAATGGAGAACAATCTTTAAAATGTAAGAAGGTTAGTAATTCATTTCCAGAAAAGGGGACAACCCTATTTAGAATCTGAGGTCTGGCTAATCTGAACTTCCTACTAGACAAAAAAATGTAGGGATGCATAGACTCCCAAATTTAGTTTGGAATTCAGCTGAATCCTATCCTTTTTCATGAGGATTTGATGGAATCCCAGTGCCTGGCAGAACCAAATCTGAACCCTAAAAACCATGTGACTTTTCACACATTAAAGGGATACTGTCATTTTTTTTCAAAATGAATCAGTTAATAGTGCTGCTCCAGCAGAATTCTGCACTGAAAATCCATTTCTCAAAAGAGCAAACAGATTTTTTATATTCAATTTTGAAATCTGACATGGGGCTAGACATATTGTCAATTTCCCAGCTGCCCCAAGTCATGTGACTTGTGCTCTGATAAACTTCAACCACTCTTTACTGCTGTACTGCAAGTTGGAGTGATATCACCCCCTCCCTTTTCCCCCCCAGCAGCCAAACAAAAGAACAATGGGAAGGTAATCAGATAACAGCTTCCTAACACAAGATAACAGCTGCCTGGTTGATATAAGAACAACACTCAATAGTAAAAACCCAAGTCTCACTGAGACACATTCAGTTACATTGAGAAGGAAAAACAGCAGCCTTCCAGAAAGCATTTCTCTCCTAAAGTGCAGGCACAAGTCCCATGACTTGGGGCAGCTGGGAAATTGACAATATGTCTAGCCCCATGTCAGATTTCAAAATTGAATATAAAAAAATCTGTTTGCTCTATTGAGAAATGGATTTCAGTGCAGAATTCTGCTGGAGCAGCACTATTAACTGATTCATTTTGAATTTTTTTTTCATGACAGTATCCCTTTAAGGAAATCACAATTTTTTTTCTCCCTTACTTATGACAATTTGAATTTGGTTCAGGATTTGACAAATCCTTCATGAAAGACTTGGGTTTTGGACAAATCCCAAAAATATTGATTCAGTGCATCCCTTTAAGGGTAAGGCCAGACGAGGAGATTCGGGGAGATTTTGTCGCCTGGCGACTTATCGCCCTGCTTTTGCGCAACTATCTCCCCGAACTGCCTCAGCGTTTTTCCCCTTAGGCTACATCGCAAAATCGCCTGCGCTAATGCACACACGGCGATGCGTTTTCAATAGTCGCCCAAAGTTGCCTATATATAAGCTTTACTTATTAACCATATAAGTCCTTTTTTATTGGTACAAAAATTATGAACTAATTAAAATGTCTTTTTGATGTTGCTTCCAATCCAAACCCTCAAAACGTTGTTTCACAGGCCCTGAATATATGCTCATTAGAAATTACAAATTCATCTTTGATACCCAAAATTAGCCCTATTTAATATAACATTTTTTTTGTGTTGGTGCATCAGATTTAGGGCAGAGGTTTCCAGGCAATGTTCCCTCTATGTTGTGCACTTGTGTATGCACACAGAATTTGTGAGAACTTTTTGACCTGCACACACAGTTTTTTAAAAGTGCACACACAGTTTTAGAAAGTGTGCACACAAGAATTATTTTGTGCACACAGCCAAGAAAGAAGAAACAATTGCCTCCAGGTGCATAACTAGATGTTATGGGGTAACTATGTCCTAGTAATGTAATTTTTTTTTATAATGATCCCATCCCATAAGCATTAATGAATATGATCAGTCTTTATGATGAACGGCATCAAAGAATGATTACAAATTGTGTGTATGTTGAGTGAATGCACATGGTGAATGCTCATACCCAGTAACTATGGCTGCACATCTGTTCTGCCCTCAAGCCCTTTTGTTATTTATTTACTGACCCTGCACACATAGCTGTCACTGTCATACTGCTCTGTATCTGGCCCAGTGTATTGCCCTCTTAGATACAGCCCTGTCATTACCCATCCGTGTTCCGTTTCACAGCAAACCCTGCATTCTTATTCACTGCTTTTAATGGAGTGACCCCATCATATCCTGCAAGCATTTTATAATTATCTGTTTTTGGCACGCTGTTTAGTCCTATACTGAGTATAGACACATATTCTAACAGGTTCACTTTGATCCTGTCCTGTATATCTCTCATTTAGTAATGTATAAATGCCACAGCCTAAACGTGGGATATGAAGCTATTAGTTTGTGTTCAACTACAATTCTCAGCATGTCTGCTGCATAAGCTGGTGTGTGTGTTAAGGGGTTTGCAAATGTAAATGACCTAAACTACCTCTAATGTCTCGTTTTTTGCTTCTGTGTAGGCATCTGGGCTTGGACTTAGTGCCCCGAAAAGAATTTGTGGCTGTAGATTCTGATCAGATTAGTGTCTCCGACCTGTACAAGATGGTGAGCACCCCTCCCATATTTCAGTGCTGCTTCAGTGCTTACAGTCAAAACAATAACAGGCTGGGGAAACGTGTGTCAAAGGAAGAGCTTTATTATGTATTTAGGACATATAATATTAGGCCTGGTGTCTATGCTAGGCATATTAATGAATGATGGCAGCTTTGAATGTAGGAGTTAACCAAACTGGCAAGTCTGCATTACATCTGTAATATATCAAACCATGGAACAAAGAATAAAGCTGCATATTCAGACACACTGATACAGAATTAGGGGATGTTTCCCCTGCTTCCATGGCCCACCCCAAACCCAGGTCTGAAATAATTGTGTTTATAATAGGCCTTTTCTCTGGGTATCCATAAGAGTGCCCCATCTAATAACTGCATACCTCCCAATTGTCCCTTTTTCGGAGGGACAGTCTCTCTTTTGACAGCTCAACCCGCAGTCCCTCATTTGTACTGGAAAGTCCCTATTTTCTCTGCACTTAACAGCCAGAAAAAGAAACAAAGTTTCTCACTTAATTGGCTTTTAGCAGAGAGCACAGAACACCTAACAGGTGCAAATAAGATACTTTGTAACAATTTTGAGGCACAAAAAAACTGTTTAGATAAGGAGAAATATTTTCAAACTTTACTTACCTGACAAATTTTGTTAAATGAACATGGAAGTTAGGGGGTGTGGTCACAGAAATGGGTGTGGCCAACATTTTTTGCTGTTCTACGTGCGAAATTTTTGTCCCTCTTTTTACTTCCAAAATGTTGGGAGGTATGTAACTGACCAGTTACAAGGTGTAAATAACTGATATAATTCATGGCATTTATATCAGAAGGATTCAACCTGCAGTCCCTTAACCATGTTTCAACTAAGCTCCTGACATCCCACTTACTGCTAAAGACACTACTAAGAAGCAGCTGGGACTTGTAGTTTAGCAAGAAATTGTATTTTGGTTCTCTAAATGATGTAGTTTTCCTTAAGCTGCTGTTTACTTTACCTTTTGTTCTATATCTGGCCTTCTCACCTTAAAGCATAACTAAAGCCTGAAAAGTTTATGGCAATAGATGCTTTATTTTATATACTGAACTAGGTACCAACCCAGCGGTTCAGCAGCCCTATACTGATTCAGGCCATCAAATTTGACCACAGCTGCTCCACACCGTGTCAGGCCATCTTTGCAGCGTCACTGCGACTGTACTCTATGCTGCTGTTTAAAGGGGTTGTTCACCTATAAATTAACTTTTAGTAAGATGTAGAGAGTAAAATTCTGAGACAATTTGCATTTGTTCTTCATTTTTTATTATTTGTGTTTTTTGAGTCATTTAGTATTTTATTCAGCAGCTCTTCAGTTTGCAATTTCAGCAATCCAGTTGCTAAGGTCCAAATTACCCTAACAACCATGCATTGATATGATTAAAAGACTGGAATATGAATAGGAGAGGCTCAGAACAGAGAGATGAGTAATAAAAAGTAGCAATAACTATAAAATTGTAGCCTTACAGATCCTTTGTTTTTAGATGGGGTCAGTGACCCCCATTTGAAAGCTGGAGACAGTCAGGCAAAGAAGGCAACTAATTTAAAAACTATAAAAAAATGAAGGCCAGCTGAAGAGTTCCTAAGAATTAGCCATCCTTTAACATACTTAAAGTTAACTTAAATGTGAAACACCCCTTTAAACTAAGCTTAGGGGTCATCAAAGTTAATGAAAAAAAATAGAATTAGTAATCAGTTTAGATGCAGAGTGTACTGGTTACTATGCTGCCATGTAACGAGAATCAGAATTTTATATTTTGTATATTGTGTATATTGTTAGTCGGTCCCTAAGCACAGTATCTGAGAGCAGCACAGAGCATGTGCAGTGAATCAGCTGAAAGGAAGGTGGGGAGTTACTGAGGACATCTTTAGAGACACAGATCTTCATTGCTAATGGGCTTTGGTGCCCTTGAGCTACATTCATGCTTTGTTGTGCTTTAGTTCCTCTTTAAATTCTCTCCCATTTATTGCTTTGTACTGTATCGGGAGAGTGAATTCAACCATGAGGCTGTTAGGTGTAATAGTTCTGGCTAATGCAAGCCGAGAAGGTAAAACCAGTGGCTTGTGGGCCTATTTTTATAAATATGTATAGAGCTTGCAAGCTCAGCATGGCCTGTTTGCTTATATGCCAGGAATGATTTTTAGTCTCAGTCCATTAGTGGGCTTAATGAGGACATTTTGTACACAGTACACCCAGGGGAGAAATGATCCTAGGAATGTAGAGCTCAGTGCCGGCCAGTAGATTCTTGTACAGCGTGCTGGGTATTTTTCACAGAACCGTGGTGGGCCAGACCTAATTGAATAATGTAAAATGCAAACTGCGGACACCTGCTTTAGCCTGTTCCTTTCTGACACAATCCATATTTCTCTGCAGCATCTGTCAAGTCGGCACAGTGTTCAACAAAGTACAAACCAGGTAAGGGGAGGGAGAAGGTGGTGTCTTGACATTGGGTCGAATGAAAGAAAAAAAAGCTAACAATGCTAACTAACGTGGGAAATTAATAGGTCAGAAAGTAGATAGATAAAAAAAAAATGTGTGTGTGGTGCATTGGAGGTGAGAGACAGAAAATGGTGGTCTGAAAAAGAGATGGGCATAGGGAAAATGAATGTTTGATGTTATATTGTGAGGGAACTTGTGGATAGACACATGTGTGAGATAAAGGGGAAGAACCAAGCATGTTCCTCAGTAAATCGTACAGACAGGTTGATGACAAGTGGTGACCTGGTTTCCCGTCATAGGCAGACACCCTGCGGCAACGACACAAGGAGTCACGAGCTCCTGTTCCTCACCACCTGCTACTCAATCTGAAGAGTTTCACACACACTAACATAGGGGAAGATGTGGACCTTTTCTTCTCACTGTATGACATGAGGGAGGCGCGTCAGATCAGGTGACTCCTATTTTTCTTTTGTGATACCCCTACTCTGGATCCCAATTGCCCCTGTCCCTTTTGTGTCATGTCTATCCCCACATTCCATTGTCATCTTCCCCTTATTCTCTGACTGTTTTTTTTCTATGCAGCGAGAGGTTTATGGTACGTCTGAACAAGAATGGAGGTCCAAAGAACCCGGAGAAGCTGGAGAGACTCTGTGCACTATTTACAGTATGTAGTGTGTACTATTCATCATATGCAGCCTGCGTGTCTGTGTAATGGATGTACACGAAATACATTCACATTGGCAAATGTGTACCTACTGTATTTATATACGGGTTAACATCACCAGCAGAAGTGATCCAGTTATTTCCCAGAAGACTATAAAATATTGCAAAACAGCACTATTTACATACTGGCGCAGATTTATATTTGGTCTCATGACACATCACATAACTTTTTACTGGACAATAAGTATGTTCAGCATTGTAATATGTATAAATGTTTTTCTTAGTTTATTATAAAACAACATGTTGATCAAAGTCCAAAATAATGTATACTGAAAAGTCTTTGGGCAAAATCACTAAAGGGCAAATTTTCAGCGACTGCTTCGCCACACTCCTCGCCACTTCGCTAGGCGCAATTTCATTACCATTAATTCACTAAAATGTGAAGTTGAGTCTCAGCAGCCGAACGCTGGTGATTTTCACTAGCGTTACATCGCATGGGCGAGCATTTCATAACAAATTTTCGCTAGCGTTCATTTCTGCCTAGCAACACTTTGTTAGCACTCTTATGCTTAGTTTAATGTGTATAGGGCAGGTATCTTAAAGTCAGTAATGTTGGTGCAAATGCTTGAAATGGCCACTTTTTTAAACACATGTCCAATGAGCCATAATAAAGACAGAAGAGATCCTCTAATGCCCTATACATGAGCCCACCCTTAAACAAATGTGGCATGTCCCTCAAATTAGTTTAAAAAAATTGTTAACACATAAATCTTTAATAGTTCGGACTTTTGAAGGCAATCCCGCTTTAAAAAAAGAAAAGTCGCAAGCTTTTTTTTTACAACTTAAATGCATTTCTGGCATACAGGATATGATGTCACTGACATAAGATTGAGGAAGATGTAGATTCTTTTTATCAGTTCGCCAGGTCTGAGGTAGTAAATTAAACTCTGACGAAAGAGGTAACGTACAGTAAGATTTTAATCTTAACAACCGTTCGCCAGAGCGAAAAGTCTCGTTCTCGTAGTGACGTTCTCGTTCGCTAGCGAATTGTCCTCTACACCTGTTTATAAATTGGTGATATCCCTGTGGATGGGATTTCTCGTTAGCGTCTGCCACTTCACCCTTTAGTGAATCTGCCCCTTTGTATTTGTGAAAACAGCCCATATTTGCCCTTGAACTATTTTGTGAATGGGTAGAATACTGCATTCTAGTTATTATAACTAGGTAAATAATCTGCAGAATATTCTTTTCATACAATACCACATGTATTCATAATTCACCTTTGTTTTAAGGTAAAATAATGGGAATGCAAAACCTTGGTATGAAGAGGGTACATATTTCCTCAAGTTTATTATAATAGTGCTCTGTTGTTATGTGGTGTTTGTATGTTGGTGTATCCCATCACAGTGTAAAGCACCAAATGATTATATATAGGTTTTCAGAAATCATATATTGGCTCTATGCATGATGCACCTAATGGTGGGAAATGATTATGTATGCTTTTTGTGCAGGATTTGAGCAGTAAGGATGTAAAGAGAGACCTGCATCTTGTGGTTCATGTCATCCGTATAGGTATGTGGCTGTTCCCCCCCAATCCCCCAAGAAAGCAATTCTTTAATTGTATCCACATAATACAGTGACAGATACAATATGTATGCTATAAGGCTAATTTACTATGGGTAGGGGTCCAAAACAAGAACAAACAGAGTTCAGCTAATATACACAAAATTCATAGTGATTCACTCAAAGAAAACTGCACCAGTACAGTCGGAAATATGCAGGGATATGCCTTAATTCAATTCAAATATAAACTTATGTAGTGATGGATGCAGGGATATGAACCTAGTCCCATTATTAATATAGGCAAATATAAAATTAAACAGTGCTTAGCACATAGTTACATAGTTACATAGTTAAATTGGTTTGAAAAAAGACCAAAACCAGTCAAGCTCAACCCCTCCAAATGAAATCCAGTCCACGTACACACACTCACTCACACTCTCTCCATACACTCACATACACTGTTATATACCAATATATAAACTAATTGTAGATTTAGTGTCACACTATTGCCAATATTCCTTAATTAAACCAGTAACCTTCTGTGTTGTCTAAGTCTAAGTAGAGTCATCCACTGCCATCCCAGAGTCGAGGTTCCTGCTTACCTCCTACTACACTACTTCTACTACTACTACTACAAATAGAGAAGTGTACCCGTACAGTTAGGGGCCAATTCACCAAGCTCGAGTGAAGGATTCGAAGTAAAAAAAAAATCGAATTTCAAAGTGTTTTTTGGGCTACTTCGACCATCGAATGGGCTACTTCGACCTTCGACTACGACTTCAACTTCGAATCGAAGGATTCAAACTAAAAATCGTTCCACTATTAGACCATTCGATAGTCGAAGTACTGTCTCTTTAAGGAAAAACTTCGACCCCCTAGTTCGCCATCTAAAAACCTACCGAACCCAATGTTAGCCTATAGGGAAGGTCCCCATAGGCTTGCCTTAATTTTTTGGTCGAAGGATAATCCTTCGATCGTTGGATTAAAATCCTTCGAATAGTTTGATTCGAAGGATTTAATCCTTCGATCGTTCGATCGAACTATTTGCGCTAAAATCCTTTGACTTCGATATTCGAAGTCGAAGGATTTTAATTCCCAGTCGAATATCGAGGGTTAATTAACCCTCGATATTCGACCCTTGGTGAATTTGCCCCTTAGTGTGTATGTAGGGATAAAGCACAGCTCCAGTATTAATATAGGCATGTATACATTTACATAAACAAACACAGAAAGGTGCCAATACAGTTAGTAATACATGCAGACATAAGCATAGACGCCTTTATTAATACAATCAAATATACACTTTATATAGTGATTCACACACAAATAACTGCTCCAGTATGCTTAGATGAAACTGCAAGGATATACTTTTATTGCTTCTGATCAGGGCTGTGTGGTTTTATTTCACAGGGCGCATGTTAATGAATGACTCACGGAAAGGACCTCCTCATGTGCACTATCGGCGTCCATATGGTTGTGCAGTATTGAGCCTCGGGGAAGTACTGCCAGTCCTATGCGAACATCGAGAGGAGAAGGATTTTGTCCTGAAGGTGTATATGTGAGTACAATGTAAAACATAGTATTTTGAGACAGCGTGAACAAAGCATAGATAAACTTCTTCAGAACAGGAGGAGCAGACTCATGCCTGCTGGATAAATATATATATATGTAGAGGGCTGCTGTAGAGAGCCAACCTTCTCTAACAGTAGCAGCCACATATATAAAATTAAGAGAATTAGATGTACAGTATTAATTTAGGCACACTATCTATAAACTAAAGACTAACCATAATGACCCATCTAATATACATGGGCATGCAAACACATTTCCTACTATGTTGGCGCCTGCATTTAAGTCCATTTACCCACACAAAACAAAGGGACCATCATCAGTATAGGTAAGCTATACAGGTTCAACCCACAAGGATACAAGTAGAACCTTTGCACAGAGTCCAGATACTTTATTGGGTCCTTTGGACACGAAGGTGAGGCTATAATTATTTTTTCTACTAAATTCCAACTTAGTGATTTTCACAAGGGCTCTCCAGAGTCTTGATTTGTCCCTGCTTCTAAGCAGATTTGAAGACTATACATACTTAGATCATCTACAAATTCAGAAGCCCAGTTGAATAACATGTAATACGCCGGACACTGTGTGTATATATATATATATATATATATATATATATATATATATATATATATATATATATATATATATATATATATAATGGGATGTAAAGACACTCTTGGTCACTGGAATCTGACATATGGAGAGTTGGAAGTTCTCAGAGAAGTTGGACCGTTTCTTTTTTCTCCCCAGGTGTAATAATGAGAACGAGTGGTACCAGATTCATGAGAACATCATCCGAAAGACCAGCACCAAGTACTCCACACCCAGTTCCAACTATGGTAACTACCACCCAGTAGTTATATGTCACGTTACAACTTTCAACATTATCCTTATGTGCCCAAGGCGCAAGGTGACAGTGGTGGAACTAGATGTTACTGGGCCCCACAGCAAATAGATTTTAGGAACCTCAACATATGCAGAAGTTGTCCTGTTTTATCAATATATGTTGTAATTTCTCTTTATGTGAGCCACATGGGGCCCCTATACCTCCTGGGACCCTTAGCAGCCGCAGGGTATGCTTCCTCTGTAGTTACACCCCTCCAAGGTGACACAAACTCATGTTAGTCGAGAAATCTGTTGCATTGGAGTTGACATTACATGGTGTACAGCAATGGCATAGTTAGGTTGCATACATTGTAATATGTACCTGTGGTGGTGAATTTGTATTGTATGGTGTTTACTAAAAGAGACACTAATATGAGCCATTCTGGTGGTACCAATGAAGAATCCCTTGGTACTCATGTGGTACGAAATTCGATAATCGAAGTACTGTCTCTTTAAAAAAAACTTTGACTTCAATACTTCGCCAAATTAAACCTGCCGAAGTGCTATGTTAGCCTTTGTCTTTGTACATTGAAGGAAAATCCTTCAAACATACGCAAATCGAAGGATTTAATCGTTCCTGCCTCTTGGACTTCAGGTTCCATTTTTAGGTGTACCCTTTGTTTAAAATTGTCAGCTGATAACATGGTTACATATATATATATATATATATATATATATATATATATATATATATATATATATATATATATATATATATATATATATAGGAAAAACATTGGCTTATCAGTAATTCAGACCTAGACCAAAGAATATCTACCACAGCAATTTCAACTCCATTTCTGACCCCTACTGATTTCCAAACATGGTTTCAGGATATCTAGGAGACCCAATAGGCATTATTACCACATTTCACCCCAGTTGGCCTTTAGTCCCCATGCCACATCAAGTTACACCGTTTGGGGACCGGTGCCTTAGATTCATAGTAAATAACTGTGATGATTGTGACTCGTCGTGTGCAACTAATGGGTTAATTGGTCTGACCATAAGGGCTGACAGGTGGATCTGTGATCCCAGCACAAATTAGCAAACTTACTAACCCCAATGCATGGAAACTGCTGTAAGCATGAAGCTTTATAGGCAGGATTGTTGAGCTTGGCATTTTAAGAAGTTCCTGTTACATCCCTTCAAACCTCTTCTTGTCACTTAGTGAGCGTCTTGAGCAGTTATGTTGAGCAGGAATTTCAGGGTGAATTTAGTGTGCAGGCTATGAATTTATTTAGCAATTCACAGCGACAGGAGCATCCATCCGTTCAGGCTAACTGAGGGAAAAATCTGCATGTAATTGGGAAGAACGGGATTTCTAATTTACAGATAATTATCGACTTGGCAATGCCTCGTGGACACGCCATCATCTGATTGTCAGGAAACAAAATGATTTTTCATTATTATAAAGACTTTTTTTCACAGTATATTTTACAAGTAAGCAATTAAAAATAATCATATTTCAAGTATTAGTATAAACTAGCACACTGATACAACTTAAAATGCCATGAAGCTTTGCTTAATAAATCATAGAAGCCCTCATATGAACTTCTATTGGGAAAACACATCTTTCTTAGCTAATAGAGTCCTGTGGCAGCTTTTGATTTCTGGGGGCAGACGGGTGACTTTCCTTCAGCATTTAAACCCTGTAAATAAGTAGCAAAGAACAATGTTGCCCTATTGCTGCTACAAGCTTCAAGCTATAAGTAATTGTTGCCAGAAAGGCTTGCTTTAGAAGGCTTCACCAAGTAATGTGACTTTCTTGAGACTTCACAGCCAATACTGGTCTAGCAGGTTACATATTATTAGGCAATATTGGTAATCCACGTAATATCACACACATGTAGGAAAGAAAAATTGCTCAGGCTGGCTGTGAAGACCTCACCAGGTCTCACACCAAGGGTCCTTGGTTAGATGTAGACAATGTTAAATGTTATAGATGTCTTATTTTGAAAATAAATGGCTGCAGACCACTAGGAAACAGATGATCCTCTGATTTTGTGACTTAAAGAGGTTGTTCACCATTAAATTAACTTTTTGTTAAATTGCAACTGGTTTTCATATTTTATTACATATGGTTTTTGATTTATTTAGCTTTTTATTCAGCAACTCTCCAGTTTGCAATTTCAGCAATCTGGTTGCTAGGGTCCAAATGACCCTAGCAACCATGCATTGACTTGAATAAGAAACTGGAATATGAATAGGAGAGGCCTAAATAGAAAGATGAGTAACAAAATGTAGCAAAAACAATACATTTGTAACCTGACAGGGCACTTGTTTCATAAATGGGGTTGGTAACCCCCTTTTAAAATATGGAAAGAGTCAGAAGAAGATGGAAAATAATTAAAATCCTTATTAAAAAATGAATAATGAAAACCAATTGAAAAGTTGCTTAGAGTTGGTCATTCTATAACAAACTAAAAGTTGATCATTATTAAGGTAAAAGGCGAACCACCCCTTTAATAGTCAAGACCTAGTATCTACACCCCCAAAAAAATAGAGTTTATAGCCTTGGAACCTGCAAGCATCATACAGAACAAAGAATGCACACCTAAATGTAGTATTTAACATGTGGTGCAAGCTATAACATCTCCTTCCTATACACCCACAAACAACCAAAACAGAGTATTGTTCAAGGCATTTAGGTTAAGGAATGTGTTGGGATTAAATTTTTTGCCTATTTTGTACATGTTCACTACTCTGTCGGGATCCCATTATTGAGCTACTGTGACTATGGGTTCCAGCTTGTATTACAGTGCACCCCTGTATTAAAAAATAATTTACAGAATTCACAGACCTAGTGGAAGATTGCTGAAGTTGATGTCCCAGCACTTCACATTGAGTATATTAATAATATTTCCTCCTGTCTGGTAATATTTTACTCTTGATTGGCAGCTTTATTAGCATTTTCTCACCTCTGCCTCCCAGAGCTTTTAATTTAATCCAGTATGCATAGGTTTTCTCTACACACGAGTACACTAGGGCTAGTTTCTTGTCTCTAGCACATTAGTGCTTAGGAGATACAGCACTCCTCATATATCTAGGTGTGTTTTACTGTCACTCATTCTGTTATGTTGTTTGATATATTCAAATAGAACAATGTAAAAATTGTAACACACTGTCTGATGCAAGTATAGTCACACATTGGAATGAGTAATTGCAATAGGCAGCTCATGCATTTTTAAAAAAAATCACAGTCTTAAATATCACTTCTTGAAACAAGTGAAACCTTTAGTAAAAACTCCATTAAACTCCCTGCAAGCTAGGATTGTAAACTGGGAGATATATTCCTCATTAGCTGCTGATTCATTAGTTTGACACCCAGCATTCATTAACTGACTCACCTCTAGGATGAAAAACATATCTGCCTAGGAGTGTCCTAGCCCTACAAAAGAATAGACAACAGAGAATAGTGTAAATAAATTATCCATAAAAAAGGTAAACAAAAAACAAACACGCATCAGAAAGTCTGCCTGAGATAGAATGCAAAGTTCCTTTATTAATGTTTGCTTCCTCCTGGTTTAGGGCTGATGGTATCCTTGCAACTTCTGAGAGGGGACATGGAGCAGATCCGCAGGGAGAACCAAGTGCTGTTTAACAGGGGAGCAGCTATGACTCGCAAACTGGGGTTCCCTGATGTTATTCTGCCAGGTAAGAGACAGTGGGGGAGCCACAGTGCAGTAGAGGTTCTAGCACCAGGAGCTGATATGCAGTACATCACTGGAATATCTGGGCAGTTTCTTAAATCTTAAATATCAGATTTATCCTCTTCTGCCTATACTACGGAGTTTCTCATTCATTAATCATGTTGGTTTCCTCTGTTGTGTGCTCACTCTCCCTTACTAATACATACAAACAAGCACACTTACCCACAAACACTAACTGAAATCTGATTCTTCCCTGCTTGGAAACAGAATTAAATTTGCTATAACAAATACTGGACAAATAACCCCAAAATAGTTGTGTCCACCTGGAAGTTCCTTTACATGCAAAAATCTCCTCAGCCACATAAGGTCTTGTTGCCTTTTTATACATGTTCAGGTCTTTCACTATTAATTTATAGTTCTCGTTCACACACTTAAAAATTCATTGGTCTAAAACAATTCAGAGCTTCTACTCTACTGTTTCCATGCTGAAAAATCTGCACAGTTTGGGCTGGATCTAGAACACTGTCCAGACATTGCTATTATATGTAATATGAACCTTATGGGAAAAAATTTACAAAAATATATTTGCAATATAATAGGTTTTTATTGGATTGAATCAAGACTGGACTTTCTAGTCTGTTTATTTTTTAATAAAATATCACAATCAAGCTTTATTTTATATTGTTTTAAATCCTACTAAGATGGACCAAGTGTCACAGCAAAGAAGCTCTTAGAACCTACTTTCATTGTATTATCTTCTTTATAAATGACTTTCCTCTTCTTATTCCTACTTTACCACAACTCTCTCCAATCTCTCTTGTCCTTCCATGGCTCAGAAACACAACTGTTAGAGTGTAAGTCATGTTCTCTGATTGTATGGGAATGACTTGTGCCTCCTGAGCTCGTCTTCCATTTGTTCCTCTCATTTGTTTACAGCAACAATGTTATCACTCTACTATGCTAGAAGGGTGTTACAGGGATGCATGTGAGCTGGGCTTCGATATGCAGCAATGGAATGCTCTCCCTCAGAATAGGGTGGCCATGCTGAACTGCAGGGGTGCCCAAATTTTACCTTTTACCAGGATCAATTTTTAGTTATGCTCCCGTCAAAGTTTACCACTGCAATGTTAATTAGTTACACGGACAATGTGACAATGAATGCATTAAGAGATATTTAATAAATATTTCTCAATATTTTTAATGAAAAAAAAATCAGAGGTTAATCTAATGGAGTTGTTTGTATACCACAATCTGCTATACATCTTCAAGTTACCAGTAGAACATCTGCTAGTAGATGACAATCTACCTTTTGGGCACCCCTGATTTAAAGAATGACAGTCCTCCATCAGATGATAATTTTCGGCGCAATTGCTACATAGAGACAGTGCTTATGAAGATGCCATTGTTCAGTTGTATGGGTTCAGGTTGGCATTGCTCTTCAAGACATTGCTGCTTGGCAGAGTGTCCATTGTCAACTCAGTAGTGATGCTGCTTGTAGCGGGTGCTTTGCTCTGCTGAGATTTAAAGTGTGATGGTATAAAGTTATATTAAATTGTGCTTCTGTCTGCTACTACTGTGTCCTTTATCTGCACAGGTGACATCCGCAACGATCTCTATGTGACGTTGGAAAGAGGTGACTTTGAAAGAGGAGGAAAGAGTGTGCAGAAGAACATTGAGGTCACCATGCATGTTCTCTACGCAGATGGAGAAAACTTAAGGGTGAGTTTATTGTCCTCCTTAAAGTGCTAACACACTGCAGTGCACTTTTAATAGATTGTTTAATGAATACTGTCAGAACAATATACACTTAATTTTGAAGATTAAATTAGGATGTGTTGAAAACATCTTCTGCCTATCATTTTAAATTGAAATTAATCTGTTTAATGAGACCCTTTCTTTCCCTCAGTGCCACTATGTCTTCTTGGAGAATCTCAAAAAATAATTGTCCTTCTCCCTAGGACAGAACAAAGGAGTACAGATTAACTATAAAATTAAACCATTTTACATTTGCAAAATCCTTAGTTACCAGGCTCAAGTAAAACACAGGTATATAGATAGAGTGCTGGATGTATCCTTGATAATTAGATGTTATATGCTGGATGCCCAGGGATAAATATTATTAGATGGGTCAAAACATGCTTTTATCATTATACAGTATTTTCAATTTATTATATATACCAAGAATGCCTAACATGTGGCCCTTCAAATACAGTATTCAGCCTCTGATAACTGATAAAGATGACTGATAAAGAGGGCATAAAGAGCTGTGGGTGGCTGACAGATATCCTGATCCCTAATTTGTTCCCAAATTGGGGTTACTGAATTATTCCAAATACCCCACTTCTTTGTCTCTAGATGTAGTTAAGCTTTGCATGTATCAAATGTACTATTTGTAACAAGCTTGTTGTTTCTAGGGATGGTATGGGCTGCTGCCTGGTGCTCTGGGATTAAAGAAAAATGTTTTTTGCGTGACAGAGTAAAGTTGATACTATTGTGTCTCACTTTAGATCTAATAGACTGCACAGAGAAAATAAAGTCATGGTCATATTTATTGTCATCTCTTCTGTATACAAAAAATAAATGCATACATAATGAGATAATGTACTTTAGAAATATATTTTTAGAAACTCAGGTGCTCTTGCCCTGGGCCATCAGAATGGATGGAGTGAAAATCAATATGTCTAGTTAATAGGAGGTTCAAACCAGAAGCCTTGAAGAATGCACATATTAATGGAATGATGGGAGGTTGGTCCATAGCAGAGTTCCCCTTCAAAAAGACTTTCCCCTTTAAAGCTTTGCATGCTTATTATGGGGCCTCCCAACTAAAAAGGACTCCAGTATATCATATTACTATTATTATTATTGTTATTATTATTATAAAGGAATCAAACTTATTTTGTGGCTTTTTACCACATTTCTAACATAATCATCACGCATTTCATTCTCTTTAAGCCACTTAGTCATAGGCTAATTACAAAATGCCAGCACTATTTAATGCCATCAAAACTGACCATTTGCTTGTAGCCACATATTATGCCATATTGTGGCCAGTTTAAATGAGCTGGATGGAGCTTTTGTGACACATAGAGCATGAAATGCATAAGGTTTATGTCTGAAACACAATACACAGCAAAATAGGTTTAAAAACATTGGTGATTCCTGTACATGTAATAAGAGTATGATAATGTTCAGTTCATTGTTTAGTTTTCCAGGGCCTGTTATTGACTATAAAAAACACATAAGGCCCTGGTGAAGAAGAGTTGAGACCCTGCTGTGGGCCAACCTCTCAATCATTTCATTCATTCCGGCATTTTGCTGTCAAATTTCACCATCAGCCTTTGAGGCTTTCTCCCAGTGTACAGAGATTTTAGGTTGGTTCAAGTCCACAATGCAACAGATGCCAGAACATCCTGAGCAGTTTCCTTGGCAGCCTTAAGGTTTTATACTTAACAATCTCATAGCATCATGGTACACAGACTATTAATGCTCTGACAAGGGTTCTTCGTCTTCGCTGAAAATTCTCAGCAAATCCCTAGGGGGTATATAGTGAAATGGTATTATATTCAAAACTGTCATTTTTTTTCCTGTCAAATATCCGCAGCTCCCTTGCATGGGTGAGCACGCTTACAGATCATCATCAGGACATACTTCTAGTGCCTCCGAGTCTTTTTGACACGTGTTGCTCCACTTTATCTCTGTGCTTTTGACACACACATTTTTCATTTTCCGTAGCTTGGCACCATGCACGCCTTGCATAGCTATTGTTAGCTTCATACAGAGTCTTAATTGGGTGAAGAGGTGAATGTTTAGAAAATGTGGAGAAATCTGTTGCTTTGATCCAAAAAAAGGGGGTACCCACATATGTTAGACGACACAGGTTCTTCCTGGGGTCTCAGTTATCCCAATAAGCCCAAAGGGTATCACAGAGCCTACTGTGCCGAATCCCGTATTTCCAAAATTGGAACAGTTTTTAGGGATCTCAGAAGGCACCTTATATGACAAAATAAGCAACTCCCTAAAACTTTGAGTTTGCCTTAAAATTTACTTTTAGTATTATGTTTGTAAAGGAGTGGTTCGCCTTCAAGTTAATTTTTAGTATGTTATGGAATGAATAATTCTAAAAAAAAAATTCAATTGGTCTTCATTATTTATTTCTTATAGTTTTTGAAAAATGGCCTTCTACTTCTGACGCTTTCCAACTTTCAAATGGGGGTCACTGCCCCCATCTAAAAACAAAAGCTCTGTAAGGCTGCAAATTTATTGTTATTTCTACTTTTTATGACTCATCTTTCTATTCAGTCCCTCTCCTATTCATAGTCCATTCTCTTATTCAAATCAGTGCATGGTTGCTAGGGTAATGTGGGCTCTGGCAACCAGAACCAAAATTGCAAACTGGAGAGCTGCTGAAGAAAAAACGAAATAACTCAAAAACCACAAAAAATAGAAAAAGAAAACCGATTGCAACTTGTCTCAGAATATCACTCCCTATATCATAGTAAAAGTTAACTCAAAGGTGAACAACCCTTCTCTACTTTACTTCTACCTCTTGGGGAAAAGAATTACGAGCATTGCTGAATTGCTGTGTTTTAAAACCCAAATAAATCATTTTATTCATCCGATTGTGATGGTAGCATCCATTTAAGCATTTTGGAAAGCATTTTGCAGTTCTGAAGTCCAAGGCCGAGCGAGTCCTTGGCAAAGACTCTGTAGGAGATTTATCTTTTCCAGCATATAACTATGATAAAGAAGCCTCTGCAGCTGCAAAGGCATATGCTTCCGTTCTGCTAAGCCAAGAGGCAATATCACAATGTACAACATAGCTGAGCACATTCAGGCACAAGCAACATTCATAGCTGGATCCTTGAGCCTGTAGAATTCATTCCTTGTGTATCCCACTGTGTAAGAGCACAAGCAGAGTCAGACAAGCTCAGTCCATCTAGTATAACTGTACCACTTTGCACAGCTAATTGCTTAATCTAATACATAAAAAAAACATGAAAGCTCTGGGGCACAGCAAGATTCTTCTGCCCAACACTAAAGCAACACTAGTCTTTGGGTAGGTTAGCAAGGACATTTGCCATTGACCCTTAGCATCCCACTCTAGCTGATGTTAAACGGCAACTCTGAGGATCTAAAGGCTGTTGTGAGACGCTGGGAGTTGCACATTTGAAATGTATGTAATTTACATACGGCCCCAAACTTGCTGTATTGTAAATATAAGTGTTATGGCTGGCATTCATACCGGCTCAGTCTAATGCATACATCAGAACTGAACCCTAAAAATGAATATGGCTAAAATGACATATTTTAAATACAGAACTTATTGCACCAGCCTAAAGTTTCAGCTTGTCAATAGCAGCAATGATCCAGGACTTTAAACTTGTCACAGGGGGTCACCATCTTGGAAAGTGTCTGTGACACTCACATGCTCAGTGGGCTCTGAGCAGCTGTTGAGAAGCTAAGCTTAGGGGTCGAAAATGAGGTTGGACTGTAAATGTAAACTGATGCTATAGGGCTGATTATTAAATTCTGATGCTAGTTGCACTGGTTTCTGTGCTGCCATGTAGTAATTATCTGTATTAATTACTAATCAGCCTTATATTGTGACATTTCTATTCTATGTGTACTGTATATTGTGAGTGGGTCCCTAAGCTCAGTAAGTGACAGCAGCTCAGAGCATGTGCAGTGAATCAGCAGAAAAGAAGATGGGGAGCTACTGGGGCATCTTTGGAGGCACAGATATTTAGAACTAAAGGGCTGTGGTTGCTTTGGGCTGGAACAGAAGCCCAGAACATAATGTACAACATTTCTAGCTACTTCTTTAGTTAAGCTTTAGTTCGCCTATCAAATTCACAAGTTTGGGTTTAAGGCTTGAATTGTTGGCTCAGAATCTTCTTAGCATCAAAACCTAATTCCACATGCTTGTTCATAAGTACTACTATATTGTGTACTATTTGCAGTAATCTCTCAATCTGTCCAGTAACTAAAAAATGTAGGCCCAAAACATTGAGAATAAATATAAATCTGTATTGAAACTGCTTATCGGTAAGTTACTGGGTCCCCTAGACATCCTGGGCCTCCCAGCAGTCAGAGGGTCTGCTTCCACTTTTTCCCCCAGTGTCAAAGCAGGACCTGTGATTTAAGCCCTTCAACAGAACTCCATTGCCGAATTTCTATAGCACAACTGTGTGCCCCTTAGGGAGCAAATGGTGTCTTAATATCATACTGAGGGCAAGTTCTATAGATATACATGTTACACATTGGTATTCTCTTATCTTCCTTGGGGTGGGGGCAATGGCATATTGGTAAAGGGCTTCATATCACTGCTCAGCGACTGGCATGAGATGGGCATTTCCACTCTTCTTATCATAATATTACAGATCTCATGTTTGATGTACACACCAAAGTCATTTTCAAGTACAAACAAATATGCTGACTCACAGCCGGAATGAGGGTCAACTGAAATACAAAGCTATTTAGAATGAGCATCAGCTCTCACAAAGCCTTTGGGCAATGCATCTTGTGACAGAAACAGGCAGTCCCTATTAAAGGGGAACTATATTATATTGAAAAAAATCCACAGATTCATGTTATGTTTAATAAATCACTTCCAGTTTTAGGTGTTTTTAATGTCTAATAATATTCCCTGGTTGTCTGGTGCAACCAACTGGCTCATCCTGTTAGAACTGATATAGCTGACACCTAAGGATGCCTGTTAGACCAAGGAAGCATGAACAGTCCAATATTCCCCAAGTGTAACAAGCTGCCATCCTCAAGTTATTCAATATAATGCCCATCTCCCTGACTATACAGGTGAGTTAGTAGCACCAGCAGAACAATTGGAATGTAAATATGATAATACAACTGTTCCTAAAACAGTTCAATTTTATAAAAAAAAGTAATTTTCCTTAAAGGATATGTAAACCTTAAAAATAAGTGAATGTAAAACGAATGAGAGTGCTATTATAAGCACTTTTGCAATGTACATTCTTTATTTTATTTTTTTTAATTCCAAGTTATTAAAGGATACATGTACTGTTAACATGAATTAATTTTGTTACAACAGCTCCACCCGCTGCTCATTTTCCAACCATTCTGACCACCAAGTAGGCAAGGAAGTTGTCAGGTGAAAGAAAGAGGCTGCTCTGATGTTCTTCTGGTTAGGAAAGATTTGAGAAAGGTTTCTAATTTTTTTTTAACGAGAAGAACATCAGAGCAGCCTCTTTCTTTCTCCTGACAACTTCCTTGTGGTGGTCAGACTGGTCGGAAAATGATCAGTAGGTGGAGCTGTTGTTACAAAATTCATTCATGTTAACCGTACATGTAACCTTTAATATCTTGGAATTTAAGAAAAAAATAAATAATGAATGTACATGGCAAATGTGCTTAGTATAGCACCCTCATCAATTTTACATTTACTTATCTTTAAGGTTTACTAATGCTTTAAAGGGCACCCTAAAAAATAATTCCAAATCCTGTTTTATGATGTTAGTCAAGCAATATAAATTTTACTTTCACTGAGAGGAATTCGCAAGCAGGCAGGCGCCATTTTGTGGACACTGTTATTAAGGCAAGCTTTGCATCATCCAAAAATCTTGATTATGTGCCAGAATGGGGGACCTGATGCCAATGCCCATACACTGACTACACAATTAGATGGTGAGGATGAAGGGGGAATTAGAGGATAGCAGTAATATCTAGGATGTGCAGAATGGAAAGTGAAAGTAATTAGTTGCCCCGCCTTATTCATAGAGGAGGGGCAAACAATACATGATTGACAACATGTTTATAACAGGTATGGATGCTTCAATTAAACAAATGGGGTTTCATGTTTAATTTGAAAAGGACTTTTATTATCCAGCTTTTATGTCTGGGTGACAGGTCCCCTTTAATACAGAAAACCTCTATATGGTGGAGGCAAAGCACACATTGCACTGACCCCACTATTTTTTTTTTAATATGGGCTGGCATCACATTTAACATGCGCTTATGTTATTGTATACATTTGATAACAGTTACTGTATGTTGACACCCTACTTGAAATAATATGGATAAGTCTTGTATCTGAAGCCCAGACATTACTTATACAGCAGTATCTGTCTGGCTGTTTATAGTCTCTGCACTGCTGGTTTTATGTATTCATTATACTGTGACCTACACACTCCCCATCTTCATGTCTAGGTTGGTGTTAAATCCTGTTTTTGTTCTTTGTATATATAATTTCCCCCTTAATCTTGATGGCAACGTTCACTGTTCTTTAAAGCTGTTTAGATGTGCTTCGTATCCATTTTCTACAGGTTTGCTCCTATAATGTCACAGTTGTTATTGATCTAAACAACCGTGACACAAGCAGCATTGATATAAAGGAGGGGTTATGTACACTACAATAAGATGAAAACCTTTCTCCATTATTTCCAGCTCGGATGCGGCGAACTAAGAGGTGGATTTCCTGATATATCAGACAACAGTCACAAATAGATTTCTCTTAAATAGAAAATGGGGGTGCAATTTGAGCTTTGCAGGTCTTATTTCTGATGAATAGAGGGTCATCCCCTTGAAACACTGTGCTTTCTGCACAAGCCAGTATGTGGCTTTAATAAATGCTTAGTCCCTTTGAATAATTCAAGCGAGTGCCATTCCTGTATTGTACTTATTTGTTGAGACATATTCCGGCACCCCCAAGCATTGTCATTTCTGTATCTTATGTTTCACAGCTTCTTCTTGCTATACCCACAGCACCAGCTTTTAACTGTCAGAAAATGGAAATGATTAATTTGCACGTACTAGCTACTCCTGTCCAGCACTTGTAAGAAGTCAAATAATAAGGATTATTATTGCGGCGCATACGCTAGTCTGTTCAGTGCCTTTTACAGCCATGCAATTGGTAGTTTTTTTGTCTGTACTTATTGATATGCTCAGCAAGTAATGGCACCTATGGTGAAACACTTCTGAAATGACATCTGTAACTAACGACAAACATGTTCCAATTGAGTTAAATCAGCCATTGCCTGAAGCTAATCCCCTTACATGTTTGTATAGAATTAACACAGACTCTTTGCTATATAGAAAATATAAAAGGGGTTGTTCACCTTAAAATTAACTTTTAGTATCATGTAGAGAATGGTATTCTAAGAAAAATTTGCAATTGGGTATTCATTTTTTATTATTGGTGGTTTTTGAGTTATTTAGCATTTTATTCAGCAGCTCTCTGGTTGGCAATTTCAGGAATATGGTTGCTAGGGTCCAAATTACCCTAGCAGCTGTGCATTGCTTTGAACAAGACATTGGAATATGAATAGGGGAGGGCCTAAATAGAAAGACTGAGTAATAAAAAATAGCAATAACAATACTAGCCTCACAGAAAACTGTTTTTAGATGGGGGCAATGACGCCCCCATTGAAAGCTTGAAAGAGTCAGATAAAGAAGAAGAAGAAGGCAAATAATTTAAAAACTATAAAAAAAAAAAAAAAAAAAAAAGAAAAGTTGATTAGAATTGGCCATTTTATAACATGCTAAAAGTTTACTTAAAGGGGAACTCCGGCTTCCAAACCAAAATTTGGTAAAGAGTCCCACATAACACAGAAACCCCTAATATACCCATCACAGTTAACTGATGCTTCAAAAAGTATTAATAAATGGCATTTTCTATGCTGAAATCCAGCTGTTTAATAGTTCTTCTCTTTCTGCATCATTTGAAATCCTGGCAGGGAAGGAGGGACTAAAACACTGATGTTACAAATTGTAACAACTTCTCTACAGCTTACAGACAGCATGCAGGAGCTACATAACCCACAATGCATTGCACTGTGATGTTCCATTCCTTATTGAAATCATGTGTGCAGGGAATTGTGTGGTTTGGAGGATGGACAGATGGCTGCTGATACAAAGTAACAGTAGTCAGCCAGCTCAGCAAAGTAGTCAGACAGGGGGGCTAGGCTTAGGGAACTGTTCCAAACCATTAAAAAACATTAAAAGTCTGCATATTTTTTAATATTGCAAAGTTGCTTGAAATTTTATTTACTTTTCAAAAAGCTTAAGTTATGTTTGTGTGCATTTCCCCTTTAAAGGTGAACCACCTATACCCCAACAGATTTCTATCATATTAAGTGGCTTATTATATATATATATATATATATATATATATATATATATATATATATATATATATATATACACACAATTTGGAGATTGCTATCCAGAGACAGTTGCATAAATGAACACAGAGAGAATATCTTTAGCAGGATAAGGATAAACATGGTGTCTATTTTGAATCTCAGAGTGAGCAGATTGTAGAGGGACAATACCCTCAGGCAACACGGACAGCTTGAAATGTGACTGCAGGGGGAATATCCCAGGCAGATGTGCAATGGGTAAGAAGTGAATGTGAAACAGGTCGAACTTTGAGGAGAGTGAATATCTCAGATTGTTTGAGATTACAATCATATGCTGTGCTAGAAAGGGATTCTCCTCTGTGAATACCAAGCTAGAAAACTTCCTTTTTAAGTGTTCATGGAGTGATTTCAATGTGCAAGTGATTTGTTTGTTAATAGTGTGGAACACACCAGGGACCAGTATTGTCAATGCCAGTGTAGTTCACGCATTGGGTTGAAAAACTTTGCTATAAAATAACAATTCAACTGTATAATGAATGTGTTTGGTACCCACCTCAGTTATTCCTTGTTTTGCGTAGGAGATGTTTTCATTTACTTGAGACGACAAGCCTTCAGAGGTCTCTCTATTGTATTAATATATATATTTTCTGTATGCCTGCAGGACTGTGTTAGCCTTGGGACTGGAGAACCTCCAAGAACTCAGTACCATTCCTTCGTTCTCTACCACAATAACAGCCCCCGCTGGGGAGAGCTTATTAAACTGCCAATCCCCATTGACAGGTTTCGAGGGTCCCACCTCCGCTTCGAGTTCAGACACTGCTCCAGTATGTAAATGGGTTAATAGTCTTGCAATATAAAGAACTCACTACACTAACACCATCACAGACTCAAATTTCCTGGGCTTGGGCCACAAGGACACACAAGAACATTTGTTGTCATTGCAGACAACTCTCACACACACTTTGTTTAATGTCATTTCTGTCCTGTTGTCTGTAGCAAAGGATAAAGGCGAGAAGAAGCTCTTTGGATTTTCTTTCACTCCTTTGATGAGAGATGACGGGACCACACTGTCAGATAACATCCATGAACTCTATGTCTATAAGGTACTGGTGGTCTGTGTCCTTTCTGCTTATTTCAATAATTTATCTGCACCTACTGACCATACATATCTCCGTAGTGTGATGAGAACAGCACCTTCAACAACCATGCTTTGTACCTGGGGCTTCCCTGCTGCAAGGACGACATGAGTGGCTGCCCCAACATCCCTTCAAGCCTGATTTTTCAGCGCAGTCCCAAAGAGACTTTCTGTATCTCCACACAGCTTTCTTCTACCAAGCTCACTCAGAATGGTAATGCACATGCTACACTATACATGTACTTATTTCAATATCCTCTTTCTTAATAGAATGATACATGACCCCATCTAAAAAACAAATGCTCTGTAAGGCTACACATTTATTGTTATTGCTACTATTTATTACGCCTCTTCCTATTCAGGCCTCACCTATTCATATTTCAGTCTCTTATTCAAATCAATGCACTGTTGCTAGCGTAATTTGGAGCCTAGCAACTAGGGGTTGGCGAATTTTTTCGCCTTGTTGTGCCAAAAAACGACGCCCTTAGACTTGTATGGCATTGTGCGTTGCGCCAATTTTTTTTTGACGCCCATAGAATTTAATGGGCATCAGCGACATTTCGCCGGTGGCTAATTTTTGGCGAAACGAAACGGGTCAAATTCGCCCATCCCTACTAGCTACCAGATTGCTGAAGTTGCAAGCTGGAGAGCTGCTGAATAAAAACCAAATTAAAACCAATTGCAAATTGTCTCAGAATATCGCTCTCAACTTCATATTAACAGTAAACGCAAAAGTGAACAATCCTTTTAAAAAGTAGTTTATCTCTTCTGCTTCCAAATCAACACCATGTCCATAGCACATCTCTACACCCATACTTCACTAGTAAGCTGCAACTAGCACAGACTGCTCATGTACACTATTCATCTCAAATAAAATGGTAGCCCCCCTTCTAAGAAAAATGTATAAGGCTGCATGCACATATAATGTCTGTTAACTAGGCACCACTTATAATGTTGCTGTAACAAACACATAGGATGGTGAAAACACGGCATAAAGTAACAAAGCAGTCAAGGAGCTGTACGTCATACTCTCCATTAAGTTTAAAATGAGTTTGTCGTCTTGCACAGAGCAACAGGCCTGTACATATCATCTAGTGATCTGTGCTTTGCCTATTTAACATCATTGTTCACAGAGCTGCTCTATACATTTTATCATTTCCTTTTTACATACTAGGTTTCATTATTGTGTATATAGATTTGGCTGTTTACTGTATCTCCATGTCACATCCTAATTGGATGTTGTATTCTTTCAGTTGATCTTCTCGCTCTCCTGAAGTGGAAGGCTTACCCCGATCGAATACTAGATATTCTTGGTCGGCTGCGGCACGTGAATGGAGAGGAGATAGTAAAGGTACTAAAGAGCATGTACTTGGAATGCTTACTGTTCCAATGTTATCCAAAATATTTGTACTTTTTACATTATTTTTTTACTGATGAGGTCCCTGTCGTAAAAAGTCCATGACCCTTCTGAGGATTTTCCAAAAACTGAATTTATAGCAACACCTAAATATAAAGTATCACAGTACAAGGTAGAGATTTTTCAGATGAAATGGACTTTATTCATGTGTCTGGCATACACCATATTTCCCATTACATTAATGACATGGAATTGTGGACACTAGAGGTGGCTAAATCATTAATATAGTTGGTTTGTTCTATAAAGGTTTCCACAATATCTGAATTGAGGGGCAGTGCAAGTTTTTTGTGTTTTTCTGGTGGAAGATATCTGTTGGGTGTTTGCTTTGTGGGTCATGGTAAAAGTTTGTCTCAGTCCAGTAACCCCTAACAACAACCTAACCACTAATCAGATCAATGTAATCTATCTTATGGTTACCTAGATTTGGCAGACTTTGCCCACATTTTTATGTAGGGGTCCATTGGGGGTTAATCTGCCCCTATGGCTTTAAGGCCTCAGCCTTTGCTCAGTGTTATTGGCCAAGAGGTGATATGATAACTTCCTGCCACACTGCACTATAGTGTGTGTAAGGAGTGGCCCCTTCCTTTTTGGCTGCTGGATGCTGATCCAGCTCAGTTTTCCCAGGAGAGCCTGGGTACAGCAAGACCCAGAAAGTCATGTGTCCAAGTCGGGTGCCAGGCAACCCCATGAATGAGGAATAGAAAGTGGCAGCAGTGCCGGGCCACGCTGGGCAGGCGCCCTAGGCAGGCCCGGCAGTCGCGGCGCCTGCGTGAATTTGCGTGCGCATGCGTGAATTGAAGTTTGCGCGAATGCGCAGAAGAGCAAAGAAGAGAGGAGAAAGTCGGGCAGAGAAGGGAACCGGACTTGGGGTAGGCAACAGAGGAGATACGTGCCTGGCGCCCTCCCAGCTTTGCGCCCTTGGCACGTGCCTACTCTGCCTACCCCTAGTTCCGGCCCTGAGTGGCAGGTGAGCTCCCAGTACTAGTACACTCTAGGAGTGTAAGATAGTCAGGGTTGAGATAAATAAGAGCAGTTCTGAGCTCCAACGCAGGAGTGACAGTTTGGAGGTATCTCTCCCAGGCCATATTGCCTGTAGTATAGGGATCCCAGCGGAGAGGGATTCAGGAGAGATGATTGCCCTGAGGTTGATCCAGAGACCACTACCGGAATATGTCACAGAGGTGTGCCTGTATAGTCTGCATCTACCTTGGAAGTTCTGTGTGAGCTGGGTTGTGACTATATTCCTGCCATAAGGGAGTGTCAGCATGTGTCCTAAGGGAGTGTCAGCATGTGTAAAGCTGCATGTGATGTGACTGCGCACTTTTCCTCTGATCCACTGGATGTGAGTAAACCTGGGGACATTGTCTATGACTAATAAACAGTTCTTTGTTTGCATCATAAGAACCTCCTGGCCCCAATCATTTTTGTATGCACAATAGTCTGGGTGTTGTATTCTGGGGAATGCTTCCACTTAGCGAAGGCCCGGATCCTGCAGAGAGAGTCCAAGTGTAACCCATGCTCCTATCTTAGCTGGACATTAACTATCTGTGGACTAGATAGCCCAGATTAGCGTTACATTTCATAACCCCCAAAAATCTTTTTGAAGAAAAAGTGTATTGAGCAGCTACCATTCTCTGCTGAAGGGTTAAAGAATAATAAGCTAATATTTTGTTAGCAGGAGAAGTAGAAGTACTTGCTGCAGTGATTTCAGAATAAAGAGGGATGCACTATTACAAATCCTTGAACTGGGAGTGACAGATAAATCACAGGGACTAGTACCTATGATTGTTATGGGCCATTGCTAAGGCCTCTGTTGTGTCTCCTTCAGTTCTTGCAGGACATACTGGACACGTTATTTGTTATTCTGGATGAGAACACAGAGAAGTACGGGCTGCTGGTCTTTCAGTCACTGGTGAGAGCTTGTTGGAAGAATCTATCTACACACCTAGTACATATATGTAATGTAAATTGTAGATTCTGATGCATCCAGTGCATTATTCTATTATCAATAGGGATGGGCAAATTTGTTTGCCTTGTTTCGCCGTGGCGCCCATAGACTTGTAAGGCGTCGTGCATCAAAAAAAAAGAAAAGACGCGTGTCAAAAAAATTTTGGCACTCGTCAAAATTTTTTTGACGCCCATAGACTTTAATGGGCGTTGGCGATTTCTTCACGAAACGGGTCGAATTGCCCTTCCCTAATTATCAGGCCTTTATTTACTTCACTTAAAGATAAAATCTAAACTGTCAGAATATCATCCCGTCTTGGACTCAGATGTATGATATCTCTGCTTAGAAGGTTGTGCGTGTGTACATATTTAGCATTTGTATACATAAATATCTGTATATTACTTATCATTGTATATCCTCCAGTATATATTTGAGATCCACAATATTGCTTATATATATATATATATATATATATATATATATATATATATATATATATATATATATAAATATAAATATATATAAAAATATAAATGAGCCCCATTCATTTGTAGTTAGTTCATTCATTTATGATGTCACAGTACTGAGATGTACCTCTGCTCTGGATTATGTAGATCTGCTCTGTCATTCCCATCAATTCCACACATACATTGCCATATGCTTATTTGGACCCTCTTTTCTCCATAAAGGTTTTTATCATCAACCTACTGCGTGACAGTAAATATTATCACTTCCGCCCTGTGTTAGACTCGTACATCCAGAAGCATTTTGCTGGTGCTTTGGCCTATAGGTATGTATCCCAGTATAGATACAAAAAATATAAATGTATATATTAATAAGGAGTGGATTTCTACAGCCCTGAACTTAGTTACAAAAACTGATAAGAAATTCACATATCGGGGAAATATATACGGTAATATATAAAAAAATACCCATCCAGTCCTGCAGCCGTTCGGGTATCCGTGGGTTACCCACAGAAAAAAGCAGATATCCTAGTGCGGTTGTAGGTAGAGTTATAGATGCAGGTAGCAGTTCTAATATATATTTCTTATCTTATACAATATAATCTATATATCACTCCTTTAAACATGTTTTCTGCCCCAGTCCACTTCTGATAATGTCACCATGCAGCAACAGCACTTCCTGTTTAATGGTGGTCAGCAGCTTGCGGATCTGTTTGAGAAAAGGCAGTTGTATGTTGGGTAGTGGGCCCAAGTGGGTAAAAATGCAGGTTTTGGGTTCAGGCCGCAGGTCCAGGTAGGGGTTTCAAAACTTGGTTCTGTGCAGGACTCAACCCAAGGTCAGTGGTCAGAGGTTCTCTGGGTGCACCAGTAGGCGTTACTAACAGTAATTTCATTGGCCTAAGAAGCTCCACCATATGTCAGTGAATACAATGAACAATTGCTGACCTACATGAGAATGAGATTATGACTGGGGTCTACATATACAGTAGTAGCAGTGAGGCAATATGTCTGCATACAGTGGAGAAGCAGTGATAGCTGATCTAGGCTAATGGCTGTTCTGCTGGAATGTTATTATAAGCAGTCTAATGCACTGTTTCTTCTCAGGGAGTTGATCCGGTGTTTGAAGTGGTACATGGACCGTTCAGCTGACCTTGTGAGACAAGACCACATCCAGGAAGCTATGAGGGTATGAGAAAGCAGGATTTATGTAATAAAAATGTAGATGTAGGTATTTGGGAGGAGGCAGAGTAACTTTAGCCGAATCCTACACCTGCTTTATACCCAATGCTATCTCCTCTATCTGTTATCCCACTTCTACCCCTCACTGCCTCAGTTTGAATCATTTATTTGCCCTTTCTCTAGTTCATCATCTAATAATGTTTTCCTGCCTGTTGCCTCTTCAACCTGTGTTTAGTGAAATCCATTTTTTCTACCAATCAAGACTGTATTTTGTTGTCACTCAGGCTTTGGAGATTCTCTTCAAGTTCATCGTCCAGTCACGGCTGCTGTTCGCTCGCTCCACGGCTGGATTGGATGAGGAACAGTTTCGCTGCAGTATTCATGAACTTTTCCAATCCATGCGCTTTGTACTGAGCCTTGACACACGGAGCTCTGACACTCTGCTCTTTACACAGGTAAGGAGCCACAAAGAGGAGACCAGTCTCTAGCCAAGTGAACTCAGCAAAATCATCTTAGAAGAATTAATGTAATTTGGTACATTGCTCTCATTCCACTATTCTCTACTTTGATTTTTCTCACCCTCTCTTTATTGTCAGGAGAAGTTGGTATCTTAGTGCCCCCCATGCTATTTCCTATTTTCTTTTTGGTGTCTGCACTTCACCTATGCTCTACCACCCTCTTATTCCTATTGCTCTTCCTTCTACCTCCCGTTGTTCTCCTCTTTTACCCTCCTAAATTTCAAGCCTCCTGCATCTGGAGGACAGGTGAGCGGAACAGGGGATTCTGCTACTCAAAACAATGGGGGTTCAGCAAAGCCACCTGCAGACAGCTATGTAAGTAGAGGCACTTTCAATCAAACCCACACTGCACCCTGCAAAGTTGAATGAACACCTTCAACAACTCTTCAATGTATCCTTACACACTCAGTGTAGTCCCTTTGCTGTTACAATGGTGCCAGTCAATGTTGCCATTGTGCTGAAGTGGCAGCCCCCCCCTCCACCCCAATTCAGCATTTCTCTTTCCATTCACTTTGCCAGAATTGCACTTATCTGTCACCCTATCAACACCTTATTCTAGATCTTGGACAAAGTGAATTAAAGTGATGTTATACCCTTACAATAAACAGGCTTTATATTTTAACTTTCCCGTAAATAGACAGTAAAGCATGTATATTTGGGTTTATTAGTGGGAGCCATCACATTGCTGGCTTTCGTTTAGTGGCTCCAAGATATTAGGGTTATATTGACATTATCCCATTAAGTTCTACCACCACAACTTTATTACCAGAATACTATTACAGTGTCTTGGGATTTCATTTTATAACAATGAAAGAAAAAACAGCATATGTTATATATATTTGTAGTTAATAAATAAATAATATATGTAATTAATTAAATAACATCTGCCGTGTGACATGTGATCTAATGACACTGTTAGACCATCTCTACCTGTAAATCTATTCTCTACTTTGGGGCACCGCTCTCTGTCCTTCTTCAGTAAATTTCAGTAAAATGAACAATTCTCAGTCTCTTAGCTAAATTCATCAATTTGTTCAATCTACATACTTCAGTATACATGCAAATATATAGAAAATAAATACATAACATAAGCCCTGTTTATTGAAAATAAATGGTGTACCCATTAAGTTTATTTTTTAAAATCATCTTTGCATAATTAAACCCCCACATGCCCCTGTACTTATAGCACATCCATCAGCCCATTCAGTTTTGTCTTTATTTTTTTCCCTCCTTGGATCCCACTCATTTACACCAACCTTCTGCTTTCACCCCTTGCCACTATTCCTCCAGTTTCTTGTCTAGTGGTTCAGTGTGAATAACATCTAACACTGTGAGAATCTTCTTCCTCTAGGAATAAACACTGGGACTAGCATCCAAAATGTACAGTAGCAAGTGCACCATACATAATAAGCTATTGTGTATTGATTGGGGGCATGATGGGCGGGTGAAGGAATTATGGAAAATTATAATACAGAGGGTAGTTTAAGGTAGGTAAAGCATGTAAGGTATAAATGTGTAGTGTGGATGGAACTGGAAACCATGCCGACTGATACACACAGTGATTGCTGCTATATATCTCACTCCTGACAATGTCTGCGAGCAGAGAAAATGAGCCCTTTAAAAAAAAGTCATACTTTAAGAAGACAAGGCACGAGGGCTGATCTTGGAGGAAACAATATCAGACCCAAAGAGAAAGGGGTAGAAGTGCATGAAAGGACCTCCAAGGACAACTGCCATTATGGTGAATTTATAACGGTTTGGTTCTGTAGTATGGGGGAAAGCAAAAGTCACTGATATTCTAAAAACTTGGAATACTGTACAAGGTGTACAAGGTGATGGAGCACATATCGTCATTTTGGTAAAACAGGTATCTAACTAGGCAAGATGGAGATTAGAAATGGATGTGAATGAGGAGAAATGGGGCGAATTGCACTGACTTCTCAGGTAACCCTTCAGACAGAATTTTCTGAGGAAAAGTGGTAAATTCCTTGCTGTAAGGGTGATGCCAAGAGCTTAAACAGAGGCAGCTTCCCAATACTGTTTCATTATAGCAAAATGCATGTGACTAGCCAATGCCTTTTCTTACAGAGATATTGTAATGGACGTGTGACCTGTTGTGTAATGTGTAATACTGTGACTCTGTAATACAGACCATATGCAGTGATACAGGCAATTGTACTGAGCAGTTATTCTGTGTCCCTCCCCACACACAGGCCGCTCTCCTCAGCTCCTTCCCTGCTATATTTGAGGAATTGCTGCCAATGTTTTCTGTCGCTGAAGTGGCAGAGTTTGTACGTGGCACCCTCAGTAGTCTTCCCAGCACCCTCCACCTGGGCCAGTCAATGGATGTGGTGAAGCTGCAGTCTATAGGCCGCACCGTGGATTGCAGGCTCTTCTCTTATCCAGGTAAGGATTATAATGAGTATGAGCCACTTGTGCTGAGAAACTTCCCATGCACCGTGGATTGCCGGCTCTTCTCTTATCCAGGTAAGGATTATAATGAGTATGAGCCACTTGTGCTGAGAAACTTCCCATGCACCGTGGATTGCCGGCTCTTCTCTTATCCAGGTAAGGATTATAATGAGTATGAGCCACTTGTGCTGAGAAACTTCCCATGCAGGGCACAATAATGCATATCCAGTGTCGGACTGGCCCACCAGGATACCAGGAAAAGTCCCGGTGGGCCCAGGTGTCAGTGGGCCTTCATGCTGCTAGACATTTGGACTATTTCATGGTCATTCCCTATTTCTATGAGAACAAAGTGGCTAAATAGATGGAATAACAGATTATAGTACGTAAAGAAAAGAGACTAAGAGAATAGGAGAGGAAGAATAATAGTACTAAGAGTGGGCCCTTTGTCTAGGATTAATTGGTGAGCCCCTGATCAAAGGTTTTTAGGCGGGCCCTTGGTGTCCCAGTCCGACACTGCGCTTATCAGAAAGGTGATGTGTGCTGGTATGTGCCAAGCAGATGCTATGACAACCCATTAAAGTGGTGGCAAGTGAGACATGTCTGCACAAGAATATTAGTGGGGGTTGGTTTCATCTGGTTCCCCTTTGCTCACAGAGGCCCGTCGGATCCTTCTACCTGTGGTTCTTCATCATATTCACTTGCATTTGCGGCAGCAGAAGGAGCTCCTTGTCTGCTCTGGAATCCTCAGCAGCATTTTCTCCATCATAAAGAGCAGTTCCACGGCAAGTACAACTAACCTCCTTCCCCATATGCCAATACCAGCCTGATCCTGACCAAACAACCAAACTAAGCATTCTTAGCCTCCTCTTTCTCAGGATATGGAAGGAATCACTCTAGTTGTATATATATATATATATATATATACAGTATATATATAAAATACATATATATATATATATATATATATATATATATATATATATATAGTACCGCAGTCAATGAGAATACTTGTGAAAAAAATCAAGATTTATTGAAAAAAATCTGGATTCTCGTTGAGTGCGGTACTATGTCACTTTATTTACCTTATTTACCAGCACCCGGGCAAGTTGATAAACAGGTTTAGGGTGTGCTCCTCCATGTGTATATATATATATATATATATATATATATATATATATATATATATATATATATATATATATATACACACACATATAAACATATATCCAATTCAGGCAATTCAGGGATAAGCCTAGAGAATTGGTGGTTAATTGCCCCATTCTTGGGAAAAAGCTACTAAATTTAATCTCCACAGACCTGAAATTCAGTCACCACCAGTTGTATCCTTAGTAATAATATTCAGTAAATGAATTACGGCATTGTATGTAGTTGGGGCACTGCACCCTTTGCTGGCAGTTATAGTGCAACGTTATCTGAAGGAACTCAGATTGTCCAGTGGTGTTACATTGCATAAAGTGAAGCTCCCAGACCAAACTTCACATGGTTGCTGGTGCTGCCAGTTCTCACACAAGTTCCTTGCCTAACTTAATTTCCAATTTGTCCCTGGTAGGAAGTGGATGTGGGAGAAGAAGTTCAGATGCTGCAGGAGAGTCTGCTGGATGTGCTGCTTCAGACACTTCTTATCATCATGAGCAAATCTCAGGCCCAGGAAGCTACAAGAGGCCAGCGATGCCCCCAGTGTACAGCTGAGATCACAGTAAGTAGCTAACAATTGCTTCATTTCTGTTAGCCAGAAATAACCAAAGAGCCTTGGCTGAACTTCAGCCCCCAGCATGTCATTATTTTACTCCAAAACCACATTAGTTACTAAGTCAACCATACATTGCTTCTTGACTGACAAAGGAGGGATTTAATATATGTCTGGCTTTAATAGGATGGAGAGACACTTCTGAACACCTATTGGTACTATAAGGTAAAAGCTCCATCTTGTGTTGAACAGACAACCGGAGAGCCTTTTAAATCTTAAAGTAGGTTTATTGGAGCACTAATAAAACTACATTAAGATTTAAAAGGCTCTTCGGTTGTCTGTTCAACACATGGTACAGTTCTGGAGGTGGCTACTCTATCGACCGTTGCAGAGCCAAATTAACACAAGAGGAACTAGCTGTGGATCAAGTGGAAAGATTTGTATTGATATAAAAGCTCTACCTGTAGCTTCTGCCACTTGAAGAGCTACAACCCTGAAAGCAACCCTAGACTTATAAACTGTAATTAACATGGGAGTGCTACAGATTTGGGCAAAACTGTAACAAGCAGACAAGATAGTGAAAATGGTAATTTCCTGGACATACATTTTAACAATTGGGTGCTCTCTGCAATTGTACACATGTTAATGCTCAATAACATACAAAGAATTAAAGTGACATCAAGTTGCTACCTACATGGTAGCACAAAGTGTCCAGCTTGGTGACCAGGTTGGCCACATGGACACAATAAAAAGCTCTACCCACTTTTATGAATTAATGGTATAACAATCATCAAATGCCAAAACTTTCCTACAAAAAAGGAGGGTGTGACAGATATATGTGTGGAAGTGTATGGTTGCCCAAACATACATATGTGTATTTGTACTATGCAGAGAACATTCTTTTCAAGAATTGTACATCATCATCCTTTATGCTCCCAGTAACCTAACCTGACCCCTGCCTCCACACATGATCCCATAATTGGTCTGACTCTGTCCTCCCTTCCAGGGGGAGTATGTGTCCTGCCTCCTATCTCTTCTGCGGCTGATGTCTGATACTCATTACCAACATCTACTGCACAACTTTCAGAGCAAGGAGGAGCTAAAGGTAGGTATGGGGAGAAATGTGCATGAGGTGTTCCAGAATAGGGACCTCAATACACCAGCGGATAGAAAGATTGTAATCTACTTACTTTCTTTGCAAGAAATTTGTCTCCATTCAGAAATATATCCTTAGCTTCTGCTAAATGGCCCCGCTATGGTACATGAGACTGTCGGCAACTCATTAAATTCTCTGCCTAAATTCTATTGCCCTATTATCATCATGGTATCCCAACCTCTCTTCTTCCTTCTTTTTTTAATTCTCCCTTTCGTATCTCCTTGGGCTCTTCTCTCATTCTCTCTCCATACTTGGCCAAAATACTTAATCGGCTTTATACAGAATAACTTATATTCTCTCCTGTGTTTGTTGCAGTCAAGAGACTTATTCCTAAAACTAGTCTAAGCTCCATTTATTGGCACAAATAAGTTTTGATTGTCCTGTGACACTTGTTACAGATCTTGTGCTCAGTTTTAATGCCACTTTATGTGGAAAAAAAAGATATAACTACATTGGAACATGATTTCATGAACCAGGATTCGAAGTGAATCTTGAAGAATTTGCATTAAAATACTGCCCACTGTTTAGAATATCTGTTCATAGTCTCATTCCCTAAATGCAAAAAAAAATATAAAATACATAACAACTAGCACATCAGTGTGTGCAGGCCTGTTTCCAAAGGCCAGTTCTGATGGCTCAGGTACTTTCCACTGTGAAAGTGGATCTTGTTAGAGAGAAGTCAATTTCCATACATGTGTTACAGAACTCAAGAGAATTGTGATTTCATGTGTAATTCTTCTTAGGAGACCAGAGTTGGTATGTGTGCCACAACTATTCCTAACACTGGCAGATGGAGCACTTATACATGAAAGCATGCCCCCCTATAAGAATGTATTAGCAGGTGGAGATACAGTACAAGTGGATGGTCCTATCATTTACATTAGAAAACACATTAAAGACACTGGGGCTTATTTATCAACACTGGGTAAATTTGCCTATGGACAGTTACCTATAGCAGCCAGTGATTAGCTTTTTAAAACCAACTGCAAGTAGAACAATGAATGCAGCAATCTGATTTGTTGTCATGGATAACTGCCCATGGGCACATTTGCTCAGTGTTCATAAATGACCCCCACTATTGTACTTGAGGCCTTACTGAAATAATGTTAGATGACAATGGGATACAAGTGTGTGTATTGTAACACTGCAGGCTCAATCAACCTTTCTTTCTCCCCAAGGAATTTCTGCTGAAGATTTTCTGTGTCTTTCGGAATTTGCTGAAGTTGAGTGTCTTTCCCCCAGACTGGACAGTCATGAGACTCCTCGCCAGCAAGTAAGGGCAGAGTTCCCAATCACACTACACACAATAGCAGACTGAACTTGGGCACCCTACCAACAAGATCAGGGGAGGAGAGTAAAGTTTTTATTTGGGGAAATTACCAATAGAAGGTGTTCCATTAGAGAACTAATAATTATATATGAATATACAGCAGTTGATTTCTTTTTGGGGAAGTTAAGCCTCCTTATATCATAATTATATTTTTCCTTTGAGCAATATTTATACATTCCCATATCAGGAATATTAGTATATAAATGGGTGCTGACACTTCTATTTTTTCTCTTTATACAGTGTAATAGTAACAACCGTTCAATATGTGTCCCCAGCTGTGCACAAGAACTTCTGCGATGGAGATTTTGACTTTAAGGTAAGCAGTTCCTAGGATAAGAAATAAACTAATCACATATTGTATTGCTTGATGTTCCCAGGTTATTCTACTTTTTGGTTCAACCTTGAATAATGTTTGATGGTTTGCCCTAGGTTTGGAACTCCTACTTCAGCCTTGCTGTCCTTTTCATTAACCAGCCCAGCCTCCAGCTAGAGAACTTTGCTGCTGCAAAGAGAAGGCGGATACTGGACAAGTAAGTGTCCTCTGCAGTATGGAAAAGAGAAAGCATATTTTTTTAACTTAGATATGCCTTCTAGCTTGGCACCTGTCACTTTATTGCCTTAGGGGACTAAAAATTCCTCCCAGACCCCAAATTGGAAGACATACAGCCCCTGATCAGTCATAGTTACACATACTGTATAGTATAAAAACAAAGACTTTGAAGAAGTGAAGGCTTAAAGGAACAGTAACACCAAAAAAGTTTTAAAGTAATAAAAATATAATGCAGTTTTGCCCTGCACTGGTAAAACTGATCTGTTTGCATCAGAAACACTACTATAGTTCATATAAACAAGCTGCTGTGGAGCAATGGCGGAAATTGAAAAATGGCTAAATGGCACAGGTTAACTAATGGATAACAGATAACACCTTTAGACGGACAGAGCTTATCTGCTATCTGCTGTGTAAGATGAGCCTTTTCTCCTTTGAATGTCTGCCCCCATTGCTACACAGCAGCTTATTTATATAAACAATAGTAGAGTTTCTGAAGCAAACGCAGCAGTTTTACCAGTGCAGGGCAACACTGCATTATATTTTCATTACTTTAAAACACTTATATTTTTTGATGTTACTGTTCCTTTAAGCAGAAATCCTTGCACCTACATCATACTAAAGTAGCAAAGGTTTCTTAGATAAGTATTCATCATTGCGTATTTAACAACATGTAACTTGCCTAACCTACTGTTGGAAAATATAGTCAGGTTAGATTTTGGGACTGTTTTAAGAGAAAGGCTTCAAACTCTCTCAGGGATGAGTTTCCACTGTACAGAGATAACATTGCACAAGGAGTTCTGAACAATAACTGCTTTTTTGAAGGGCTGATATTGTGTATATTAGAGGTATATGTTTAAATTCTACTTTGCCAAAAGGATGAAACAAGTACAAGAATTAGTATCAAGAGGCCAATTCAGAACTGGTTTTAGGGGATCTCTTAACCATAACTCCCTAGCTTTTAATTAGGGCTACAGCTAATGACGAGCAAAACTGCCACATTTCACTTCACATAAAAACTTGCAGCCGCAGAAAAAAAATTCCAACATTTTGCCAAATGCTTTGACGTTTTTCCATTGAATCAAAATGCATGGATACATTTGAATAATGCCATTGGCTATTCTTTCTCAAATTTCTTACCACAGAAAAAAAATGCATGGCAAAATTCTAGCACAGATTTGCAAACAGATTCACCACTGAAGAAATTACTTATCTCTTGGTAGAACTGAACTAGAAAGTCACTAACTGGTGCATTTTGATTAATGATGCACTGAATCCACTATTTTGCATTCGGCTGAACCTCCGAATCCTTTGCTAAAGATTCGGCCGAATAACAAACCAAATCCAACCCCTAATTTGCATATGCAAATTAGGGGTGGGAAGGGGAAACCATTTTTTACTTCCTTGTTTTCTGACAAAAAGTCCCGTGATTTCCTTCCCGCCCCTAATTTGCATATGCAAATTCAGATTTGGTTCGGCTGAGCAGAAGGATTCGGCCGAATCCGAATCCTGCTCAAAAAGGCAGAATCCTGGCTGAATCCCAAACCGAATCCTGGATTCGGTGCATCCCTAATTTAATGAGTTTTTTTTTCTTCCTAAATGTGGTGCATTTTATGAGCCTGTTTCATATAACCTAGGTATGGAGATATGCGAGTGATGATGACTTACGAACTATTCAACATGTGGCAAAACTTAGGTAAGTGTGTGCCAAGCATGTTTGTGCCATTATCACTCATTCTTATATAGCTTTCTCTCTCTGAAGCCTTTCTATTCCCGGCTCACCACTTGTCTTCTCTGTTCTTACTCAATGTTCTAGGGGAACACAAGTATCACTTTATCCCAGGGATGATTGGCCCTTTCCTTGGGGTGTCTCTCGTGCCACAGCCCGAGGTGCGGAATATAATGATCCCCATCTTTCATGACATGATGGACTGTGAGCAAAGGCGTAATGGGAACTTCAAACAGGTGAGAAGTTGGACAGATGCAGCTCATACAGGACATACCTGCCCACACAGAAATATGAAATATATGAAAAGCCAACAAAGCTAAGCAATCAGCAATACTAATGTGCAGATCATTGTGTATAGGAAGTCAAACAGGGAATTGAGATCATTACACTTAACATAAAACTCGATATTAAGACACAGTGATTGTAGTACTGCAACTATTCAAAGGCAACAGCTTGTTTCTTCAACAGTTACCAGCTGGACCAATGCCACCAGCAGGGCCTTTCAGTAAATGCCATTGTCTGCTAGCTTTATTGATGTCTTCTCAGAGTTATGTATACTCACCTACCCTTCCCTGTAGGGCGATTTCAGCTTGTAAAGCCATGAAAAAGCTTCTATACCATAGTCTGCTCCACAATTGCTGTTTTGCAGAAACTACAGAATGATCATAAAAATCACCCAAATTCTTTTTACATCCTTAATTGGTGTGGGCTTTACCTTCATATACTGTGTGTATGTTGTAAACTATATTATTAGTATTATATAGCCATTTAGTGCTGATGCCTAGAATTCACCTATAATAATCACAGTTTGGTGCCCTCTGTCCAGCTTCATTGTTTTTACAGTTATACTTGTTTTGGGATTGTACAGTTCTGTGGTTGTTTAGTTTTATTTTATTTTTTTATACCAGCCCAATATTGTTTTTGGTCAATGCAATAAAACTTATGGGCCAGGATTTTCCACTGGAACTTCTGAGCCCATTAGATTATATTGAGACCAGAATTCTCCAGCTCTATTTTTCAGCTTCCATGTTGCCATCTTAAACCCATTTGCCTCTATAGGTAGAGGCTGAGCTTATTGACAAACTGGATAACCTTGTGTCTGAAGGAAAAGGGGATGAAAACTATCGGGAGCTCTTCGGTCTTCTGTGAGTACCTACATTCAGGGAACATATGCTGGGGAACAGGGGCTGTGGGCAGAAATACAGGGTAAATTAAGGACAGCTAATGTGTTTTTTTTGCCCTATACTTATAATTGTGACCTTTACTTATGGGGTAGTGGCTGGCTTCATGGTGAGGTATAGAGTGTCAGATAATAACATCAGGAACAAGGGGTGCTTTTTTGGCTCAGAACAGATACACTTATTTTATTGTCTCAGGGGTATGTGAATCATGACTTCTTTGTATTTGTACCCTCTCCCACTGCTGCAACAGCTCTCAGCTGTTTGGTCCCTACCCCAGGTAAGACTGGCCTGTAATTGTACCTATTGTACATGTGTGTGTACTGTGTTTGCATGCATTTTCCATTGTGCCTTGTATATGTGTACTGTGTGTGTTATTTTCATATACTTGCAGCATGCAAATCTTTGTCCTTGGATACCCACCCTGACATATGGCTCCCTTTTTATATATCAGTCCACATGCAGTGCTTTCTCATTTCTTCTCCTTCCCATGTACACACACACACACACACATATATAGTGAATAAAGTACCCCTTATTGTAAAATATAAGGATATTATAAGTCATCGAGGAGTTCCATGACCATATCAAAGCACAAGGTTGAAGGCCAAGTGCTTTTATACAGGTCATGGAACTCTGGGGTTACTTCGAATACCCTCATATTTTCCAACAAGGGGTACTTTATTTATAATACACAAGTTTTAGTGAGTCATGTGACAAAAATGACATCACTACTCGCTGTTTATAACTGAGGGCAGAGCCATGCAAAATACATGTGTGCCATTATCCTAAGGCCAATTATATTCTAACATCATGTATCATCGTTTATTTATACAGCATCAATAAGTTAACATTAGATAATGAACAGGGAACAAACAGTAAATAACCAACAATAGTTTACAGAGTACGATAGGATTAGAGGGCCCTACCCGCAAAAGTTCACTAAAGGGTTAGGGTACTATTAAAAAAAAATTGTGATTTATAAACTGAATATCCTTTATGTTGGAGTACAAGTGCTTTGTTGCATCCAGGTAGCTTGGGGCATGTGCTATAAATACGCACATCTTTATTCTTGCACTAGTAAAATTATACAGAACTACAGCTGTTACCTGAGGCTGGGGATCTGGAAAGCAAACAGACACACACCTCATATGCCAAGGACAAGGAGCTCTAAATTAAATATCAAATACTGAACTAACTATAAGCTAATTGGGCACCGTGCCCTGACCTGTGTAACTAATACCTGCCATATGGAAAAAGGTAATTACAGTATTCCCTGTATGTGCATTGAACAGCAGGTGATCTGCCATGGGAATACCTGTAAGCCACAAGCAGTGTTGCAGGCATTGCTAATGCAATGTTGTGTTTATCCGCACACTTATGTTACCATCATATTTGTAGATTCTAGAAATCTGTATCTTGGCAAAATGTGAGATGCCACTGCCAGTCAGGTTTTAATTGAGCATGTTTGGATCTCACTGTATTTGAAATTCCAGAGTGTATTATGAGTCTTAGTCTGGATGGGCATGGTTATTGGTTAACGCAACATGTTGTGGATCTAAATGGTGATCTAAATGGTGAAGGTTCTATTCATAAATAAGCTCCAAGAATCCACAATACTTTATACAAAGCTGCACTGTTGGTGAAATATTTTTGGCTTCCCCCTTGTCCTTTCTTTCTTACAGTGACCCTTTCCCTGTCTACTAGTATTATCCTTCTTCCTGGCTATCCCCTCCTGTTCCTGCCTTGGTTATTTTGGCTTGCAGCTTCCCTGTTGTGGCTTGTAAGGTGCATGGGGCTGCCAGTCTTGTGTATAGGCTTCTCACTGTGGTCTTTAACCTCAGCCTTCTGGAGAAGATTGAACAAGAGACATGGAGAGAGCCAGGTGCCTCGTTTGTTACGTCGGTAACGCGTTTGATGGAAAGGCTGCTTGACTACAGGTAACACATGCCATTACGGTGAAATTGGACTCAACACAAATGAACACTTATCAGAACAAGCCTGTCTGGCTTATGAGATCTTATAGCACCCTGGAGAGAGAGAGTGCAGATATGTGAATATATCAGCAGGCTTTTTTATACCCATTAAGCATTTCAAATGATTTTCTTTTTGGTTGCTTTTTAGGTGCTTTTACCCTCAATTTTAGAAGCCAATACACTTTAACACCGGGAGCCTTTTTTGCACTCCCCAGCTAAGCATTTAGATGGCCTAACTATGTGCTTATTAGGCAGTTAAGGTTGGTGCACAGTACAAATTGCATTGGAAGACTGCAAATGCCATGCACCCCATGGCTCCCATTAAGATAATGACTTTTTCCCTTTTTTGAGTGGAATTAAGCTAAGACAGAATCAGTTCAAATATACACAAACTTCTGGAATCTTACTAATGTGCCACTTGAGACTGAGAGGGTTTGGTACATTAACCTTATTTGCACTTCTCCTCAATTCATCATTATATCTGGCAATGGCCTGGGCTCTGTGTCTTAATTTGGAATGGATACTGTAGCTTGGAGGCAAATATCAGGACATTAGCTTCATGGTGGTATATACAATGGATAACTAGAGGCCCTTGGGTCTTGATTAAGAATTTACACCCCTTTATCAATTTCTGTACCATGGGGTATTGTGGGTTGCCCTTATTTCTCCACTGTAGCAGGGGCAGAACAAGACCTTACAGGACCCTTGTGTTTGGCCCCCTCTTTTTATTAAAAAAATAATGATCCCCACCCACATGTCCTGAGCACACTAACGCTTATTAGCTTCAGTTCCTTTGCACTGTGAATAGTTATTGTCTCCAAATCTTACTGTTTTTGCTTTGTGGGGCCCCTCAGGACCTAATAATTCAGAACTTGTCTCTGAACTTTTTTGAACAGAGTAACAGAAGCTCACATGGCTCAGGTGCCTGCAGGTACTTTTAATGCATTCCAAAAGCATATATATATATATGAACAGCAGGTGATCTGTTACTGTATATATGAACAGTATGGGACCTGTTATACAGAATGCTTGGGACCTGGAGTTTTCTGGGTTAAGCAGAAAGCAGGTTATGGGTCTTCCGATAATTTGGATCTTTAGTCTATTAAAAACATTTAAACTTTAATCAAACCCAATAGTGTTGTTTTGCTTCCAATAAGGATTGGGAATCATTTTTAAAAATTTGATTTATTTGATTATAATAGAGTCTGTGGAAGATGGCCTGCCCATAATCTGGAGCTTTATGGATAATAGGTTCCAGATAATGGATCCCATATCTGAGAAGACAATAAGCTAGCTGTTTGTTTTTTTTTTTATTACAGAGATTGTATGAAAAGCGAAGAGCCTGAAAATAAGAAATTGGGATGCACAGTGAATCTAATGGTAAAAAGAAGGCGTAATTCAGTTTAAATAGGTGGTATTAGAAATGTGTCTATACCAAAAATAAGTATTTGCCTCTGTTGTTTTTTGATTTTAACAGAATTTCTATAAATCAGAAATAAATAAAGAAGAAATGTTCATCAGATACATCCATAAGCTCTGCGACTTGCACCTTCAGGCAGAGAGCTACACAGGTATGTGCTCTATATGAACATGCACTTACAGGCATACACAACGATGTACTGCATATGTACAATTACACTGGGAGGTCCTGTATGAGTACACCTAGCGCTTTATGTGTACAGTTAGGAATGTACTTATAGGCAAACAGTTATACAATTATGTGCTATAGGTAAGCTGAAAAACAACAGTAACTATTACAAAAAGTGGAACCTGATCCAGGTGTACCTGCCCCAAACCCTCAGGAAAAGTTGCAAAACAATATACACACACTGGGCTAAAAAATGGTGTAGGCACAAAAGATCACATAGGTCACCAATTATTAAAAAGAAATTGACACCAATAATTAAAACAAAAATCTTTATTGATACAGAGCACAAAATGAGCCTTTGTCTAAATGCTGTTTGAGCACGACACACCTAGGGGCAGATGTATGAAGGGTCGAATATCGAGGGTTAATTAACCCTCGATATTCGACTAGGAACTAAAATCGTTCGACTTCGAATATCGAAGTCGAACGATTTAGCGCAAATCCTGCGATCGAACAATCGAAGGATTATTCGTTCGATCGAACGATTAAATCCTTCGAATCGAACGATTCGAAGGATTTTAATACAACGATTGAAGGAATATCCTTCGATCAAAAAATCTCAGGCAATCCTATGGGGACCTTCCCCATAGGCTAACATTGACTTCGGTAGCTTTTAGCTGCCGAAGTAGGGGGTCGAAGTTTTTCTTAAAGAGACAGTACTTCGACTATCGAATGGTCGAATAGTCGAACGATTTTTAGTTCGAATCGTTCGATTCGAAGTCGAAGTAGTAGTCGAAGGTCGAAGTAGCCCATTCGATGGTCGAAGTAGCCCAAAAAACACTTCGAAATTCGAAGTTTTTTTAATTCGAATCCTTCACTCGAGCTTTGTAAATCTGCCCCCTAATGTGTTTGAGACGTGTAAAGATTTTTGTTTTTAATTATATTATTTGGTGACCTATGTGATCTATTGAGTGCCAACCCCCTTTTTTTGGCATGTATGATGCTTCTAAACACTTTTGCTGTTTACTTTGATTTTCTCTTTTCAGTGGTTTTTGAAATAGTTGCCAATTTTTAGATTATGTTAATACTAGTCTTTCAGCTCAGCAGCTCTTTCAGAGTGTTAGTGTCACTAGAGTTAACAGGCGTTGCAAACTTGCTAAACTAAAAAGCCTGCTATTAGCAATCTAAAACTGCAAATATTGAAGATAGAAAAATTGTCAGTTACAAAAGTGCTCAGAGAAGCACCTTGAGTAAGTTTACATCAATTCTTTTTTTATAAACTCTGGATATTTTTACTATGCAAAGCAACATACCTGTAAATGGCAAATGCAAGAAAGGTGAAATATACATCCCCTAGGACTGGAGTTTTTGAAAACTTTGGACAGGCCATAAAAAGCAGAGTCTGCCATCTACTGGCCAAACAGAATAAGTCAGTGGAGAAATTTTTTATTTTAGACATAAAGTTGTGTGTCTTTTTTCAACCCAAGTTACTATGGACTAACTGTCTGTGTCAGTAAGTGTAAATAGCGGCACAGGAATAAATTGGAACTCTTTCTCTAATTAAGTCATTTTTGTTACCTCTCTCACACCCTTATCCTCTTTTCTATGTTTTCTTTAAATGCTTTTCATTCTGTGTTCCCAGAGGCAGCATTCACCCTGCTTCTCTACTGGGAACTGCTGCAATGGGAAGAACGCCCCCTAAGGGAGTTTCTCCATTACCCTGCTCAGAGTGAGTGGCAGCGGAAAGAAGGTCTGAGCCGCAAAATCCTCCATTACTTCAATAAGGGCAAGGTGAGCACAGTAAAAAAACAGGTTATCAGTACAGAGGTTTCCTAACGCTGATATAATCAGCTAATATAATCAGCTAAATGCCTATAAAAACACTATATGAGGATTTATTGACCTATAACACTGACATGGTATAACACTTAATGCTACTTCTAAACCAGTACTGAACAGTAATTCCATTTGATGGTGTCAAGGTGAGGAAAAAACAAGTGCAATTTGCACTGGTATTTTGTACTTTGTCCCTGTGGTATTTCCTGCCTGCGCCCATAAGTGCAACAAACAAATTACCATCGCAAAATGGAGCACAAAGGAGCAAATGCACTAAGATGCGAAGTTGCGCCAGGCGCAACTTCGCCGCACTTCGCCAGGCGTAGTTTCGCCAGGGCTCCGCAAATTCACTAAAATCCGAAGTTGCGCACAGGGGTAGCGTAAGGTTGCAAAGTTGCGCTAGCGTTGATTCGCTATATAAAGCGAAGTTACGCTAGCGAAGGCTAATTTGCATACGGCGCGAAATTCAAATTTCAATGGAGGAATACGTATCTGCACTACAAATGCCTAGAAAACCTTCAAATCAGCACATAAAAATTTTATTTTGCCCTACACATGTGCCCACTGTCTAGGTAAAAATTTTCGATCTTTTTCAGCCTATCAGCCATCATGTTATATAACACGCCAGCGTTTTTTGGGACTTAGAAAAAAAATGACTTTTTTTTAAACAATCCCTATCTACTCTATTGCGCTTCGCCAGGTCTGAGGTGGCGAAGGAAGTCTAGCGTAAAAGGTAGCGTTCAGTACACTGCGCAAGTTAGTGAATTTGCGTAGTTTCGTAGCTAGCGAAAATTCGCCAGGCGTAAGGGTGCGAAGTAACACTAGCGAAACTACGCCAGCGTTCGTTAGTGAATTTGTGCAGTAGCGAAAATGCCAAACGCTAGCGAATTAACGCTAGCGTTCGGCGCTTCGCGGCTTAGTGAATTTGCCCCAAAGAGTTGTCTTTTTTGAACTGTTGATTTCTCTTTGCGGCACTTCGTATGTTAAGGTGACCATAGACTCAAAGATCCGCTCGTTTGGCGACATCGCCAAACGAGCGGATCTTTCCCCGATATGCCACTAAACAGCATGGCTATATCGGGGGTAATTCGAGCGTTCGTTCGTATGGCCGAACGATCGAATTACGATGCGCCAAGGGGCTCCGACGGGTCGGTCGGTTAGAAATCCAACCTTCCCGATCGATATCGTGGCCAGATATCGATCGGGAAGACCCGTCGGAAGCCCCCATACACAGGCAGATAAGCTGTCAAATCGGTTCAAATGACCGATATCGGCAGCTTTATCTGCCCGTGTATGGCCACCTTTAGGCTGAAGGGGTGGATATAAGTGTCTACTGCCGTGCCCCCTACCTTGCACATTATTGAGGATGTGCAAAGTAGAGGCTCCATGCAGCCTGCTCTCTGTGTGGTGCAAGGGGCTGAGTGTAGAAAGTAAATCTCTGATTGGCTGCTGAGGGGTACAATGGCATGCTGGCTCAGATTTGTATGTGCTATATTTTAGGCCTGTAAGAGATTAAGCTGTTTTACACCCTTACTTATGAATAAACGCAATCAGAAATACAATCATTTATTCAGGGCCATCATTAATAAAGGCACAAAGTATTTTATGGCAAAAAATAAATGGCATAATTATAAAGCTCCAATGTAGTCTGTATATATATATATATATATATATATATATATATATATATATATATATATATATATATATATATATATATATATATATATATATATATATACATACATATATAAATATGTGTATATATATATATATATATATATATATATATATATATATATATATATATATATATATATATATATATATATAAATGCTCACACCATCCTCTGTTTCTTCATTGATTTCTTCCTTAGTGCTGGGAGTTCGGGGTTCCTCTTTGCAGAGAACTTGCTGCTCAGTATGAGAAACTGTATGATTACCAAAGCCTGAGCTGGATCCTGGTGAGGACTGGTTGCATTGTGCCTGTTCCCCTCATTGTGCTCTCTCTCTGTATGCTTATTGCCCTGCTGATGTCTTCTGCATGTCTGCGGCAATCTTTGCTGTCACAACATTGCCTGTACTGTCTAATTGAAATCGTACCCCCAACACAACTTTTCTTCCCTGAGGGCAACCTTCTATCCACTTCAGGGGTAAAAACTACAGAGGAAACAGAGCCATCCTGCTCCTAGGAAGTATATATGGGGGCACTCATTGATTAGCAGTTCAATATGTGTTGAACCTATAAATTTAGGGAGCCATTATACTTCCCAGTAATGTCTACTTGCACCACTAATCCACATTCTCCAGAGGTCTTTCCCAAGGCTTTTATGTTTTCTCTTTAAGCATGTATTATCATAGATGTAAAGGGGGAAAGCTCTGTAACTGGAGAAAGTTGAGTGGACACAGCGTATTTTCCATATGTGGAAGTAAATGTTGTCTCATATTGAGAGGTTTAGGAGTGTTAAAAGTCCACACATTTCAGGCATGGGGAATGAAATGATGATATACACTACAGAGGTTGGGTCATGCTGAGATGAAACATGTTCTGGGGGTATTCCAGTGGTGTTTTACATCTATGGAGGGGTGTTGAGAGCAGGTTTTCTTGGGTTCTATGAAAATAAAAGAGAAAGATTTATTGAAACCCCCATCTGAAGGAAATTTTCAGGGACATCTCTTAATCGTTGATTCTGTCTCTCCTAAGATTGTAAGCTCTTTGAGGCAAGGATGCCTAGTAATGAAGCTTTTATCAGTAAATTTCACGTATACTTGCTGCTTGATATAATGTATATATTCTCTAACTTATGTTTACTGTGTCTGTAAATCCCTATGTATTTTGATGGCTCTATACAATAAAGATATATGTGCTGCTCTGCTTCTCCCCTGTTGCACTTTCTATATTCTCTATATGCCTTGTTCTGCCTGCTTCTACATTTGCTTTGCTGCTCCTCTTTAGCTTTAAACCAGACATAGGCAACTTTCTGCCCTCCAGATGCTATAGAACTACAAATCCCATTGTCCCACCAGCAGCTGAAGGCTGTAGAAGATAGATTAGGGGCTGTATTTCTGTTATATCTGGAGGGCCACAGGTGCCTGGTGCCCTTCCCTGCTTAAAACATTCTAATGCTCTCTTTTTTCTCTCCTCATTTTTATTTTAGTGTTCATGTCCCCAAGCAGACTCTTCCCTTCCTCCACTCACACCCTATGTACTGTCTATGCTTTCCCTGTATTACTCACATTATATATACACTAGAGGAGCCAATCAGAATTGGAACCCCACATTATTTGTAGAAGCAACCCATAAGACCATAAACAGCGAACAGTTTTGCAAAGGCAATTTACTTCAAACAACATCTCTGAATATACATATAGTATATAGGGAATAATGTACCCCTTGTTGGAAAATATAGTATATTATATTTTTTAATCTGTCATATATAATATATAATACACAGGAGCAATGAATATCCTGTAATTTATATCCTTATAATACACAAAAGCCATGAATATCTTGTAAATTATATCCTTATAAACGGTGAGTTCTGATGTCATCAGCTATAAACGGTTCATTTCTGTCACATGACTCACTGAAATTATTGTATTATAATAAATAAAGTACCCCAGTTGCAAAATATGAGGATATTAGAAGTTACCTTGGAGTTCCATGACCTGTATAAAAACACTCAGGCTTCGGCCTCGTGTTTTTATATAGTCATGAAACTCCTCGGTAACTTTTAATATCCTTATATTTTACAACTGGGGGTACTTTATTCACTATATAATACACAAAAGCCATGAATATCTTGTAAATTATATCCTTATAAACGGTGACCAGTGATGTCATCAGTTATAAACGGTGAGTAGTGTCACATAACTCACTGAAACTTGTATATTATAACAAATAAAGTACCCCCTGTTGTAAAATATGACAATATTAGAAGTTACCTCGGAGTTCCATGACATGAAACTCCTCGGTAACTTATAATATCCTTATAATTTACAAGAGGGGGTATTCACTATATAAACCATGCTTAATGATGTCATTTATAAAAAATACATTTTAAAATATGTGAATATTAGTAGTCACCATGACCTGTATATAAACATGGTCATGGAACTCGTTGGTAACTTATAATTTCCTTATATTTTACAAGAGGGGGTACTTTATTCACTATATAATCAGTGCTCGATATAACTTCTGTCACATGACTCACTGAAACTTGTATATTATAATAAAGTACCCCCTGTTGCAAAATATGAGGATATTAGAAGCCACCTCAGAGTTTCATGACTCAGTAACTTATAATATCCTTATATTTTACAATAGGGGGTACTTTATTCACTATATATTATCTACAGTTTGGCCAAAATTATATTATATAAATTATATCCTTATAAACAGCGTGCTCCTACACCATTATAAACATGCTGTTTATAACTTATAGTGATCTCTTCTATAATTTTCTTCTCTTGCGCACTGCCTGTGACTTGTCTAAAAGCCTAACATAAGCAATAATTATTTTGTAACAAAGCGCTAGAAAATCATGCCCTACTGCACGCCATTTGTACCAGTCATTTTTCTGCAACTAAAAAAGAAAGCTCTTGACTAACCTACATACATTTAACTGTAGATTATAATGAAGAGTGTAACCCCTTATAACATTTATAATTATAATTACTATTAAAAGTCACATTTATAAACCTATTAAAAGTCACATTGGAGTTATGTGAACTGTATAAAAGCACTCGGCCCATGTCCTTGTCCTTTTATATGGTCACATAAAGCCTCATCTTTTTTAAGGAAAACTATATATATATATAAATATATAGATATATATATATATATATATATATATATCCACAGCAGTGACTCAGCACTCGCAGGACTTGCTTAAAAATGAAAAAAAAAACGTTTTTTTAAGCAAGTCCTGCGGGTGCCGAGTCATTGCTGTAGATGTGCTTGCTGAACTACTACCCTGCACCCAGGCAGTTAGTTGATTTTATTGCATGTGGTGTCTATAAAGGGTTGATGGTATTATGTGATTAATGACCCCTTTTATCTATTCTGCTCAACTTTTTGACTTTCTTATTCCAATTTTCTCTACAACATCCCCTTTTTTGTGTTCTACACCCCATGTCTCCTCCCTTTGATGCAGAAAATGGAGGCCTCCTATTATGATCACATTATGGACCAACAGCGGCTGGAACCTGAGTTTTTCCGAGTAGGATTTTATGGAAAGAAGTTTCCTTTCTTCCTGAGGGTGAGAGCATGTGTGAGCCTTTCCTGCCACATGTTGGGTACCTCACATGTCTTGCTTGCTCAGTACTTCCCTCAACTAAATGGCAATATCACTATTACCTCTAACATTGTATGCATCCTCTGAAGTACCTCCTGTTTCCCAAAGCCCGAATCCTCCATACCCTCAGCTTGTGTCTTATATCATCTCTTCCACCAACGCAACATGGAGGTCAGAGAAATGTTTAGCTTTAAGATTCAGTAAATTCTACGTATGCCACTGGGTTCCTTCCAGCTGAGGAAACCTCTAATGGCCCATGGAGTTGGGACCTTTTGCCAGTTTTGTAAAGTACAAGGCCAACATTTAAAAATAAATACACATATACATATGAAAGAAGTTTCCACCTTTGGGTCATCCATGAACTGAAACTCTCTGTATACATAGAGTTCAGTACCTTGACATAAGATCTGACGCCAACAGGTTACCCTGTTCAGGCACACATATATTAATAATAAAAATTATGATTACTTTGACCAAAATTAATTCTTATGTCTTTTCAGAATGAATGTACCGCCTACTAATAACTGTGTTAGCTACATTGAGTTGTATCACCTGTTTTGGTCTTTCCATGACTTGCAGCATTAGACCTTTATATAGGGGTAGCTTTCCAAGGTGACTTCTCAAAGTCTTATAGTCTAATATATATTTGGTGTGTCATCTCCTTGCCTAGACAAAGTATTAGAGCCATCATTCTGTTAGCTCTCACTCAATATCTGTCTGACTCCTGCATAAAGAGAGAATGAAGAGGAAGATTACAGAGATAGGGATAGTCAAGATTATCTTGATTATCTCACCAAATGTTATTTGATTATAGTACATAGTTAAGTTGGGTTGATAAAAGCCTAAAGTCCATCAAGTTCAACCCCTCCAAAAACCCAGGGTCCATATATACACACACTAACACTGATCCCTCCATACACACAAAAACTGTATATACCAATATCTATAATAATTCTAGATTTTATTAGATTATATTTAGAAAGTTCCTTATTTCCATTATATAAAGCAAATGCACCTGCATAAAGCGCAAGGTGCAAGGAGCTGTTATGGACACAAGTACCTTTAATGAATGACATTAATATATAAAATACTTGCATCCATTTTACTATGACCGTAGCTGCAATTGCAGGCCGTAAATGATCCCTATTGGTTTTCTGTTCATGCCAGCCCAGCAATACAAACTAAGAAACATTATTATTAACAGATCACTGCTCTAAAGCAGCCTATGAATCTTCCCATTGATTCTCTGTACAGGCAGGAGGGGGATAGTGATTTGGAATTAAGTTTACTGCTACATTTATGGAGACAGGCTATCGAGATTTAGCCCCGGATTGTTCATAACTTTAGGTAAGATGCAGCATTATAACGATTTAGAATAATATTACTTCTACCTAAAACTAGAAAAGACACATATAACAATTCAGCATGGGATTACTGATACCTTAACTAAGATACACAGTTTAACTTTCAGAAGCAGCTCATGAATAACTTTATCTAAAGATTCAGAGTCAGCTTATTGTTACCTTTAGCTAAGAGCCAGGTGAATTAGAATCATAAGACGCACCATGCTCTGCAGAAGGGGAAGGGGGAAATACATATGGATCCAGCAGGCAAGGTTGTGGTGTAGTCTTTCTTTGATCACCTTTGGCCTAACAACCTCTGACCTAACCTGCAAGAATTATTTTCCTCTAACCCCAATTCACATGGCCCCTTCCTCTTACCTCTCAGTGGTCCTTGCACATTTTGACCTGCTGATTTTCTCTGCAGAACAAGGAATTTGTGTGCAGGGGGCATGACTACGAGCGTCTGGAGGCGTTCCAGCAAAGAATGCTCAGCGAGTTCCCTCAGGCTATTGCAATGCAACATCTTAACCATCCCGATGACACCATTCTACAGAGTGACGCTCAGTGTATCCTGCACTGTGGGGTGTCTAACAGCTTTGCTTAATAGGCCACTTGGTTTTTAAGGGACATTGCACTGATCACGTATTGAATCAAGGAATCAATAAATGTTCTCCCCCATCTTGGCCAGTAAGACTAAGCACTAATAACGACTAACATTTATAGAAACATAAAATGAATGCATGTCTGTGAAGCAAGTAGGAGATTTCCATTTAGGAGGTTTCCAACAGAGTAAGGCCATGTTTTATGTGTATATTGAATTTGATCAGTGCTGGGTAGAAACCCAAGTCATGGGTAATAACAGGGCAGATTGGATGGAACCAGCAAGTACTATATGTACGGTTATTGTATAAAGTGCAGGGTACTTGAATGCAAAGCAGAGCAGATGACTGTATGAAAACAGTGAAGGGCATATGTATGGATGAAATCAATAAAAGGCAGATGATTGGATAAGAGCAGTGTAGGATACATACATTAAATTTAGGGCACAAAACTAAATGAAAGCAAAGCATGAAAGGTTATTGGAAAGAAGCAATGCAGGTCAGGGGCTTGGATGGGGTAAATTAGGCAGTGTCCTGTCTTTATCATTACTCTGTTTGCTCCGTGACCCTTTCCCCCAGACCTGCAGATTTATGCAGTGACTCCTCTCCCGGACGCCCCACATATTTTGCAAATGGATCAGGTTCCAGAGAGAATCAAGAGCTTCTATCGAGTGAACAATGTACGAAGGTTTCGATACGACCGACCATTTCACAGAGGAACACGGGACAAAGACAACGAGTTTAAGGTCAGAATGTTGGCAAACTAAGACTGGCAGAGCACTTCTTCCCAATGCTACTTGGGAGGGCAGCACTCTCGCTGACTGAACACAATAACCATGCACGGCCTAATAGTATATAAGTATTATTAACTAAAAGTGTACTGCATCACTGCTTATTGCAAAAGTATAATTATTATTATTAATATGACTGTGGCTGGTATAGTAGGGAGAGATTGTGCCTATAGTAACAGTGGGATAATAGTCTCTGGGAAGGGAGTGTGACTGTGGGATAGCAGGTATAGTAGGGAGAGATGGTGCCTATAGTAACAGTGGGATAATAGTCTCTGGGAAGGGACTGTGACTGTGGGATAGCAGGTATAGTAGGGAGAGATGGTGCCTATAGTAACAGTGGGATAATAGTCTCTGGGAAGGGACTGTGGCTGTGGGATAGCAGGTATAGTAGGGAGAGATGGTGCCTATAGTAACAGTGGGATAATAGTCTCTGGGAAGGGAGTGTGGCTGTGGGATAGCAGGTATAGTAGGGAGAGATGGTGCCTATAGTAACAGTGGGGATAATAGTCTCTGGGAAGGGAGTGTGGCTGTGGGATAGCAGGTATAGTAGGGAGAGATGGTGCCTATAGTAGCAGTGAGATAATAGCCTCTGAGATATGACTGTGGGATCACAGTTGTGATAAGGCAAAATGGTGGCTGCAACTGTGGGAATAATAATACTATTTCAGCTTACTTGTGAATGAACTCCCTATTGTCTTTTGCCTTGTAGAGTCTATGGATAGAGCGCAGCACTCTTACACTTTCTCACAGTCTTCCCGGCATCTCGTGTTGGTTCGAAGTACAGAAGAGAGAGCTGGTAAAGTGTGAATGGCTTGCCTGTGGTCTTTGTATATGACTTGAGCTTCCCTTTGTAAATGAAAAGCTGTAATTAAAGTGCACATGTAAATAGAAGTATAGTGTAAATATAGTATATAAATATAGTATATAGTCTATATAGATGAAATACTGTCTAGAATTTTTTTCATTGATGTGATAAACTGCAGGTCATATCATCTATTATTCCAGTCGGTTATTTTGAAACCTAATTTTATGGCTTATGATCAGGTGGAAGTCAGCCCGCTTGAGAATGCTCTGCAGGTTCTAGGCAACAAGACTCAAGAGCTCCGAGCCCTTATCACCCAGTATCAGCACCATAACCTACATGGCAACATCAACTTGCTCAGCATGTGTCTAAATGGAGTCATAGACGCTGCTGTGAATGGGGGAATCACCCGCTACCAGGAGGTGAGAAACAGAAATAAGGGTCTGTGGGCAATTAAGAACATTGGGAGAAAGGTATAGTGAGCAAGGGAGAAAGACTAGGAATGTGGTTAACAGAAATTCTTTGGCCCTGTGTTTAATTAGGAATGTATGATTTGCAGGTTATGCTTTTTCCAAAATGTTCATTAGGATCTTTAAGTTGCCAAGCTTCTTGGCAACCTGCTTTGGATTTTTGGGTGAAATTAGGTATATATATATATAAGAAATATACTGTATAAAGTGTTTAAGAAGAAAAGCTTCATCTTTACAGAGAGGTCATGGCATGATCATTGTGCTCTTCTAATATGGCAGAGGCCCACTAATTAGAAATCACTGATCCACAGAAAAGTGTAAGGGGAGCTAAACCCTATATTAACAGCTGGTTTGTAGAATCATGCACCATGTTTATTCTCAGATTAATAACTGCTTAAAACTCCTCTATGCTACCTAGAAAGTCTCCATCAGTTTTTGCTAGTGTCTGCTTTCATAGGACTGGACCTAAACCAGCACCCCTAAGATAAAAATGCTGTCTGTGTTGTATTGCCCCAGACACCTATACTTCTATGCTTTCTTCGTGGGTTGTTCATGTTCGTGCAAACAAATATATGTTGTATGATAGTGGTTCCAAAACTGTGGGGCTTTCACCTTCCTTGGTGGGCCACACACATTAGTCCAGATTAAACTCAGTTAGAAAAATGTTTATCACCTGAAAACTCATGGACGAGATTTAATCTCAGATGCTATTCAATTCAGAAAAACTTATCTCATAGTTTATCATTTGAAAACTCTATTGAAGTCTATGGGAAAAAAGGGGACTGGATTAGGAGAAAAGTTTTTTCTCCTCAAATTGAATCCCGTCCATGACTTCATGTGATAAATCATGAGATAAAAATTTTTTTCACTGAACTGAATCTGGCCTATTATTTGAACAGTCCCCAACCCTATACTCACAGTGACACAGTGACTCCTACTTTCTTCTGTATTGTCCATCATGTCAGATTTCTATAGAGCCATATGAACACTTCCAACAGAAACCGTATTCTCACCGATTACTCACCCTGCTGTTCATTTCTCCATTATCCTTCTCTCTTCTAGGCCTTCTTTGATAAAGAGTACATCACGCAGCACCCTGAGGATGCAGAGAAGATCAGTCAGCTGAAGGAACTGATGCAGGAGCAGGTACAGTAGTCGCAACCTTGTATGTTTATTCACTGTTCACATGGTAGTGGCAGATTTCATAGGCGGAGTGTACATATGTTTTATTAGACAATAAAATGGACTGCCCACTAAAATGCCATATGCAAAGTGTTTACTCCTGACTTAGATCTTTACTATCACTGTATTGGCTGTACCTACAAAGATGCTTGAGGTTCAAGGGAGCAAGTGTTGTAGGTGAACTGCGACCCTAGCAATTTGGGGGGGTATGGGGTTAAGAGATTATTGACCGCAGGCTGTTTTCTTGACATGTTATTTCTCTTTAAACCTGTTACCTGTGCCTGTGCCTGTGCCTCTTGAGCTAGTTCTGGCACCCCCCACAGGTATATGCAACGGAAGACTCCAGAACACAGATTAATTTGCAGAATAACGTGTTTACTGTGCCCCGCAAAAAAATGCTATGTTTCAGGGACGTGATCCTTTGTCAGGTTCGCCTTTGGCTGGACACAGTAAACACAGGAGTTATCCCTGTTCTCCTTCTAGGAGGGGTCATATTCAACTGGCTACCTCATATGTAATAATTTATTCCGTTTCCTCCTACACTGCAAAAAGGCAGGTTAATTGACTCTTGATACAACTGTCCGTGGTGCGAGAAGGGACCTTAGTCTGTAAGCTACACCCGGGCAATGAATGAATGATGAAGAATCTCAATAAGAATATACAATTCTATCTCCCATATGTAATAAAAGGCACCAAGTTTGCCTAGGAGCAGTAACCCATAGCAATCAAAAAGATCTTTCTTTTAAACAGGTGACCAGTAAATACTACTTGGTTGCTAAGGGTTACTGCTCCTGGGCAAACTTAGTGCCTTTATTTACATAACTCCCTATGTGTTTGATATACATGACGGCTTGTGTGTTCCAGGTACATGTTCTTGGTGTGGGGCTGGCTGTACATGAGAGATGTGTACACCCTGAGATGCGTCCCCTCCATAAAAAGCTGGTGGATCAGTTCCAGGTTATGCGCTCCAGTCTCTACCAGGTAAATGCAAGTTAAGAACAGCTCCTACCCACCTTCATGAAGTTTGAGCTTCCACAAAACATGTTGCAGTGTCATTTGCTTCTCTGTTCTAAAATGAATGGAGACATAATTAACAATTAGGATTCATTGATTTAGCCAAATGGGATTTAGCGGGGATTCAAATGTGCTGGTACTTGCGACCTCTTGTCCCAGCTCCCACAGGCCCCTCACACTCCACTTATATGATCCCGGGAACTGCCTTTCCAGTATCCCTACCCAGCTTTTCAGAACTTAGGGCCGGCCAGTGTGGGCAGGAGCAGAGAGACTATACAGTAAGATTTTTTCGGATTACACCCCAGCCATAGAATTCAACAAAATTGAGGGATTTTGTGAATTCCTGATGTTTTTCAGACCTGTGCATCTGACATTTATGTGTCTCTTTACCCCCTCCCCACCAGGAGTTTCCTACACTGGAGAAGATGAACATCTCTTGCCCTCCCCTTTCTCGTAGTAACATCTTGTTAGCACATGGAACTATGAGTGCCGACAGTGTGCGACTGTTACACAGACATAGGTATCAAATCCAATACATTTGCCTTTGTGTCTCATGTTTGCTCTAGAGTGTGTGTGAGTACTGCTGGGAACATATGTGTGTGTGTGTGCTTAGCACTGTAAGCTAATGCACATGTCGGTGTCTGTATGTCAGTGTATTTTGTTACAGGTGTCTGTATGTCATTGCATACTATTACAGATGTCTGTATGTCTGTAAATCCCATTACAGGTGTCTGTATGTCAGTACATCATATTACAGATGTCTGTATGTCAGTACATCCCATTACAGGTGTCTGTATGTCAGTACATCATATTACAGATGTCTGTATGTCAGTACATCCCATTACAGGTGTCTGTCTGTATGTCTGTGCATCACATTACATGTGTCTGTATGTCAGTGTATTTTGTTACAGGTGTCTGTATGTCAGTGCATCCAAATACAGGAGTCTGTATGTCAGTGCATCCCATTACAGGTGTCTGTATGTCTGTACATCCCATTACAGGTGTCTGTATGTCTGTACATCTATGCAATTTCAAAAAACGGTCCGCACACACCAATGTTGCAGTCGGGGATTGTGCCCCTTTTATTAATGCCACCAACAATCAACGTTTCGGGGGGAACACAGCCTCCCTTCTTCAGGATAAATTCACAAAGTGCACAGTGCCATATTTTTATACCCTTAACTCCTCCCATCCCATCTGTGTGACATCTCATTAGTGCCATTTATGCAATTAACTCTTTAAGTTAAGAAGGAGGTGTGCGGTAATAAATATTTTATTGTATGTCTGTACATCCCATTACAGGTGTCTGTATGTCAGTACATCAAAAATCTCGATAATGGACAGCACCTTTTTATGTAAAAAAAAAGCCTTTATTGTTACATGGCTACGACCAACGATACAGTAAAGTTTCGAGCCACATCCTGGCTCTTTGTCAAACAGATGTCTGTATGTCTGTACATCCCATTACAGGTGTCTGTATGTCAGTGCATCATATTACAGATGTCTGTATGTCAGTGTATTTTGTTACAGGTGTCTGTATGTCAGTACATCCCATTACAGGTGTCTGTATGTCGGTACATCCCATTACAGGTGTCTGTATGTCAGTACATCCCATTACAGGTGTCTGTATGTCTGTACATCCCATTACAGGTGTCTATATGTCTGTACATCCCATTACATGTGTCTGTAAGTCTTTGCATTCCATCGCAGGTGTCTATATTTCAGTTCTGGTGGCTGTAAAATGATGCATGTTTATTTTTTGCTCCCTAGTCCTCTAGTAGTTCTGAATTCTGTGCGACATTCCTCCTCCTCTCTCTCGTCACACGCATCCAGTGATACGGGGACAACACCCACAGCTGGGGACAGTGAGAACGAGGACCCCTACTCCTTGCAGGTATGGGGACCCCCTAGAACTTCAGTTGCATAATTTTTATACCCATGTCCAAACTCATTGGCCCGGACATCTAGCTATAATCAACTTTAATATGTGAAGAGACAGTAGTTTGGTAGTCACGTTTTGCAAACAACTAATATGGGGATCATTAAGTCCTGCAGCACCCTAGGTATCATAGTCAGAAATTTGGAATTATTTACAGTATTTCTTAAGCGTCAAAGCAGTAAAACAAGTCTAATGGGGTATGGAAAGAAGAGTCACCCCTATCTTAGTAACTTGAGTCTCCTTGTCTGTGCATATATCCAAGGGCAGGTTTTTGATCCTATAGAGTCTGTTTAGTTGCACCCAAGGGCTTCATAGTGAAACTGAACCTTTCTCCATAGGGCCAGATATAAAGGTTATTATGCAACACAAGATTTTATTTTTACTTTGATTACTTTGCCTATATCAGCCAATTTGGTCTTTGCTTTCTTTTTCTAACCTGTAGTAGATTGATCAAAACAAATTGCTGATTCCTTGCTATTGGCAAATTGAAACTTGTGTTTTTAACTAGCCCGTGTATCCCATAGTAGTCTTTTTTATACAAAAAAACAAACATGAGACACACAAGGCTATAGGATTTTCAGGGTAGAACCAAAGCAATCAAAGCAACCCTTCAATAAGGATTATTTGTATTATTGTGGGGACAGACCAGCTCTGTTTATCTTACTGTACCTGATACCAATGCTTAATTAGTGACAAATGAAATGTTTGGGGCTCCTTTTGTAACCTTGTTAGGTGGTCACTGCTTCCTGTCTGGGGGCTGCACTCTCTCACTGTCCAGTAGGGATGCACTGAATCCAGGATATGGTTCTGGATTCGGCCTTTTTCAAAAGGATTAGGGTTCGGCCGAATCCTTGTGCCCGTCTGAACTGAATTCTAATCCTAATTTGCATATGTAAATTAGGAACGGGTAGGGGAAATCACGTGACTTTTCGTCACAAAAATAGATTTTTTTTCCACTTTTTTCTTTCCTGGCACTAATTTGAATATGCAAATTAGGATTTGGTTCGGTATTTGGCCGAATCTTTCACCAAGGATTCGGGGATTTCGGCTGAATCCCAAATAGTGGGTTCGGTGCTGGAGTAGGCTGCAGCGCGAGAGAAAAATCACACGGACGAGGGTGGGGGCGGGCCCGGCTGGACAGCCTGCACCAGGGCCCGCCCCCACCTAGTTCCGTTACTGGTTCGGTGCATCCCTACTGTCCAGTGTATTTAAGTGCCCACCCCTCTCCATTCACTGATTTAAAAAGCTGGGTTATATACAGTGGCATAACTACATGCCAGACCCCCGCAAAAAACCTCCAGTGGGACCTAGCACATACTTCAACTCCTACCCGCTAATCTGCTCCCCAACTGCAAGCTGCCATCCCTCCTGCTCTCCGCCCTGGGGGATTTCTGTACAGCTATTGAGGAAGCAGACCCAGAGGTTTGCACACCCCTGCCCCCTCACCAGGGCTTTTTCTGTAGTTAGGCCACTGGTCATATATGTGAATGGAGTGGGGCTGGTGCTCACCTAGCGAGCAAGGCTGTGGAGTCCTACAGAGCTCTCCAGTGGACAACATTTGTTTATATGCTATATTGAAGTAGAATTGACAAAGCTACTACACTGTTTGAGGAGCTGAACTCTCACACACTGGACGCTATCCAGGGACCTTTTCTATAGATATCCTACAGTAACCAATACACTGATCCTGTGTCCAGCTGAATGGCAACCTGATGATCTGAAATTGCAGCCCCAAAAATAATCACTGACTCTGCTTCCAATAGAAGAACAACATTCCTTCCAACATTTGCTGGCTGGATGGCACTCGTCGTGAATCGCTTTCCAAAGTCGCCCGAAGTTTCCTCGTGAGGCAACTTTGGGCAACTTCGGAAAACAAATCGTGCCGAGTGCCAACCCGCCGGCGATTTACATTTAAGCTGGCCGGAAGGAAGGGGAGGCAGTTTGGGGAGATTAGTCGCCCTGAAGAAGAGGAGATTTGACGCCCGGAGACTAATCATCCTGAATCTGCCTATGTGCCCTGACCCTTAAGAACAATAATCTCTTTAAAATCTTTTCTTGTTGAGAGCTGAAGCCGAAATGTCAGTCACGGGTGTTTTAGACTCTGTATTGGGATATGAAAGTTCATTATTTAGGAATGAAAATGTTCTGATTGGTTTAGTAAATGGGCAGAGAGACAAAAGATTAACCACAGGCTTCTTCAGCTGAACGTCTTGCCCTGGAGCAGAGATTCTGGTTCTGTCTCAGGTAAGAGAAGAAGTGTTCCACACGGGACATGTGTAAAGTTTTACATGGGGGTTGGGAATAAGAAGACACAAAAAAGGAGGGTCTGGGTGGGAGAAGGTTTCTTATCTATGTGCTCTGTCTGTCTTTGGCATTCCCTGTCAATGTATATTGTGTCTGAGTCACTTTCTCTGGCTGTCTTACAGATGCTGCTCCCGCACTCTCTACATGCTGGCTCTATCACTAATGTTTCCGCATTATCTTCATCCTACACAAGCCCCTCTTCCTCTAGCCTCAGTTCCACTCACTCTGCGCCATCGCAGCTTGTTAATTCAGCACCTTCCAGCACTCGAGGTGGGGGCAATTGTCTATAGAGGCTAGATAGTTTCAGTTGTGGAAATCTCTGTGGGCAATGGAAGGTCTAAGGAAAAGATGCCCAATGATATTGCATGTGTCTGTAGTATCCCTAACTGAAAGATATATTCAATGGCAAGAAGCAGTCCCATAGGCAGAAGATAAACTCCTGCTGGAGGTGTAAGGGGCCATTATCAAGGGATTATTCAGAAATTCAGAATAGAATATTGTCCCATAAATTATTCCTGCTTCTAAGCAGCCCATTGACTGGTTCCGCCACTTGCTCCAGATAAGCAGGAAAAATAAAACATTATCAGATGGGAAAAGATTAATGGGAAGCTATTCCCTGACTGAGAGTGGGGTTTAATTTCCCTATACTTACTCCATGAGAAGAGAGGTGCATGCAGGCAGTGCTACAGATTATTGTGTGTGCAAACAATTCACTGTAGTTATTATTAAAGGGGTTGTTCACCTTTAAATTAACTTTTAGTATGATGTAGAGAGTGATATTTTGAGACAATTTGCAATTGGTTTTCATTTGTTATTATTTGTGGTTTTTGAGTTATTTGATTTTTTTATTCAGCAACTGTTTTGGCAATGTGGTCCAAATTACCCTAGAACTAAGCGCTGATCTGAATAAGAGACTGAAATATGAATAGGAGAGTGTCTGAATAAAGAGTAATAAAAAGTAGCAATAACAATGTGTAGCCTTACAGAGCATTTCAGTGGCGTAACTAGATGTTACTGGGCCCCACAGCAAATTCATTTTATGGCCCCCAACATAACCACAAGTTGCCCTTTTTTACCAATATATATTGAAATTGCTCATTAATTAGGGCCTCATGGGGCCCCTGTACCTCCTGGGCCCCCCTGCAGCCACAGGGTCTGCTTCCTCTGTAGTTACGCCCCTGGAGCATTTGTTTTTAGATGGGGTCAGTGACATCCATTTGAAAGCTGGAAAGAATCAGTAGAAAAAGGCAAATCATTTAAAAAACTATAAAAAATAAATAATGAAGACCAATTGAAAAGTTGCTTAGAACTGGCCATTCTATACTATATTAAAGTTAACAATTAAACAAAAACAACTGGAGTTGCAACGTAGCACCCAGATAGTCTGAGCGTTAACCCTTTCACTCCCAGCAGCCCCGTTCAGATAGCCAGCCTCTGTGACAACGTTAAACCCTGATTTAGCACAATCATTTAAAATGTAACTTTTAATGTAAATACTGATTCAAATCGAAAGCGCACCCTCTGTGAACACAAAACCACAACTCGACAAACTCACTGCGTTTATGAGCGCAGTGCTGGACCATGTCAATAAAAACACAAAACTAAAACTTGGTTTTTGTTTAATTGTAACCTTGCAGATGAGCCAAGTATTCAACGTTAGTTCAACTTAGATGCTTATCATAGTACTCTGTAGATATTAAAGTTAACGTAAATTGAACCACCCCTTTAAGCTTAGAAGTTGCCACACTGCTTGCCTTAGCAATGGTTCTCTCTACACACTGCAGTGAAACAGAATTCCTAGTGATCAGAAATAAATGGTGCTGAGGTTTGTGGAGCAAAGCACTATGGCAGCTCTCACCTCTATGTAGTTACACACATGCAAAGAATGAAAGAATATTCTATGTACACAGTGAATTGTATTACACAGTCAAATTTACAGGACAAACTATAGGATAATGTCAAGGGAATATAAACCTCTCGCGTAGAAGGTTTATTCTGCATTTGGGTATAGGCCCTCTCTAAAGTTCAGTAATATGGAGAACGAGCCTTTGGCCACTTACCCAAGGTGATATGATAGGTTAGAAGCTAGAGGCTTTTAGTTTAGTCCCTTATTACCCTGCTCACAGAGAATTTCACAGGTCACTAGAGGTAAGTAAGGTCCATAGGTGACCTTCATTTTTATTTTCCCCGCAGGATCACCCTCTCTCCCAGATAAATACCGCCACTCACGAGATCTGGTGATGCTGCTACCAGCACCAAGGGACCGACCCAGCAGTGCCATGTACCAGACCAGCACAGACAATGGCCAGGTACACAGTAACATTCAATGCTTATTTAACATTGAATGTGCTACACTGAGTCTCTGACTCTTTGATGGAGACACATTTAAGGAGAACCAACGCCTAAAAAGAATACGACTAGAAATGCTGCTGAATTTACTGTACCAGCCCAAAGTTCAGCAGCCCTTAGAAGTAATGATCCAGGCCTTCACTTTTGTCCACAGTAGCTCCACATCTTGGATCATCTTTGGAGTGTCAGCGGCACTGCACATGCTCAGTGTGATCTGGGTTGCCTAGCCTTGTATAGTCAGCTATATATTTTATATATACAGGCCTGGATTTGTTGAAAGGCCACCAAGGCTCGGGCCTAGGGTGGCATGATTTTAGGAGGTGGCATGCTGCCCAACCACACCCACATTGGTTCAAAAACACTGGGGATGCGCTGGAGATACAATACATTTTTAAATTTCCTGTGCGGCAATACCTATTGCTCTGGTCCCAATGCACCAATAAAGGGGAGGGGACAGTGGTGACGAACGGCAGTGGGTCTAGGAGCACCCACTATGTAAATCCAGATATATATATATATATAGAAACCCAGGCAGGTCTCTGCACTCCCTTCCAGGCAATCAAGACAGGGTGCTATATATATATATATATATATATATATATATATATATATATATATATATATATATATATATATATATATATATATATATATATATATATATATATATATATATATATATATATATATTTATAACGGTGGGTGCAGTCTGCACACCTCGAAAAAAATACACAACCTTGCTGCTCTGGTCAGGAAAATCAATGCAAACAGTCTATATTAATGGCACTCACAGGATTTTCATAGAGAGTCAAACAGTTGATGTTGTGAAAAAAGTCAAACAGTTGATGTTGTGAAAAAAGCGATCAGGTTTATTAATCCGACGTTTCGGTTCCCAACAGGAACCTTTATCAAGGACAAACCTTGAGAAAGGTCCCTGTTGGGAACCAAAACGTCGGATTAATAAACCTGATCACTTTTTTCACAACATCAACTGTTTGACTCTCTATGAAAATCCTGTGAGTGCCAGTATTATAGACTGTTTATATATATATATATATATTTAGATATATATAAACGACCTGGTGAGTATCTGCATGCCAAGGCCAAATGTCCTTTTGGGGCAGGCCCGGACTGGCAATCTGTGGGTTCTGGCAAATGCCAGAGGGGCTGCTATAAGGTCCCATAGAAAGTCAGTATTTAGTGGGCTTGTGGGGCTGTTTGGGCCTCTGTGTGGGCTGATTGGGCCTCTGTGTACCTGAAATACCAGGGCCTATTTTAATTCTCAGTCCGGACCTGTTTTGGGGTGCACAGTTACTACTTGAATACACACAAATATTCAAACGGCACACTCTGCCTTTTTATTAGTAATGCATTATATAAAAGTCCAATGTTTCGGTCCTCATTCGGTCCTAATGTGGACCGAAATGTTGGACTCTTCTAAAATCTTTGAATTTTTTTTTAGTAATGCATTATATAAGTGTGTGCCGGTTTGAAGATTTGTGTATAAATATATTTATATAAATATCAGATCTTCACTACAATTAGACTGTGGTTTCCTTGGGTGGTACTGAACCCCAAATAGGTGTAGCGTTCCTAGCCTTATCCTTTGTGCTAGTTCTCTTTTAAGTACTAAGTCTTAACATGGATATGTGCATAAGTATATTTGTATAGTGCCAGTGAGCCAGGCAACATATTTATGGGATCTAATAGAGAGAGAGAGAGAGGTTCAGGCAAGGAGGTCTGTGCTGAAAACAACTGCAGTACAAAGTACAATGCACATGGGCATATACTCAGAATGCATCTCAAGCAATCAGCAGAACTCCAATCATCTGAATGATGTTCCATGTAAGCTTCTCTATTCTTGTGTTATCTAGGAACTGGGATGTTTCTCTGTATGGTGTGCTGCCATACTGATCTGTGTCGCTCATGTACTAACAGTGTTTGTGCTGTGCTTAGTTGTGCATCCCATTTATGTTCATTGTAATGGAACTTAGTATTTTCCAGAGATGGGAATAAAAGATGCAGGGACGGGATGGTATCAGTGCTAATACTGCCTTAAAAATACATTAGTGCTACAGCCTTGTCTCTTAAAAGGCAAATCAACCCTAAAATAAAAAATTACCTAATAGAAGAAACCATAATTCTAAGCTAATTTCCAATATACATTCATTAAAATTTTCAGTGCTTTTAAAGTTATTTGTAAAAACAATAGCTATTGAAAGCATTTGCTTAACTCCTGGTTGTTTACTTTTTAAACAATGTTGCAAAAGTCTTAGTTCCCCAGGAAAAGACAGGTCTGTTAATCAGTTGCCTTGTCTTACATTGTATCATCAGTCTGAGCCATAAAACACTGCTTTCAATAGCAACACATATACAAATAACTTAAAAAACATAGAAAACGTGTAATGAATGTGTATTGGAAATTTGCTTAGTGGTATGTTTTATTTTATTAGGCAATTTTTTATTTTGGGGTTGACTTGCCCTTTAAAATGTTACACGCCAATCTTAGTGGGGGGGTCTTTGTTATTTTTTTTCTTGCAAATGTCATTGATTGGGTATTTTTGAGGTTAATTGGGTTTAATGGTAAAACGATAAGGACAATGTAAAATTAATTTCCTATGGGTAACTGGATTAGGGCAGTCTTTGCCTAATTTACCATTTACATGTAGCATCTTTTTTAGTCTTGGACTGGGGATTCCAGCAAATGCCAGAGAGACTGCTTTAAGATCACATTTATTAGGCCTGTGGGGAGCTTTTTGGGTTGCAGTGTGCGTGAAATGCCAGGGCTTGTTTTGAATCTCAGTCCAGGCCTTTAACTCCCTGGCCCAAAACATTATTGTGAGCAGCGTATAGAGCTGGGAATTACCACTGCACAGCATGTAAAGCTTTAGAAATATTTATACATGTGTTATAGCTGATATCCTTCAGGCTGATTGGATAATGCAACAGCCACATGGGGCGCTATACTTTTTTTGTGTGCATATTTTGTGCATATTTAGTAAATTCCTTATTCCTGCCATTTACTCGGAACTAATTTTTAAATCTTTCTTTTCCCTGTTTTTCTACCTCTCTCCTGCGTGGTCTCACAGCGCTGCATGTACCCTCGTGCATTGTTCCAGCAGGTCCTGGGCCCCTGTAAGCCGTGCAGTGACCCCAACCTGTCTGTAGCTGAAAAAGGTGACAATCTAAGTCATATTGTGGGTTAGTGAAAATGAAAAAGCAAGGGAAGGGTTGTTGAAAAAGTGTTGTTAGAATCCAACCAAAGTCAGCCATGTTTTCTCATCACTATACTCGGTCATTCTGAAGCAGTTAATGTAGAGTTCCAGAGATTCAGTGGGGGCCCAACATGCAACCATTGCACCCCCTTTACATCCCAAGCCTGAGATACTAAACCTGTGCCCAATAGATGTGTAGGTGCAGTAACTTTTGGCTACTGTGTGCCTGTATTTACCTGTATATTGAGCAGGTGGCACCAATTTGTATTTGTTCCTCTAGTCTAGAATAAGGTTTGCAAGATTTGTAACTTGCTCCACTCAAGAAACCCCTGCAGCCAACCCCTTGGGGCCACCCAGCACTTGCCCGTTAGCTGTGTGCTTTCCTTTTCAGGCTGCTATGCCCAGCAGCAAATTGGCACACTGCTTTTAAACCAGCACAAATGTCAACACAGTTAGTGGCTTGTGCTAGAATATCTTCTGTTTATAGCAAATAAAATATTCTTCCGTCTTTGATATCTGAGAATATCTCTTGATGTTTTTGTTATTTTTATAAATTGCCTGCTGTGCTGCATTCTCTCTCAATCTGTATGTCTCACACTGTGTTGCTTTCTCAGTGCTTGCAGCCCCCAGCAGCTGGAGTCTTGACAGTGGGACAAGAGAATCTCTTCCTTTCATGACATCTCACATTGGGAGTGTCCTCACCCCCACCGGAACCACCAGGGGCCTGACACAAGGTGGGTACTGGTAGATGTGGGGAAAATGGCTACAATGGTATATGAAAATACATAGGAAATGAGTGGCTTAGGTGCCAGGATTAACAATTCTAGTTATCTGAAATGTCCCATGCACATAAAGGGCATGTAAAGGCAAAAAGATAAAATCCCATTTTTACTTTCTTTAATAAAAAAGAAATCTATCTCCAATATACTTTAATTAAAAAATGTGTACTGTTTTTATAAGAAACCTGACTGTATGCAGTGAAATTGTCCCTTCATTTACTGCTGTGGATAGGAATTGTCAGATGGTCCTTAACTGCTGAGCAGGGAAACAATCATATTTATGAACAGCAGGGGGAGCCCCCGCCTTACTTCCCAGCCATGCAGAACTCAAGCAGCTTTGTTTATGACGATCCCTGAGCAGCCCAGACCACACTGAGCATGTGCACAGTCTTAGTCTTGCAAAGATGTTTAACTAAGTTACAAGATGGTGACCCCCTGTAGCCAACTTTGAAAGCATAAATTATTTGTTTGATTAGGCTTGTGGTGCAGTAAGTTCATGTTTATATTTAGTATACAAAATACAGCATTTCCAGCCTTATTCTATTTTAGACTTTACATGCCCTTTAAATATCCCCCTTCGCTGAACAGAACAAAACCATTTGTGAGCCCCAAAGGCAGGTTTGGAAAGTTATGAACTGTAGCCCATCTACTCCCCATCAAACAGCATATGGTTTACCATACACAAAAGTAATTTAAAAGAGTAGAATATTTATAGTTCTGGTATATTTCCAAAGCTCCCCCCATAATAAATGATAATGTGTGCTTAGACGATAAAAGGGAACACAAGAAAGAAACACCAATTAAAAGACCTATACCGTTGACTAAAGATTTGAGGATGCTGATTCCATTTTGAAAGCATACAATAGGTCTGGTTCAGGACCTGGGACCCCTAGGTCTCTAGGGAAATATTAAAATCCCTTGTAATGTCAAAAATTACAAGTTGGAGGAGAGCAGTAATATTATTACTAACCAAGAAGGCAGAGCTTAACACTATTGTACTTATTTATGAAGACTGCAAAGCCTCGGCCCTTAGTGCCCCATGGTACAAAGCTAGCACTTTGAGTAGTGTGATCTACATTCTGTGCCAATGGAAAGTCCTGTGCAAGACACAGAGCAGTGCAGGCACACACTCAGGGTAATTTATCAACACTGGGCAAATTTGCCCATGGGCAGTAACCCATGGCAACCAATCAAATTGCTGCATTCATTGTTCTACTTGCAGCTGGCTTTAAAAAAGCTAATCACTGATTGGTTTCTGTGGGTAACGGCCCATGGGTAAATTTGCCCAGTGTTGATAAATGAGTCCCACTGTGCTTAATACCAGTAAAGGTGGTAAATACAGGTCTCACTAGCTCTTAGTGGTCTCAGACTCACACCACAAGACAGAAAGTACTGCCAGAGGCCCCATTTATTAAACCTCGAGGTTTACTATTTTCATGGATTTTTAGAGATTCATCATAACCTAAAGCTGCTAAAAATCCAAATCCAAAAATACGCCATCTCAAACCTGTTGAGGTCATGTAGAAGTCAAGGGAAGATGTTTCTTCACTGAATAATCTTAAAAAGTTGGGGGGGTTTGCCCAATAATCCGAAAAAGTTGAGTTTTAGCAGCAAAAATCTGATAATATCTAGTTTTTGGAGCTTCAATTGTGCGATACAAATTGACCCTCAAAATGATTGATCAATGAGTTTAATTTGTGAATGGGAGTTAGGTCGACTTTGTTTTCAGAAAAAAAAGATACATTTGAGTTTTAATCAGCCCCTTAATATACAGCATTGGACAAAAAGCCATCAAATAAAAAATGGGCAGGATACACTGTGGCTATAGCTTTCTGTGGGTATGACTTTTTGACAGAATATATGAAGCATTTTAACAAGAAAACTTATTGGGGGAAAAGTAACACTAGTTAAAAATATTAATATGTAAGGGGGTATTAATATGTATAGAACATATGGTGCCCCTGGGGGTTCTGAATAGATATTTATAAAGACTAACCTTACGCCACTCAGATCAATAACTAGATTGAGATGGAGTGAGTTGGTGGTCTGTACAATTGGATAAAGTTGTATGTTCGACTTTCCTATAAGTTGCTCTGTGCTTACATCTCCACCACGCCAGTAAATCAAAACACAAAAAATGAAATGGAACTCCAGCAGATACTCAGTTACTCTGCTGGAGTTCCTCTACCCTTTTTGGTTTTTGATTAAGTGATCTGAGTGCAGCACTGTTGATCTTTCAGTCTTTAACATATACCTACCAACGGAGCTCCTTCCCAGCCTGATAATCAGGGATGGGTGAATTTGACCCATTTCGCGCGGCGAAATTATTTTGTCGCGCGTCTTTTTTTTTTGACGCACGTCTCCATACAAGTCTATGGGCGTCATTTTTTCGGCGAAACGAGGCGAAAAAATTCGCCCATCCCTACTGATAATTTAATGGTGGAACAAGGATCGTAGCGTTAGGGGAAGCGCAGATCTGGTATTGCAATAATTATTATTGTTTTTTGAATACTTTCCTTTCCCTCTGAAGGTCATTACTCTCTGCACTTTGATGCTTTCCATCCTGCCATGGGGGAAGGTGCTCCATCTCTGCCCACGAGGTCCCTCCGTAAGGTACTGTACCTGATGTTATAGGATGTTCAATAAAATGCTGCACACTCAAGAATGATTGGTTAGAGCAGATGTTCCTCTATAATAAAGGGTTATTAAAATACAAAGGTTTTTTTTTTTTTGTCATTGTGTCAGTATCAGTATAATCAACCCAAAGAGTAACTGCGACATATTGTATGGCCCTGTACTGATCAGTAAAATAACCATGGAATATTTCTACTTACTGGGTGCTCACTCTTCCAGCAGCCTTCTGACAACTTACAGACAAGAGGACATAGAGCCAATATCTCTGTCAGGCACCAAGAAATCTCATCCTTATATCAATGAGTGAATCATACATTATCTGTGACAATGGCAGGAGGGATCCCGGTCCAGTAGATAAAAAGACCCACAATGAATTAAATATGAAAAGGAGACGCAGAGTTTAGGTTTCTCTGCTTATAATAAATCTACATAATGATCCTCTAGTTTGGCCTGACTACGAAATGAGCACATTTTTGCCTGATTTAGCTACCCGTGTAGGTCTAATTTATCTGAACCTTAGGCCATCGGGCTTACTTTTGGCTCATGCAGGGGCCCAACTCTCAGTTGACCACACACATAGGGGAATGCAGTCCTCAGACAAGACAAGTGGAATGTTGCTGTTTGTAGACAGGACAGCTAGTTGTCAGTTCAGCCAAGAGTCCAAATTAGCAGTCAATATGTTCCAGGATATGGGCATATTTATTGGCAGACAGAATATTTACAGAACTTTTACAGAATATTTGTTCATTTCAATCCAATTCTGAAACCGGCGCCAGGCAAGCTGAATAGTTATAAGAGCAGGTTTCGCTCAACAAGTAACAATATTCAGAAATGTGAGAAAAATGATACACATAATGTGGACAGGTGCCAAGTGGCTCTCTCTGTTCAATCTGTTGATTCAGTTTGTTTATTTATTTACAGAGTCCTCTTCACACTATCCCTGCCTCTCCCACCAGCCCTCAGTCATGCCTCAATGGCAGTAATTCTCCACTCTCAGGCAGCGCAAGCAGTGGAGTCTCTTCCCTGAGTGAAGGAAATCTTTCTGGGTGCCCAGACCCAGCTACAACTACAGACCCCAGGACAGAAGAAGATCACACTGGAGGCTTCCAACACTATCCTCCAGTGCGGTACAGTCTGTCAGACCCCAATGGCTTGGAGCCACCTAAATTCCAGGCATGCAGAAGTCATTCAGCCCCAAGCGGGGTCACTCCACCTCGGTCACCCAGTGGGGAGCATGAAGAGGGAGGAGCTGATCTGGAACGGACACGAAGACATCGAAGAAACTGCACAGGGGAAAAAGAGCAACCAGCAAGGGTGGGGTGGGAGCACAACATAAGCAAACAGTAGCAAGGGCAGCTTGTATGGAGCAGGAGGAGTAAATGAGGAGTATGTTTGGGATGGCTTTGTGAGGAGAAAGCATTTCTGAAACCTGTAGGTTAGAAAGAGGTATGAGGATTTGTTGAATGGGCGAGGAGTTATAGTAGAGAGTGAAAGGGACTGGTCAGACCTGTGTGGAAGGAAAAGGTGTGGGGGGTACGTTTCTGAGACTGGTATGTTGGGAAGAGGTGAGAGGTATGGATTTCTGAGAACTGTTTGCTGTGGGTGTGTGTTTTGATGATCTGTGTATTTGGCAAAGTAAAGGGGGGTACATGATTCTGAGATCTGTGCATTATGAAGAGGCAAGGGGTACATGTATGGTGGAGAGAGAGAGGGGGAGAGAGAGGAAAGATGAGAGCGGGTGTATCTTAGGCTTATGGTGTACAGCACATATTGACCAATAACAGCCATCTCACTGAGATCATTGGCAGTAAAAATATCCTTGCCCACCCAAAACTTCTTCCCAATCCAATGTTTAGAAAATGATTTGCCTATGACTGATGCTGGCATTGCCAAGTTCATTATCATTTGGTGTCCCTAAGGGGCTCTGCTTGGCAATGCCGAAGCGTCTGCAAGTGGGCAAGGGACAGTGACATTCTCCCTGAGAGGAAAGTGATGGTCAAATTGCTCTGTGTTTCAAATGTCTTATTTATGAGGGTGTGAATGGAATAGCAGTAATAGTATCAACTTAATTTATCCCACCTTGAAGAAATTGCTTCTCCTCCTGCCTATGATTTCAGGACACTGGTTATACGTGCTGTTTCCAGCCTCCTTACTGTTGGACTTGACAAATTTCAGCCTGTCCATCCTGTCACCCCGGGGTTTTATCCCTTGATGTCTGTGAGGGTCCAGAGAAAATGTAAAGCTCCATCAGCCACCGTCACCATCAGACGGTAATGAGCAACCTCTAGTAACGTGTGTTCATATTATCAGCCCTCCAGCGGTGCAGTGTTGTGTCCCTGAAAATCAGCTTCCCGCAGGGTGTGTGTTTGTATATACAGTGTCCGCATGTTCCTCGCACACTCTGTGCCGTCCGGTTTATGTGTAAATACGATTCACTGTTTCTGTTGTTGTTTTTTTTTCCTTCAGATGGTTGTTATATGAAAATAAAGTTTACTGCACTGGAGGAAATCAGCTGCTATAGTATTATTAATTGTAAATGTGTACTGACTGTGTACAATCTCTGGGAAGGGAGTGTGACTGTGGGATAGCGGGTATAGTAGGGAGAGATGGTGCCTATAGTAACAGTGGGATAATAGTCTCTGGGAAGGGAGTGTGACTATGGGATAGCAGGTATAGTAGGGAGAGATGGTGCCCATAGTAGTGGGATAATAGTCTCTGGGAAGGGAGTGTAGCTGTGGGATAGCAGGTATAAGTAATGAGAGATGGTGCCTATAATATCAGTGGGATAATAGTCTCTGGGAAGGGAGTGTGACTGTGGGATAGAAGGTATAGTAGGGAGAGATGGTGCCTATAGTAACAGTGGGATAATAGTCTCTGGGAAGGGACTGTGACTGTGGGATAACAGGTATAGTAGTGAGAAATGGTGCCTATAGTAACAGTGGATAATAGTCTCTGGGAAGGGAGTGTGACTGTGGGATAGCAGGTATAGTAGGGAGAGATAGTGCCTATAGTAACAGTGGAATAATAGTCTCTGGGAAGGGAGTGTGACTGTGGGATAGCAGGTATAGTAGGGAGAGATGGTGTCTATAGTAACAGTGGGATAATAGTCTCTGGGAAGGGACTGTGACTGTGGGATAGCAGGTATAGTAGGGTGAGATGGTGTCTATAGTAACAGTGGGATAATAGTCTCTGGGAAGGGAATGTGACTGTGGGATAGCAGGTATAGTAGGGAAAGATGGTGCCTATAGTAGTGGGATAATAGTCTCTGGGAAGGGAGTGTGACTGTGGGATAGCAGGTATAGTAATGAGAGACGGTGCCTATAGTAACAGTAGGATAATAGTCTATGGGAAGGGACTGTGACTGTGGGATAGCAGGTATAGTAGGGAGAGATGGTGCCTATAGTAACAGTGGGGATAATAGTCTGCGTATACATCCAAAACAATTGCCATTCTCATTCTGCAGGCCCGGACTGGTAGTCTGTAAATTCTGGCAAGTGCCAGAGGGGCTGCTGTAAGTGGCCATATACTATACTACATTAGTTGATACATTTCTCAGCAGTATCTGTGGAATATTAGAAACTATTATATCAATTCTAATGCCTCTCCATTGCTGGTAATATAAATTGCTGGCAGTATGTCCAACTGATTGCTAAATCACCCGAAGTTCAGGCAACTTCAGGCAATTTATCAATCAGTTGGACATACTGCCAGCGATTTCTATTATAGAAAGACATTTTCAGGAGATTTGTCACCCCCAGGCGTCACTAAAAAATTGTGGACGACAAATCTTGCCGTGTTCCACTGCCCTTAGAAAGACAAAAGAAGGTAAAAAACTTTACATTTCAGTATTAGAAAAACTTTACATTTCAGTATCAGAAAAACCATCAAAAATGGAATGTAATTGAAAAAAACCTTTATTTCTAATGAACTGTCAGAAAAAAGTCAATGAGGGGGGTCCACAAGTGAAATAACTCACCACATAACGGAAGAGGCCCAGATGCACCATCAAATGCCCGAAACATGTCGTGTGGATTGCAATAAACTTGCACATTAGCAGTAATCCTGCATTCTGACCTTCTGTCCCCCACATAAACAGAAGTCCATTATACCGAAAGATTAACGGATACATTTAACCAAAAAAGTGAAAGTATTTTAAACTGATTACATTACAATGTACTCTTGCCCTACACTGGTAAAGAAGGTTGTGCTTTCTTCAGAAAGACTGCTATAGTTTGTATAACTAAGCTGCTGGGTAGCTATGGGGTCAGCTATTCAAAGCTGAAAAAGGAGAAAAGCCACAGGTTACTGGTCAGATAGCCATCTTGGAGTCAAGAAGATTTCCCCCTCTGAAGCTGGCCATAGACGCAAAGATAAATATAGTAATATAGTAAGATAGGTGGAAAAAAGACATAAGTCCATCAAGTTCAACCTTTAAACTCTATTTTAACCTGCCTAACTGCCAGTTGATCTAGAGCAGTGATCCCCAACCAGTAGCTCGCGAGTAACATGTTGCTCCCCAACCCCTTGGATGTTGCTCCCAGTGGCCTCAAAGCAGGAGCTTATTTTTGAATTCCAGGCTTGGAGGCACCTATTGGTTGTGTAAAAACCAGGTGCACTGCCAAACAGAGCCTCAATGTAGGTTGACAATCCATATAGGGGCTACAAAATGGCCAATCACAGCACTTATTTGGCACCCTAACATTTTTCATGCTAGCGTTGCTCCCCAACTCCTTTTACTTCTGAATGTTGCTCACAAGTTCTAAAGGTTGGGGACCCCTGATCTAGAGGAAGGCAAAAAACCCATCTGAAGCCTCTCCAATTTGCCTCAGAGGGGGAAAAAAATCCTTCCTGACTCCAAGATGTCAATCGGACCAGTCCCTGTACTGAGATATCTCCCATAACCCTGTATTCCCTCACTTACTAAAAAGCCATCCAACCCCTTCTTAAAGCTATCTAATGTATCAGCCTGTACAACTGATTCAGGGAGAGAATTCCACATCTTCACAGCTCTCACTGTAACAAACCCCTTCCAAATATTTAGGCGGAATGGGTGACCTTGTGTCAGCTGGAAGGACCTACTGGTAAATAAAGCATTAGAGAGATTATTATATGATCCCCTTATATATTTATACATAGTCATCATATCACCCCTTAAGCGCCTCTTCTCCAGCATGAACATCCCCAATTTGGCCAGTCTTTCCTCATAGCCAAGATTTTCAATACCTTTTAGCAGCTTAGTTGCCCTTCTCTGTACCCTCTCTAATACAATAATGTCCTGTTTGAGTGATGGAGACCAAAACTGTACAGCATATTTTATATGGGGCCTTACAAGTGCTCTATACAGTGGAAGAATGACCCCTCCTCCCGTGACTCTATGTCCCTTTTAATACAGCTCAAGACCTTATTTGCCCTTGATGCTGCTGACTGGCATTGTTTGCTACAGCCAAGTTTATCATCTACAAGGACTCCAAGGTCCTTTTCCATAATGGATTTGCCTAGTGCAGTCCCATTAAGGGTATAAGTGGATATTCTTACATCCCAGGTGCATGACTTTACATTTATCAACATCTCATTTGCCATTTAGCTGCCCAGATTGCCAGTCATTGTCCCAACATTTTTCGTTCTATGATGATAGGTCGTTCAGTCGATTGGACAGGTTAGAAGATTTCTGTCGGCTAATGATAATATCTCTGCACGTATTGCCTAGCTGACGATATCAATGGGAGACTATGACCAGGTCCAGACTGGGATTCACAATAGGCCCTGGCATTCCAAGTACACAAAGGCCCAAGCAGCCCCCACCAGCCCAATAAATAGTGACTGTCTATGGCAACTTACAGAAGCTCCTCTGGCATTTGCCAGAACCCACAGATTGCCAGTCCGGGCCTGACTGTCACTACTATTTGTACAATTGCTGTCTGTCAATGAATGGCCAAAACATGGTCTGTTTGTTCTTTGTGCTACTTTATTTAATCTGAATGTCCTCTGACATAAGGATATATCTGCGAGTCTATGGGCAGATTGAGGCAAATTGGAGAGGCTTCAAATTGGGTTTTTTTTTACCTTCCTCTGGATCAACTGGCAGTTAGACAGGTTAAAATAGACTTAAAACATGGAACTTGATGAATGTGTGTCTTTTCCACCTAATTTACTATTTTACATAGCAGATAAAATATAATCCCTGTAGCACAGAATGGGATTCTACAGAAGAAATCTGTTATATAACCTGTGTTTTTTCTCCTTTTTCCTTTAAGGTTAGGGAAAGGGATACAATATCAGGGAGATGTGTTGCCTAGGCTACAGTAGTGCATTTTTATCACAGGCGACAAATCTCTATGTGTGCCATTGCCCTAAGAGACTATACTGCCCCTTTATTCTCTATACGAGATGAGCTGCAAAATATACAATTCTTTTAATCGGTAGCTTCTAGTTTGGTCCTGGTTTCCTGTGACGTACAGCCAAAATCAAGTCACTGGCAAACGCGTAAACCCCAGCCACGCATTCCAGTTTCAAAAATGTCTTCTTCTTTTGTGACATAACCTGGTGGCTTCCGCATTCTTAGCCCTTTTCGTCATTCAGTCGGATCCAATCAACACGCGACAACTAGTCTACGGGGCATCATTACTAGCCAATGAGAGAAAGGGACGTGTAACTGGCAGTATCCGGGCACCAATCAAAGTTCGCTGCGTGTAGGCTGTCATTTTGCGATAACCAATAGGAAGCAAACCGGGACTGGAAGGCGGTTGCTAGGAGCAGAGGGGTTGCAGTTGCCGGCTAGTCGGGCGAATAGAGAGGGGTAGATTGTGCCACGTGCCTATTTCCCGGCAGCGGATCTGTTACTCGAGTCTGAAAGAAAGAAGATGTTTCCTCTCGCCCTTCTTGCTGTGACCGGGATTCTGGCTCTACTGCCAGGCGATGCTGGAGCTCTGAAAGCAGGAGAATGCGAGGGTGAGAGAGATAGGGCCGGGCTCAAGATCCCTGGCAACTATAGACTGGCGCAGCTCAGGGGATAGGGCTCTGTAGTGTACGGGGAGGAATGACTGGGCTGTGTGCACTAGAGAGAGAGTGTTCCGCAGAGACTGTTGGGTAGGGTTGTCCAATGGGTAAGTAGAATGCGAAGCAGTGTAAAGGCTGTGGTGTGAGCAGATCTTCCCTTTAACTGGAGATACAAGTAGGAATAATTGAAGTTCCAGGAAAGCATTGGCTTAATCAATAGCTGCTTATGGCTGAAATGGGCAGCTGCTTGGAATAAGGGGGCGGGGGGCACTGTACAGACCCTTCTCACACTGGGGTCGCTGTACAGACCCTTCTCACACTGGGGTCGCTGTACAGACCCTTCTCACACTGGGGTCGCTGTACAGACCCTTCTCACACTGGGGTCGCTGTACAGACCCTTCTCACACTGCCATGCCCTCATGCTGCTAAACATTTGGCATATTTCATGGCTATTTCCAAATTCTATGAGAACAAAGATTACTGTATGTAAAAGAAAGAGACTAAGAGAATAGAGGTTGAGTGAGGAGAGAAAGAATAATAGTACTGAGTAGGGCCCTTGGTCTAAGATTAATTGGTGGGCCCCTAGTCAAAGGTTTTTAGGTGGGCCCCTGGTGTCCCAGTCCGACACTGCACACTGGGGTCGCTGTACAGACACTTCTCACACTGGGGTCGCTGTACAGACACTTCTCACACTGGGGTCGCTGTACAGACACTTCTCACACTGGGGTCGCTGTACAGGCGCTTCTCACACTGGGACACTTCTCACACTGGGGTCGCTGTACAGGCGCTTCTCACACTGGGGTCGCTGTACAGGTGCTTCTCACACTGGGGTGGGGCAGAGGGATAGAAACCCTGGCCTACATGTGCCAATTAGACAGATTTGTGCCATTTCTATTTTGGGGAGAAACAGGCAGGGAAAGGCCTGGGTCTGTGTCAGTATCTTTATCAGGAACAAAGAATATAACGTATAGTGGGAAAAGGGTGATGCTAAGACAAGGCAAGAGTAGGAGCTAGAGAAATGTCCCAGTATTGCAGGAGAGGGAATAACAGAGAGGCTTTGAGCTAGTAGCTAGGGTAGTGTACAGTATTGTGGCACTGTTAGTAAAGAGGTTTTGAGAATTAGGAAGGGGCACAGAGAGATGATTCTGATGCTCAATTAGAATATAGAATTTAGTTGTCAATGGAATGGCAGAGGCTGGAACTGGGCTGAAACTGTGGGGGGAAAATGGGCCTATATTGTGTGTATGACATGACGGACTGACGTTTCGGCTGTAACAACAGCCTTTCTCAAGGCAGAAAGAAAACTCTTCTATTGAAAGGCCTGTTCCTCAAGTAAAACTGGATTTCTGATTGGTAATGCTGAAAAATCCCATTGGTTGAAAATAACACTGGGCCATGTATTGCGTTTTCTCTCCTATTTGATCACTGATGCTGCAGACCGAGCACTAGGGGAAAAGAACACCCCAAGAAGAGATGAAACTAGGGGGTAACTACCACAAATATAGGAAACTGTACTGTACTGAAAACTGGGGAGCTGTGAGGTTAAGCTAACCAAGCAAGTTCAAGCTTAAAGCCCAAGTGCTTCTGGCTTCATTCATGTAAAATAATCACAAATTCACTTTATTCCATCTTTTTACTGCCTTGGGACTATGCAGAAGTGTAAGCAAATGGTCTAGGGTTCCTGTTGTTGCATCACCTGTATTCCCAAATGCACCATTTCTTCTCCCTACTTACCTTCTTCTCTCCTTCCAGTGTGCGTTTCATTCCTGAGCCGGTTTTACCAGTCCCTTAAAGAACGGCAAGTAGAGTTCAAGCCTGACGCTGTGGAGAAGGAACTGCTGAAGACCTGCAATGATGCCAGAGGAAAAGAGAACAGGCTGGTAAATATTTAGACTCTGGCTAGTTAACACTTGCGACCTAGAAGAGGGCACTACTGTATCATGAATGACTGTCACAGCTAAACATACTGGCTTGCTCTCACTTGAGAATATGCTAAAAATCTGCACTGTTAAGAGGAGCTTGAGCTTTGGCGTTGGGGACCCTTAGCTTCAAGGGCACCTGTCACCTGAATTTGTTTCCCCTATCAGAGGTGCGGGCCCCTGCCAGCACTAGGTTGACTCCATCGTGAGGGAGGGAACTCCCAGTGCAGACGGCCATATTGTATAGTGTGTAAAATCAGGGCATCTCCCGCTTGCTCATTATGCGCATGCATCTGATGTAGGTGCAGTGGACGTGCCTCATAAGCTTACATCACAATACGTCACAAGCATGCGCAAAATGAGTGAATTGTGGCACTCGTTCATTATGCGCATGCATATGCCCCAACATGGCTGTCCACACTGGGAGCTCCCTCTCGTTGGGGGGCTATTTTTTTTGTTCTAAACTATTGTTTCCCCAAACCATCGTGCAGGCTCCTTTAGCCCTCACCTCTGGAGGTGAAAACAATTTCAGGTGACACGAGCTTTTTAATGGAAGCTTATTCCGACTGCTTCCTTTGCAGGACAACATTTGTTTAGGGCCCCCCTTCCCCTTAACTCAAAACTAAAGATGCATGAAATCCCAGCCACCCTGTTATGGTGTTCCATGAATAAACATTATCTCCGCTGCTTCTGGCCACCCTAGAGGTCCACTAGCCAAGCTCAGGGGAAACTAATTTCTTGTTCTACTGTACAGTGCTGCTTACATAAATAACACTATTTGAGAAAAAAGAAATGTTTGGTTTCCCATTTTAAATTAACTCCAAAACGTGTATTTTTCTTACACAGTGTTACTATATTGGTGCCACCAGCGATGCCGCCACCAAAATCACAAACGAGGTGTCAAAACCACTAAGTCACCACATCCCCGCTGAGAAGATATGTGAGAAGCTAAAGAAGAAAGATGGACAGATCTGTGAGCTGAAGTATGGTGAGTGCATGGACACGACTGATTTTATTTTAATTGAAACAATATATTCTTTATAAAAAAGCTACATTGTCTGAGCTCTACATTGCATGAAGTATTATTGGTTTCTGATATGGTTTTTTATTCACTTTGCTTCCTGCAGATAAACAGATTGACCTGAGCACAGTGGACCTAAAAAAGCTCAAAGTGAAGGAACTGAAAAAGATTTTAGATGACTGGGGCGAGTCCTGCAAGGGCTGTGCTGAGAAATCGGACTTTATCCGCAAGATTAATGAACTGATGCCTAAATATGCTCCCAATGCAGCCAATGCACGGACAGACCTTTAAAGCACTATCCTGTGGATCTAGTGCAAGAACTGATCCTCTAAACTATAGACCCAGCCAGCAGACGTTCCTCTTATACGGTTATTCTTTTACTTTTTATGGAACGGATTTCTTTTCCCACTTTAGTTTTATTTTCCTTTTTTTGTAACAGCCTGAAGACTTCCAAACACCCTCCCTCCCTGTATTGCAGGACTATGAACCCTGCAGCCAGGAGGGATACTTTTGTTTAATACATTTGCTTGTAACTTATTGTTTTTTTCTCTGCGCTGTCGGACAGTTTTGCAGTATAGGGAATTTTTATTACCTCCAAGTTTCCTTGGGTTCTTGTCGAGTGGCCTTTTTTTCTATGAAAATAAAAGGATCCACTCTGCTTCTTGCTGTAGTGAAAAAAAAAATGGAATGAAGACACGAACTGCATAACGGTTACCCACTCTGCTTCATATCATGCACATGCAGCTGGATGAGCGAGAACGCAGTCAGGCGAAGGGGAGTGTCTTTTGTAGACATCCCATTGTGCCAAGCACACGGTTGGAAGCGTCACTGGCATAGAGCAGTATTTTAACCCAAGGGGAACCACTCAGAGTTATTTTGCTTTAGACACCGGCACTAAACCTCTATGGCACCCCCCAGCCACTGGAATGTTAAAAAAAAAAAAATGTTGCACCTGTCTTGCTCTTGGAATTAAATAGTTATGTTTCTACTTCTCTGACTTAAACCATATATTTTTATAGGAGGTTATGATGATGATGATGATGATGATGATGATGCTGCTGCAGTATTTACAATATTTTGTTTTGGGCATTAAATAGGTGCATCCACGTGTCCATTTGGGGAGAATATTTCACCTGGTGTCTTTTGTAGGGGGCAGATTAGAGCTATAAATATATGATATAAATAGCTACATATAATGCCTATACAATTATAGCCATCTTTATTTTACAACTAAAAATTAAATTCATACCATCTCCATGCTATACAGTGGCTCCTTCCACTCTGTCCATCTGTAAAGAATTACACAGAAGCATCAATAAACATAGGTTTAAATGTATAGGAGTAAGGGGTTCTTGGCACCAGTCACTAATACAAATGGACGTGTTTGTACAGCTGTTCTAGTTGCTTTGTTTAAAAGTTATTCCTTTCTAAACTTGATCAAAGGGTGATAACTGAGCTTGCCACAGGGAATTTGAATAGCCCTCTATTCACTTCTGTATGAGATTTTTAAGGGCATATATGTCTTGGAATATAAATACTGCTAGCTAGCCCTGTTTCCACCACTTGCTTCATCAGAGTGCCCAGTTCACCAGTGAAGGGAGTGATCAGAATGCTATACATGATTAACAATTCATTATTTTGGAAGAGACCTGACCTGGCTAAACCACACAATCTTGTCTTTCGAGGAGAATCTTAGTAAACCCTTGGTCTAAATTGTTGTTAAAGGGAAAGTATTATTAAATAAGTTTGTACAGTTTAGCGAATATGTTACAATCACTGTGTGAAAGCTAGATGTAGATTCTGGAAGCCAGTGCTTCCTAGTAGTGGGGGGAGTTAATGGAGGTGGGGAAAAGTAGCTATCCTTGGCTGTTCAGCACAGATGTATAACCCGAGGCCCTTCAGGTGTTGTAGCAGTAGAGCTGCTTTTAATATGCCAGAACACAGTAATTTCTAAAACAGCATTACAAGAGACTTGAACGCTTCTTACTGACCTAGCCTCAGGGCAGGGAGCGGCAAGTGAAGAAATTCCAGGTGTAGCAGAACCAAGAATTCTTTTATTACAGTTTGAGTTGGTGCATAGGTTTTTACCAGTGTAAAATGTAACCTTTCTTGCACTTTATACAGCAGGTATGTGAGGTTAAGCAGTGCTCTGGCACACAAACCTGAGTTGAAATCTTTAGACTTAAATACTTAGCTGGGAACATAATTTGCCAAGTCCTTTACCATTTGGCTTTATGGAGACATGTTATGTACAGTTTGCTCAGAAGCAGGGAGCTACAGTATTACATAATACCCATATTTCTGTCTTTAATCCCGCTACCCTTGTTTTCTGATCAGGCTTACACCCAGACAGCAATAATGAGGACAAACGTGGTTTAACTAAAAGATGCTGATTAACTAATAAGTAGCCAAGTAAAGGTGACCAAACACAATCAATATCCATTTGATCTGAGGGTCAAACAATCCAATCAACCCAATCTCATCCAGCTCATGGGCTTCTCAGGAAACCACTATTGATGCCATTTATTCAGTGCTGATAGTCCGCTTCACAAGTAACTGGTGTGCTACAGTGTTACTTCAATTATTTGCCCCTTTTGCAGTTTTTTTTTTTACATTCAGTATTATGAATATGATTGCACATCTCTTCATATAGAGAAAAATGGTAAAGGGCAAATATTTTATTACATCAATGTTTACAGGCTGGGGTGTGTTCCCTAGGGACTGGCAGACTTATTGGAGTAGGATTGTCATGCAAATCTTTTACTCTATCCACTGGCCGCTATCATAGAAACAAAATAGGGACTTGGCCTGTTGGGAAAACAAAGTTTTACCTGGCTAATTTGACTATAAACTATATGCTGATAATTTCTCATATGCTAGTATACAGTAACTGGTGCTGAAAGGTAAATTATGGAGCAGTTCTTACCAATTAGCTGGGACAAGCTGTCTGCTCCATTGTATCCAGCAGATGGCACTGAGTATCACATCCTACATGGTATTTGCGTCTAGCGTCTGTATTGGAGGAGAACGTCAGCATTATTGGTTGCTCAAGATTCTGATTTTCATATTTACATTCGGAAATTTGTATTACAGTGGCCCTTTAATCAGTATCTTATGCCCCTGCATCACCATAGTGTATTAGATATGACCAATTTCAAGCTAAAAGGAGACCTGTACCTATTGCAGATGTGAGCAACCTGCAGCCTTCCAGGACTACAACTCCCGACACTCCACAAACAACTATATTACAGTAGAAGGGGAAACGCCTGACCAGTGTTGATCAGCATTTATCAAGTCCAGCAGCTTCATATTTTTTTATTATCAAAAAGCTTCGAAGCCTTTCTAGAACCACTCATATATATGTGCCGGTACAGCTTTATAAAAGATAGAACTGTTCTTCTTCAATATCCAGCTGAATCCCTGCTGTTATGGCAAGCAAAATAAATAGAGACAAGTTTGGAAGGCTATTGGGATGCTCTGCTCTTTAGTGTTGGCCTCTTATATCAATAAAAAAAATGATACACTGTACTGTGCATTGTTGGCCCTGTTGGGGTCAGTGTAGGTGGGGCAAGCTGGATAGACCACTGCTTGCTCCCTGCCTCAGGCTTGAATTACAGGCCACATACTCAAGTACAATTTTGAGACCTGTACTAAATCTGCAATGGTTATTTGGTGTAGAGAACTTTGTTATGGAAAAATCCACCAGAGATATTATGGAATATTTACAATGTATTTCCAGTGGCTCTAGCCATTGTGCCATTGGCCATACTGGAGCTAAATTTACAATTTTATATTATGTGTAGCATTTAATCCCCTTCCCTGTTCCTTCTGGTGTCCAGTTGTTAGACTAACCTTGTATCTTGCCCCAGCCTGTATTGCTACCAGCCTTGCTTATCCTGTTTGCACCAGAATAGAGAGTACCAGTCTTGCCTGTTCTGTCTGTTCCTCAGTACCTGCTTCCACCATACTAAACCGGTTTCTGGATTGGGGGAAACCATGCAAGGCCTGAAAGCAACAGATTAATTGCAGAAAAATTGAAGGAGACATTTTGTGTAAAAAATAAGAATGTACCAGTGCAATACACTGATTTAGATATAGAAGAATTTTGCTTAAAAATTTAGTGCTTCAAGCTGAATATTTCTGCAAAACCCCTAATAATCCCTCCTTTCCACTTCCTGCTCCCTGTATTCCCAGGCTGTACAGGGGAGCTGGTAGCTCTCAGCTCACTGCACTGTAGGACAGGAACCAATCAGCAGCTAGAAGGACCTGATAGGGAACTGAAGCCTGTCTGTGCTTGTGTGACTGCAGGGCTGTGATTGGCTGTCCCCTTCCTACTGTGCTTCTGGCAGGGACTGGTAGGACACGCCCAGCCCTCATTTGAAACACAGACGGGGACCAGAGAACATCTATAGGGAGCTCCAATAAAGAGGCAATTTTTATAGATAATATTAATATATATTACTTATAATTGCCTACAAAATTAGGGTTTTTTTTTTCATTTATCCTATATGTCTCCTTCAAAGAAGCTCTTGAGACTTGCAAACCTGCTTTTGTGAACACTGAGCACTGAAAGTGATAAACAGTCCTGAGTTGCACTGGGCTTGTGCTTCCAAGAACCTTTAATTCCTCCTACTGTTCCATCCCCTGCTCCATCTCAGGAGCAAATGCAAGGCAGGGGTTATGTGTCTCAGTGATTACTTGTATTGTGACAATATTGACCACTGAATCGGGCAAAACCTCAGGACTTGGATACCTTTTAGGAGACATATCTGGACAGTGTCAATGGGCCATACATTGACTTTTGCTACCAGTACACATTGAGTAAACCTACAGAGTTAGCCTTCCCTGATTCTGCAGCTAAGGGCAACTTTATGGATGTCAACTTTACACTTTATTCTGCTCAGCCCATTGCCTGCACAGGGTACAGCTGGCATTGCATAACAAAAAGATTCTCTTTCCTGATCAGCCAAAGTCCATCTGCACCAAAATATTGGGACTGCTCTGGGTTTGCCTCCACAATCGCAGCATTAGCAGCAGCTGGACCCACCAATCACATGAACTGGTGCCAGTAGCCCACTTTTGTCACCTGAACCCACTTGACCCACCAGTCTTTCAGTTTTGGACACACACTGGCTTGCATCACTAATGTGCATGGTAATTATGGATTTATAGGGGAGAATAAAAAGGATTTAGGGAGCTTTTGTTTCACCAAAAAGAGACCAACTGATATATTGATATATAATAGAAGTTATTCGATGTAAAGTCTTCTGGTGGTGGTTTACCCATACAAAAATGTCACTTTCCTGCTTATTGATAAAAATGGTAAATGGTTCTTCAGGGTAAATATGGCAAGTTCTGTTTCGTGTTCAGCCGCGACCAAGGGTGATGTCCGCTACAGTGTTCACCTATTCTGTGTATGTCCTTGCCCTGTTTAATAATTAACCTGTTCTCTGAAATCCTCACCTTGGCTGACTTTCTTTGCTCCCTGTCCTTACCTGTTCCTGTCCAATTACAATCACATATTAAACCACATTATAGATTATGCTGCCGAGATACCCTGGGAATCCTCAGAATAAAAGGTTTTGCCTCCTAGCCCTCAATCAATCAAGGTCATTAGATACTTTAGGTGGGTTTAAATCACTTTCCAGACTTCATCGAGTACTTCTTCCATATAGTCACCTTTATTATGGCTTCTAATAGGAAACTGACTGTGATGTTACTCTGGATTTCAGAAGCTCAAGCTGCATTTTCTCAAGAAGTCTTTAGTGCAAATCCATGCTGATCCTTCTTTGCTTTTTGACTTGGCTTTTGACACTTGTATTGCCTTATTTATTAATAAAATAACTAGAATAAATCGGATCGGGGGAAAAAATTATAAAATCGAGCGAAAACCTGAATTGTATGATTTTTTTTTACTTTCTTCCTGAACTGCTCAATTATTTTAGGTTAAAAAATATCAGCTTATCGGGCTAAACCCAGCGCAAACCACGATAACTTCCAAATGGGATAAGGGCATCTCCCTTTGACTTATACATCACCTCAACAGGTCGGATTTATAGATTCTGGCTTTTTCCATCCTCGGGGTATAATAAATCTCGAAACAATTCAAGTTTTTCCCCCCAAAAAGATGACCATATAAATTTGTGGTTTAGTAAATAACCCCCTAAAGGTTGGAGTAGGGACCGGTATTTTACTGAGAAAAGAATTGAATGCCAATTCGAAACTATCCAGGCAGGAAATGATTCCATTGCTTTAGTCCTGAAGGGAAGTTCACCTGCAGACAATCTTTTTCTGTGTTATACAGATGGGACTGGTATAAACAGTTTTTCGGTTGTTCTTCATTATCTATTTTCTATGCTTGTTTTCATTATTAAAGGTGAGGTTCACCTTTAAGTTACTAAAATGGCCAATTCTAAGCAACTTTTCAATTGGTCTTCATTATTTATTTTTTATAGTTTTTGAGTTATTTGCCTTTTTCTTGTGACTCTTTCCAGCTTTCAAATGGGGAGTCACTGGTCCCATCTAAAAAAACAAATGCTCTGTAACTGTACAAATGTATTGTTATTCTATTCAGGTCCTCTCCAGTCTCTTATTTAAACCAGTGCATAGTTGCTACGTTAATTTGAACCCTAGCAACCAGAATGCTGAAACATCCCAAACAAACTCTCTTGCTAACAGAGATGCTCTTTCTCGCCCAACCCTGACACAACCACTGACCGGCCATTGTTACGTTGTAACGTTTTCACGTTTTTGCCAAGAAGCGACAGACGTCGCCGTGACAGAACTGACAGCGGCTTCCCGACACTCCCGGCGGCTCACGTGACCCCCAGGAGACACACCCATGCTTTCGTCACGTCTCCAGGCGCCTCCTGATGACATCAGTTCTCCCTCCCCACTCATTGTGGAAGATGGCGGCTGCACAGTAAGCGCGCCTCCCCCGCGTGCGGTGACCGAGCAGCGAGCGCTCTGCAGCGGGAAGTGAGCATGAAGCGACAAGGCGAACGTGGGGAGCAAAGCCCCGGCCGTGCAAAGAGAGCCAGAGAAAGGCGGGAGGAGGCCGGCGGGGCTCACCATAAAAGTTCGGGAAGGCGGGAGAGGCCTAACCAGGCCGGGGCCTCTTCGTCTTCTTCCTCCTCCCGCCGTCCAAGGGATCCACCGCCCCGGCCCCTTCTCCTGACGGCTCCAGCCGAGGCTCCGGGCTTAGAGTACAAGACTCTGCTGATCAGTAACCTGGGCTCTGCGCTGCCCGACCCTCTGTTGGAGGATTGGCTCTTCCGACACTTCCAGCGCTTCGGAGAGATCAGTGTGAAGCTGTCACACACCCCGGAGCTCGGCCGAGTGGCCTACATCAACTTCCGCCGACCGGCAGAGGCTCGTCAGGCCAGACACGCCAAAGTCCGCCCGGTACTCTATGATCGGCAGCTGCGTGTGGAGCCGGTATTCACTCAGCAACCCGCCCGCCGGCCCGAGCCTTCCCCGCTGTCCCTCACCTCTCTGCCCAGCTACCCCCGATCCACCTCCCCCCGGCACCTGCTCCTGCCCTCCTCCCTCACCTCCACCGCGGCCTCTGGGGACGGTTATTATCCGCTGTACGAGGAGAGGGCCCGAGGGGCCACATACGGCATGAGCAGCACCAGCACCGCCGAAGATGAGCAACTGGCCCCGGAGGATGATCACAGAGCCACCCGCAACCTCTTCATTGGCAACTTAGACCACATGGTGACCGAGGTGGATTTAAGGAGGGCATTTGATAAATATGGCCCCATAGAGGAGGTGGTGATCAAGCGCCCAGGAAGGGGCCAAGGGGCAGCCTACGCTTTCCTCAGGTTCCAAAACCTGGACATGGCCCACAGGGCAAAACTGGCAATGAGTGGGCGCTTGTTGGGGCGTAACGCAATGAAAATTGGCTATGGGAAACCCAACCCAAGCACACGACTGTGGGTGGGGGGGCTGGGCCCCAGCACCTCTCTTGCAGCTCTCGCTCGAGAGTTTGACCGCTTTGGGAGTATCCGTACTGTGGATTATGTGAAAGGAGACAGTTTTGCTTATATCCAGTATGAAAGCTTAGACGCCGCCCAGGCTGCTTGTACACAGATGAGGGGCTTTGCACTGGGAGACCGCAGGCTACGGGTTGACTTTGCCACAGTGTCACCGGACGAGGCTGCTGCGGCTGCATCACGTTATACTCCTCTCCAGACAACTCCATACCCTCTGCCTCTACCCTACGAGTTGTTGCAATCTGAAGCCTACAGCAGGCATCGCACCGCTCTGGACCCAGATCTCCGAGTGCGAGACAGGACCCCTCCGCATCTTCTATACTCTGATCGTGAGAGACCGTTTGTGGAAGCTGGTTGGGTAAATTCAGAACGGCGAAGCTCCGGCCAAGGAGCCCGGAGCAGGAGTGGGGACCGTGGGGGTGGAGGAGGTGGGGGTGGCGGTTCCAAGACAAGGGAGGAAAGGCGGCGACGCCGCAGCTTGTCGGGTGACAGGGTTCGGAGTAGAGCCGAGAGGAGCCCAGAACGTCAAAGGAGAGAACCTCTGGAGAGAGACCCTGGTACTCCTCCATCCCCACAACACAATCATAGACCTTCATCCCAGGACAAGCCCCGGCCCCCAACTCCTGACCCCCCCCAGCCTCGCAGGAATCACCATCCTAGACCTCCCGAGCCACCTGCTGAAAGACAATCCCCCGGCGCAGAGAAGGGACGGACGCTGCCACCTGTGTGGTGTGGGCATTTGGTACTAAAGAACAGCTGTTTTCCAACCAACCTTCATTTCTTAGAGGGTGACCATGATGTGCCAGGTGCCCTTCTCAAGGACCGTTCTTCTACAAGTGCAGGCAACCTGGCACAACTTAAGATTGCCCAACGACTCCGGCTTGACCAGCCTAAGCTTGAGGAGGTCACCCGAAAAGTGAGACAGGGCACTGCCGGAGGCTATGCTGTACTTCTTGCCACACAGGCCCCACAGAATGAGGGGGCAATACCTGGGGAACCTGGCTTACAGCGCCGCCTGCTCAGGAACCTGGTCTCCTACCTAAAACAGAAACAGGCGGCGGGCGTTATCAGCCTCCCAGTGGGAGGGAGCAACAAGGGCAGGGACCCAAGCGGCATGTTGTATGCATTCCCTCCATGTGACTTCCATCAGCTGTACCAGAAAAGTGCTCAGCGCGTTGTCAGCAAGCTAGAAGAGAACATGATTATTGTGTTGGTGAAAGACAGCGCCTGATCCAGACTTCACTGTGCCCTGTTAGACTGTCCTGTGCCTACACTCTCCTCTCTCTCTTATAGTTTTCAGAATTGATGGGGGCGGGCAACCAAAAAATCTGGGGGTTCAAGTTAGGACTAAACTGAGTGGAATAAATCATGTATCACTTTAGTTTGTCTAAAAGGTTCTGCTACATAATTTACAATGTGTTCCCTAACCCTGTTAGCTGTCGGGGTGTTCCAGTGCACAGCAATGACTATTGTCACAGGTATATAAGGCGATAAAGTAATAAATCATGGGAAGGTACCACCACCCTGCTCACTGTAGTCTCTTCCACTTAGGGCCCCTTTTATAGTCAAATTCCAACAGCAAACTCGCTGCTGGACAGATCAACTTTCCTTTTGTGTGTGTGTGTTTATTTTTTAAAATCCCGTCTAGTGAATTCTGCTCCCTAGCTCAGCATCAAGCACCTTAGAAATGCTGTGTGCGTGTGTTTTTGGCTAGTTCATAGAGTTTGTCACATTGGGGATACTAGTTCTGTTTTTAGGTTTGTGTCCTGGAGACCTCGGTAGTCAAGAGGATCCCAAGAGTGCCTTATGTACACGTGACACTAGTATTTAGTGTGTGTGTGAGATGCGGGGGGAGCAGAGCTCTTAGCAGAACCCATGAGCCTGATTAGTGTGATAAAACTACCTGTTTATAATCACAAGCAGCCTCCTAGGATCAAACCCAGCTCATTATTTCTGCCTAATGATGCTCGTTATGTGTGTGTGTTCCGAAGAGGGACTTGGGTTATTACCACTACCTGAAAGACTAGTAGGTTACATTATATGTTACGACTGAGTATCTGTGTGCACTGCATCTTCATTACTAGTCCAGGAACCTACAGGGAGTTAAATCTATCACTGCCCAGAGCCAACATAACACTGTTCTTATGTTTGTTTACATGTATGCTAGCATATGTGCGTGCACTATACATATATTAAATGTGTGTATTATTGTGTACACGGATATGCCTATGTAAATGGGTAAACAGTCTCTGTATGTAATAGCACATCTCTGGGTTTTGTGTATGTATCTTGCACGCACGTACTCGTGTATATATTTCTAAACCGTATACATGTGACCAAACAAGGCTTTCCTCACAGTGTTGAAGGACGGCACTCAAGTTAAAAATCAAAGCATATTCTGCTATATATGGGGTTAGAAATACCGACATGTTTTAAAGCTCCACAAAGGGGATATATAAATAAATATATATAACTATACATACAAATTTCTGTTGTAGAAATACATGCATCAACAGGCAAGATAAACGCAGCTCAGAGATATTTAACAGAGGGCATCCCAAGGGTTTCACCATAGACATTCCCATGGCATGTAGCTTGGGGATATACGTGTTGTACTATGCAAAGATAGAATAAATAGTAGAGGGAGAAATCCCTTGGATCCAATCTTACAACCATGCCCTGATATCCAGCCTATGCCCTGTGGGTCTTTTCGGTCAGCTGTCGTTAAGGGGCTTTTTGATGCATGTATTCTAACTTATTATCTCTCTAAAATGTTGCCTTTAATATATTTTTGTTGCTTTGTGTACATTGTTGGCAAAGCTGATGGCACAATACAGTTTCTATGGTTTGTACATTACAAAAGGAGCATTGCTTTATACATTATGTTTTGATATTTAATTTGAGTGTATTTCCCCCCTCTCAATATTCTGTTGCTAGGCGACTCCTACTAGTTTTGTACATCTCTCTAAGCAGCCACACACTGATAGATCTGTTTGTTTGGTGACTTTGCCCAATGATTGGATCTTTGCTCAGTTTGACCATCTTTGTTTTTGGCCGGATAGGCTGGTCCAATTGCTTGGCCAACAATATAATCTTTATAACGGCCTATGCACACTTGTCAGACGAGTATTGTATCGTTCCTAGCCCGACTGGATTATGAATTCTACCCAGTAGATCTGTTGCTGCTTTTCAGGCACTTATTGATTGGGCAGCCAGTCGCTAGGCCCCATCCACAGGCCAATAAGCAGCTGACTGTGTCTTGAGGGGCAGAATCTATAGCCAATACAATCCCTGTGTATGGTCAACCTAACCTCTCACGTCCATAGAATACATCACAGGCTTTCAGTTTCACTTTCCATTAGCACCAATCCCATCTCATTCTGTTCCCTGATTCCAGCTGGTTATTGGTCAGGAGCTGAGCATCTCTTGTGACATGTCATTGTTTTATCCCAAATGGTTCTGTGCTGCTGAATGGGTATAGCTGATCCGTTCCCACTAGATGCATTTGTATTCCGTCACAACCCAAGCTCCTAGTATGTCATTTCATTTGTTTGACTCTTAACATGTTTGTTTTGGTGAATTTCCCAACCCCTTTCTCCTGTTAGAGGCTGCAGCCCTTTATTCCCCCCCTTCAACCGACAGAAAGAATATGCATTTGCTTTTAGTGGCTTTTTATGTTTCTAGGGAGCCAGAGTGTCCAGAGGCCAATATGTTGCGAATGTAGAGAGAGAAATTTAATAAATAACACTGAATTTTCAAGACCATGTGTAAAAGACTGAAAGTGTTTCAGATGCAACATAAAGCACAGCACAAGCCCCAATATATAGTGAATAAAGTACCACCTCTTGTAAAATATAAGGATATTATAAGTTACCCAGGAGTTTCATGACCATATAAAAACACGAGGCCGAAGGCCGAGTGTTTTTATACAGGTCATGGAACTCCGATAAAATATGGAACTCATAAAATATGGAACTCATATTTTACAACTGGGGGTACTTTATTTATTATAATACACACGGAACTCACCGTTTATAAGGATATAATTTACAGGATATTCATGGCTTTTGTGTTTTATAGACACACCCCAAAACTATTCTGTTGCAACTATTTACTGCCACTGACCCCAAACCAACTCCTCTCCCTGCTCATTGGCCTTTTAAAGGAACAGTAACACAAAAATGACAGTGATTTTAAGTAATGAAAATATAATGTATGCTTGTCCTGCATAATCTGTTTGCTTCAGAAACACTACTATAATTTTTATAAATAAGCTGCTGTGTAGCAATGGGGGCAGCCATTCAATGGAGAAAAGGCTAAGGTTACACAGCAGATAAGCTCTGTATAACATAATGGTGTTATCTGTTATCCACTATTTAACCTGTGCCATATAGACTTTTTTTCAATTTCTGCTATTGCTACACAGCAGCTTGTTTATATGAACTATAGTAGTGTTTCTGAAGCAAACTGATTATGCAGGGCAAGCATACATGATATTTTCATTACTTTAAAGTAGGGATGCACCGAATACCGGTTTTGGTTCGGGATTCGGCCTTTTTTAGCAGGATTTGGATTTGGCCGAATCCTTCTGCCTGGCCGAACCAAATCCTAATTTGCAAATTTGGGTCGGGGAGGGGAATCCCGTGACTTTTTGTCACAAAACAAGGAAGTAAAAAATGTTTCCCCTTCCCACCCCTAATTTGCATATGCTGCGGTATTCAGCCGATTCTTTTGCGAAGGATTCGGAGGTTCGGGTGAATCCAAAATAGTGGATTCGGTGTATCCCCAAATTTAAAGCACTTTCATATCTCAAAAGGAGGCCAGGAACAGCACCCTGGTCTACTGAATGAAAGGTCATTGTAAAACTATATATATTTGTCATATATACAATAATTGTTCTATATAAGGCGTCTGAGAAGAGACTATCCTCAAGGGGAAACTATTGCATCTATTCTTGTATGGCTTCCCATGCAGCAGAAAAAAAAAGCTGTCACTGGCCTCCTAGTGCAACGCTGTTATCAGCCACATTCCCAGCAGATCGGTTATCTTGCTAAGCACAACACACCAATACAGAAAACAATATCACATTTCTTGTCTGTGTTTATGTATGAATCACACTGCAGAAATGGCTGCACATGTCCAAGGGTGTCAGGATTTGGGGTTCCTGGTTTTCAGGCAAATCGAAGTTGTGTGTATTTAATGTGGGTTTGTACTCAGCCATAAGGGAAGGGAATAATGGTCAACAGCCTGTACACCATTATGGCTGCTTCACACATAGGGATGCTGTGATTTATTACTCTCCTTTTAAAGCAGTTGTTCACCTTTATATTAACTTTTAGTATGATGTAGAGGGTGATATTGTGAGACAATTATTTGCCATTGTTTTCCCTTTTTTATTTGTTTTTTTTTATTTAGCTTTTTATTTATCGGCTCTCTACTTTCAGCAGTCTGGTTGCTAGGGTCAAATTACCCTAGCAACCATGCACTGATTTGAATATGAGACTGGAATATGAATAGGAGAGGCCTGAATAGAAAGATCATGAATAAAAAGTAGCAATAACAATAATTTTGTAGCCTTACAGAGCTTTTGTTTTTTGAGGTGGGGTCAGTACCCCCATTTGAAAGTTGGAAAGAGAAGAAAAAGGCAGATAATTTAAAAATAATAAAAATAAAAGTTGCTTAGAAATGGGCATTCTATAACATACTAAAAGTTAATTTAAAGGTGAACCACCCCTTTAACTAGATAAGTTATCCAAGGTATAAGTTACACTCCGTGTGACACTTACACAAGGTATAATCTACAGAACGACTGTGTTTTGTGTTTCTTAGTCGGTTGTTTTATAAAACACTTGAATTTAATGACAGCAATTCAATTCCTAGCTGTGTAAAACTCTCAGAATTGCCCCATTAGTTCCTTGGCACCTGCAGCCATTCCCACAGGAAGGGACGGGGCAATTCTGAGCCTTTAGACACCGAGCTACAAATGTCGGGAATCACCCCATGTGCCTTTACCTCTAATCAGTGTTATAAACTTCACTAAACCAGTCTGACCCGTGTGAGTCCAAGGGGTGTGTTTATAAGGGTCGGCACTTTAACACTGAGTTATGTCATATACAACCCTGTGTAATGATTATATGGCACTATGCATACCTCCCAACATTTTGGAAGTAAAAAGAGGGACAAAAAATTTTTTCCCGCACCCCTTTCGGTGGCCACACCCCCTAATTACCATGTTTGTTTTACAAAATTTGCCAGGTTATGAAAGTTTGAAAATATTTCTCCTTATCTAAACTGTGTTTTTGTGTCTCAAAATTGTTACAAAGTATCTTATTTGCACCTGTTAGCTGTTCTGGGCTCTCTGCTAAAAGCCAATTAAGTTAGAAAGTTTGTTTCTTTTTCTGGTTGTTCAGTGCAGAGAAAAGAGGGACTTTCCAGTACAAATGATGGACTGCGGGTTGAGCTGTCAAGAGGGACTGTCCCTCCGAAAAAGGGACAGTTGGGAGGTATGCACTATGTGGCCAGTGTTACTTCTCCTGTACAACAGCTCTTCTCTCTGTGACTATATGCCACTATATTCTGGGTTTTACAGGTTTTTCTTTTCATATATGACTTGTCTCCAAATGGTAAACTACAGAGACTACAACTCCCAGCAGTGTAAAAAATAAAAACTGGGTAAATAGGCTGTGCAAAATAAAAAATGTATCTAATATAGTTAGTTAGCCAAAAATGTAATGTATAAAGGCTGGAGTGACTGGATGTCTAATAAAACAGCCAGAACACTACTTCCTGCTTTTCAGCTCTATAACTCTGAGTTAGTCAGCGACTATAAGGGGGGCCACATGGGACATAATTGTACAGTGAGTTTGTATTTGATCCTCTGCATTCAGCTCAGATTCAAAAGCAACAGTTATGACCCATGTGACCCCCCCTCAAGTCACTGATGGTTACTGCCTAGTAACCAATCAGTGGAAACCAAACAGTACACATTTTTTAATTAAAGTACATTGGAGATAGGTTTCTTTTTCATTAAAGAAAGTAAAAATGGGATTTTATTTTTTTGCCTTTACATGCCCTTTAATGATCAGCCAGTAAAGGAAAATCATTCCAAGAAATATCCCAAAATACAGGTATAGTATCTGTTATGCAGAATGCTCCGAATTATGGCAAGGTCATCTCCCATAGATTCTATTTTATTCAAATTTTTAAAAATTATTTCCTTTTTCTCTGTAATAATAAAACAGTATCTTGTACTTGATCCCAACTAAGATATAATTAATCCTTATTGGAAGCAAACCCAGCCTATTGGGTTTATTTAATGTTTACATGATTTTCTAGTAGACTTAAAGGGGACCCGTCACCCAAAAAATGGAAATTGGTTTTCATGTTTAATTTGAAAAGGTATACAGCTTTTTGTGTCTGGGTGACAGGTCCACTTCAAAGTATGAAGATCCAAATTACGGAAAGATCTGTTGTCCAAAAAAGCCCAGGTCCCATACCTGTATAAAATATGGCATTTCTAGCCATATTCATATACTAACTTAAATGTAAAGTACCCCGTTAAAAAACATGTAGGCCATGCTTGAACTAAAATGACGGCAGAATGTTTTAATAATCAGGCTTACAGAATGGCTGTATAAGACTGAATGTACAGCAGCTCTGCCCAAGCTGAGAACTCCAATTTGTTTAGGGCCCCCAAGTGATTACAATCGCACACATGAGACCCAAGACCAGTGCTCCTGTTAACTGAAAACTGCACCTGGCCAGGGTTACTACTGCAGGAGCCCCACATCTCCAACGTCTGTCTCCAGTAGAGAAGAACAGAACTTTAAATGAGAAAGGTGACTTGGCCCAGGGCCATACAGGGATCCTCAAGGAGGAAAACATGGCGGAGTGGCACATGGGACCGGGTTTTGAGATGAAATATAATCACTGGGGGAGGTGGTCCTTACAGTCAGTGCCCTAACCCAGGCGATTATACCTTTAAAGGAGAACTAAAGCCTAAAAATAAATATGGCTAAAATGCCTCATCGTGCATAAGGAACTTATTGCACCAGCCTAAAGTTTCAGCTTGTCAATAGCAGCAATGATCCAGGACTTCACACTTGTCACAGGGGGTCACCATCTTGGAAAGTGTCTGTGACACTCACATGCTCAGTGCGCTCTGAGCAGCTGTTGAGAAGCTAAGTTTAGGGGTCGTCAATAATTATCAAGCAGAACATGGTTTGTCTGTAATACAAACTAATGCTCCAAGGCTGATGATTAAATTTTGATGCTAGTTGCACTGGTTTCTGTGCTGCCATGTAGTAATTATCTGTATTATATTACTAATCAGCCTTATATTGTGACATTTCTATTCTATGTGTACTGTATATTGTGAGTGGGTCCCTAAGCTCAGTAAGTGACAGCAGCACAGAGCATGTGCAGTGAATCAGCAGAAAAAAGATAGGGAGCTACTGGGGCATCTTTGGAGACAGATCTTTACTGATAAAGGGCTCTGGATGTCTTGGGCTGGTACAAAACAATGTACAACATTTCTAGCTACTTCTTTAGTAAAGCTTTAGTTCTCCTTTAAGTGTAAGTAATTGAAGATCTGTTCATTTAGCCGCCAACAAATAGGGCGAAATTGGAGGGTTATCTGATTGGCTCCCAGGCAAACGGTTGGATCACATTTTAATTATTGGCAGAGAAATGCATCAGCCACCAAAGTGGTCCTTCCCGATAGATATCTACCCAATTTCAGACTGGGCCCAATGCTCTGGCCAGTACACTGCTGACTGGGCCGCCATTATCTGCCTGTATTTGGCCACCTTTCCAAGCCTGATAAGAGACGGATTAGTCGCCACTGCAGAGACTTTCCATTTATCACATGGCCCCAGTAGCCGTTACTAAAACAAACTACTTTGTAGGATCCATTTTGCTCACAAGATGTTCTGTGCTATTCAAAGCATCACCCAAGGCATTTTGTGCTGGACATTAGTCCGGTTTATTTCTGGATGTTAGAAAAAATACAAATGATGGCAGGGTTTTGGCAGTAAGAGCAATGAGTTGTTTGCATACGTGTACAAGTATCAGCGCCCAATGCAAATCAGCAGGGAATTCGTTTAACCCCGGGATGGAAGAATTTTATATTACCCATCTTTCTATTCAAGCCCTCTTATATTCATATTCCAGTCTCTTTTTCAAATAAAAAAGCATGGTTGCTAGGGTAATGTGCTGAAATTGCAAACTGGAGAGCTGCTGAAAAAAAAGCCAAATAACTCAAAAACTACAAATAATAAAAAATGAAAACCAATTGCAAATTGTCTCAGAATATCACTCTCTACATCATACTAACAGTTAACTCAAAGGTGAACAACCCCTTTAAATTGCACAGTGCAGTTACCCACAGCAACCAATCAGATCTGTCCCTTTATTTTCTAATCACTGATTGGTTACACTTGGGCAATTTAGTGAACGATTCCTTCCATGTACTGGATGACTTCAGTCTGGTGCAGGCCAATGGGACAGGCAGTGCATTATACTATAGAGATTTGGAGGGAAGGCAACCAATAGCAGTGAGCGCATAGTAAATGTAGAAGGGGTTATCATGACAGGAATTAGTATTTAAATGGGAAAACATGCTACACTGTATTTAACATTCTGATGGCTGCATCTGGCACAGTGTGTTGCTAGGCAACATATACTGCAATGTGTGCACATGGCAGTCACAGGATTGGCAGACTTCTTGGTACATTCTACAATCTATGGCAGAGACTGAGGGGTGTTATGTATTGGAGGTGCTTTGTATTGATTGGAGGTTGGAACATTTGCTATAATCACCTACAGCGACCCCTCAGCAGGTTGTTTTTGCTGACGGAATGTAAACAACTGGCTGCTATGGGTTACTGGGTCAACTTACTGGCTATATACTCACTCATTAAACATCAGATCAATTATTAAAATTAATTAAAACAATAGGCAAAAAGCATTTTTTTATTTATTGCAGTAAACCTGCTCCCTGCTTGGTCCTTGCAAGGTAGATGTTAACAAAACTCTTACAACAAAGGGTGAACAGAAGGGGGGTATAAAGGTAATCTAATGATCTAGCTCACAAGGACCAAACATGGAGTAGCTTTAATTTCCCTGCTTTCTGCCCTGTGGAGGCAGTTTAAAGGGCATGTAAAGGCAAAAAAAAATCCAATTTTTACTTTAATGAAAAAGAAACATATCTCCAATATACTTTAATTAAAAAATGTGTACCGTTTTTATAAGAAACCTGACTATATGCAGTGAAATTCTCCCGTCATTTACTGCTGTGGATAGGAATTGTCAGATGGTCCCTAACTGCTGAGCAGGGAAACAATCATACTTATGTACAGCAGGGGGAGCCCCCGCCTTACTTCCCAGCCATGCAGAACTCAAGCAGCTTTGTTTATGACGATCCCTAAGCAGCCCAGACCACACTGAGCATGTGCACAGTCTTAGTCTTGCAAAGATGTTTAACAAACTTACAAGATGGTGACCCCCTGTAGCCAACTCTGAAAGCATAAATTATTTGTTTGATTAGGCTTGTGGTGTAGTAAGTTCATGTTTATATTTAATATACAAAATACAGCATTTCTAGCCTTATTCTATTTTAGACTTTACATGCCATTTAAAGCATACAGAGGTATTAGCGAGAGGTGCTGCTGCTGGATCGTCACATTTGTAAGGGATTAAAGCTGGCCATAGATGTAAAGATTTTTAAAAGATCTTTTCGTTATCGTGAGACCACAAAACGATCGTTTAAATGTACGATTTGTCCATCAACTAAAAAGACTAAAAAACTGAGGGTAGCTGCCTGCTTGGCCCTGTAGACATAGATAGATTGCCCTGGGACCGATAAAAATGTTTTAACCTGGCCGATGAATTTTCTGACAGATGCAGGATGAAAAATCGCAAGATGCACGATTGTTCGATTCCCACTAACTTCACAATAATTTGACGGATTGGTCGGATTTCGCTAAAATCGGTCGTTCACCAAAGAAAACTCTTTGCGTCTATGGGGACCTTAACCGTCCGAAGAAATGGACTAATCTCCTCCTGTGCTATTGCCCTTGTAAGACTGTGGTATCTATGACATGTGACCAGTCTTCATTTCTTTGTGGCTTTTAGAACAATTTAAATTTTAGATGTGCAGTTGTCAGACTGAGAACATGAACAGAAATAAAAACAATGTGAAAAACTGTAAAATGGAAGCCTCACTGTTAATTCAATCAGAATATATAAAATATTTAAGGTTAGTTTTCCTTCAAACCGATTATCCACGTGCTACCGCTACGAAATTAAATGTTAAATCTGCATATTTATATCTATATATTTAACTTATAACTTGCAACATGTACAGTTTAACATGTAAACGCTTAGTCCATATCCAGACATGTTGGTATTTCTGACCTGGTGCAGTCCCTTCTTAGTCCACATAATTAGCCATAAATCCAAAGCCCAGGTTCAGTCCCTTCTCCAGAGAATTGAACGTTTGCATTAATTTGTATTCCCACACTTTTCTATCATTGTCTGTTTTAAAGCTGCCCTTAAGAACAAAAATTCTTAAATTCTTTATGGAGTGATGAAGGCTATTGAAGTGATTTCCTACTGGTGTGTCCAGTTTTTTTTATTGGTTATAGTGAATCGGTGGTGTATTTCTCTTTCTCAGACTTTGCCCAGTCTCTCCTATATACTGTCCCCCTGTATTGCATTTAGTGCATTGTATTAAATACACCACACTGGAAGAAGAACAGTTGTAGTGACCATGGATGCTGTATTCCTCTAATGTGTCCGGAATTGGTATTTTGTGTGAAGTCAGGATGTGTGGGAAAGTTTTCCATTGTTTTTTTGCCACAGGGATATGTTCCATTTTTGGTGGGGTGCAATAAGGCACTCCTAGCATTCAGACAGCCTCCCAACCTAAAGTCACTAATAACAAGAAGTGGTGGGTCTGGGAATATGCTTTTGAACCTCTCGTACTTATGAAGTGTACCTTGTAGATCTCTGGCTATTTTTCTGAGGGTCCTTAGTTGTGGATTGTATGTGACCACTAGGGGAACCCAATTTATTTCAGGTTTTTGTTTATAGTGTAAAAGGAGACTTTGGGGAATCATGGTGGTTCTATGAATGTATTGATCTACAATGATGGGGTTTTAGCCCCTGTTGATGAAATCTGCTTTGAGTGTTTTGAGGTGGTGGTGGTTCCTTTCAGCAGTGTCCGAACATATACGATTATATAGTAAAGCCTGGCTGTAGATTAAGTGTTTAGTGTGGTCAGGGTGAAAGCTGTCATACATTAGATATGATGGTTTGTTCGATATATGGTGGTTTGAATAGTATTTTCCCCGATGTAAATGGTTGTGTCCAGAAAATGGATGTGAGTTGGGGAGTAGCTCATTTTCAAATTGATAGTTGGATGAAAGTCTTGAAACTGTTTGTGGAACTGAAGAAGTTCTTGTTCAGTATTTGTCCAGATTATGAATAGGTCATCTATATAGCGGAGGTATGTCACTACAACTGTTCTTCCAATGTGGTGTATTTAATACAATGCAATACAGGAGGACTGCATATAGGAGAGACTGGGCAAAGTCTGAGAATGAGAAATTCACACCACCAATTCACTGTAACCAATAAAAAACTGGACACACCAGTAGGAAATCACTTCAATAGCCCTCATCACTCCATTAAGGATGTAAAGTCTAAGGCTTGGTGTTGCAGGTGGAGATAAAGTCCTCTTTTTAGTTTTGTTATTTTTATTATAAAAGGGTTTCCCTATAACATTTTCACTGACTAACACGGTACAGCAACTTTAACAACGGATATTGAAATAATTAGTATCATGTGAATTAGGCTTTAGCATTGTCCTTGTTATCCCTTCTAAAATAAAGGGATAAGTTAGTATGGCCTATTCTTTGCAACTTTTCAATTGATCTTTCTTATAATCTTTGAATCATTTTCCCCTCGCCTTTTCCATCTTGCAATTTAAAATGCTTGTTGGGGGTCACTGACCCCAGCAGCCAAAACTAACAATTGCTTTGTGAGGCTACAGTGTTATTGTTACAGTTTATTTCTTATCTTTCTATTTGTGCCCTCCCCTATTCATCTTCTATTCTCTCATTCAAACCACTGCCTGATTGCTAGGCTAAACTGTGCAATTTCAGCAGCTGTCTGGTTGCTAGGGCAAACTGGAGCGCTGCTGGACAGAAAGCTACATAATTCATATTACACAAAAAATAAATGAAGATCAACTGCAGCTTGTCTCAGAATATCAGCATCCTACTAACAGATTATTTAAAGGTGAACGACCCCTTTAAAACAATACAAGGTTTGCAGCAAATGAACTTGTAGACTGCAGTTTGATGTTTTTGTTGTACACAATACAAGTGGGATAGGTATTGCAATATATTTTCCACGTATGTGAATAAAAGAGACCCAGTGACCTTTTTTGGTTTTATTTTTTAAATAAATACACTTTACATGAAAGAAATGTTTTTTTCTGATTTGTCTCACACACGTCCAATGTAAAAGCAATGTTTTGGGGAGGGGTGGTGGTGGAATCCTTGCTGCCAATGAATAACAACATCTGTTCTGAACCAGCCTTGTGGGACTGGGCTTTCCTGAGCTCCCTGAGGAGTAATCTTCAGCCCTGTATCTATTGAGGCTGCAGGTCATAGAAGGAAAAGAAAAAAAAAAAAAAAATTCTGCTGCTGCTGCCAAGTTAATACAAATAAAGGCAGCCTAAAGCAGTAAAGAAAATACCTGGCCACAATGTTACATAGGTTGACATACAAAGGCAATTTAATGCTGTAGAAATCCCCCATCTCTTACCATTGGTACAGAAAAACCAATCAATAAAGGTCACCCACACTAATGGGACCATGAAAAAAAAAAAAAAGCCATATCCTATGCAATATATTACAATTTTATCATAAAAATACTTTCCAGGCTAGAGTTAAGAAAACTGAATTAATTTCATCCCTTTAAATACAGCTCTATAAAAAAACTGAAAACACAGTTAAAAAAAAAAAAAAATGTTGTTGCTTTTCCCCAGGGGAAAGCAACACTTCCCAGCAGACTGCTTTTGGTCTTCCTTTTTTTTTTTTTTTTTTAAATCTTCAGTTTTATATAAAACTAATTGTTAAAGAGCTTTTATTTTTACAAAAGAAAAGTGTAAATCTTGGTTGGCTCTAGTGTGGGGGGGGGGGAGGGAAGAGAGGAGCTACAAGAGAGACAACTGGCAGCTACTCCCCCCAAAAAGAAGCCTGCAGTGTGAAGACAAGCTGTTTCTATCCGTGTAGCAACCTCTAAATCTCACTCTTACTAGTACCTGCTCCATCTAGTACTCAGAGGAGCTCTGCCCCTTTTGCTGCGTCTCCAGGTGGAGGACTGACCCTGTGTCCAAATGATCGAGACTCCGAAATCTTTACTCGTTTAGCGCTAACATAATGTCATCTTCCAAGTCGGAATTGTCTGAACTGTCAGCTGTGGAGAGAAGGAGAGAAAGGAAAAGCTACTGTTAGTAGGGACCATTGAAACACTAGTGGGGAAGCAGCACTATGACTAGTATCAGTCTGGTATGAATGTGTTACAAGCCACCTGTTCTCTGCTCAACATCTGGCAAGTCTCTGTGGCCCCCAGCAGGTGACAGCTGAGTTAAAAGAAGCTCCTTGTCTGCAGTTGAGCTGTGCACACTGGGGACACTGTATGAAAGCAGACAACTGGCCATGCAGCTGCTACACAGAAGTAACAAGCACTTGCATATGCAGCATAAGGGTAAGGGCCAGCAAAAATGTACCTAGTAAAATTCAAGCAAAACAAAAAAAAAACACAGATGCATAAACAGCTTTGAGCGCCGTTCTCCCAAACTGAGCTTATGCTGGACTCCTAGGTTTGATCTCACAAGGGGTGAACAACCCCTTTAATGAACACCTGATAAAACGGACCACAGTATTTGTGAATTTGATAAGGCCCTTAGTAAGTTCCATTGAGGAACACATGTAAATAAGGCATAATCTCTGCAGAGTGCTGTATAAATAAAGTATAATGATAATGCAGAACAACAATAAAGGATATAGGGGACAGAATTTCAGGTGTCCTGATGTTGCTTTACATCCTAACAGGTTAACAGAATGCAACCTAAAGAGATAACCGTATGCTAAAGGGGTGGTTCACCTTTACCTTTTAGTATGTTATACAATGGCCAATTCTAAGCAACTTTTCAATAGGTCTTTTTTTTTTTTTAAAAAAAAAATTCTTCCGACAATTTCCAGCTTTCAAACAGGGGGTCACTGACCCCATATATAAAATAAATTCTCTGTAAGGCTATGTTCGATTACTCATCTTTCTATTCAAGCCTCTCTCCTATTCCAGTCTCTTATTCAAATGAATGCATGGGTGCTAGGGTAATTTGGACTCTAGCACCCAGATTGCTGATATTGCAAACTGGAGAGTTGCTTAAAGAGATACTGACACGTGCCTATAAAAAAAATCATAGGAACATGTCAGTATCAAGTAGATGCTGTAATCGTAATCGTTCCCCCGCAAAGCCGCCCCTGCATTCACCCGACCCTCCGACACTGCTAAAAGACCTTCTGAGCCGATTCAGTGACGTGGGCTGCGTGATCCTTCCATAGGCTGATTATGAATGAATCCCCCCATCTACTTTATACTGACACGTTCCTAGGATTTTTATAGGAAAGTGTCGCTTTAATAATAATCCAAATAATTCAAACACGACAAATTATGAAAAATGAAAACCAATTGACTCATAAAATCACTCTCTTCATCAGTTAACTCAAAGGTGAACAACCCCTTTGAGGATTCTAAAAAAACTAAATTCATGTGACTTAAAGGAATAGTTCAGTGTGAAAATAAAAACTGGGTAAAGAGGCTGTGCAAAATAAAAAATGTTTCTAATATAGTTAGTTAGCCAAAAATGTAATGTATAAAGGCTGGAGTGACTGGATGTCTAATAAAACAGCCAGAACACTACTTCCTGCTTTTCAGCTCTATAAGTCTGAGTTAGTCAGCGACTTGAAGGGGGGCCACATGGTACATTTCTGTTCAGTGAGTTTGCAATTGATCCTCAGCATTCAGCTCAGATTCAAAAGCAACAGATATGACCCATGTGGCACCCCCTCAAGTCTCTGATTGGCTACTGCCTGGTAACCAGGGTAACCAGTCAGTGTAAACCAAGAGAGCTGAAAAGCAGCAAGTAGTGTCCAGACTGACTGATGTTACACATCAAATCACTCCAGCCTTTATACATGACATTTTTGGCTAACTAACTATATTAGAAACATGTTTTATTTTGCACAGCCTATCTATTTACACAGTTTTTATTTTTACACTGAACAATTCCTTTAAGTGTTCTCAAATTTGAATACTATGTCAACTCATTCAGTTCAACATTTAGTCTTTTGTAGCGGATTCTGTATTTGGCTGATTTCAAAAGCTATGGATTCATTGTAACTACTGTAAATAACACTTGGATACTTCCAAGGTTAATTATGCCCCAAAAATACAAAATCAAACTGCTAGGGATGTTTTGAATTCTTTATATTAGTTCCCAGTATGGGGACCACATTTCAGGAATGGAAGAATTTTGGGGGGGGGGGGTCTCTGCTTACTAGGGATGCACCGAATCCAGGATTTGGCATTTTCAGCAGAATTCAGCTGAATCCTTCTGCCTGGCCGAACCGAAGGGGCAGGGAGGGAAATCCCCTGATTTTTTGTCACAAAACAAGGAAGTAAAAAAAAATGTTTTCCCCTTCCCACCCCTAATTTGTATATGCAAATTAGGATTTGGTTCGGTATTCGGGCAAATCTTTTGGGAAGGATTCAGGGTTCGGGGATTTAGTGATCCAAAATAATGGATTCGGTGCATCCCTACTGCTTACATATTACGTTATTATTAATTTATCCTGTCACCTGCAACACTAATGGCAGTGAAGTTGCCTTCAATATCAGGAAGGCCCATTTATCAAAGTCCGAATTTATCGCATTATTTTCTGAAAAATACTCCGACCAAATCCGCACAGGAAAACCACGAAATCTTCGGATTATTGCACGAAACCCAGCGCAGATCAAGATATCTTCACCACTTCTCCCATTGACTTATATGCAACCTCAGCAGTTCTGAGATACCAGATTTTTGGATTCTAACTTTTTACATCGTTCAGGGTATAATAAATCCAGAAAAATTTGTGTTTTTTTTTTTTCTACTACAAATTTGGATTTTATGGTCATGGTTTATTGGTTATTTTTATGCCATGTCACGGGACTATTGTTCATTTGAATCCATTTTTTGGGCCTATTGTTTGGATGACATGTATGTTGGTAGTATTTCTCAATGTTTGTAGATTTCAGTAAAGGGCTTTTTGCTGTGTAATCTACAATTTTTATGAAAGGCATTATGCTGCATTAGGGTTGGTCTTGGGAGCAACAGATGGTGTGTCTGTGTGTGTATGGGAGGGGGGGGGAATCTCTGGTGTATTATTTTCACTGAATAGCCTGTTCTTAAAGGAACAGTAACACCAAAAAATGAAAGTTCTTTAAAGTAATGAAAATGTTATGTAGTGTTGCCCTGCACTGGTAAAACTGATCTGTTTGCTTCAGAAACACTACTATAGTTCATATTAACAAGCTGCTGTGGAGCAATGGCGGAAATTGAAAAACGGCTATATGGCACAGGTTAACTAATGGATAACAGATAACACCATTAGACAGACAGAGCTTATCTGCTGTGTAACTTGAGCTTTTTCTCCTTTGAATGGCTGCCCCCATTGCTACACAGCAGCTTATTTATATAAACAATAGTAGCGTTTCTGAGGAAAACACATCAGTTTTACCAGTGCAGGGCAACACTGCATTATATTTTCATTACTTTAAAACACTTATTTTTTGACGTTACTGTTCCTTTAAATCCTTAGTATGAGGATCTGTCAGTCGTGTTGAGATTATGGTCAGTATCCACATGTTCCTTGGGTTAATTACAGTTCTTACACCTGTATGACAATAACGATATTGGTCCTCTCTCTTTTGTTGGGGAAAAAAAAAAAGTGTCTGTATTCAAAGAGGCAATAGCTATATACAATCTGAAGGCTCCAAGCAACCCTCAATCAAGTTTTGGTTAACAGATAAAATCAACATTAATTCTGTACAATTTTACACGTTCAAAAATACAAAAAAAACAAAAAAGCAGTAAACCTTTAAAGACGTTCAGCAGATATGGTCCTGTGTTTCTCTCATTTTACGGTTGCTGGAATGCCCCTGAAACAAAGGTTATTCCTCATGGACTAGTCTTTTACATCTGCCAGATTGTTTTTTTAGCATCAACAATTCTTCCTTTTAGCTATGGATTTATACAAACTAGTTTGAGGTGGGCCGCACTTAGCTCAGATATGATGCTCTCAATGTGATTAAAATGTTCAGCCATATCAATTTTCAGCCCTCAGACTCTCTATGTAAATCTAAAACCTGTTGGATTTAATTGTGCTTTGGTGGAGTGCTTGGGAGTTGCTCCCCTGAAAGGCTGCTTGTTTCAGATGACTGTGCTGTAGAGAGGGTTCCTTGTTGGCCAACATCTGATTCAGCATGCAGCTCTGAGCTTTCTTCTACTACTGTCCATGAAGCTAGAAGCACAGAAGGAGGGGGAACAGCCAATCATAGCACTGCAGTCACCCCAGCAAAGACAGGCTTCAATTCTCCATCTGGTCTGCCTAGTTGCTAACTGGTTCCTATTCTACAGTGCAGTGTGCATTTAAATCCAACCGGCTCCCCTGCACAGCCTGGGAAAGGAGGCAGCAGGAAACTGAACAGATGGCAAGGACTTGTAGGGTTGGGGGGGGGGGATTTTACAATAAATCTGCCCAAAACACAACTTTTCTCATAACATTTCTTCTCGAAGTTTTTTTTTTGTTTTTTTTTTTAACACCACATGACCCCTTTAACTTAGTGCTAAGCAAATCACGGGGAGCACTAATTTGGCAACACAGCTGTGCAAGGAAGAAACCTATTTATCCCTATATGCATTTGCCATTTTCTATCACTTGCACCACAGGAGAGAAAGTGCTGCAAACGGTCACCCCAGGGCAGTAGAACCCCATAGTTCCGATCATTTTCAGTTCCTGCTTTCAGTGTTGACTACTCTAGTAATATTCCCTGTGCCCCAAAGCAGTCAAGAAAAGAGCATTTCGTTTTACAGTGCTAACCCTTAGAAGATACATCAGGAAGAAACACTAAATCCACTTTCTTCTCATCTTCACTCCTTTAGTATAGAATAGACAGCTTGATTGTAACAGTTGTGTTTCTTCTAAGATCTCCTGGTCTGAACCCTTAATAAAACCCACAGAGTTGTGGTTAATTAAGCAATACTTACAGTCTCCAAGTATTAGTTCCACTTCAGGATCAAGATCTGAGTCGTCATCATGGCCATCTTCGTCACCCTCATCACCATCATCTTCATCATCCTCAAGTAAATTCGCAAGCTCTTCATCATCGGAGGGTGAGAAATCATTCTCTCCATCCTCGCCCGCTTGCTCACCAGTTTCCTCTTCCTCCTCCAATTCTGCATCCAGTAAAGGACCTAGATCATCAGAGTCATCGTCGTCATCATCATCTTCATCATCTTCTTGTTCTTCTTCCTCCTTTAAACACATGGTAGTCCATTAAAAACTAAACTATGAAGCATTTCTATAATTGTAACTGCTTTATTCAAGGAACCTCAGGTTTACCTGATCTTCCTCTTCATCCTCATCCTCTGCAAGCCGTTGCCTCCCAACCTCATAGAGACGGCAGACTGTGTCCATATTTAAAGCATCCATTGTGCCTTGATTCTGAGCAGAAACCCAGGTTAGCATAAGAATGATAAGAAAAAATCAAGCATATAACAATATCCAAAACAAAAGAATCTATTCTGTGTCTGGAGTTAGTCTTAATTTGTTTGGGTGTTGGATAATTAAAAATGTTTCTGTTCTGCAGTTCTCTTGATTGACTGGTGTATGCCAGCTGGCTCAAGAAATAAGGTGAGGATTCAGCCAAATTAGATAAATATATATTTAAAAAAAAAAAAAAAAAGAAATTCACAGTTGACCATAGACGCACAAATACTATTGTACGAAACTAAGTTTGTATGATGAGTTTGTACGACGGGAGACGAGCCGACATATATCAGCAGAAGACTTGGATATCGGTTGGCATGTTGATCAGGCAGGTCTTTTAAAGTGCCCGAACATCAGCCACTGTTACTGCTGAATCATCAGATACAGGTAGAATTCTATTGTTTCTACCTGTATATCGGACTATTCAGCTTTATGGGGGTTATTTACTAAATCTTTAATTTATCACATATTTTTATTAAAACAAATCCGACCAAACTCCCATCCACAATTTTTTATCAATAAAATAACTCGAAAAAGTCGGGTCGAGAAAAAAACTTGATAAAATTGAGCAAAAACACAAATCGTAAGAATTTTTCAGATTCTACGCCTGTATCTCTTGATTTTTTTCTGGTTATCGCCCGAAAACCAAGAATTTTTCGGATTATCGGACGAAACCCAGCGAAGATCATGAAGTCTTCAAATTGTATAAAAGACATCTGCCATTGACTTTTAAATGACCTCGGCAGGCTTGAGATGGCAGATTTTCAGATTTGGACTTTTAGCAGCTTCGGGGTATAAAAAAAATCTCTTAAAATGTTGGTAGTTTTTTCCACGCAACATTCAAGTTTTTGGCCAAAAAAACTAGACGTGAAAAAAAGGTTTTCGTGTTTTAGTAAATAACCCCCTAAATGTCTGTGGTGAAAACGGACAATCGTAATTGTTTCATCTATGGCCACCTTAAATCAGCACAATCAGTCTTCAGTTACCTCAATAACAGCTAGATAGCAGTCTTTTGTGTCTGTGCACAGGTCAAATATATTGCGCTTCACATCAATGGTGGCTGCAAAGACAAATGTCAGTTTGCATTATTTCAACAATACCTAATTCCCACCAAAGGCAACTGACCATATGGCTCACCTATTGGTTTATAATCTGTAGCATTAAAGGTTCGGAAAGAAGAACCAAATGGACTTTTCATCCTCTCCTCTAGTAGGTCATCCTCGTCATCTGCCTGAAGCATGGCTGAAAGAAAAGGAGAATCAAAAGGGAATCTGTATAACTGACAGATAATGGAGTTACTTTATCATGCTACTATGGAATTAACTCTTTGTTCTGTCATTACAGCAATATAATATACCAGTCAGTAAACAATTCCTAGATTATTAAAGTCATATAATTTATTCACCTTTAATACTTAAAAAAATAATTATGGAGAGTGTGCTTAAGTTCTATTGCAAACCATAGGAAAAATGTAATGTATGTGCTCTTTGTATACCTCCATACATGACAGTTCCTGTGTTATTGAAAACAACACGGCATTGGTCCAAAGCTGGCACAGTATGCAAAAGGTGAAAGGTTCGAAGATCCCACTGAGCATCATTTTTAAGGAAAAACGGCTTTAGAGAGAGAGCAAAAATCATTTAGACAGTCATACATAGTTAAATTGGGTTGAAAAAAGACAAAGTCCATCAAGTTCAACCCCTCCAAATGAAAACCCAGCATCCATACACACCCCCCTCCCTACTTTTACATAAATTCTATATACCCATACCTATACTAACTATAGAGCTTAGTATCACAATAGCCTTTGATATTATGTCTGTCCAAAAAATTATCCAAACCATTCTTAAAGGCATTAACTGAATCAGCCATCACAACATCACCCGGCAGTGCATTCCACAACCTCACTGTCCTGACTGTGAAGAACCACCTACGTTGCTTCAAATGAAAGTTCTTTTCTTCTAGTCTAAAGGGTGGCCTCTGGTACGGTGATCCTCTTTATGGGTAAAAAGGTCCTCTAATGTACTTAAATCAACCATTAGTTATTGCATTATTTGAATTGAGTATACAAGTTGTCAATCTGCCACAGGGCTCAAACGTTGTAGTTAAAAAGCTTTGGGATTGGACACTTTTAGGGTGAGAATATCCGTTTAAGAATCAATGTAGTACTCACAAAATGCTATGCTTACTTTGCATATTTAGCTGCATGTTTAAAGAGGGATGCATTAAATACCTGTTACGGAATCCATTACTAATTATAGATGCACATCATTTTTAATACACAATTACTACTTTTGTCAGATTTGAAATTTAAAATCAGTGTTAGATGCACTTGCCAAATTTTGGTTCTCGGTGTGTTATTGGATGTGCTTTAAAAGACAATAGCCAAATTTCACCAAGTATTGCACATAATTTTTAATCAGCTTTGTAGCCATCAGAAATAGCAAGCAAAGAGATCTACACTCACATTGACTTATAAAAAACAATAAAGAGGAATAAATTCATCTGAAAGGATACAATCTCTGTGTTCACAATGACTTCCAGGCCATTGGGGTGGAAGACACCGCTTATGTTCATGTTGAATTTGTCAAATTTATGGATGGCTTGGGCAGATCGCACATCCCATAAGACTCCATCATTCAGCACTAGGTCATCAGTAGGATTGAAGGTAGCACAGTTGCGCTTGTAGTTATTTGCCAGATCTGAGTTGTACAAGGTAAGTAGCTTCTGCCCCGTCTGAATATCATAAATCTGCAGGACAGAGGAATAATAAGTCTGAAACCTACCATATCTGGTATTTCACTCATAGCATTACAGTTGTTACCTTGTTAGTGTATGAATTCTTAAATTTTTTTGGAAGAGGATTGGGATCAGTTTGCAAAGGATTGATTTGTCACTTGGGATTACAACAAGGATCTGACTTTGTCAGTGTAACCAAAAAATTGATTTAAACCCAGCGTTAACCCAGTTGTTTAAATTTACCAATGAATTATTGTATAAGATCTTATGTAACAGGGTGTAATTATTAAAAACACTTGTGAGACCAATCTGCTTTCTGAATCATTCATTTGTTGTGCTAATAAAGAATGATTCTCCACTTCTTATTGTTTACTTTCAGCAATTAATCAGTATATTTAAAATTAATTAATTCAACAATGATAATTAGGAAACTAGAATTAACTTCTATAAATAAAACATGTGCTTGTGCATATAAATGATTGATTTGAAAATTCACAGATACCCTGTATCCCAAAGGTAGGGTGTAAAGTGATTAAGCTAAAAAGTTCATAGAGAGAATTAAATCATGGTGATAAAGTGGCTTAGTGCAAATTAAAAATGGAAGATCGGTTTCAGTATTTAGGAAGATGACTCCCTTTCTTCAGATAATGTTGTATAAAGCTTTACAAAGGGCAAAGCTCTGTTCTAAAACATTTGCTATGAGCCTGTTGTTCCTGACAGGCAATAATAGACAATCTCCTTCTGAATGTTTGAATTCACCCAGATGGTTACATTTCAAGGGCGTAACAATTTGACATCCCTTCTATACCACATAGGTATTCAGTATTATATTTAGCCTGGGACCTGTTAGGATCAATTCCTCAGCCAATAGAGTGAATACTCACATGAGCCACATCTTCCTTTGTGCCAATAACACGGTCCTGTGAAAGTTTGCTGAATTCAACATAATGATCCTCAGTAAATGAATGCCTGAGAATAAAATAAAGGTGAGATTAAAAACTGCTCCTGGAGATGATCAGAAAAGGTGCACTTGTTCTAGGGACCATGCCTAGCAAACTCACTTCATTTCAAAGACAGATTTCATGCTCCAAAGTGCTGAAAGAGGCTGGCTCCATGTGGCTGCAGTTAAAAGGAGAGACCCATCCTGTGAAAAAAAGGACAGAAATGTTGACTGGAAGTTTAAGGGCAGAGGCCAACGGGAGGTATATCGCCGGCAATTATTTATGCGCGACTGCCGGCAAAAGATCTTTTGAAAATGCATCTACATTGGAAATGAATGAAATTGCTGGCGATAAAATCAACATATTGAAGTTTCCTCTAGAAGCAACTTGGGATGACTTTGCTATATGCTGGTTTTTTGGTCATTGATTTCACTTATTTCCAATGGAGAAGCATTTTCAGGAGATTTATCGCAGGCAGTTGCGCATAAAAAAAAGTGGGTGACAAATCTTCCCATTGCCCACTGCCCTAAGAGGAGAGACTGGAAAAGTGAAATGTTGGCTGAGGGCAAAGACAGGGAGGATATTGACTGAATAACACATACCCGAGATGGCTCCAAGTGTGTTATTGCAGAGATATGACAATTGTAGCTAGCTTCTTCCTGCCCACTAAACACATTGTATAGTTTCAGCTGCCCTGTGCATGTCCCCAGCATCAGAAATCGCTCACGTGCAGAGAATGCACAACATGTAAAGCCACTCTCATCTTCATTTGTTTCACGAAACACAGATATTGGACGGAACCTGCCAAGAAGGAAGACACAAGACTAAAATAATCCAGTTGTGGTTTCTCTTGAATACTCTAAATTCTAAAAAAAAACAAAAAAACACTTTTACAATTCTGTGATCCCTTTCCTTCTTCCTTACCTGCTGAAAATAAGATGTCTGTCAAAACAGCCCCCATCTACACCTCCATATTTGGGAAAGGCAGCGCGTCGGGTTAACCTGGAAGTGCAGTTCGTAGGGGCTTGTCTGCGCTGTTTAGGCTCTGGGCACTGATGTGGAGTAAAAAGGGAGAAGGGGGGGCATATAGCAACAGGATTCTTGCAACGAGCATGTTGTTCTCGCAGATACTCTGTCATAATGCTGTCCAGAGTAGGAGGAGAGGGCACATGTCTTTCCAGTTGCTTTTTGAAGGCGGGGCTTTGGCTATAGGCTCCATGATCAGACTTCTGCCGCAGAATACGTCCCCTCTTTCCATTACAAGGTGACTGCCGTTCTCGAGCAAAGCTGATCCGACCAATAAGTGGGGAGCCTGTAGATACTGTGGCAGGAGATGATAAAGGCGGAGGTAATGGAGGTCTTGAAGGTGGGTGAGGGCATAATGCTGTACTTGAAAGTCTAGCAGTGATACGTGGTGTGCGTGGCAGAGAAATAGGTGAAGAAGTAGTAGGTGGTTGGGTAGCAGTGGCAGGCAGGAAGGTAGAAGAATGTAAAGCAGCAGTCATGGGTAGATCAGCCTCTCTTGTCAACGTGGCTGCAGTTTCCTGTAATCCTTTGGATACCAGGTGATTCCGTATTAGGAGCAACAGCTCTTTCTCAGGGAATGAAATACGAGACTGTGCTACAACATCTGCCTTTTGCAGTCGTGCAAGAGACACATCACTTCCCATTAGCAATGGCTTCCCAGACACTCGCTCAATCAGCTCCGCTGCGTACTTACAGAATCGAACATGCTCACTACGCTTGTCCTGGAGGATTGGCTCTTTCATCAGTTGCTGGATCTGGCTGCTGCTGAACAGGGGCAGCTTTGAAATAATTTGTCGCACTGAAGTGCTCCTGCTTAATCCAACCAGTGCCTTACAGGACAAAGCCCTGATCTGATCAGCATCAGTGATTGGCATTTTAACAGAAAGCAAAGACAAAAGCACTTTTATACCATTATTAGATTGGACAACATTCCACATCTTGGAAAGTGTGGGCTCTCCACGTCCATGGTGATGAAATGTTGGACAAACAAGTCCCCTTCTCCGAGGTGTCCCAGAGACATATTTACCAATGCTGGAGACTCGCGTTTCAGGAGCACAAACACAATTTATGATGATTTGAAGGGCAGATTTCTGAATTTCTGCATCATGTGTGAAAAACTCTCCCTCTGCCACACATAACACAATACTCATCCCTAAGAAAGATAAAAAAATATAGCATGAAGGTGATGTTAAATGATAAAACATATGACAAAAAAGGCAAAGGAATTTCTAGGAGGTGAGCGGTTTTTAGCATAGAGAGGAATAGCAAGTGGCAAGGAAAAGTACAATAACATGAATTCACATTATTTTCTTACCTACGGTAGAGACGGTAGAACCTGCCTCATCCAGGACATCTACTGGCTCAGCCAACTGAAGCTGAATCTTTGGTACCACAGTCAGAATGGCAAGAACATCCAGAGCATAGCGCACTGTATCATTCCTAAGAGAGATAAAGATTCTATGATAACAAGTGAAGGTAAAATAGATGGGGACATAATACTAGTGTTAAGCAACTACTTGAAGGAAGATGTGACAAAGTATAGTAGGTATGATTAATTAAAAGTTAAAAGCATAAATCGATTAACTGGCAACTGTAGTACAGGAAGAGATTGGGTAAGACCATAATGCAAATCACTATTTGCATTCATGAGGCTGGAAGAATTTATATACAGTATATGGACAAAGAGCTTAAGTGCAAAGTGGTAAGATACCTAGTGGGAAGGAGGTCCCTGCCCCATAGAGCTTAAAGTCTAAGTGGATGGAAGGCTAACATACAGGCATAAATTGGAGATAAAAAAAGTGCACACGGTAAGGCATAGCCAGGAGGCACAGGACTAGGCTAATGTTCTAGTGTTCCAAAAGGTAAACTTTTAGTTTTTTCTTGATGAGCTTGAGAGAGGATTCCATAAGGAGGAATTCAGGGATGGAATTCCAGAGGGTAAGGAGCAGCAAGATAGAAGGATTTTCAGAAGGAATTCAGAGATGGAATTCCAGAGGTAAGGAGCAGCAAGATAAAAAGGTTTGAGATGAGAAGTGGCAATGGGTGTGGATGGAGTGAAGAGAAGGTGGCTCTGAGAGGAGCCAAGAAAACAACCAGGAATGTAGTGTGAGACAAGAGACGATATATAGTGAGGAGCAGAGGAGTGAAGGGCTTTGAATGCTATATTTTGCTTAGGGGCGCTGCCATCTTGGATTTTGCCGCCGGAGGGAGTAGACGCGCTGAGCGCGTCTAGCGCTCGTGACAGCAGCCATGCTAGGGATTTTAGTTAGGGTTGAGCAGGTTTCTTTTTAGGAAAGAGCAAAAGGATCCTGGTAGCAGAGTTTAAGATTGATTGGACAGGAGTGAGCAAGACAGGTTAGTAGGAGATTGCAATAGTCTAAACGGGATAAGATAAGGGCATGGATTAGTTTTGGCTGTTTGTGAAAGAAACGGGAGGATCATGGCTATATTGCGGAGGAAGAAGAGACAGGTTTTGGCAGTATAATTAATATGATTAGAGAAGGAGAGGGACTGGTCAAAGATGATCCCCAAGTGGCGTGCTGAGTTAACTGGGTTAATGGTCATGCCATCAATAGTAATGGTAAAAGAAGGGCTTGGTTTAGGTGGAAAGACCATGAGCTCAGTCTTGGCCAAGTCGAGATTGAGGTGCCGTTGGTTCATCCAGGAAAAGATAGCTACTAAGCAGCTTGCAATCTGGGTTTGAACATTAGCGGTTAGTGAGAGGGTGTCTAAATATATCTGAATGTATTTGGCATGCAGATGGTTTTTAAGGCCAAACAAAGATATAAGATCTCCTAAAGAGAGCATTTTCAAGGAGAACAACAAAGGACCAAGTACAGAACCCCGAGGCAGCCCCACATCAAGATGAACAGGGGGAGAGGATTTGTTTGCAAAAGCAACAGAGAAGAAGACATCAGAAAGGTAGGAATAGAACCAGGCTGCAGCTTGATCACGGCTACCAACTGTAACTGATTTTAATAGACAAGCAAAAGAATTTTTTTTTTTTTTTTATGCTTTACCCACCTGGCATAATAAGTTTTCCAGGTACAAGCAATGGAGATAAGCTGCAAAAGAAGCTGAACGCAGGAGAGTTTAAGAAAAACCTCAGCGGGTTCCCAATACAACTGAGATGGACCAAACTCTATAAGATACTCCATCATCTCTACTATCTGCTCACGTGTATATGTGCATGCCTGCAAGGAAAAGAAGAATTAAACCAGACTAATTTTATAGTTGTTATACAAAGTTATAGTGGATTTTATCACAGACTTTTTTGAAGCCAGGTCTGCATGTAGAGAACAACCACATTTTCTTCATTTTATCAGAGGCTGTCTTTTATTGCCTTGTTAATGTATGTTATTAAAAATAAAAACAGCTTTTCAGTGGTTCTGCCCCTGCTGGTACTACCAGTCCAAAAGTTTACGCCACTTATAAAACATAATTGCTGTAATCAGTTTCCTTTCGGAAGGTATCTGTTGCTGGGCAACAGGTATAAAGCAGGCAATTTACCCAATATTTTTGCAGCTCCATTTTCCCATACAAATAAATATGACGGAAAAAAAGTACAAATAAAGATAAGGTTTGGTCTTAATGTGTTGCAATTATATATCTCATGACTTCAAGTCTTCAAGTCTTAGAGCATTCAAATAGGATTCTGTCAAATCCTAAACCGAGTGCATCCCCATGTATTTCTGAAAATGTTTTACACCCATTCAACAGTATACAGGATTATGAATTGCAGACACACTATTCGAAATATTAGCATATTTTGAAAAGACTTTGTTGAAACTGGCGAATCAAACTGGATTCATATTTAATAATGAGCTAGTCTTAGAGAATAACTTATTTGTGAAACCACCTTAAAATCTAGTGTTCTATTCAAAACGTTACCATATGTAAACCTGGTTATGCAGACTGCATGTCTTTACTATTGCAAAATCAAATATAAAAAGCTTAAGATACATGTCAGGATTTATATTAAGGCAGAAAAGAACTACAAAGACATCTATGAACACTCGTGCCAGGGATTTTTTTTTAAATAAATGCAGACTCTGGAGGCTTACCTTGTAAGGTGGTGGTGGGTGTATGGGCAGCCCACCCTCAGTGCGCTGCAGAGCCTGTTTAACTTGTTCCACCTTAATGGCAAGATGAGCTTCAAAATATCTGCGCAATGCCATGCAGGTATGCTTTCCTGTCTGGCGGCTTGCAAAGATCTCATCATCACTCAGCAGGGCACCCTGATCTTCCAGGTTTAAGATTTCTAGGGTACTGATCTGAAAATTTTAGATCAGAAAAAAAAGCAGGTAAGAGAAATGAAATAGGTACAATTTAAGGGTCAACAAAAGCTCTGCAATAGGTACTGTTATAGACCTAGAGCTCATAGTTCTATAATTATTGCCAACAATGTTCACAATATTTGCCTTCCATGACAACATCGCCTGTAGAAGACCAGGACATTACAGTGGATATAAGACTATACAATCTAAACTACACTCCCATCTCACCAGGTTCACTAGCCTCCGTAGTCCATCTTGACTGTCAAACAGCTCCAGAACAGCTCGGAAAGAGAAACAGATGGAGAAGAACATGGTGGCATGGCAGCATCCAGATGCATGTGAGCACTCCATGAGCCAGAGTGTGTAATTCACTACATCCTTTAGAACCTTGTGTGGGTGCATGCATACCTAGGTGATAAATAAGACATAGGTCATTCGGGTGATAGGCTACATGGTTTGCAGAACAATGCCAAATGTTGTGAGGGGAGATTATGTGGTTGACATTACAGAACAATGCAAATAAGTGCTAACCCAGAAACTTCAGATAAATAAGTGTTCCCACGTTAAAGGGATACGGTCATGGGAAAAAATGTTTTTCTGTAAACGCATCAGTTAATAGTGCTGCTCCAGCAGAATTCTGCACTGAAATTAATTTCTCATCCACTTTTATATTTAATTTTGAAATCTGACATGGGGCTAGACATATTGTCAGTTTCCCAGCTGCCCCCAGACATGTGCTCTGATAAACTTCAGTCACCCTTTACTGCTGTACTGCAAGTTGTAGTGATATCACCCCCCCCCCAGCAGCCTAACAACAGAACAATGAGAAGGTAACAGAAGATAGCAGCTTCCTAATACGAGATAACAGCTCCCTGGTAGATCCAAGAACAACACGCAATAGTAAAAATCCAGGTCCCACTACGACACATTCAGTTACATTGAGTAGGAGAAACAACAGCATGCCAGAAAGCAGTTCCATCCTAAAGTGCTGGCTCTTTCTGAAAGCACATGACCAGGCAAAATTAACTGAGATGGCGCCTACACACCAATATTACAACTAAAAAAAATACACTTGCTGATTCAGGAATGAACTTTTATATTGTACAGTGAATTATTTGCAGTGTAATCAGTGTAATTTAGAAATAAAAACTACATCATAAAAATCATGACAGAATCCATTTAAGGAAACACCGAACAGCCAGTCTTTGATCCCATACGCAACTCAGTCATGTTTAATGTTGCTCACCCGCTCCATTGCATCCTGGTTGTATGACAAATAGTAAAGACACATGGACACTCCAGTAGCTGCCATGGAAGGACGTGGTATCTCCAGCAATTTCTGGACACCCCCATGAGCAACAAATTCGGCAGCAAACTTGTTGTGAAGAAGAAGAGAGGCCAAGTGCTGTATTTGGAGAAAAGATGGAAAAGTTAATTGTGTGTATTTATTTGTAGAGCGGGGGCATCAGAGTAACTGTGAGAAGTAAAACAATCTTCCACTTACCTTAAGAGCCTCAAATGTGAGCAACACATCATGTGTACGCTTTAGGTCAATGTAATACATCATCAGCTCACGAGAACCCATTTGCATAAAGATGGGGAGTAACTGAAGGAGAGTGAAAAAAAAAGAATGAGGAATCACAATTTAATTTTACGCCAGGGGAAAAAAGAAAAGTTTGCCGGCTTGCGACAACTGCGCATGCGTGAATTACACTGAAATTGCCGATCTCCCAGTCAGTTTACCGAGGACCCGGAAGATGGTTGCGTGGAACTCCGCTGGCAGAATCTGTGCCGAGGGGTAAGTATGGGGCATTTCCCTGGGGGGGGGGCAGTTAGCCTGGGGGGAGGAGGGAGGGAGGTCTACCTGGAGTGGGGGGTACTCTCTTTTTTACACATGGGTTGAATTCTCCTTTAAGGGTGGAAACAACACAAAGAATGTAAGTGACTTTTCAATGGTATTTATCAAGGTATCTGGTGGTGTAGAACCCTTGGAAGTGCCAAACAAAAAAATGTATTTAGCTGCCGTTAACCCTTTAAGCATCGGAGGTTGCCATTTCATTTTTATATAGGTTTAAGTAGAACCCACAAATGTTTCTATAGTGTTGGAGCGTTGACACTTTGTGTCAACACTGCATATGCTATGATCAGTGGCACTCAAAGTAATAACTCTCTAATCTGCACTAGGATACACCTTTAACACAAAGCATTTATACACACACTATTTACTTCTGTCTCTCACCTCCTGGTACTCTCCAAGAGGGGTGAGATACTGTAGGATCAGTCTTTGTTCAATGGCTGGAGTCAGAGGGCACAGGCTGTAATTGGTGCCAATGACCCATGGTGACATTTCTGACCAGCTACTATTGGAAAGTTCACTTGATGCTCGTTCAGGCTCTGAAAAGCTGAGTTTTTGTTTCACTTTCACCATATCGGGCTTCTTTCTAGATGAAGGCCCTGTGCCCCCAGAGTTCATAACTCTATAAGCTGGAGAAGATGCCAAGTGAAAAGAAACCCCCTCTTCCTGTTTAGGCCCCGTATCCAGCAGTGTTTCTCCATAATCCATGTCCACTGCCTCCTCATCTAATGGGAGCAGAGGTTCACTGAGAGGCCGGCGTGGGCTCTGTCGCTTCATTTCATGTTTACAGGAAGAATCCTGAGACTGCAGCTCCCGCAGCCTGCCGAGAACCAGGGCAACCTGCAGGACAAAATAAAGAATCATTTAAAATATGCACCACTACTAACAAGCTTTGTAGTATACGACAAAGAACTAGACTTAATTAAATATCATTAAAATTAAATGTCACTGCAAATATAAACATGTTAATAAATATCTTTATTTTGATATTTAATAGCATATAGATGAGCACCCTTCCCTTTTATTTCCAGCTGCAAACAGATTACTCATGCTGTGGGTCCCAGACTAATTGCAGCACTTGCCTAACAACTAGAATACATGTATTTGATTTTGAACGCCCATCGGTCAAATGGTCAGCAACTGTTGGATCTGAAAGCAGGGTGCAGAGATACACTACCATAAGTTGCTTTCCAGGACAGAAGTGAGTATTTGTGCAGTTTAGAGTAAGGATATGTAACTTTTAGGAGAAGTGGACATTTTTACTGTGGCCAGAGATTAGAGTTTAATATATATCTTGGGCCCTCTAAAAACTGTATTTCCTGATCATAAAGCTGTATTTCCTGATCATAAAGCTATCTGCAGTCTGGTAGTAGCCACCTGTTAAGAGGGCTATTCAGTCCCTTAGCATTAATATAATCATTATTACACAAAAATAGGGATGCACCGAATACAGGATTCAATTCAGGATTCTGCCTTTTTCAGCAGGATTCAGATGAATTCTTGTGTCTGGCCGAACCAAATCCGAATTTGCATTCGTAAATTAGGGGCGGGGAGGGAAATCACGTAACTTTTCATCACAAAACAAGGAAGTGAAAAAAATATTCACACTTTTTACTTTCAGATTTGGTATTCAGCCAAATCTTTCACAGGTGAATTTGGTGCATCCCTACAGAAAAAACACAAATCAAGGTGTCCTTTCAGAGTTAATCCTGCTGTGGCAAAGGAACTGTGCAGCAACTTAGTTTAGGAAAACAGAGAACACATAAATAAACAAGACTGCCTGAGATAAACGGCATATGCCAAATATGGTTAGCCAAGCAGTGTATAATAATGAAATATTAAAAAAGGAATATACAGCATTAAAATACTGTGCAACAATTTCTGTTTTACCATCTGCGAGTTCTCATCCCGATAGTTGGCTGCAATATCTTGGTTTTCCATGGCTCCCCCCAGCAACCCTGTAGCATAAGTCCGAAGTGGTTGTTCAGCTTCCCGTGCCCACTTAAACAGATTCTCCACAATCCCTTCCTAAAGACAAGTCAGCAATAAATCAACACAAACAACATAGCACCATAACAAGATACTTAGCCTTGCTTGCATATAAATTTGCTAAATTTGGAAAACTTTGGACAACTGAGCAATGCTTGCTTGTAACTGTCAGTGTCTGCCAAAGGCACAGATTTTATAATGAATTTCTATGTGTAACGGGTAACTTCATAAAATTCTTCCCAAATAATGTGATACAGAGATGCATTATTTGGACACAACCCTTTTAAATGTTATTGTGGCATAAATTAATAATACTTGCAACATATATGTATTTTTTTTAATAAAGTTTGATATTTTTTTTTTAAATATTACAAAACACCACCCTGCTCTACACTGTACGACATTTAGAATCTGAGACAATTTACAATTGGTTTTACTTTTTTTTTTTCTTCCAATTATTGTTATTTCAACTCTCCTAGCAACAAGGCAGTGGTTTGAATAAACAGCTGGAAGATCAAGAGGAGAATGCCTGAACAGAAAAATAATAAAAAGTAACTATCACAGATCAATGGTTATTTGGCTTCTGGGATCAATGGCTCTTTAGAATTTTAAAAGAGGCAGAAGTTGTTTAAAAATTCACACATTCTAATTCTAATCCCCCAATTCCAATGTGTGCTTTATAACACCTCAATCATGCAAACAGTCCTAATTCAAATATTCACCAGCTAAAACATGCCGAGTTCAAGTACAAGTCAATGTACAAGCCATTTGGAGATGTTAATAGCCTTCCTGACATTCAAGTTTTTTTTTTTTTTCGAGAGAAAAAAAAACTATTCACAAGAATCGGATAGGAATCGAATACAAATCAAATTTTCGAGTCGGAACCATTCGATCGAATATTAGACATTCAAGTTTTTTCTTAAATAACCTCCCCGTCGAATTGTGAGTATATTTGAATTAAAAAAAAAAATAATAATAACATGAATTCGAAATTTGACTTTTGATAAATGAGCCTCTAAAAGTTAAACTGCTCATTTAACTCCTACAGATAGTGTCAGTGACACCCTTACTCCAGGCTGTTCAATCATACAGACATGTATAAATCAAATGAATATTGGCATCTGACTTAATTTAAAAGAGCATGAAAGTTACTTTGCCATTACACTGCCTCCAAACTATACTGTTTTGGCAAAGGAGAATTTAGTATGTTCTGAAATCTCTGGCACAAATGACAGATATTAGTCTCCTTCACAGCTGCGTCACCACCAAAAACAAAACTGCCAAGATGTTGGCTCTGTTGCATGCTGTTGCCAAATATATTTTTTTCAAACTTTATTGACTAATGCAAGAGTGCAAGTGTCCCCTCAGCCATACACATTACCCAGGAGAGATCATGTTCTTAAAGGGATACTGTCATGGGAAAAAATGTTTTTTCAAAACGCATCAGTTATATCCTCCAGCAGAATTCTACACTGAAATCCATTTCTCAAAAGAGCAAACAAGATTTTTTTAATATTTCATTTTGAAATTGGACATATTGTCAGTTTCCCGGCTGCCCCCAGTCATGTGACTTGTGCTCTGATAAACTTCAGTCAATCTTTACTGCAAGTTATATCACCCCCTCCCTTCTCCCCCCAGCAGCCTAACTACAAAACGATGGGAAGGTAACCAAATAGAAGCTCCCAAACACAAGATAACAACTGCCTGGTAGATCTAAGATCAACACTCAATAGTAAAATCCAGGTCCCACTGCGACACATTCAGTTACATTGAGTAGGAGAAACAACAGCCTGCCAGAAAGCATTTGCATCATAAAATGCTGGCTCTTTCTGAAAGCACATGGTAATGCAAAATGACCTGACATGGCTGCCTACACACCAATATTAAAATTTAAAAAATAACACACTAGCTGGTTCAGGAATTAAATTTAATATTGTAGACTGCATTATTTGCAGTGTAAACAGGGTAATTTAGAAATATAAACAGCATCATAAAAATCAGAATCCCTTTAAGTGATTATCTTCCTACCTTCTCCTGGAAGACAACGGCTGTCTCAAGTCCTGGCATTATGTCCAATAGCAGACGGCATGCTGCATTATTTAATGGTGGCTCTCTACTCGTCATGACATAGGCATTCACCAGCTAGAAAAAAAAATAAGGAAAAGAAAATAGCTGTGAGGGATCTAAATAAAATTTACAAAGAAACACAAAAAATATTTATGCCAGAACATGAATGCTGATTTTATCAACATTAATCTACTATGAAGTCAAATAACACCAGTTTTATAAGAATTCATCCATTGGTCAAACTACTGCAAGTAGATTTGCAACATCCCACACTCCTTTGCATACAAGAGCCGCACGCCAGTAATACAGTAGGACACATACTGCATTCATGAAGTCGTCATTCTTAAAAAGGATTCGCAGAAGATGTCCAAGCATACATTCTGGGTTTGCACGACCTGCAACATAGAATATTGTATAGATTTTACATAGAAAAAACACTGTTGAAATTCATATGCATGGAGCCAATAGTCTGCCATCAACTAATAGTCAATTTTCCGGACTGTTCAGCTTTTTATTTGGGGTAAAATGTAAAGTTTTACTTTTATTAAACAATGAACACAAAAAAAAGAACAATATCAGAATTAAATACAAGATCACTAAAGCGACTATTCAAGCATTCAGCTAATATCATACCTGGCCAAGAGTCTGTCCTAAAACAAGGTAAAAATAAAGTGTTTCCTAAAACCAGGTATATATGTATAGGCTGTATTCATACCAGCATTCAACAAAATCAACACTGACTCATCTAGTCTACTTTGCGGACTAGATTATGATTATGGCCAAAAAGCACCTAAAAGATTCACACAGACCAAAATGTGGTGGTATTATTTATTTAGTAATTAATTAATTAATATTTATTTAGAAGCACAAACACTTAGAAGCCTATTTTCATGCTGTGTAAAACAGTGGGAAAAACATAACCAGTGATGTTGCAATGGAATCCAATCAGCAATCGATTTCAAGTCACCTACTAAATAGAAAACAAAATAGCTGATTGGTTGCTATGGGCAACATCACTGGTTACGTTTTTCCTCCAATTTTTTTTTTTTTTTACACAGCATGATAAATAGGCCCCTAAATGTCTCATGGTTGTCCCTCCCCTTCACCAGTAGCATGGCTTATTTTATCTGTGTGTGTATTGGATTCTCTATGTGACAAGCCAAATGGGTATAGAAAGGTTGTACCAACCAGAACCAGTTGGTATATATATATATATATATATAGATTATAGCCAGCACATTTACCAAAATAAAAGCAGTCATTTACCTGGATGTCTGTCATCAAAAGGATCTGGGTCTCCTTTGCGATATTCCTCTGTTTCCTTCTCAATCAGCTCAGACATCCTAAGAGCAAAGAATATCATAATCCAGCCCTCAGAACTGTGACTGTTTTAGGAAAATTTCCCGCCTGTCATATACACAGTGCATGCAATTATTGTATGCGTGGGTTTATCTATTTATATATCATTAGGCGGGGGGTGCAATGTGGCTGTGACCACTAAGTACAAGAGTACTCTGCACTCAACCCATTATCAATATATTTAAGACATTGAGACAATTTGTGCATACAGCTACTAAAAAATGCCTTACCCTTTAAACAAAACAGGGATTGTTTGTCCATATATTGCAATATAAGCACCCCCGCCTAATGGTTTTAAAAATTAGTGGTGAGCACAACTTTCCCTTGTTTGTTATAGTTTATACAGGAGCAGTGACCAGCTCCATGTTGTAGCTCCCACCCTTCCCATCTATAGTCAGGTGATCCCACTGGTATCTAATAAAAGGGAAGGCAAGTTTGGGATTTTTAACCTTGAAAGCAGAAAGTAAGTTGCAGGTAAAACGTAGTCACCGCATAAAATGTATAATGAAGCAATAGAATTCTTAATGAATCAGATGCAATTGAGCGTAGGACTGGCTAGATAGATAGATAGATAGATAGATAGATAGATAGAACATTGTCACTGAATATACACTGTTGGGATTAATAAATACGGGAGTTGCTCTGTTAAAAGTATATGGGGTTCACGGCATAGTGAGGGTTAAAGGGAAAGTTGAGAAACGTCACAGAAGGAAGGATTTTTGAAATTTGCGCCAACTTGTCTGTATTTAAGAGTGGATTGTTTGATGTTTTGCAACTTTGACAAAGGCCGAGTTACAGCCAAAACGTTAATGACTCTACAATAAAGAAACTTTGTATTTTCGTAAGACCTGTATATAGGGCTCGAGGTTTGAGATGGAGGATATGTATGGACATACATATCCTCCATCTCAGGTAATAGGGGGAGGGCCTGATTTTTCACACCATTGAGAGGGTTTTTAGGGGTGGTTTGCATAACATTTTGTAACTCTGACAAAGGCTGGGTCACAGCCGAAACATTAGTTTCTAAATAAAAAAAAATATATATATATATTCCAAATGGGAACACTCTAAACTTAAAGTGCTTAAATAATTAAAAAAAAAAAAAAAAAAAGTATAGCACTGAAAAGAGCTTATATAAAAAGTGATGTATTTAATTATAACCCAACATTTCCATCACTAACTGTGAGGGAAACAAAAATAAACAACTCCACAAAGGTTACATACATACCTGTCGAGATTTAAATACACACACATCTCCATTACAGTGCTACGGACACTTAGAGGCACATTTATCAAAGGTAGAATTTTGAATTCATGCGAGTTTCTAAAAACTCCCATAAATTATAAAAAAAAAAAAAAAAATTTAACTCGGATGAATGGAATCGGCCCGAAAACTCTCATCGAATTTGTATTGAATTCAATTAGAATTTAAAAAAAAAAAAAAAAATCGATTCGAGTTTTTTCTCTAAAAAACACTCAAATGTCAGGAAGGTTGCAAACAACTCAAAATTGATCCCTGGACCTCTCCTTTTGACTTAAACAGCAATTTGGTAGTTTTTAGGTGGCGAAACAGTCGAATTTGAGTTCTTAAAGGGCCAGAGTATGATCTATCTCGAAAATTTAATTCAAATTTTTTAAAAAACTCGAATAGAATTTGAATAATTCCCTAGTCAAATTTGACAGTTTTGACCATAAAAAGAGACTCAAAAATTCGATTTTCTAATTTGAATTTTAAAATCTGCCCCTTAAACTACCTGTTGTACATTAAGGGGCACATTCAAAGTGAATTTTCGAACTTCAAAAACTTCGAATTTCGAAGTAATTTTTAGATACTTCGACCATCGAATAGGACAAATTCGACTTCGACTCAAAGTGAAAAACTTCGACTTCCAAAATCGAAGTACTGTTCGACTTCGACACTTCGCCATCTTAAACCTGCCGAATTGCTGTTTAGCCTATGGGGGACCTCCTATAACCTATCTTGATTGTTTGGGCAAGTTTTGGGAAATCAAAGGATTTTCGGTAAAATCATACTATTAAATCGTTCGATTACAAGGATTTCATCGTATGATTTTAAAAATCCTTCGACTTCGAATGTCGAACTACCCTATTCGGTGGTCGAATTTCTAAGTTTTTTGTACTTTGAAATTCGACCCTTGATAAATCTGCCCCTAAAAGTTACTCAGAGGTCATGTTCATTGTTTTTAGACGATAGGTCTGCTTTTGTAATAATTGTTACTTGAAGTTACCAACCTGACTGTCCCTTCTCAACCTGTCAGAATTTCTAATGCTAACAGCCTACTGAAGCTCAAATATGGCAGCCCCCTCATAGAGGAACATTGGGGATGAGATAGTAGATGCTAATGCATTGGGCAAATATTTTTATGGCAAAATTATAGATAGTATGCAAAGAAAATATTATGATATATGTTAGAAAAAACAATAATGAAGAAGAAATTGGCCTCTCGCTCACTGTATGCATGTGTGGGCCTTCAGCAAGTGAACCCCCAACTCAAATGAGTTTAAATATTAACACGGTTACATTTTTAAAATTGGCTTCCGGATTATAGACTTTTTAGAAATACAATCCATGCTTCTATATCTTCCTAAGCAATCTAATAGCAGGAAAAAAAAGTGTGTGGTCTTCCCATTGGTCAGGCTGTAGCACTATGTAAAAAACATGTTAATGAGCATTTGGATGGCAAGATGTACAAACAAAGAATTTGCTAAACTTAAAGGGGTGGTTCACTTTTAAGTTAACTTTTAGTATGTTATAGAATGGCTAATTCTAAACAACTTTTTTTTTTAATTGGTCTTCATTATTTATTGTTTTTAGTTTTTAATGATTTGCCTTCATCTTCTGACTCTTTTCAGCTTTTGAATGAGGTCAATGACCCCTTCTAATGCTCTGTAAGGCTACAAATATTTTGTTATTGCTAATTTGTATTACTCATCTTTTTATTCAGGCATCTTCTCTTCATATTCTGGTCACTTATTCAAATCGGTGCATGGTTGCTAGGGTAATTTGGTCCCTAGCAACCAGATTGCTGAAATTGCAAGCTGGAGAGATGCTGAATAAATAGGGAAATCACACAAATAATAAACAATAAATTGTCTCAGACTATCACTCTTTACATTATACTGAAAGTTAATTTAAAGGTGAACAACCCCATACTAGGGCTAAAACTAGCTATTGATAGACACAAACTCTTGGGAGGTTATTTACTAAACTCCGATTACCCGAAAATCCCTGAAATCCGAAAAATGCATGATTTTTTTTTTTTATAATTGACTTTTAAAAAAAATCACGAATTTTTCGGAATATATGAAACCCCGAGGGCTAAAAAGTCAATGGGAACAATCCTATTGATTTTTGGTTGTGTCGGGGGTTTCAGGCAATTTCACAATGTTTATGGAGCTTTCGGGTGAAAACTCCGATATATTCAGAGTTAACGGAAAATTCACGAAAAAAATTTGAAAAATCTGAGCTTTTCCCGCAAAGGTAATTTTCGGGAAAATGTAATAATAAACAAGCGTTAAAAACCCGAGCGGTTAGATCGGAGTTTGTAGCAGCCGATATTGAGATAAATTCGGACCTTGATAAATAACCCCCTTGATGTTCCTAACCAAAACACTAATAAAGCATTCAGTAGCATTACAAAACAGTCATGGCTTACTCACCTGGTTAAAACGGGCACCATATCCTGGCCACTTCCATGTCCACTCTCCCATTGCTCCAGGAGGGTAGTTAGTTCTGACTTGGAGTCAACGTGTGTCCCACTTGAAGTCATGTCTAAAACACACAAAATATTTGCTGCAAAACTCAACTCAGACTCAAGGATTGTTATTATTTTCTGCAAAACCTTATGCGGTCATGCTTTAATATTAATCATTGAGCTCGACTCCTTTCCAAGGTTTACCTTTCATATGGCTCATGTATATATTATATTTTATATTATTAGGATATATTATGAGCAACCTTTTACATAGAAAAAGATATAGTTATCAGCTTGCACACCCTGGCTCTCCAAATCGTATATTGCCCGGTGCCCAGCCGAGAGGGCTTCGGAAACCCACAAACTTTCAGAATAAATGCTTGACAAGGGGGATCACCGCGAAACGTTGCATCACGCAAATAAAAAACAGCAAGGGTTGTCCCTGCTTGCAACCAAGACCTGTGTGCCGGTGGAATTATTTATTCTCAACCTTTTACATACACATGCCACGCCAAATCACTTGTGTAGCACCCCTCACACAGGCAATTTGCTGTGCCAAGCACCTCTAAGAAGACAAAATCTGATTTGAAATGACCATATACCCTTATGTATTTGAACTGGAAATACACACCATAAACAGATCCAGTCTAGTGAATCACTTTTGTATTTAATAGATTTCAATATCTACATAACAGAGATCACCTACATAATCTCATATACAATTTTTCATCCGATATTATTGTCCTACGCACGTTGAACTCAAGAGTCAAAAATTAACAATAATCCCCTCTGTATAGTACATACAGTATAAGCCTTCTTAAAGGGATACAGACACAAAACATGCAGCCCATTCCAATTTTTCAGCAGTATCATTCCCAGTCAACAAACCCAAACATTGGGCTGCTGGTTATCGGAGTATGCAATCCAAACTGACACAGTCTTGACTTCCTAAGGAGGACTTTAATTTTGGGTTTCTTTAGCCCTGAAAATATAGTTCTTTGAGAATAAAAACATCACGCTAAAAAGATACTGGGTCGAAGGGATGGCACTGCTGAAATAACAAATGGACTTGGACATGTCAGTATCCCTTTAAAACAGAATGGTTTCTGTGTACTGTATATTGTGAGTGGGTCCCTAAGCTCAGTAAGTGACAGCAGCACAGAGCATGTGCAAGTGAATCAGCAGAAAAGAAGAGGGGAGCTACTGGGGCATCTTTCGAGACACAGATCTTTACTGCTAAAGGGCTGTGGTTGCCTTTGGCTGGTACAGAAGCATAATGTACAGCATTTCTAGCCTGCTTCTTTAGTAAAGCTTTAGTTCTCCTTTAATTCACAGAGAAGTGAGAATTTCAGTGGCTTCGATGCACAGGGAACCTACATGAAAATAACTCAGGCCCCTAAGTCCAGTATACAAGGAAACGGAGGCCATTATGAGTAAATACTTCTACAAGATTCCAATCACATAAAGAAGTTACTGTTACGTTTTTTTTGGGTGGGGGGGGGGTTTAACAACTTTTAAATAAGAGCAAAACAAATATTGCTTTCTGTATGTGTCACTCTACCTCGCCCAATGCCAATCTCCAAGCAGCTGCTGTGTGAATGTAAAGCACAAATTGTTTTGAATCATATATCTTGTTCCAAATAACTATTCCAGAGAAAGTGTCAGCAGTTTAACAGCGTAAGGAGTATTTTTAACATGGGCTCCCAGTGCATAGCACAGACAGTGACCGGTATAAGTTCTGATGCGTTTTGTGCACAAGCACTTAAAGGAACAGTAACATAAATAAATGAGTGTTTTAAAGTAATAAAAATAGAATGCAGTGTTGCCCTGCACTGGTAAAACTAGAGTGTTTGCTTCAGGAATCTTTGTGTACCTGCTCTTTATTTTATACAGTTTGGTGCTTGCAGAGAACCCACATTAAATTCTTGTGACAAAGGAATGACATCTTATGTTATAAAAACGTGTTTACCCTATGCGTAGAGACACCAGATTCTATGTGTGGTATCTTGGAGAAGGGAGAGGCGGAGCTCCGTTTCCCTATCTAAGCATGTCACATACTTGCATATTTATGCCTGAGAATACTCAGTCGCCCAGTCCGTGATTGGCTGCATCATTCTGTCAATCACTGAAGCAGGGGGAGCAATGATAATGCTGCACAAATATCTGTGCACAGATAAGAAGTGCATATGCAAGAGTGTAGGATGCAGCACAAGATTGAGAGTGGCAGTGAGAAGACATCACTGGAAATATGTACACTGTTTACGGGGGCTGTAGTTAGTGTAGCTGTAAGGGGGTCAATGACCCCCTCTGTTAAGACAATCCTCACACATGTAAAGTGATAATGGTAAGGATTTCCTTTACGTGAATATCTTTTAGAGATTACATTTCTGCTAATAGAAACATTTTGCACCCCTGATTAGGCACATTGGACCTAATCAGGGATGATTGTATATAGGTATTTAACGTGGCAAACCGTTCCAGAGCAAACATTCATTCAGTGATTAGTCGCAAACGAGTTCAACTCAAAACATTTTTGCTTTATGAAAGAAAAAGTAACTTTCCAACGTGCACTAAACTTCCATCGGATTGAACGTTATTTGTAAATATAGGTGCTACTGAAAGAAGAATCAGTACGTCTGTTTCAGCAAGAGAAAATGCATTAAACTTCCCATCAGTGCAATAATGTAACAACTGGGTTTACACATTAGCAATAAATATCAAACAGTTTAGCAAATTGGATTATAACGTGGAGTGAAAAAATAAAAAGAGGGGGAAATCTCCTAAACTTCTAAATCAGGGGCCCCCAATTTTTTTTTCTCCTCATGAGCAACATTGAGATGTAAAAAGATTTGGGGAGCAAAGCAAATAAGTTCTGGGTGGTTCAAAATAAGGGCTGTGGTTGGCTATTTGGTAGCCCCTATGTGGACTGGCAGCCTGCAGGAGGCTCGGTTTGGCAGTACACGTGGTTTATATGCGACTAAAACTTGCCTCCAAGTCAAGATTTCAAAAATAAGCACCTGCTTTGAGACCACTGGGAGCAACATTCAAGCAACAACAACATTATTATTTCTCTTAGCTGTAATCTGATGAATATGCATCCTCATCCTGGACTTATGCAACTGACTAACACAACCAACACAATACCCAAAAATTCTATAGGGGCTAAAGCTTTTTACTAGGGATGCACCGAATCAAGGATTCGGTTCGGGATTCGGCCTTTTTCAGCAGGATTCTGATTCGGCCGATTCATTCTGCCCGGCCCAACCAAATCGGAATCCTAATTTGCATATGCAAATTAGGGCTGGGGATAGAAATCATGTGACTTTTTGTAACAAAACAAGGAAGTAAATGTTTTTCCCTTCCCACCCCTAATTTGCATATGTAAATTAGGATTCGGTTCGGTATTCAGCCGAATCTTTCGAGAAGGATTTGGGGGTTTGGCCGAATCCAAAATAGTGGATTCGGTGCATCCCTACTTTTTATATGATAACTGCGATTTACAAACATGCACCCGAAAACCTGTATTCCCCTTAATACAGTAGTATGTTATAGAAATTCAATCTGTAAAAACCGAATAAGAAAATCCTTTTCTGGAATTTGGCCACCTAGTGGGAAAAGGCAGAAGGGTAAATTAATGGCAGATAAAGTTCTCCATACACAGGCCGACAAGAGACTGATTTTCTGCCAAATATATATTGGGTATTGGTGATGAACAGGCCTGATGATGGGGTCCTCTACCAATGAGCCTGTAGTATGATTAGATTGTTGGGCTGGGAGTCAGATACTCCAAAAAGAACAATTTTGCCCACTAGTTGAGAATGTATGCTTAACCACAGCTCATGGAGATGTTCAGGATGCCCATTCATACTGTGCCAACATGAAGAAACTAAATCTGCCAATTAAAGGGGTACTAAGTAAAAAAGCATTTTCTGAAAAATATTGTAGACCTTCCCTTACCCTGCCAGATCTTAAGCCACTATGTGCTTTGACAGCTGCAACAGGGGCACTTTCTGCATATTTTATTTTTATTAGCAGCTTCCGGTTTACTTTTAACCTCTAGCACTCAACCACATTTGGACCTTTAGCTAGTGGCTTTCAAGCTATTGCTGAACTACTATGCCCAGAGGCCCATGGCTTTTGACGAGTTACAACCCATGGTGTCCCCAGCATACAGCCAGGCCTGGCAATCTACAGATTCTGGCATATGCCAGGGCTTGCTGTAAAATACAACAGAAAGAGACTACATACAAGTCTGGTGGGGGGCCTGTGAGTACTTGAAATGTCAAGACCTATTTTAATTCCTAGTCCAAACCTGCAGTAATTCAGAAATCTGCTATGAGCCATGAGATGAGGATTCCCTGACATTTTCCTTCATAACCCTTATTACTCTGAATCAGTAATGTCAAAACATGTCACAACGGCAAATTGGCCATCTCAATCGACATATCTTCATACCCAGATTGTTTACCCTGACTAAAGCTGGCCATAGATGTAAAGATTTTTAAAAGATCTTTTCGTTATCGTAAGACCAAGCTTATCTTGAAACGATCATTTAAATGTACGATTTATCAACTAAAGACCATTTCATGCTAGGTTGTCTAGTTGAAGCCAGGAAAACTGGGGGGGCGCAGCTGCCTGCTTGGCCCTGCAAACATAGATAGATATCACTGGTTTTTAACCCGGCCGATCCATTTCTGACAGATGTCGGACGAAAAATTGTTAGATGCGTGATCTTTTGATTCCCACTAACCTCACAATAAATTTGATGGATTGGTTGGATTGCACTAAAATCGGTTGTTCGCCAAAGAAAAGTCTTTGCGTTTATGGAGACCTTACGTTTTCCAACATCATTGGTTTCCATCTGACTGGCCGCCAATTCAAAGCTCACATATACTGGAGGGCAGGAATTACAAACATCAATAGCCATCATATAATGTAAAAAAGAAATGCCAAACAGGTCTGGACTGGGAGTTAAAATAGGCCCTGGATTCCACGTAATAAGAGGCCCAAATAGTCCTCCACCAGCCCACTAAATAGTGACAGTCTATGGGACTTTACAGCAGCCCCTCTGGCATTTGCCAGAACCCACAGATTGCCAGTCCGGGCCAGTTTACTAGAGAAAAAAAAAAAGCAGCTTTCCATTATGCATTTATAAGGCACTTTTTGTAAATGTAATAGCTGCATGTGTATGTTCCTTATTGCACTGCTGGTTCACACAATGTAACAAAGTGATGTTGCATGTGGAATTCAGTTGCTTCCTACTACACTGCTGCAAAGGTCAGGTGCAGAGAATAACAAGGGGACAGACGGATGTTGCTGTTTAATGTTTGTTCTATTTACAAATAACTTGAAAGCCACTGACTGGGCCGGTTTGGTGAATGTATAATGGATGTAAGTTTGGTTTGAATGAGATTTTCTTCTATTCGAAATAAACGTTCGAAAACAAGATCCTATGACGATATAATGACCCCACGACTCCCACGTTACATGTGAGACACCTGGAAGCCCCGTGACCTGTCACTGTCACCCGCTGGCGCCTGAACAGCAACTCGGCACAGACCTGCTGCTCTCCTGCTCCACCTCAAGTCCCGCGCCAGACTCCCCCCCATTCCCTGTAGTGATAAGGAATGTATCCGCCAAATATCCCCTTAATTCGGTAACCGGCCCTGCGTCTGTCCTTCTCCCCCCCACTCTGTACCTGACGGTCTCCCGAGTCCTTCTCACTCGAGTACTGCACTCAGGAGCTCTCTCTTTGTCCTTCTGTGCTCGTCCCTGTCGACCTCCGTTTACCACTTCATCACCTCCCTACAATTCTGTACCCCGCTCCGGTCCCAATACCTTTAGTCTCCAGTCTCTCGCTGTCACGTTCTCTCCTCACTATAGCCGCTGAGGCGGCGCTCACTTTACACGTCACGAGCTCGCGCTCTCGCTTTTCCCTCTTCTGCAACAACGGAGTGGGATTATGGGTAGTGTAGTTTATACATAGATTACGGTGTCCATTTTAGGACAAGTCAAACCTTCCCCTTGTGCAGCTAACTTCTCATTATGCTCCCTCCCCCAAACCGCCCCTCATACCTCCCCCAACACGGCCCTCCCCTTATTACTTTCTCTTCACTGGTTCGTCTTCCCGGCGCCACCGCCCCCATTCAGCTGTCACTTTCTCCTTGTTTCTCTTCCCTACGCTTTTCCAGCTGTCACTTTCTCCTCGCTGCATTCCTCCTCTTGCCTGCTCACACCAACTTCCTTGCTTCCCCATTATTTCTTGTACTTACTCCTTCACATAACAAACCACCATGGACGTCTCCAGAAAAATGGACACCAACTTGGGGGCAGGCTCGGACTGGCAATCTGTGGGTTCTGGCAAATGCCAGAGGGGCTGCTATAAGGTCCCATAGAAAGTCAGTATTTAGTGGGCTGGTGGGGGCTGTTTGGGCCTCTGTGTGGGCTTATTGGGCCTCTATGTACTTGAAATGCCAGGGCCTATTTTAATTCTCAGTCCGGACCTGCTTGGGGGAATCCACTAGCCCAAGCCTGCATACAATAACTAGGTGCCAACTTTGTATGACATTCATTTACTCACAAAGCCCACTGCTTTGACAGACTGCAAGGACTGAGAATCAAAAATAGGCACTGGCATTTCAGGTACCCAGAGGCCCCAAAAGGCCACGCAAAGGCCCAAACAGCCCCCACCAGCCCACTAAATAATGAGTGTTCATGGCATCTTACAGCTAGAGTTACCACCTTTTCTGGAAAAAAAATACCGGCCTTACTATATATTCATCTTTTTTCACCATTAATAACATTGAGATCAACCATAATTTTTACAGGCCAGGCCTGTAAAATACCGGTCAGGTATAGCAGCCCCTCTGGCATTTGCCAGAACCCACAGATTGCCAGTCCGGGCCTGCTGCCCAGTAATGTCGCCACCCACACCCCTGCCCAGACTTAAAGGAAAACTATACCCCCACCCCAAACAATTTAGGTCTCTATAAAAAGATATGTGTAAAGCCCTGCTTCGTGGAAATAAACAAATTTCATAATAATATACTTTTTTAGTAGTATGTGCCATTGGATAATCATAAATAGAAAACTGCCATTTTAAAAAGCAGGGTGGGACTGGCCCGGCGGGACACCGGGAAAAAACCCGGTGGGCCCTGGCCCTCTAGCCGGATTTCCTGAGCCTGAAAATTTTTTTTGCAAAGCCACACAGTGCCCTGCGACTCCTTGAGCGTATGCACGTTGTGTGGCTCCGTGCACTGAATCGCGCGGTGTGGCTCTGTGCGCACGGAATCAAGTATGGAGGCTGGGGGTTCAAAGGGGGGCCCTGGACAGCGGTCCCGGTGGGCCCTGGCCCCCCAGTCTGACCCGGTCAAAAAGTAAGGGCAGCCCCCTGGGATCGTATGATTCATGGTGCACACAAACAAACTCAGGGGCGTAACTACAGAGGAAGCAGACCCTGCGGCTGCAGGGGGCCCAGGAGGTATAGGGGCCCCATGAGGCCCTAATTAATGAGCAATTTCAATATATATTGGTAAAAAAGGGCAACATGTGGTTATGTTGGGGGCCATAAAATGAATTTGCTGTGGGGCCCAGTAACATCTAGATACGCCACTGAACAAACCATACATGTTAGGTCACATGAGCCAGTTAACAGACAGAGTTCTGTCTTTTGCTTCAACACCAATTGCTGTTACAGTTAGAGTTGTAGTATTTCTGGTCAGGTGATCTCTGAGGCAGCACACAGACCATCACAAAATGGTGGTTCAAGGCAAGAGATGTAAAAGGGCAATATCTACTTTAACATATTTTCTTTGTCACTTAATATGATATAAACTGTTGCTTAAATATTAATTTTGGGGGTACAGTTTTCCTTTAAATGGTGCAGAAAAATGGCAACCCTAACCATGTACCATCTATATACAGAGTGTCAGATTGGCCTGCTGGGAAACAGGAATTACACAATATATACTAGCAATAACACAGCAAACAGAAGACACAGGAGAGCACAGCTGCACACATACAATTAGTCCTGAATCTATTATTGGAAGCTGCCACCCTGGTTGTTATGATTTCTCAATGTATTAAATATTTCCCACATCAGTGAACTGGCATCTAGTGGGCAAATCATTTGGAAAAACAGTATCTACAAACAATGAATCTCTCAAACATGAGAATATTGATGTATTTCTCAGTACGAAGAAAACACGTAAGGGCTCCACTTGGTGGGCTCTTGAGATCAGGTTCTCTAGTGGCCCCTTGGTTCCCCAGTCTAACACTGTATACAGTGTCGGACTGGCCCACCTGGATACCAGGAAAACTCCCGATGGGCCCAGGTGTCAGTGGGCCCTCATGTTGCTAAACATTTTGCCTATTTCATGGTCATTCCCTATTTTTATGAGAAAAAGAGGCAGAATAGATGGAATAATAGGTTACAGTATGTATAACTTGAATAGACTATGAGAATAGAGGTTGAGTGAGGAGAGGAAAAATAATAGTACTGAGAGTGGGCCCCTGGTCTAAGGTTTTTGGATGGGCCCCGTGTGTCCCAGTCCGACACTGACTATATATAGGTCACACTAGACCTCCAGGCACCTGTGAGAAATGCAAGCAGTATTGATGTAAGGGTGGTCTTATTACTAACACTATGGCCTAAGGTTAGTAAGAGCTCTTGGGTTAGAAAGACTTTCCTTTATTCTTGCTGAATTGGAGCTCTTTGAAGGGACTGTTAATATAACAGACAGCACTAGACAGTCCATCTGACTGTATTTACTACATCATTCTATTAGAATTAATTTTCTTCTATATACAACATACAATTATAGTTTATGCTATGTGTTAGTATTGTATTACCTAATGTAAACCCCTGAGGATTCACTTCTTAAATGCGGCAAGAAATCCCCCTCTGAATTAACAATTATAAGCAGCACATGGGAATAATGAAGTGATGTAACTCTAATTATTCTATTTTTATATAGCACCGCAATACGGCACTGTGTACGTCACCGAATGTTTATTCATTTGCAGCAGTCACCATCCCCAGTAGGGTTTACAAGATGATTTTTATGTATCTACTAAAAAAAAGTAGGAATGTGACAAAAACGTGGGGTTTGAGCAGTGTCACGATGGGATTATGCTGTAACACTGTGAGATAGGGTAGATACATCCTGTAGCAGAAGGACATATTCTGTCATTTAAAGGACCAATAACATAAAAAATTTTTAAGAAAAAATTCTTTAGTATACAACGAAAAAAAACCACAAAGACAAATTAAACTTTGAAATCGCTAAGTTTCTATTAAGAAATAACGTACCAAAACTCCACCTGCGCTCCTCTTCAGAAAAGGCGATCCATTGTGCGACACTCAATTTCTCCTCCCTGCCGTCCTTATAGGAGATAGCCAGGGAGAAGAAATTGTGCGCCGCACAATGGATCACCAACCTGTCGCCTTTTCTGAAGCAGAGTGCAAGCGGAGTTTCGGTAATTTATTTCTTAATAAAGACTTAGCGATTTCAATGTTTAATTTGTCTTTGTGTTTATTTCTGGTCGAATAGGTCCATTTTCGATCGAATAGGTCCTTATTCAGCGAACTCGAATCATACAAATCGAAGGAATAGTGCATTAGATCGAATTCAATTCAACGTTTTTCCCAAAAAAACTTAAATTTTTTTAAAGTCCACCAATTGACTCCAAATAAGTTCTAGGAGGTCCCCCATAGGCTAAAACAGTCCAAATCGAATTTGGATTATTCCCTAGACGAAGTAGACAAAAAATAGCTCGAAGTTCGTTTTTTTTTTCATTTGAAAATTCACCTCGACCTTTGATAAATCTGCCCCTAAATGTAGGTAATCAAGCTGATTTGCAGCAGCCATGTTGTGATAGTCAGGTTGATTGTGTGAGGCAGATGCATGGAGCATTAATTGTTGGATGCCTGGGCAGTAAGAATGACTGTGAGAATCTAGGGTAAGTTGCATTCCTCCTCCATACCCTAGGCTTTTTCCTTATGCCCCCAATCTTTGACTGGGAACTTGTTGGAGAGTCACCATGCAGATTCTTGACCAAGAGGAATTCTGACATGATTTTTATGGTGTAGCTTTTATTACTAAATTACACTGTTTACACTGCAAATAATTCACTCTACAATATAAAATGTCATTTCTGAACCAGCGAGTGTATTTTTTTAGTTGTAATATTGGTGTGTAGGCAGCCATCTCAGGTCATTTTGCCTGGTCATGTGCTTTCAGAAATTTGGGTCAGGAGCTGTTTTTGACATACTAAGAGGGGATGATCACAGTCACCTTGACTTACTTTTCTTCTTTCCAAATTGGATCCAGCCACCATGAAAAGCACCTACTGAGTCCACAAGAGCCAAATAACTGGGAAATGTAAATGGCCTGTTAATGCAAGAGACACCTTAGGACCTTGGTAATCAAATGAGCACATTTGCAACCAGGTCTGGACTGAGAATTAAAATAGGCCCTAGCATTTCAGGTACACAGAGGCCCAATAAGCCCACTAGTTTATATCATAATAAATGGCATATTAAAGACTTTTACCAAACTGATATATATATATATATATATATTTAAGTAAATATTCCCCATTTTGTGATGGTCTGTGTGCTGCCTCAGAGATCACCTGACCAGAAATACTACAGCTCTAACTGTAACAAGAAGAAGTGTGGAAGCAAAAGTCAGAACTCTATCTTTTAATTGGCTCATGTGACCGAACCCGTATGTTTTTGTGTGCACCTTGAATCTTAGGATCACAGGGGGCGGCTCTTATTTTTTAAAGTGCCAATTTTCTATTTATGATTACCCAATGGCACATATTACTGAAAAAGTATATTATTATGAAAATGGTTTATTTACATGAAGCAGGGTTTTACATATGAGCTGTTCTATGCAATATATTTTATAGAGACCTAAATTGTTTTGGGTGTATAGTTTTCCTTTAAGGATTTTACAAATTTAAGAGCAACCAAATTGCCAGTAAATCTGTAATACCGGCCCCAGAGGGTATTAGTTCAGTCCTTCTAACCAATAATGTAAATCGTCCGTGCATAAATTCGCCACCTTTCACACAAATTTTTACCGGCCTTGCCAGAGGCGGATTATGATGTCACAAGGAGTGGATGACTTCAAAAGGTTGTGGCTATGTCACAGCAGGGATCTACAAGGTGGTGATCGGGGAAGGGAGAGGGTATGTTCTAGGCTTAGGTGGGCGGCCAATGGCTTCCGTCTGGGCAGATGTTTTACCGGCCAGGTCGAGTGGCAAACCTATCCGTGGGAAAAACATTTTCAGAAGATCAATCACCTGTTTATAGCCCTATTGGAAAAAAATTCCCTTACTAACTCACCCTTGAGGTCCTTAGCCATAAGACCTGCAGGATCTCTGAACTTGGAGCTTCAGATTCTAACCTAGTAAAATATTCAGATGAATAAAAAATGAGTAAATGTCTTTCTACTACAAACTACCAAAATACAAGCAGTCACAAAGCCACTTATGCCATAGACCTTAGCTGTTGAGGCCTGTACGGAGTTCTTCTAGAGTACACACGGACAAACTTCCAGTGAAGGCAACAGGCAGTGATCTGCTTTACAGTGGCCTAAGCAGAACTGTTTTAGAGCCAAGCGTTGATACACAGAGCCCTGTAGGCAAGACTCAGTCAAGAGATTATTTACATCATCGTGTTAAGAAAAAGTTCTAGGGATTTATTTAACATTTTGGAATAATAGTAGTAAACAAAACAAAAATTAGCACAGCAGTGAAAAACATAGAACTTTATACAAACTGGCACAATTATGAAACAAAACCTCACTGCATTTTTTTTTTAAAGCTGGGTGTAATATTAATAGGATTAAAATAAGCAATGATAGTTGCTGCTTCAGTAGTCCTTAGGTTTCCAACTGTTCTGATGACCTCAGGATTACATATACATGAAAATTTATATACATTACTACTTTTATTCTTCGTTCCATAAACCCAATTGAAGACAGCCCTCTAGTTTAGGATGTATTTTACAAACATGAAAAAAGGCAGGATAGCCTTGAGTAACTTTTTTTTTTCTTTTTCAATATGTTTTTTAAAAAAATGACATGGGACACGAAAAAAGTAGAAATAAATAGGAAATTTATAAACAAACAGGTGATCAGCCTTGTAATTCAAAACCGTCATGATGCCCCCCAGAGTTTCTGGCTGGTAATGCAATCCCTTACAATGACACATAAAGCTGGGCAGGTTTGTGCTAGACCATCCCCCCTGTATTAAAACCCACAGAGATTTGGTTTCATTGGAAATTATATCATCAGAATTAGATGGCGGAGGGATATGTGTAGGGTTTTTTTTTTTTAAATCAATTTTGCAAGAGTACCCATCTAAACCCCAGCCTCTGTTATCCCCCTACAAATCTCATGTTTGTGAGGGCAGGACTCCACGATTCCGCGGCGATCCGACGCGCTGAGCAAAAACACAGGAGTCACGTCGGATGCGACGGAAAGAAGGTAAAGTATGGGTGGCAATACACGGGCAGATTAAAGCTGCCGATATCAGTCCTTTAGACCGATTCGGCAGCTTATCTGCCCATGTGTGGGGGCTCCAGACAGGTCCTCAAAAATCGTGCAGATATCGATCGGTAAAGTTTGATTTTTTTTTTATGCGACCCATCGGAGCCCATTAGTAGTATCGTAATCCGGTCGTTCTGCCCTAGGGCCGAACGATCGGATTCATCCGATATCGCCCAACTGTTAGTGGGCATATCGGGTTAAGATCCGCTCGTTTGTCGACCTTGCCAAACGAGTGGATCTTATAGTGTATGGCCACCTTAATGCTATTGCCGGATCGTGTCGCATTGCTGATGCGACACGACTGTCGGATGCAGACGCAGCGTCTGCATCAGACAGTCGTGTCGCATCAATGCTGCGACACAATCCGACAATAGAATTACTTTCCTTATTTCCGTCGCATCCAACGTGACACCTTCATTTTTGCGAAGCGCATCGGATCGCGACGGCATTGTCCATAGAGTTCTGCCCTAAGAGGAATGCAGCAAGAAGGTTAAATCTGTACTCAACCGTGGTTTTCCAGTAATTGTTAAACTGCTACTCCAGGAATCCCACCTGCTAGCAAAGTTACCCCACATGATGAGACCACTGGAACTTCCAGTTTTGAAACAGCAAAAGAGTCACAGGTTGGTTACAGCAGAACTATAAAAAAAACTGAATGGGTAATAAATGATAGACTCCCTGTCACCACCCAGAGGATAATACTTGAGCATCACGCTAGAGACCATTCACAAATTGGCATAGGGCATGTTTCCCTTAAAGGAGAAGGAAAGGTTAAAACTAAGTAAGCCTTATCAGAAAGGTCCATCTAAATTTACCAGTAAACCCCCAAAGTAATGTTGCTCTGAGTCCCCTGTCAAAAGAAACACTGCATTTCTTTCCTTCTATTGTGTACTCATGGGCTTCTGTATCAGACTTCCTGCCTTCAGCTTAAACCTCATTGCCCTGGGCAAGAGCATGCTCAGTTTGCTCCTTTCCCCCCACCCCTCCCTTCTCTACTGTAATCTGAGCCCAGAGCAGGGAGAGACTTAGGCAGGAAGTGATGTCACACCACATTAATACTGCAGCTCCTATTCTAAACAAACAGAGTTTCTAGAGCTTTTTACTCAGGTATGGTAAAACATTCTACAGAATAAATATAGCATTCTAGCTTGCACTATTGCAGCTAATCTATTGGCAATAAACTGCCTCCGTAGCTTTCCTTCTCCTTTAAAATAGTGAATATTGGAGCCTATATTCACTTACAACAGACATGCCTAAACCTTGGCTTTAACTGTAAAAACGAGTCAATTTGTAAATGAAAGCCAGTGTTTCCCAAGAAGAAAAAAAAAGTGTCCCATTACCCCCATCCACTAGAATAATGGTACATGGAATCTGGAGGGGTTGCATCTTGATTTAGTCAAAACCCGTGGCCCTTAAACTGTTCTTAAACTTAAGTCATTACATCCCCTGACATCCAAGGGCAGGATGTTGGAGATACCTGCTATACAAGCAGTTTGAGACCGGTCCCTTCCAAATTGATTATGTAGTTAATAAGGCAGCATTAAACAATTTAGTGTTCTTTCATTCTACCTTGAATGCTACGTGATGCTCATGAATGAACAATTATTTAACTATTTCCTGGAGAATGGGGAAAGTCGTGTCTTTGACATTGTTCTGTGTTTTAACCTAATGCCTTACAGGCAACATTACTTTTACAGTGGATGTTGAAGAATTTATATAAATCAGTCAGCATAACATAATCACAGTTAAACTGAACTTTGATAATTGATGCCAACAGGCTTCAAAACAAACAAACAAGGATACAACTTTCAAATATGCCATTTTCAACAGCCAAGAGAAAGAGTGTCTAGAAAGTACCCCTCAATGCCTTGATACATATTTGTAGTGGATATGATCCCATCCACTGCTGGAGGGCTGCAAGGACAGATTTTCAAGTCATTGGCAGGGAGGGGCACAAAAACATTGTCAGGAGTTTCCCAATTTGATTATTTTACTGATGTTGATGTGTAATGTGCTTATCAGTAAATGGTCTAATACCCCTGTCTGAGCACTTGGACATATGCTTCCCTACTGCATATTATTTTTAAAAGGGGACTTTAAAAGAAAAAAAACATAAATGAGACATAAGTTGCATCTACAATTGATCGGGACAATTAAAAATAACTCTATTAACAGAAAACTCCATGTCCATTAACCTTTTCACTGCTGAATGTGAAAAAGAAATAGTAATTCTTTTACCAACAACAAATAGCAGCATTAGGGGGTCAAAAAAATAAAAGAATGGCAATTCGATGATCCTTCTAAATATGGTCACCCATTAGATGAGAGCTTAATCCCTGGAAGCTATAGTGTAACCACAGTTTGTATAAAATTACACTAAGGCTATGCGCACTGGAAACTAAGGCTGCTGACAGCTGCACAGTGCTATGGGTACTTTAACTCAAAATAACTACCACAACCCTACGCTTTCCACAAGCTGGTAGACAGTTATAAGAAGTGGGACAATGATAGATCCTCTTCCTGCATTGGATCAGACAGACAAGACCAATCCTAAGTAACATTCAGATTGTTTGATAGGGAGTTCAGGACATGGCAGGAATGTTCATAAACTGCCACTTAAGTTGAGTAGGTAGAATTTCGAATGATCTGATGAGCACAGGGCACATCATTTGACTGTCCTTTACATGTGGAATGACATGTGGCTGATGGTTTCCTGCACCCAAGCTTACCTCTTCACTCCCCTGTCACCTCCACCACATCATCATCCCGTCCATCCTCCTCACTAGACCCTAGCTCTGTCTCCCCTGATGGGAGCAGCCGGGATGAAGTTCCAGGAGAGGCCTGATAGTTAGAGTGAGAGGAGAGGTAGCCAGGAAAATTTGAAGCAGAGTTGTTAGTGGGAAGTCCCCGACTGAGAATTTGGGAAGGATAAGGGGCAAACATTCGGGTCTGAGGGAGCAGAGGCTGTGAAAATGGAAGAGGGAAACCACGGGGCAGCAGATAATGTGGAGGGACAGAGGAAGTCCCCGAGGAGTGGCTCAGTAGAGTGTCCTGAACCAGCGGCAGTCCTGTCTGTGGGTCTGACAGCAAAGAGGGTAGTTGGAAGTGTGATGAGCCCCCACCTGGTCCCATAAACACAGGGTTTGCAGACCTGACTAGGTTATGGTTCATTGTGGAAGGTGGTGTTACCCCAAATCCACCTGGGTTAGGGTAACTCAGCTGTGAGTATGGATTCCTCTTACTGGGGGGCCAGTGACTGGATTGGTCTTGGGGCTCCTTCCGCTTTCTCGGTTGTATTTTGGGAGCTGGGTTAAGTCCTTGGTTATGAAGGTCCATGTTCTGAAGTTGGGGGGTTGCGTGTGAGCCACGGGCAGCTGCCGCCTCTGCATATTTCTGCAGCTCATTCAGGATTTCAGGACTGTCTGGTGAGAGGGGCCTGGGAGGATCCTCGGAATCTTGTTGTGTGGGACTGGAGGTTGAGTGCCTTCCGTTACTCAGATATGGAGCAGAGCTACCCTGTGCACCTATCAGAGGGAAAGTAAGAGTGTTATCAAAAGCACAAACTAGCAAATGGATCGTCGCCTAGGAAACCAATAATGAAGGTGTCAATACTTCATTGTTAACACAACAGTTTGCTGCAAAAACGCACCTGAGAACATGAACATTCTTGAAATGGTATGAGAGAAATAAGATTGGGGAAGACTTAGTGCAGCCTGTGCCATTCACTATTCAACATCATGCTCCCCAATGGGTTTTATAATTAAAAAATATATATATAGCACTTGTCTCAAAGATTCTACCATGATTCATTACCTGATGCTGCCAGTCTGCGCACTTCGCCACTCTTTTGCTTTCCACTTGCTCTGATGGCAAATATTCGCCCGTCACTGGTACGTATGTAGGTTCCTGAGGAGGGAGGGAGATTAACACTTTACTATTCAGATTATTAGTTCTATGGGCCAGGTACTCACTGTGCCTGACAAATTATATGTACACTAGACATTAAGGGGTCCGTTTACTAAAGTGCGGTAAATCTGACTTTAAGTTTCCGCATGTTATCGCCGAGAATATTTTTACGCCAGAATATTCGCAGCGACTAAGTTTACTAAACAGCGATGCGCTCAGAAGTCATTGCGATCACTTGCGGTAACTACGTTAAGGAACCAGCTTACGTTAGCGGTAATTTTAGCGAGTTGCGAATTTTCTGGCGAAAAATTAAGTTTTTGCGAATATTTATGCTATAGAATAGTCTTGTTTTATGGCGGTTATTATGGCAATTTTTACTGTGACATTTATGGCCAGAAATGCATCTTCAAAACTCATAAACTTTATTGAATGATGATTATACCATCCAACAACATCACCAGAGTAACACCAATCAAACACGTCTGCATCATATAAACCCTTCTGCCAATAGAATCATGGGAACAAGAAATGATACCAGTCAATCTCTTTGCTTCATAGAAATGCACAGTTTAATGTAGCCAATCACAATGAAACCAAAAAACCGTAGAGGCTGACGAATCCTTGGACTGTGATGCCCGCTGCCAATAATACGACTCTGAGCTGAAACTGCTGCTGTTGCAACAGATAGAAGCAGAAGCCAAAACATCCTGCCAGCAAAAGCTACAGATCTCTCTCCTGTCAGCAAAGAATGATGGGTAAAAAAAACCCAGTATTATGGGATATTTCCTGCCCCTTGAGAATTTTCTGGCGAAAAAAATACTTTTACGCCACTACATAGGTGGCGGTAAAAGTTTGCGAATATTCTGGCGTTAATTTTGTCTTTAGCACATTTCGCTGTTTAGTAAATGCGTTAATGTGTACGTAGCGTTATTTTCAGCGAATGCGATAACTGGCGAACAATTATTCTTGCGCAAGAATATTCGCAAATTTATATTTACCGCATGTTAGTAAACTGGCGATAACATATTTGGCGAAAATTCTGTCTATATATTGTGCGAATATTTTTAACGCACTTTAGTAAACGGACCCCTTGGCCCGTTAAATTAACGGGCGCTAGAACATATGTAGTCAAACATTTATAAAAACAGAATTGTTCTAGTCTAAAAAAAATTCACCAGAGACGGTCCGTGGGGCACATGCGCAGTAGCGCAATCCCACGGACACAGGGACTGGACGCAGAGACACTTCAACTTTATTATATAGGATTGCTGGTTATATTAGTAATGTTATGCAACAGGATAATGATACTAAGAAAACAAATACATTTGTTAGTTAGAAATGCAATGTGTTCTTTGTACAATGGAATCATTATAAGTTAGAACCAGCAAGCGAGCATTTATTTGTTTATATTATTTATTTGTATTGTTATAAAATGATCGTGCAATAGTTTTGATGCTTCCACCACACAATTTAAGAGCTCTAATATGCGAACAATGACTAAAGGCAATTGAGTTTAGTGAAGATTTTTACTACTTAAAATAAGGCTATGGCTGTTTTTATTTCAGTCCCACTGTTACACATATCCCTTTTATGTGCCCATTAAAAATAGAGAAATGACTTTTAAAACTCTTGCTGAAAATGCCAACTATAGGAAGTATTAGTCATTTTAATTGTGCCATTGGTAGTACAATGCTCATTCAGTAGGATGTAGCTGCTTTATCATATTAAAGGGGAACTACCTCAAAAATGAAAATGTAATATAAGCTTCAGCTATAATATAAAATGTCATATTCATGGACAGTTAGATCGAATATATCTTATAGGAGCTTCCTTTCCTAGCAGATGAATTAGAGCTCATTCAAATAACTGAATCCAGTACAAACAAAATCAAACAAAATAACTGCCTTTTGCACAAATGCTACATGTAGAAAGACATGATGTCTGGTGATTTTAATAGAGTGAGATCTAATACTTCTTCTAGGCAAAAGGAGCTCCCTATAAGTTATATTGGATCGAACGGTCAATGAGTCTGACACCCAACTGCTGCATGAAGAGAGAATGAAGAGAAACAGATGCTTAGAGAGGGATAGTGAAGATGAACTTGACTATTTCAGAAACTGTGCAGAATTTTTAATATAAAATTTTCATTTTCACGATAGTGCCTCTTTAAGTTTTAAAATACTCTGTGCACAAACTACTGTACAGAACACTATACACTTGACTGTCCTAACAAAAGCTCTGCTTACCTTTTGTACCACGGATAACATGGATACTCTCGCCTGCGCTGATTCGTGCTTGCACATCAGTGGAGGTTGTCATTCCTGGAATAACAATATCTAGATCGGGGGTGAAAAGTAGCAAACATGAAACAACATTATGCTGGATGAAAGTCATGCAGTGTCAAATTATCTATACTTCACTAGTTTGTTTTACATAATCAGGGGTGGCAGGGCATTATCCTAAATGAGAAAGTGGAGTGTGGGTTGCATTGCATTGCTCTCTCTGGAGCAAGAAAAGCAATGCAAAGCAGTTTGACTTGGATTTGGCCACCAGAGAGTGCTCTTTCTCCATAAAAATGTGTTCCCTGATCTACAGGCTTCAGCTCAATAGTTAAAGTATCAGGCCTTTGAGACTGGAAGAATCACCCTACCCTGCCAAACCATAATAGAGCAGCTAAGTAATAGGAAGTTATAGCAAATAATAATAATTGCTCTGTACATGGCTAAGTATAAGGTGAATTTGGATTAACTAGTGGATTCAATAGTTATTGCTTTTTATTCATCAGTAAGAGTCATTACAATGCTATATGTAATCTTTAAAGTAATGTATAGTACACCTGATTATTCTTGCCCCAGTTGTAAAACAGTCGGAGCTATTTCTTTAATATGATATTATCCAGTCTCCACTTAAATAATATTAAATGTAAGAGGCTCACGATACAAAATTAAAGGGGTAGTTCACTTTTACATTAACCTGTTTAAAAGCTGTAAAGAGCCAGAAGAGGAAGGCAAATTATTCAAAAACTATACTATAAAAAATAATGAAAACCAATTGCAAAGTTGCTTGGAACAGGTTATTCGATAACATAGTGAACGTTAACTTAAAGGGATTCTGTCATGATTTTTATGATGTTTATTTCTAAATTACATGGTTTACACTGCAAGTAATTCACAGTACAATATAAAACTAAATTCCTGAATCAGCAAGTGTTTTTTTTTAGTTGTACTATTGGTGTTTAGGCAGCCATCTTATGTAATTTTGCCTGGTCATGTGCTTTCAGAAAGAGCCAGCACTTTAGGATGGAACTGCTTTCTGGCAGGCTGTTATTTCTCCTACTCCTGTAACTGAATGTGTCATAGTGGGACATGGATTTTACTGTTCTTATATCTACCAGGCAGCTGTTATCTATGTGTTGGGGAGCTGCTATCTGGTTACCTTCCCATTGTTCTGTTGTTAGGCTGCTGGGGGGGGGTGATATCACTCCAACTTGCAGTACAGCAGTAAAGGGTGACTGAAGTTATCACAGCACAGCACATGAAGCTGGGAAACTGACAATATGTCTAGCCCCATGTCAGATTTCAAAATGAAATATAAAAAAATCTGTTTGCTCTTTTGAGAAACGGATTTCAGTTCAGAATTCTGCTGGAGCAGCACTATTAACTGATGTGTTTTGGAAAAAAAAAACATTTTTTTCCCATGACAGTATCCCTTTAAAAGTACAACACCCCTTTAACAATATTTGGAGTTCCTGGTGAGAATTAGCATTGATAAGCGTACACCTAACAGTGTTATTTATTGTACACTATAAAGGATAAACTAAATTAAAGAAAGAAGCCTCTGCATAGGCTAAACGATGATCTCTTCCATGACTAAAAAAATAAAAAACCCACCTGTGGTGGTCACAACTTTTTGCACAAGCACGCCTGCTCTCTGAAGATAGTTGACTGGGAAGTTAAATGGGTGAACAGAAGCAGATGCAGATCCTGGATGATTCCCAGATACGTGTCTAGGTAACATAGGAATAGGTGTGGACTGCAGTGGCCGTACACTGGCCACAGGCCTGTCATCTCCCTTCATGAGTGGGCGCCTACAACAGAGCCAATATGTTAATAATCAGCAATACAAACATCAAGTTTATTTCAAATAAACTTATTTCTTCCAGTTTGCCAAAGCTATCCTTCTTGCACCAGCACATGTGTGTACTAACCAGTGCCTCTGACTAAAAGCAGGGATGTTACTCAGACTGTGGTCTGGAGCAGGGTAGTACTGTGAGTAGGAAGGTCGTGTATATGGTACTGATGCTCTCTTCTCTTCCTCATAACCACGCTTTGCAGCCTTTTTCTCAGCTAGTGTCAGTTTCTGCTCCTTGCGATCCAATAGCAGGGATTCATGTTGAAAAGGCTCCTGGAAAATAAGTATGATGATAAAAATAAATATGATAATGGTGGCAAGAGCCTGTTGAGAAGTCACAAATGTATACTCTACATGGAATCATTTACAGATTGAACCAAATACAGTATACAAATCCATAGACTATTGTAACTCATACTACTGTTTATACAAATCAGCTGCATCTGCACATGTTTCCAAATCTCTCCTGAACTTTTCTCCACCATTTGCCACATACAATCGATTGAGTCATTTCTACAATAGTATTCAGGCACGTTGGTCCTTGCAGTTGTATGCCATTGCACCATTTAAATATTTGGAACACAATAAAACCAACACATTTGTCCCTTCTTTATTTACTTGAAAACTGTATTTGGGCACTGGCATTTAACCAGTGTTGTTAAGGAACATTATTGTACTTTGTAAACAATGTCATAAACCTATGTTGTGACCTAACTTTAACTGTAACATTACACAATAAACATTGTGTGTGTCCCAATGGATACTACACAGCAGAGTGGGATACAGCTAAATATAGTGCTTTATAAACTATAGCACATCATGAGAAATCCCACAGCAATCAACACTTTGCTACCGTAGCTTGGTTGTATTATAAATCTGTTTAAGTGAAATTAAGTCACTGCAGCTCACCTTGGTGATTAGATGAGGGTACTGGAGACAGGCTTTCTGTAGGACAGTTTCATGGAGCCTAGAGGAATCTAGGAGCTGTCGTGAGGCATCTGGCTCCTCTTCCACAAAATGCAGCAGATTCTCTACCTCCCGGCGTGTAAAATTCATTTCAGGATTCAGATCATCAACAACACGGTCTGAGGGGATGATATATTTTCAGTTTTCCTAACAACACAGTCAATTGCCATAGGGTAAACTAAATTTCACCATCCCTTGTATTCAATACCTGACATTCCTTGCTTGGTAATCTGTCGATCATAAATTTTTTTCTCCAGAGTAAAGTCAGATACCAGTCGGTAGATATGACACGGTTTCCTTTGCCCATATCTGTATACTCGGCAAACAGCTTGAGCGTCATGACAAGGGTTCCATGAGGCATCAAACACCACTACACGATTAGCACCAATCAGATTTACCCCAAGGCACCCAGCACTGAGAGAGAGAGAAGGGTTTATTAGACAAGGGGAAATGTTATTTGTATTTATTTATTTTGCTCATTGCCAAGATTTTATGTCACTTATAGTTTAATCTTTATTTAATGAATTTTTAAGGCAAACAATTACTTTAATGAACCTTAACTTACCGTGTGGAGAGTAAGAACAGCCACACCTTTTCATTACTAGGGTCATTAAACTGATTTATTAATCTTTCTCTTTCTGAGGCGGAAGTGCTGCCATCCAGTCCTGGAGAATATAGAGAGGAGATTTGAGCAGAAACAACCACAGTAAAATGCTCATGAATATAGTACTTCTATATGCATACCCATAGGCACTATGCACAGAGAGAACTATAAGAAGCCTGAAACAGAGATGCACAATAATTGCAAGCCAAAACCAAGTCTAGTTTTGAACTATGAACAAAGTCATCCATTGTAAAGTCTTAAAGGAACAGTAGCACCAACAAATTAAAGTGTTTTAAAGTAATAAATTTGTAATGTACTGTTGTGCTGTACTGGTGCAACTGGTGTATTTGATTCAGAAGCATTATTATAGTTTATATAAACAAGCTGCTGCGTAGCCATGGGGGCAGCCATTCAAAGCTGAAAAGGGAGAAAAGGCACAGGATAAAATTCTGTAATATAGAATGGAATTCTTCAGAACATATCTGTTATCTACCGTGTATCCTGTGCTTGAATGGCTGACCCCATGGCTGTAAAGCAGTTTGTATAAACTATAGTAGTGTTTCTGAAGCAAACACACCAGTTTTTCCAGTGCAGAGCAACACTACATTTTATTGTCATTCCTTTAAGATACTTTAATTTTTTGGTGTTACCTTTCCTTTAAGAATACAAATCTACCACCTTTGTATATACTTACTGTAATAGTTGACATTACGAATCCATGTGTGACCTTCCTGGCCATCAGACCCAGCTGGGATTGGCATTTTTCGATTGGCTAAAAATTCTTCAATGATGGACAAGGTGGACAGGCTCTGACTGTAAAAGCAAAGAGTCATTACATTGTGAACAAAATTTGTAATGCCTGGCTTCATGCGCAAACACCACTATGAGATCAACTTCAGGATAACACATACCTGAACACCAGAATCTTGTCACCCAATTTCATGCTTTCCTCAATCAGGTGAAACAAGAGCACCATCTTGGGCGAGTTCTGCAGCTGGCCTGGTATGTAATCACAAAGAATCTCCTTGGCCTATGGTAAATAAAAGTAATAATGCCAATAAGTAGGTATAAGGAATGATAAAAGTAATATGCACCATAACATATGTGATCATCAATACAAACAAAAGTAAGGCTAGAGCAGTATGTGCTACTCATGGGCATAGTCGGTGAAGTGGCCTCTTCTTAAATCAGAAAACGTTTTGAAAATGAGAAGAAAAAGTAAAAACCATTGAATATGCATGGATCAAATCTGAAGACCCGTCAGCTTTTTAAAAACAGTAATGGCAGAAGAAGCACTTTGCAAAGTGTGAATAAAAAACACTCTTGAGCACAAGATGCACCAGTACCTCTATCATTTCCTTCTGCTCAAGATAGGCATTAATAAAGGACTCTCTCGTGCTCTGGACTCAAAGGGGCAGATTTATCAAGGGCCAATTTTTTGTTATGGTCAAAACTGTCAAATTCAACTATGGAGTTATTCAAAGGCATGCTAATAGAGCCCGTATTCAGGTTGGGGATAACAGTAGTTAGTTTTTTTTTTTAAATGCCCCCCACCAGCGCTACGCTACCCGCATCGGGAGGGAGCTCCCGGTGTGAGCAGCCATGTCCAGTCACTCGCATGTGCATAACGCGCATGTGCATAACGCGCATACGCATATTGAGCAATTTTTCATTATGTGCATGCGTGTGACTGGTGGGGATAGCGTAGCGCTGGCGGGGGGCATTTTTAAAAAAAACTACTGTTATCCCCAACCTGAATGCGGGCTCACTCTATTAGCCAGCACCTTACCCAACAGGTGCCCTTTAACAAATGTAAAAAATCTGTAACCTGATTGCACTGATCATCCCTTCATTATCATATGACTATAAGCAACACATTTAAAGGGGAACTCCATAAAAACATAACTTAAGCTTTTTGAAAATTAAACACAATTTAAAGCAACTTTGCAATATACATCAGTTAAAAAATATGCAGACTTTTTTTTTTTTTTAAAGGTTTTTATTTAAGTTTTCAAGGGAGGGGGACAAAAGAAAAAAGGGGAGAAAAAACAAGTAATAACACATAACATATGGCTCATATCCAAAATGCATAGTATTCAGAGATTCCTTAATTGTATTTGCAAGAGTAGAATAAATACAACATAAATACAAAACCAAACGGTCGCATCACTTCCCAAAGGAATAACCACTCGACTGAATCGAATGCCTTGGTGGTATCCAACAATACCATAACTCTGGAGCCGCCATTTGCATGCTTGGTTTAAAGATGGGTAAATACTCTCCTAAGGTTAGTGGTAGTAGATTTGGCCAGCATAAAACCAGTTTGATCAGCATGGATAATAGAGGTACTACCTTAGCCAGTTTTGTGGCCAATATTTTGGCAAATATCCTAACGTCTGTGTTGATAAGTGAAATGGGCCGATATGAAACACAGAATTCTGGGTCTTTCCCCTCTTTGGCAATCAACACTATAACCGCCTCGTAGAAGGACGAGGGGAGGGAGCCTCGTTCAATGGCATGAGTAAACGTCTTGTGTAAGTGTTGAACTACGAGGTTACCCTGCAGGTTATACCAGGCCACCGGGAACCCATCCATGCCAGGGGTCTAGCTTGTTGGTAGGGCAGATAACGCCTCACCACCTCATTGACTGTTATGGGCTGGTCTAGAAAATCTGCCTCTTCCTTTGAGAGGCGGGGGAAGGGGATAGCCTCCAGTTAGCTGGTTATGTGTATATTTTGCCTTCATACCATATAGGTCTGCGTAAAATGCACTAAAGGCATTGAGGATTCCTTCCGGAGTGTCAGTCAGCTCCCCTTTAGCATCCCTAACTCTCACTATCAAAGTTTGGGTGTTTCTGGTTGAGGCCAGTCTTGCCAGCCTTGCTAGGAGTTTTCCAGCTTTATCCCCTTGATCAAATATTTTTTGGTCTGTGTATAGGAGTTTCATCTAGTCAACACAGTTTGGGCAAGTTCAAGTGACCTTTGTGCCTGACAAATTCAGGTGCGTGTCCACACTGGGAGATTGAATATGAGTCACCTCTGCCTCCCTAAATTTTGTATCTGCCTCCACTACCTCAGCTTTGGCATTAAAAAAAATACGCAGACTTTTCATGATTTTTAATGGTTTGGAATAGTTCCCTAAGTCTAGCCCCCTGCTCTCCTTCTGATCTGATGACTACTTTGCTGAGTTGGCTGACTACTGTTACTTTTTATCAACAGCCAGCTGTCCTAATCCTGCATCCTCCAAACCCCACAATTCCCTGCACACGTGCAGGGCCGCCACCAGAGGGGCACAAGGGGTACTCCTGTACCAGGCCCGGGCCTAAAGGGGGGTCCGGCTGTGCCGCACTTTTGGAAATAGCCGGGCCCCCCTTGACAGTGCCGAAACCGTGCTGCCTCTTCCGAAGTCCTGAACCTCTTAAGTCTCGAAAAGCCAAAGTCCAGAACTGCTGATGTCCTGAAGCCGTGAAAAGACCCGAAGTCACGAAAAGAGCTGAAGTTGAAGTCCTGAAGCCACGCGTTCAGTTCTACTTAACACCAATGTGTGGTTTTTTGTTTTTGTTTTTTAAACCCCTAGCCACCAATGTATTATTTTAATACTCTTTAGACCCCTACCACCAATTTATTTTCGAAAATATTCTCTTGGGCTCCAATGTTTTTAAGTTGTAAGGGGGCATTTAAAAAAAAAAAAAAAAAAAAAACTTTTATAGGGGGTTCTGGCGCCAATGTTTTTTTAACTTATAGGAGGGCCCAGACCATCAATGGCTTTTTATAACTTGTGTGGAGGGGGATTTACCATTTTTTGCGCGGATATCTGTGTGGTCTTTTAACTGTGGTGTGTGCGGGATCTGGGGCGGGGCTTGGGGTGGGCCCCTGAAAATTTTGTTGTATGGGGGCCCCATGATTCCGGAGAAGTTGTTACAATTTGTAACATCAGTGTTTAGTCCCTCCTTCCCTGCCAGGATTTTAAATGATGCAGAAAGAGAAGAAGAGCATGTAAAGGCAAAAAATAAAATCCCATTTTCACTTTCTTTAATGAAAAAAACAAAAAACAAAACCTATCTCCAATATACTTTAATTAAAAAATGTGTACCGTTTTTATAAGAAACCTGACTGTATGCAGTAAAATTCTCCCTTCATTTACTGCTGTGGATAGGAATTGTCAGTCCCTAACTGCTGAGCAGGGAAACAATCATACTTATGAACAGCAGGGGGAGCCCCCGCCTTACTTTACAGCCATGCAGAACACAAGCAGCTTTGTTTATGACGATCCCTAAGCAGCCCAGACCACACTGAGCATGTGCACAGTCTTAGTCTTGCAAAGATGTTTAACAAAGTTACAAGATGGTGACCCCCTGTAGCCAACTTTAAAAGCATAAATCATTTGTTTGATTAGGCTTGTGGTGCAGTAAGTTCATGTTTATATTTAGTATACAAAATACAGCATTTCTCGCCTTATTCTATTTTAGACTTTACATGCCCTTTAACCAGCCGGATTTCAGCCTAGAAAATGGCATATATTCATACTTTTTGAAGAAACCAATAATAGTGAGGTTATGTGGGCCTCTTTATCAAATTTTGGTTTGGAAGCCATATGTACACATACACACACAAATCTTGTTTTTTCGCACACATTTTTATATTCCACCTCTTTCTTATATCACACCCACCACTCAATGCTTTAACCAGATACACAAATAAAATATTATACTAGTTTTGGACTTTAATTAATGGCATATTATACTGTACATTCTCCACAATGTACTACTTTTCAAACCTGACAAATTAGCTGGAATTTCAGGTAAAGCCAGAATCAGTAGAAAACTGACAAAGACCCCATTTATATGGACAGAGTAACTGTCAGTTCAAAAAGCCCATTGGATGATTAAGAGGCATTCTATTATGGAAAGCCTAATGCAAAGATTTAGAGCTGGACAATTTTTATTATACATGCAACTAAAACCACTATTTTTAAAATGTATTTACTTGCACAGTAAGTAGTAATAATAACATGGCCGAAGGAATATATATAGATTGATCGATTTAGTCATGTTACTTGAACGTCCTTTAAACTTTTACTGTACTTTAATTCTTCCATATCACCCTTATCAAGTTTGTGTTCATGTACAATATAAATTCATTCTTACAGAATTCACACTTTTTTTATTTTCAGGAGACGAGAGTATAATATTTGAATATGAAATAATATAATACAGATAACAGTCTGTAACTGAACTTACCCATTCATATGTGACAACCTGATTGGCTTTTTCTTGGGAGGGGTTCAGAGCAATACCCTGCAGTTGCTTTGTGTGTGCTGTCTCTCCCATGAGGGCTCCCAAGCTGTTTGGTTCTACCTTGGTCTTGCCACTTTGTCCATGGCAACGATTATTTGTGCCCAAGTCCTCTACATCTAAGTCTTGTTCATTTGCCAAATTTTCCTTCTGCAATGCCTCATACAGTACATCAGGATGATTCCAAATCTGCAGTCAGATAAGAGAGAATAAAGAAAAGCATCACAAGAAAATGAAGAAATAAGTATAAAGTAATGAGTAAAATGTAGCCCCTAGCTAGATACTAACGGCAAGACTGGTGCCTTTTTATTGGTGTGGGAAATGTATACATACAAAGCAAGGACATGCAAGTTAGCAAAGATCACAGTGACAAGGAGAAATGGAGTGGAGGCTTACAATTAGGGTTTGAGGCTGACAAACTCACACCCATCTATCACTTATGTAGACACAGATACTACAAGAGGTAAAGGATGGAGAAATTTCAAAACAACTCACCTTACAACAGACACAGAATGCTTTGAGTGGGTTCAGGCCTAGCCAGCCACTATTTCCTGCATCTCGAAATCGGTTCATAAACTCAGTGTACAGATCCCGCTGAATTTTAGACAGACGCACTAAGATAACATGTTCCTCTTTGAATGGAAGCTGAGCTTTTAACACTGTATGTCCACGCCTTTTCACAGAATAGGGCAGAGAGAATAGGAGAGAAGTCATGAATAAGGAAAACCATGGAAAATAATTTACCAAACACACTGTAGTAACCTTGATACCTGTGTATTCTGCATCTGTGTATTCAAATACTCCCTATGGATCGTGTCCTACTGCATGCCTACAGTGCAAAGCCTCTCTTTTTCCTGAATATAGCTTAGGTTGTACAAGCAATATATGGAAATCCTTGTATTTTGTAGGAAGAGATACATCTCAATATTTCTACAATAAATGCACACTCCTCTAGTGGACTGCAAAGAGTTGTGTGACAAAAAAGGAGATTTTGTGTACTCACCGTTAAATCTTTTTCTCTTCAGTCACTTGGGGGACACAGGGACAATGGGTATAGCTAGTACCATTAGGAGGCAGGACACAACTACAAAAAAGACAACTGGCTCCTCCCCCACTGGCTATACCCCCAGCAGGCTGGAGAAGAGCTCAGTTTGTACCAAAGTCAACAGGATATGACATAACGCAATAAAAACTTTTCAAAAAAGCCAAAAACTGCTAACAAGAAAAAACGGTTAACTTGTCTGACGGAAGTGAAAAACCTCAACCCAGGGAGGGAAGCCCTGTGTCCCCCAAGTGACTGAAGAGAAAAAGATTTAACGGTGAGTACACAAAATCTCCTTTTCTCAAAGTCAGCTTGGGGGACACAGGGACAATGGGGACGTACCAAAGCTGTCCCCTAACAACCGGGTGGGAAAAAAGAGGTTTAATTGGTGTCAGCCACCGCGGCCTGAAGCACTTTTCTGCCAAAGCGAGTGTCAGATGCCGCAAAGGTGTCAAAATGATAGAATTTTGCAAACGAATGGACAGAGGTCCAAGTCGCTGCTTTGCATAGCTGGTCAACTGATGCCTGGTTTCTGAAGGCCCAAGACGTACTCACACCCCTGGTCGAATGGGCTGTGACCCTGGACGGAGGTGAGCGACCCCGGGCCTTGTATGCGGCTTGTATAGCTTGTTTGATCCAACGAGAAATGGATTGTTTGGTAGCCGATGCGCCTCGATGGGAGCCTGAGGGAAGTACCAGCAGGGAATCGGACTTGCGGAAGTCTTGAACTCTGAAGAGGTAAAACTTTAAGGCCCGCACTGGGTCCAGAGTGTGCAGTGCCCGTTCCTTCTGATTCGCTGGAGACGGGCAGAAGGAAGGAACCACGATCTCTTGGTTTATATGAAAATCCGAGACCACTTTAGGTAGGAAGGATGGTATGGTACGAAGGACCGCTCTGTCTTGATGGAAGACGAGGTAAGGCGACTTGTAGGAGAGAGCGCCGAGCTCAGAAACCCGTCTTGCTGTAGCAATAGCCAGGAGGAAAACTGTTTTCCAGGTCAGGAACTGAATGGGCACCGATCCCAGGGGTTCAAAGGGAGGAAGTTGAAGTGCCCGGAGCACTAACGTGAGGTCCCAGGTAGGTGCAGGAGACCTGACAGGCGGAGTCACATGAGCCACTCCTTGCATGAAGGTTTTAACGTCAGGAAGCAGGGCAAGTCTTTTCTGGAAAAGCACTGAGAGAGCTGAGATTTGAGATTTGAGGGAACCCAAAGACAGTCCCATTGATAGGCCTTCCTGCAGGAACTCCAGTAAGGTAGGTAGAGAAAATAGCCGGAAGCTAACCTTGCGAGTGAAACACCATTGGCGGTAGGTGGACCAGACCCTGTGATATGCCCTGGCTGAAACCGGTTTCCGAGCCGCACACATGGTGCGTGCCACGGCTCGAGAAAAACCCTTTTGAGTCAGAATCTTGGTCTCAAGAGCCACGCCGTCAAATTGAGGTAGGTCGGGTTTGGATGTAAAATCGGACCCTGAGTGAGAAGGTCTGGAAGAGGAGGCAGAGGCCACGGTTCTGCGACGGAGAGGTTGAGAAGGTCCGTGAACCAAGCTCGTCGAGGCCACCTCGGTGCTATGAGGATGAGGGTGGACCGTTCCCGCTGGAGCTTTCTGATCGTCCTGGGGATTAGTGGAGTGGGCGGAAAGGCATACGCCAGCTGAAAGGGCCAGTCGGCTGTCAGAGCGTCCACGTTTAGGGCTAGTGGGTCTCTGTAACGAGCTAGGAAGTGTGGTACCTTTCTGTTGTGCCTGGTCGCCATGAGGTCCACCTCTGGAATGCCCCATCTTGAAGTTATCTCTTGAAATACTTCGTCCTTTAGTGTCCACTCGCCTGGATCCAGGGATTGCCTGCTTAGGAAGTCGGCTTCCCAGTTCAGTAGTCCCGGTATGAAGATGGCGGACAGCTGTACGCTGTGAGCCTCGGCCCACTGGAATATGATTTTTATCTCGCTTAGAGCCGCCCTGCTCCTTGTGCCGCCCTGGTGGTTGATGTAGGCCACCGCCGTGGAGTTGTCCGACTGTATTTTCACCGCCTGCCCCGTGAGGGCCTGCTGCCAATGGATGAGGCCTAGGCGAATTGCGCGGATCTCGAGCAGATTGATCTGCAACTTCTTTTCGGTGAGGTTCCACTGCCCTTGGGCCGACCTGCCTTCGAGCACCGCTCCCCAGCCGAAGAGGCTTGCGTCGGTCGTGAGAATGCGCCAACTGGGGTCCCCGAGGCGCTTTCCCTTTGAGAGGTGAGTGGAGTTGAGCCACCACAGAAGGGACGTCCGAGTTTGAGGAGAGAGGATTATCTCTTGTAGTAAGGACTTCCGTCTCCAGGTGCTGAGAATGTTCCACTGGAGCTCCCGGAGATGAAATTGGGCGAAGGGGACCGCTTCTATTGTGGAAACCATGACACCCAGCACCTTCATGCAGAACCTGACAGGATGCTGAGGCTTCTGCAGCAGTGACCGAACCAATGCTTGGAGATGAACAATCTTCTCCTGAGGGAGGGAGATCCTCTGAGTCAGAGTGTTGAAGTTCATGCCCAGAAAGTTCATGGATTGACTGGGGATTAGGGAGGATTTGTGAAGGTTGAGAACCCAACCTAATTCCCGAAGCTTCTCCATGGAGACCTGGAGTGACCGCTGGGCCTCCTGTGGGGAAGGCGCTTTGATCAAAAGGTCGTCCAGGTACGGGGTGATCGAGACCCCCTCGTTGCGGATCAGTGCAGTGGCAGCCGCCATGATCTTCGTGAAGACCCGGGGAGCTGACGTGAGTCCGAATGGTAAACTTGTGAATTGGTAGTGGAAGTTTTGGAAGGCAAAGCGCAAGAATCTCTGATGAGGAGGGAAAATGGGAACATGAAGGTAAGCGTCCTTTATGTCGAGAGACATGAGGAATTGCCCTGGAGACATCGCTGCAATGACAGACCGGAGGGATTCCATTTTGAATTTCCTTGGACGAATGAGCTTGTTCAGTTCTTTTAAGTCTAGGATCGGCCGGACTGAGCCGTCCTTTTTGGGGACTATGAACAGGTTTGAATAGTAGCCCCTGAAGTGTTCGTCCAGGGGGACGGGAGTAACCACTCCTGCTAGGAGAAGGTTGGAGATGGCCCTCTGAAAAGCTGCACGCTTGCCTGGTTCTTGAGGAAGTCTTGACATGAAGAATCGGTGAGGTGGGATAGATGAAAACTCTAGATGGTAGCCTCGAGTAACCACCTCGTGAATCCAGGTGTCCTGAACAAGAGATACCCACGTGTTTGCAAAGTGGGACAATCTCCCCCTATAAAGTTCGGGACGGGGAGTACGGCGTCATGCCGAAGTAGTCTTGTCGGTGGGCTTGGAGGAGTGCTTTCGGTTCTGCCAGGGAGTTCGATGTTTGTTGGCGAAACGCCCCTTGTTTGCAAAGGACTGTCTTGGAGGAGAGGATCTCGCGCTCTTGGTCTGAGAGCCACGAAAAAACCTGTTCTTCCGAAAGGAGGGACGTGCCTTGGGTTGGGGGAGAAGAGTGCTTTTGCCCCCGGTAGCTTGACTAATGATCTTGTCAAGATCAGGTCCGAAGAGGAGCTTCCCTTTGAACGGGATGGAGGTCAGGGACTTCTTAGAGGATAGGTCCGCTGACCATAGTTTCATCCATAAGGATCTGCGGGCTGCCACCGAGAGAGCGGAGGCTCTGCTGATAGCTTGAGTGGCGTCAAGCGAGGCTTCACACATGTAGTCATTGGCTTCTTTGATTTGAGATGCCAGCTGTGAGAGTTCGTGACGTGGTGCTCCGTCTGAAATGGCGGTGATAAGAGTGTCAGACCAGGATTGAACAGCTCGGCTAACCCATGCCGTCGCTAGGACCGGCCTCAGCGAGGATCCGGAAGCTGCGAATGATGAGCGTAGTAAACTCTCTAACTTTTTGTCCATAGAGTCCTTGAAGGAGGACGCGTCAGGGACTGGTAAGGCCGTGTTCTTAGAGAGGCGGGATACTGGGGCGTCCACGGATGGAGGAGCAGCCCATTTTTCAGTAAGTTCAGGTGGAAAAGGATACAACTTCAGGAAACGACGGTTTGTTTGAAAACGTCTCTCGGGTGTGTCCCACTCTTGTTGAATAATTTGTTCAAGCTGGTTGTGGGAAGGAAACATCGGTGAAGTCTTGTTGCGTCGCTTGAAGAGAGACTTGGAAGACTCCGCACGGACCTCCGGTTCCTGGAGGTGGAGGGTTTCTAGTACCGAGGAGATAAGGGAGTCCACGGTGTCAGAAGAGATTTTAGGATCATCGTGGTCCGAATCAGAAAAACATTCCCCGTCTGAATGATCCTGTTCATCCCCAGAATCAGGAGGTGAAAAAATCCTCGGTGGAGAATCGCTATCGTCTTCTGACGGGGAGGGGGCCCTGCGTTTGAAAGGTCTAGGTTTATGACTGTCAAGGCGAGAAAGCAATTTGTCTAGAGACTGTGCTAGCTTTGGAATGCCTGTGGCCAATTGGGCCGCCCACTCAGGTGCTGCCTGTACTCGGCGTGGGGAGGCATCAGGACTGGATGCTAAGGGATCCCCCTGGGCAGCCTGATTCACCAGAGGTGGAGAAGGTGGTGAGGGTTCAGAAACCTGCTGTGGAGAGCACTGGTTGCATAGGGCTGATTTGTGCCCTGTGGGCAAATGTTTGCGGCATTTGGCACAAGACAGAAAAGTGACCAGGGCTGTGGTTGCCCCCCTAGAGAAGAGGTTGGCACTGGGTCCATCAGACATATTGGAAAAATATATGGAATACCTGGGAGAATAACCCAGTAGAATATAGCCTGACACTTAGCTGAGCAGTAGGAGAGAATCGAGTTGTCAATTCTGCAGTGGTGCCTTGTGTCTCTGCTGCCAGAGAATGGTAGTCTGGGAGCAGCGTCTGTGCGTGGCTAGTCCCGTGTGCGCGATCCAAAATGGCGGCCGCGAGTGTGAAGGGCGCGCTCAAGATCACGCGAGAGGCCGGGGACCGCGGGAATATACTTCCGCAATACCAAAATGGCGTCCGGAAACTGCGCCTACGGAGCGCATCCAACCGCGTCTGAGCGGCAGAGAGAGAGAGAGCTCTCTGCGGCTGGCGAGTCCCCTGTGTGAAGGAGCCGCGACTGGAACCGCGTGTGTAGGAGGCCCCTGCGCTGATATCAGGGAATGACTCCCTGCTCGCTGTGGCTGCCCCCAGAGATTTAGGGGAAACACAGCGTGGGAAAAAAAACCCTCCCCTTACCTCTCCAATGAGTTTGTTAGGGGGTGAAGGGAATCCAATCTGCCCTCCATAGTTAGGGGAGGGAGAAGGGAAGGGGGAGAGGGAGCCCACTGGGACTTACCTGTCCTGTAGACCGCTCTCCCAGTTCTGTCTGCCGGCCAGCCTGGTCTCCTCCTGTAAAGGGAGGAGAGGAATTGGCTGAGTGGTCTGTGTAAAACACCTGTGACCCCAGAGACAGATCCCACGTTGGAAGGTGCCAATGAGGTACTTTACACAGTGTAAAGGTTCAAGCAACCCCCTGGTGTCAGCAAGGCTGACTAAAAGACAATAAGTATAAAATAAAAAATTCTTCTGTCCTAACCTCCTGAGGACACAACTAAAACTGAGCTCTTCTCCAGCCTGCTGGGGGTATAGCCAGTGGGGGAGGAGCCAGTTGTCTTTTTTGTAGTTGTGTCCTGCCTCCTAATGGTACTAGCTATACCCATTGTCCCTGTGTCCCCCAAGCTGACTTTGAGAAAATGCCAGCGTCTGATCTTCCTTAAAATGGCATGTACATAGATTGCCTGTGGTTATTCATATGCATACCCCTTACTTGTCCATCATACAAGATACACAAGGTGTAGGTGCTAGTACTGATGGGCATATTTATTATTCTGTGTAAAACAAAAAAAAAATGGTGTACAATAAATGGCGAATTTATCAAGTGTGTGTAATTTTACGCCATGTGAATGCCAGATTTGCTCTGTTATTTCACATTGCTTTCGGCAGAAATCACTAAAAACATTTTTTTATACAGCGAAGCCTGGCTATTTGTGGTGTATTATCCTGCTGTTTTTTTTACACAGCATAATAAATATGCCCCTTTGTGTATTGCTCTCTAGGGGACCCAATCTGACATCCTATTAGCATGGAAGCACTTCCTACATACAAAAACATAAATGAACCATTGTTAGGAGAAGAGATCTAACCTCTGAACAAATCCTTCCAGCAAACTGTGCAAGACGTGGCTCCGGTATCGCATGAGTCTCTTGTCCTGAGGTGTGCTATCCACACACTGTCCATTTAGGATTGGCCTTTCAAACATGTTGCTAAACTCTTGCCTTGTACCAAGAAAATCAGGTCGCACAAAGTCCACCATGCACCAATACTCAATTAGGTTGTTCTGTAAGGGGTAGCCTGTTAATACCACCCTCCTTCGTGATCGGATGTTCTTCAGGGCCTGAGATGTACTGGCATGACAATTTTTTATACGATGACCTTCATCACAGATAACTACATCTGGGCCAGGCCTTGCCAAAGCCTTTTCTATCCCTGTGGTAGGGGAAAAAGGAGACAAACAACAGTTTAAAATATTAAAAAAAAAATGGAAGAACTATGAAAGTTAAAGGGATACTGTCATGGGAAAAAAATTTTTTTCAAAATGAATCAGTTAATAGTGCTGCTCCAGCAGAATTCTGCACTGAAATACATTTCTCAAAAGAGCAAACAGATTTTTTTATATTCAATTTTGAAATCTGACATGGGGCTAGACATATTGTCAATTTCCCAGCTGCCCCCAGTCATGTGACTTGTGGCTCTGATAAACTTCAATCACTCTTTACTGCTGTACTGCAAGTTAGAGTGATATCACCCCCTCCCCTTTTCCCCCCAGCAGCCAAACAAAAGAACAATGGGAAGGTAACCAGATAACAGCTCCCTAACACAAGATAACAGCTGCCTGGTAGATCTAAGAACAGCACTCAATAGTAAAAACCCATGTCTCACTGAGACACATTCAGTTACATTGAGAAGGAAAAACAGCAGCCTGCCAGAAAGCATTTCTCTCCTAAAGTGCAGGCACAAGTCACATGACTGGGGGCAGCTGGGAAATTGACAAAATGTCTAGCCCCATGTCAGATTTCAAAATTGAATATTAAAAAATCTGTTTATTCTTTTGAGAAATGGATTTCAGTGCAGAATTCTGTTGGAGCAGCACTCTTAACTGATTCATTTTGAAAAAATTTTTTTTCCCATGACAGTTTCCCTTTAAACAAAAAGTGAAAAAGTGATAAGAGAAACATCTGACAAAGAAGCTTATGGCCAGTATGCTAGGAAGCAGTATAAAATAGCATAATAAAACATTATTATGTTTTGTTTATATAGAGCATATGTACTCAGAACATAGAAAAATGTTTGCAGATAGTGCCAAGACTTTAAAGGAATCTAGTACCCCAGCACTGCAAAGCATCAATGATAGCAATTGTGCCATCGTTCTGCCCATCTTAGCTATTCCAGGTTATACCTTTTAGAATTTCTTGCTGACGATCCTCTTCATCCAAATCAATAATTACAGGTCCCGCAGCCTTTTTGCTCTTTTTTTTTCTACCAGCAGTAAAGGATTTTTTCATAGAAAGAAGCCTGTACATTTCATAGCCCATTAACAAGACTCCTCCGTCTGTCACCCAGTCATTTACTACTTTGGCTCGTGCTGTGGTTGTTCTAAAAGGGTTGAAATGAAAGAAACTTAGAAGAAAGCTCAAGTTGATAAAACCACAGCAATCAAATATAGCATGCTAGTCAAAGGTCTATAGAGATGATAGCAAATATGAAGATAAAGAATGTCTTTACTAAGAGTGAACATGGCAGCCTTTGTAAAAGCTTGTGCTCTTCACTATCAGTTCATAACTGGTTCTGTGCAACTACAGAGTACTGACTTGAAATTGTATACATGCATAAGCCCAGTATTTTCGACTAACCACACCCACTTGTGCTCGTCGTTCATAGTGTGGACCTTGAATGCACGTGGCTGGAGAAGTTCGTGGTTATGATCCTTTGGCAAAGATTCCGGTGGAGGTAGCCACATGTTGAATTCAGCAAGCCAGTTTTGCAATGTGTTGACCTGGAAGAAAAAGAACTATTAGGGTAAATTGGATCATAGCAACCAGACAGCTGCTGAAGTTCAATATGGATAGCTCATGAACAATAATAAATCACCAGTAAAATTTAAAATGAAGAACAATATCAAAATGTCTCAGAATATCACAATCTACAACACACTATAAATTAATTTAAAAGTGAACTGTATAAGAGATAAGAACAGAAAAATCTCACCGGTACAATTGCAAGCACAGTCTTTGCTGAGGTATGTTGGAAGAGCACATCCAGGAAGGAGATAACCTGTAAAGTCTTTCCCAAACCCATACTGTGGGCCAAGATACAGCCAAATCCACTGCTGCTTGAAAACCTTTCCAAAGACTCGACAAGATTGTCATACAGGAAGCGAATACCACCAATCTAAAAAAGTAGTAGAAATAAAAAAAGTAGTAGAAAAAAGAAGTAAAAATAAGATCATAAATAAAGACAGAGAAGATGGAAAGGCAAAGGGAAGACAAGTGATCAAGTACAGGGGATACTGTGGGAATATATTCAGAGGTCATAGCACAAAAACACAGTGAGAAGTTAAAAGTAAAAGCAAAATTTGTCAGCATGTACAGTACAATGAAGAAAAATCTGAAGTGGAACCTTAAACAGGATCAACACATCACAAAAAACTTCTATAAATTCAGGCCACCACCATGCATATACCTGGTGAGGTTTGACAGCTCTTGCGAGCTGTGGTGCCAGAAAAATGTCTTTCTCGTTAGGTGGGTGGTTAATGTTTACTAGGACAAGGCCCAAAGCATCAGCTTGATTCAAGGCATCATTGACATGGGAGCCACTGTTTTCAGTGCTAATGTCTTCATCAATATCATTGGTGGAATCTGCATTATCTGAAATTTGTAGATTGTCCTCTTCACCAGAGCTCAGTTCAATGATTTCTGTAAGACATCAATTAAATGAAAATGTTCAAGGGTGTCAGTTATATATACTGTCCAGATTTTTCAATATCGATTTTAGTTGCCAACTCTTATTTTAAGATTTATGCTGTAGGCTGGGCTACTTCTATGCAGTATGAAGCTACATGAAATTGCTGTGCAGCAAGACTAGGTCAATAAATACACCACTAATAAACATTTAATATGCTGCAATGAGCTGGATAACAGAAACTTTAACACGGTTAACATACCCTTTAATACAAGGTTACCAGATCATATGAAGATTCATTTTTTTATAGCCAGAAAAGGCTGTACTAATTGTGTTTAAAGTAAATGCAGTTTGAAATTAGCAAAGCCGAATAAAAAAAGTGTCCCCATGCTGATTTTAAAATTTTATTCAATTTGGGAAGGGGTACAAGTACACAGTGTTGAGCAAACTATCCACAAAGTATCAGAATATATTTCAACTAAATTATGCCTTGTAACAGTACTTATTCCCAGCTAATCAATTCCTTATCATATCCTATCCCATTCAATGCAATCAGAATGTTCCTCCTTACCATCTGTAATGCCATGAGCTCTGACCTTCCCCTCATCCTCACTGTCACCACTGCTGCTGTCAAGACAGATAATTTCCTGGCTTTTCACCAGCTGTGACACATCTGCTGCTCTCAGCTCAATCTCCTCTGCAGAACAAGAATAATAATGTTATGATTAAAGACACAGCCTCCCATGCTCAAATCAACATGCCCATGAAAATTCCACAAGGGCTCAGTCTCAACAAGTGTGTATTTATAGTTGCAGTCACTATCAGTCTCTCTTTAAGGTCAAGTTACTACAAATCAAGTAGCAAATTAAAGAGTGATGCATGAACAGCTACACAAGAGGAAACTCCTGGTAGGTAGTGGAACTTGTTAAGTGCCCCTAAGAAAGTTTGGTTATGTGAGCAGCAACTAAGAACAGCTTATAAAAATCGAATTCCACTACAGTAACACACTATATTTGGTCTTTCTATATGAGGAGTACTACATGGTTTCTGCAGGAAACTTTCTTTTGCATACTTACAAAAGACAGATGGTTTGAAGGGAATTTAAACAAAACACAGACCTATAGAGTCTGAGGGCTTAATTTTTTTAGCATTATTCTACTGGGGGTTAAGTTGTTGGTCAGTCCCAAGAAAGCCTAGTAACTTACCTCCTACTAGGAATACACAGAAACCACTTTTTTTGGCTGAATACCAAGGATTTGGCAGAATCCCAAAGTGAATCCTAACCTGCATATATGTAAAACTTGCTAAATTCCAGGAGAAAGAAATTAATTGTGAAGTGTGCTTCAAAAGTCGTCGATTTCTGTAGTCACGCAGTCTGAAACCAAGTGATCTTAAGGGTTCAGATTCGGTGCACCCTTCTTCATGAAAAGGTACTAGTCTGAGGTACTCTGTACTAAGCACCACTCTGCCATATGTTGCTCATCTTCCAGGTACCCTCTACTTCTAGATAGGTGTATGGCTGCTACAGAAAACTTGGCAAATATTTTGTACTATGATGAAACAATAAACATAAAGAAGGTTTGGGAAAATCTGAATTTTTGCTATTATAAACACCAAATAAAATGTGATTTAAGTTTCAATCAAAACAAATTAGCAGTTCACTGAGAAGCTCTATGTATATACAAACCCCTCCCTTTGTTAGGCTTTAAGATTAGACAGAGGCCTTCTCAGTGGACTGGAGATTTGTTTTGACCTCACTCATACAAAAAGAAAGTAGAATGTGACTTTAATTTCAGATTTTACCCTTTTTTTAGGTTAACACACTCAGACTAGCATGCACGCTATGGCAAACAAAATGCCTACCCTGCAGGAAGTCTAATGATACAGTGGGCAAAGTTAGCGGCACTGGGTAATCCTTCCGCTGTTGTTCCAGTCGTTTAAGTCTTTCCAACTCCTCCTGCTGAGCTGTCTTGGTCACAGATTCTAACTGATCTTCCCGCAGGAGTTTTCTGTAGGAAATTTAAAAATTTAACAGGAGTTAAATTCGCTCTCTCAAGAGGTTCCATAATAAGACAAAATTTATTTATTCCAGTGTTCAGGGATTAGATTGCAAAAAAAGATGATTATGCAGTACATTGTGGCCTACTATGCAAATATTTAGGTATAAGGTGCCAACAAATTTCACAGGGCTTTAGAATAAGATTAGACCAATTAAGGGACTTATGAATTAATAAGTAAGGCATACAGCGTGAGAAAATGAGGGTTACACAGCCCTGTTTGGCAGCCACAACCAATCTATAGTTTTTGCTATTAGTGGAGATAAACAGGAATTCAAAAACATGCTTGTTGCTTGGTGAGGGATCCGTTATCCGGAAACCCATTATCCACAAAGTTCCGAATTACGGAAAGGTAGCCATAGACTCAATCTAATCAAATAATCCAAATTTTAAAAAAATGATTCCTTTTCCTCTGTAAGGGTAATGACACACGGGCAGATTTGGGGAGATTAGTTGGGAGAGACAATCTCCCAGAACTGGCTTCCCCTATCTTCCCACCGGCTATAATGAAAAATCACCAACCGGATGGCACTCGCGGCGCTTTGTTTTCCGAAATTACCTGAAGTTCAGTCGACTTCGGAAAATGAAGCACAGCGAGTGCCATACCGCTGGCGATTTTTCATTATAGCTGGCGGGAAGGTAGGGAAAGGCAGTTCAGGGGGAAAGTTGCCCCTAAGAAGAGGCGATTATTATGTAGGGGGTTATCTGTGCACTGTTATTCCAATTATATTCCTTTCATTCCCCTTATGGGTGTCTAAACCAGCAGAAATGCGTTCCAACTAGAACATGACCAAGCAACCTTAACGAAGTCTTGAGCAAATTCCAAAAGACCCTATGTGGAGTCTCACCGAATGTTTCTTCTCAGGTTTGCAGGTTTCTGTGAGCGCTTTTTATTTGCCTCATCTGTAGATTCTTGTCCACTCTGTCCTGAGGTAGTTGAGCGCTTCCATCCTTCCTCTCCTTGCTCAGAGCTGTCTGCACCCAATGCTGCATTCTGGGATGTCTCTGCAAAAACAAAGACATACACTCAAACTCCAAGGCCGAGGGAATGCAAGGGGACATAGTTCTAAAAGTAGCTTGTAAAAATAGAATTTAGTGTAGCACTTTGAATATCAAAAACACTCTACTCTGTCATGCCTAAGGGTCTGGCCACACGAGCAGATTCGGGGAGATTAGTCGCCTCACGAGGAAACCTCTAGCGCCGCGTGTGCATTGTCGCAGGCAATTTTCATTTTAGCCGGCGGAGGGTAAGGGGAAGCCAGTTCGGGGAGATTGTTGCAACTAATCTCCCCGAATCTGCTCGTGTGGCCAGACTATTTAGAATAAGGGATCCCATACCTGTCTATATGATGGTGATTCGTAATTGAGTTAATCTGCCTTTAACAGGAGAGGTTAGCACAGAAGCAAAGACTTGGGCACAGAGGTGCTTAGAAAACACTGAAAAATGTTCTGTTGATCCAAGATCCTGCACAGTTCGACAGGATAAGCGCCTGCAGCTGCTAGTTACATAAAGGTTACTTCCCTATTATATAATAACCAGAAATACCTCACAGGATAAACGGATTCTATACACAGTCTTGCCAGTCTTATAAAGCACCCAGAACACAAATTATTCAATGCAGTTTTCCAGAGCCACAAAAAGTGCTTTGTAGGAAAACTCCATTCCTACAATCCTTAGCCTTTTTAACTTATTCTATATTTCCACTAGCATAATGGCAATAAGTCTAGTCCTAAAAGCAAACTGGACTTAGGAGACTCCTACACAATCCATTTTATTTAAGAACAGTACAATAGTATGACATGCTACTTAGGGAGAACACAAAGGATGTTCATTCACTGTATCAAGAATGGACATCCTGTGGCTCTATAGCTGTTGGTGAACTACAACTCCCATCACCCTGTCAAGTTGTATTTGTGCAGTAGCTGAAGCATCAACAGCTGCCTACCTATAGTGGCTCCCAAACCATGGGTCTGGACTATTTAGTGGGAACTCAAAGCCTTGGCAGATTTAAAGCAAAATACTGTACTCCTTATTTGGTTTAATACATTTTTGCGCATGAACTAAAATGACATTCACGGCGAACGCATCACCACAACAGTTTAATGAGTATGAGAACAGCTAATGTTTGTTTTATCAAAAGGGACCTCTGCTCACACTTAGAGGCACATTTATCAAGGGTCGAATTTTGAATTTATGAGTTTTTTTTTAAACTCCCTTAAATTCGAATGAATTTGAAATTCGACTTATTATTAATACGTTTTATAGGATTTCAAAAAATCTAAATTTTTTAAACTCGAACGAATTTAAACTACCCAAAAAAATAGTATCGAATAAGATTTGAATTTGATCAAACTCGATTCGAGTTTTTTCTCTGAAAAAAAAACTCTAGATCAGGAAGGCTGCAAACATCTCCAAATTGATCCCTGGACCTCTCCCATTGATTTAAACAGTAATTCGGCAGAGCCAGAGTACAATTATCTCGAAAATCGAATAAGAAATTTGTTAATGTGGATAATTCCCACACAGTTTTGACCATAAATAAAAATCGAAAGTTTCTATTTTCAATTTGACCCTTAATAAATCTGCTCCTTAGTTGAAGAACCACATGCCTGAGAGGAAGGAACAGCCTGTTTGTGCGGAGATGTTTAACAGTACAGTGTTTCATGTGAATCCCAGGGAAATACCTGCTGTTACATAACACATAGACAGACAGCAGATAACACACATTTGCACCTTTTCAAAAAACAGTTTGTATATTTGTTAAAAAAAAAAGTTCATATTATCAACGCCTTCCTTTTCACAGGCAAAATAGTATATATTCTTTCCTAAACAGCAAAATGATGGTGACTGTACCTGTCGGGAGAGTGGATTCATGCAGCAATCGCATGGCTATAACAGCTTGTTCCCTATTATGATCCAACTGCTACCGGTTAGGATGGGTTCACGCTGCTCTCCTGCCCCAGGCTTTACATGAGCTTTACATGAGCACGGATCCAAGTGTAGAAGTGCTGAAATGGGTTCAGTAGATGCTGCTGCTAAAGAGGAGTTACTACAGGAGGAGTTGGCCCCAGTCTAAGCAGAGAGAGTAATTCAGCCGGCTGTCTTACATAAGCATTACCAGCACAACAGGAGGGGCAGCGAGGGAGGACTGTAAGGGACAACGCAATCCACACAGAGCCAAGTGCACAGACTCTTACAGCACCTGAAGGGCCCCGTCCAAGGCACACCCACTCTTATTACTTAACACGCTAACCCAATTCAGAGGCAGACAGACAGATCAGTGATTAATCATTACAACAGGAGCAGTGACATAACTAGATATATCTGGACCCCACAGCAATTTATTTTTCAGGCCCCTAAAAATCCTAGAGGTTGATCTGTTATTCAACATTTATTGAAATTGTATATGAATTAGGGTCTCATGGGGCCCCTATACCTCCTAAGCCCCCCCTGCAGCTGCGGGGTCTGCTTCTTCTGTAGCTACACCCCTGAACAGGAGAAAATTCAAATGAACACTCAGCTCACAGTACTTTTCCCATCTTCACAGTAATTTTTCTTGTGGTTATTAAAAGTCGATGGAGCTCCCCATAATGTGTTTTGTGGGCTCTTATATAGGTATGGGACCTTTTATCCAGAATTTACAGATAACAGATCATTCTGTAATTTGGATTTTCATACATGTAAACATTAGACTGGGTTTGCTTCCAATAAGGATTAATTATTTCTTATTTACTGTTTTATTATTACAGAGAAAATGGAAATCATTTTTAAAAATTTGGATTATTTGGATAAAATGGAGTCTATGGGAGACGGATATTCTGTAATTCGGAGCTTTCTGGATAATGGGTTTCCAGATAACGGATCCCATACCTGTATATTTTAGTATGATGTAGAAGTGATATTCTGAGACCAGTTGAAACTATTATTTGTGGATTTTGCATTATTTAGATTTTTCATTCAGCGGCTCTCCAGATCGCAGTTTCAGCAATCTGGTTGTTAGGGTCCAAATTACCATAGCAACCATGTATTGATTTAAATAAGAGACTGGAATATGAAAAGGAGAGGGCCTGAGTAGGAAGATGAATAATAAAATGTAGCAATAGTGATAATTTTGTAGCCTTACAGAGTATTTGTTTTTCGATGGGGGTCAGTGGCACCCATTTGAAAGCTGGAAAGTCAGAAGAAGGCAAATAATTCAAAAACTATAAAAAAATAAATAGTGAAAAACAATTGCTTAGAATTAGCCATTCTATAACATACCTAAAAAATTAACATAAAGGTGGACCACCCCTTTGAAGTGGGTGTTTTTCTTAATCCTAGTAAAGTGCAGTACAGTTGAAGCGGTTTATGCTGTCAGCGCCTCTAAGACTGCTCACCGGGGGACCCGACTACCTGCGGCTCCGTCCTTAACACTGTAGACATTAGACAGCGAGAACAAACCCAGCAGAAAAATTAACTGTTATTTTACTATTATTTCTCAAGAGGCAAATACAAAACCGGATCCGCAGTCAGTGTGGCCACATCTGAGAGCAGCATGAGCTGGAGGAGCGAGCACCGCAGTATGGATGGTCGCCCTGTCGCCTTTTCTGAAGAGGACAGGAAGTGGAGTTTCTGTAAGTTATTTCTTAATAAAGGCTTTGCTATTTTAAAGTTTCCCTTGTCTTGGCGTGTTTTTTTCTTTGTATAGTAACAAATTTTTTTTAAAAAAAATGTTGTCGTCACTGGTCCTTCAAACTAGGCAAGGGGGGGGCAGGTGAGATAAAGAATTATGGGGAAGCTAGGGTAGATGGGGCAGTGGGATTAGTAAGGGGTCATGGGGGAGGAGTGAGGGGGGCATACAGATTACCAGCTAAGGAGGTCCCTCTGTTACAAGGAAAACAGAATAGTACTAATTTAACATATAATTCTCCACTAAGTAATGCAAACTTCAAAAGTAAAAGTAGTAACCTCCGCTGTATGCTGGCAAATGCACGCAGTTTGTCAGGTAAAATGTGAGACTTGGAATTAATTGCATGCTCTAAAAATTATGATATAATTGGTATCACTGAGACCTGGTGGGATGAAACATGTGATTGGACTGTGACTTTAAATGGCTACACCATTTTTAGGAGGGACAGAGGGATAAAAAAAAAAGGTGGATCTGTGTGTTTGTATGTAATGCCTGAATTAAAGCCATGCGCTAAAGAAATAACAGTAGCTGGCACTGGTGAGGGTGTGGAATCCCTCTGGGTAAAGATTTTGTCTGGGCAAAACGTTACAAAGAGAATTATCATTGGTGTATGCTATAAACCACCTCGTATAAGTGTCGAGTATGAAGCCCAGCTACTCTTGCAGATACAAGCGGCTTCACAGCTGGGTCAAGTTGTTGCTATGGGTGACTTCAATTATCCAGACATTGACTGAAATATGTAAATATGCTGAATGACAACTTTTTATTCCAGCTCATTCAAGAACCTACTAGGAATAACTCACTTTTTGACCTTGAAATAAATAATAATACTGAACTCTAGCATTTGTGTGAGTGAGCATTTAGGGAATAGTGATCATAACATGGTCTCCTTTGAGATTCTGATGCAGAAGCAATTCTATAAGGGAGTAACTAAAATATTACATTTCAGACGTGCAAACTTTGACAGTATAAGGGCATCTCTGCAACATATTAAGTGGGAAATGCTTTCCACAGGGTTAAACGCAGAACAAAAATGGGAAGTCTTTAAAATGCTGCTTAATAAATATACTTGTCAGTATATTCCACTTGTAAGCAAGGAACGTCGTTGCAAAGCAAAACTTTTTGGGTTCAATAGAAGCGTTGGTGTTGAGGTGGGTAAGAAAATACGTGCTTTTATGGCTTTCAAGTTAGCTGGGACAGCCGAATCATTTATAAGGTACAAGGAGGCCAATAAATCATGCAAATAAGCTATAAGGCAAGCTAAAATTGATATGGATATTGCAGCAAGCAGTAAAAAGAATCCAAAATTATTTTTTAAATTTAGTATCAGAGGGGGGTCAGCTGGTTGATGAAAACAAAATAAAAGCACAGATTCTGAACTCATATTTTTCGTCTGTCTACACAAATGAGGAACCAGTTAATGATGTATCTAGTATAGGTAAATCTAAAAACAACTGGACAGCTGTCAGCAAGTCCAGTTGTTTTTAGATTTACCTATACTAGATATACCATGACCTGGATGAATGAAAATCTTCAGAGTCAGTTAATGATGGTTTCCTTCTTAATAGTCCCAATTCTAGTAATACAACTAATGATGCATGGTTCACACATGAGGAAATTCAAAAGAGACTAGAACATGTCAAGATTAACAAAAGTCCGGGGTCAGATGGTATTCATCCCAGGGTACTTAGCGAGATTGGCTCTGCTCTGTTTCATTGAAATAATCATTGAAATAATGTCAGGGTAGTTGGCTCCCCTACATCCAACACTCCATTTCCCACATTACCTCTATAATTAAGGGGATACTGTCATGGGAAAAAATTTTTTTTCCCCAAAACGCATTATTTATTAGTACTGCTCCAGCAGAATTTTGCCCTGAAATCCGTTTCTCAAAAGAGCAAACCGATTTTGAAATCTGACATGGAGCTAGACATATTGTCAGTTTCTCAGATACCCCCAGTCATGTGACTTGTGCTCTGATAAACTTCAGTCACTCTTTACTGCTATACTGCAAGTTGGGTGTGATATCACCCCCTCCCTTCCCCCCTCTCCCCAGCAGTTTAACAATGAAACACTGGAAAGGTAACCAGATAGCAGCTCTCCAACACAAGATAACAGCTCCCTGGTAGATCTAAGAACAACATTCAATGGTAAAAATCAACGTCACACTGTGACTCCTTAAGTTACATTGAGTAAGAGAAACAACAGCCTGTCAGAAAGCAGTTACATACTAAAGTGCTGGCTCTTTCTGAAAGCGCATGACCAGGCAAAATAACCTGAGATGGCAGTTACACACCACTTTAACAACTAAAAAAATACATTTGCTGGTTCGGGAAGGAAATTTTATATATTAGAGTGAATTATTTGCAGTGTAAACAGTGTATTTTAGAAATAAAAACAACATAATAAAAATCCTGACAGAATCCCTTTAAAAGTAAATAAGATGCTCCACAGTAGCATCCCATTGTATGTTAATAAATGGTATTGGAGATTAAATCCTTGAGTTTAGTAGTTTAATTTGTACGACCAATGAAGAAGGACCAAGGAGTGTACAAGGCATTATGGGAAGAAGTATGTTGCAGTAGTCTCCTGAAATCAAATGTTAATACAGGTATGGAACCTGTTATTCAGAATGCTCGGAACCTGAGGTTTTCTGGATAACAGATCTTTCAGTAATTTGGTTCTTCACACCTTAAGTATACAAAAAAACATTTAAACATGGAATAAACCCAATAGGCAGTTTTTTTCTTCCAATAAGGATTAATTATATCTTAGTTTGGATAAAGTACAAGCTACTGTTTTATTAAGACAGAGAAAAAAGAATCCATTTTTAGAAATTTGGATTATTTGATTTTAATGGAGTTTATGGGAGATGGCCTGTTATTCAGAACTTTCTGGATAACAAGATTCCAGATAATGGATCCCATACCTGTAGTACATGCAGTTAGGAAAGCAAAGCAGAGATTGGCAAAGAAAGACCATTTCAACATTACTGTAAAATTAAAATAGTATCTACTTCAAACGGCACGGCATTATTATGCAAAAAAAAAAAATACGACCCAAGTATATTCTGAGTGACTTTATGATAGACAAAGAACATAGAACACAAAGATGGTTCTTCAGATTAGAGACCGAGATCTTTTCTTTAGTAACACAACACTTTGAGACGAACCAGTGTTCATAAATTATAGAGTTTGCTGATATTGGAGCAGAGCAGAGGCTGAAGGAACTTTTATTTACAAGTAGGATTTGTTTTGCCTTCATTTTTCAGAGAAAGGGAAAGAGAGAGAGAGAGAATCGGCACTCACCATTCATGCAGTTAAAAGCCGGGTGCTAACCAAATTCATCAATAGTAGTCCAGTGAAAGTACTCACGGCAATTTTTACTTTGAAAGCAACAAGTAAGTTGCAGGTAAAACTTCGTCCCTTTGTAAAATGTATAATGAAGCAATAGAATTCTTAATGAATCAGATGAAAATTGAGCATAGGACTGGCCAGATATGGGATGACTTTGACGTAGTTGGCCAGCTTAAATATATTGCAATATATGGACAAACAATCCCTGTTTTGTTTAAAGGGTAAGGCATTTTTCAGTAGCAGTATTCACAAATTGTCTGTCTTAAATATATTGATAATGGGTTGAGTGCAGAGACCTCTCGTATTTTGGAGGAGCACACCCTAGACTTGTTTAGCAACTTGCCCGGGTGCTGGTAAATAAAGTACCTTACTCAAAGGGAATACTTGTGAAAAAATCAAGATTTACTGAATTTTTTTTTTTTTTAATAAATCTTGTTTTTTCACAATATATAAAATAAAGTTGTTAAAAACTGTTTACAAGGAGGGGCGTGGCCTGGAAGCCGAGGAAGATGGCCGCCTAAACCTTAGCTCCATCTTGGTTACCCGCCTAGAGCCCACATTAGCACTATTATTTAGCTAAATTTCTCTCACCTGCTATTTGCTAATAACCTGTGGTGGCTCCGGGGTCGCACGAGGAGCAATTCCTGACCGTGCTGCGGCCGCACACACCAGAAGACGAGCAGGCTCTGCATTCTATGACGCGCGCCTCACAGCGCACCCGAACGCTGCGGGACACGACTCCCTCCTCCACAGCAGCTCCGCACTGGCAGACAGGCATACAGACTGCTCGTTAAACACCCGACTTGCAGGTACTGAGAACGCGACGCGCCTATAACCCTTTCACTGTCGGTCTTGGGCACCACGTGGCGGAGGGGAGGCCCTGCTAGCTCCAGACTGAAAGCTGGTGCCGCCATTGTAACTGTACGGACTCAGCCTCCTCGGGCCCAGGCCTGACCTGTGGGACAGTGGAACTCGCATAGTCTGGCGAGGGGCTTGTGCGCTCTACTCCCACGGTGGAACCAATAGCGCATTACACAAGGCCCTAAAGTGCGCCACAGCTACATCAGCAAAGGTGAGGGCGCCCAAACCTCTTAGGCCCCCTTTTTGGGAGATCATCCACGCTGAGTACCGACAAGGTTCGGAGGTCGGCAGAGGACTTGAGAACGAAGGCCCCAGCTACACGGTGCCTAGCGCACGACTAGCCCCGCCTTTCTATCGCTACCAGTAACATCACCAGTTTTTGGGGCTGTGAGACGAGGTTCCTCTTCCACGCTATTGGGGGTCCGTATTGCTGCAGGGCGCTTTCCATCCCCATTAGTAGTTGCCCACACCACGGGCATTGCAGGCCCCGATACATCTGCTAGCTGCACGCCGGACGCTCGCTCTCAGAATCTCCCCTGAGATTACCTATACAGTGCCTGAGCAAGACTGTGCCCTTTTCCTGGACTCAACCTTGCGGACTACCAGAGCCTTACTGTGACCTGTATACTGCCTACAAGCTTGCATATTACCTTCCTCATCGTCGGCTTTATCATTAGGGCCCCATTCATCATCATGGCCAGTGGCAGACAAAAACAAACCACCAATCCCACGGAGGGGACGGCGGATTTCTTCAAAAGTAGGGCCTCCACGACCAGGACCACGAGACAACTCGCCTCTACCACTGAATCAGACTCGGAGACCCCGAGCACCAAAAAAGACATGAACGAACTGAAAGCGCTCCTTCTTTGCTTCAAGGACGAGATCCAGAGTGAAATACGACAATCCCTCACAGAGATTAAATCGGACCTCACAGCAATGGATGGTAGAGTACACCATTTGGAGCAATCTCATAGCTCGCTCCAAGAATCCTCCTCCAACATGGAAACCTTGGTTCAGGACTTACAGTTGCAACTGAGAGACCTCCAAGATGCACACGAGGACTTAGAGAACCGTACCAGGAGGAACAATTTGAGGTTTCGAGATATTCCTGAAACTGTATCCATAGACTCTTTTTTACCCAGGCTTTTTAAAGCCCTAGCCCCAGATATCGAAGAAAAATATCTTTTATTGGATAGAGCACACAGGGCATTACGTGCCAGGCCTAAACCGAATTCACCTCCTAGGGACATCATAGTGCGCTTCCATTACTTCCACACTAAAGAGGCGATTTTGAAGGCATCTCGAACTTCTCAAGTAGACTTGGATGGGATAGTTCCGAAGGTTTATGCTGATTTAGCTCAAACAACCTTGCAAAAGCGGAAAGAGCTAAAGCCTCTGACAGATGTCCTTCACCAAAAAAACATCCCGTATAGATGGGGCTTCCCTTTTAAGCTGGTTTATCAACAGAATGGGCTCACCTACACCGTTCGACATCCGACTGATATCGAGGAGGCCTTGCCCTTTCTCCAAAGCAGCGAGGATATCCCCACGGAGCCTGGGGAGCAACACCAGATCACTGAGTTGCCTTAATCTTTCTTTCTAAATGTTTTTGATACCGTATAGCTATAGTTGATATAGAGCAACTTATTTTGCTACATTCTTCTTTGTCTCCTCAATGCTAGACCACCGAGCCTTTTTACTATAGTTGCCACTAGCTACCCGATTTATGGCTTCGCTATTGATATGTACTTGTTGTTCTTTTCTTGCATCCTAAGTAGCTATAGGTCCGTTAGTGAGAAATACCTTCTAGATATGTGTTTATAGTACAATCTGTTATCTATTAGGCGGGTCATACGGACGTGCTCTCTTCTTCGACTCCGTTCCGTGACCCCCCCTCTACGATAGTGCTTTCCCAGAGGGCGGCAATTGATTTGCTCCCCCCCTTGGAAACCTGAAGTCGCCTCCTATTGCGAGGCGACGCATAGTTCATTTTTGTTAATTTGTTTGTTACTCTCCTGTATTTGCTATACTTTTGATCTTCTGTTCTTAACTTTTACTCTTTACACTTTCAGCGGCGTTCCACCATGGTCTTATCTCGGCGGTCCCCAGGCAAGCCTAAGATGGGTCCTCGGGCCCCCTCGAGCTCCTCCTCCTTCGACCTCAAGGTAGGCTCCCACAATGTCAATGGTTTCAACACTCCCCAAAAACGCACTATAGCCTTCTCGGACTATCACAAAAACAGGGTGGATGTCTTGCTGCTGCAGGAAACACACTTTAGCAACACTTCATCACCTAAATATCTATCAAAACATTACCCTCATTCTTACCTTGCTAGGTCTTCTACCAAAACGAAAGGGGTGGCCATCCTGATAGCGAAACAGATTAAATTTCAGCTCAAACAGAAATTGGTCGATCCGGACGGCCGATACCTTATAGTCACGGGCCTCCTTCAGAATCAGCTGACCACTCTGGCTTCGGTATATGCCCCGAACTCCTCTAAACAGACGTTCTTCAAAAAAATTTTTGACAGACTCTCGGAGTTTGCGGAGGGCAGGGTCATCGTGGGAGGGGACTTTAACACTACTCTAAACAACAATTTGGACAGATCGAAGGACGTTTTAGACCCTCAGACCCCCATCACTTATGACAGGGACTCTAAACGCTTGGCTAAATTTTTAACTGCTGAAACCCTAGTGGACTCGTGGAGAGAGAAACATCCGATAGACAGGGATTACTCCTACTACTCTAGTGTTCACGGTACTTACTCCCGCATTGACTTTATTTTCACCAAAGCGACACAGTTACAATATGTCCGTTCGGTTACAATTCATGACATCACTTGGTCGGATCACGGTATGGTTGAGATTGTGTTCGCTAACTGGGACACATTGAGAGGGTCGGGGACTTGGAGACTAAATGAATCGGTACTTTTGGACGTGGATGCTTGCACTGAAGTGACGAACTCGATCACGGAATATTTCCGACTCAATAGCTCATCCGACACATCGGAAGCGATCCGATGGGATGCTCACAAAGCAGTGGTTCGGGGCATTCTGCTTAAGCACGCCGCGCGACTGAAAAGGATTAGGGAGGACAAAATTCAACAGCTTTCGCTTCACCTACATGAGTTGGCTATTTCGCATAAACGCAACCCCAACGGGGAAAGCCTCGAAAACATACAGAACACTAGAGCTCAACTAGTCCAAGTACTTTCGGATAGAGCAGCATATGTCATGCAGAAAACTAAAAGCTTATACTACGAATACGCTAATAAGCCACACACCATGCTAGCTCGCAAACTCAAAGCCCTCCAGACCTCACAAACCATACATGCTATTCGAACCTCGGACGGGACAACAACTAGAGATACACAACATATTCTTAAGTCTTTCCACACTTTCTACGCCGACTTATACACTGCGGACAAAGCTTCGAACGCAACTATGGCACGTTGCTCGGATTTTTTGTCAGCTTGGACTCCCCCTCCTTTGACTGCGGAAGCCCAGGAATTGCTAGCTGCGCCTATAGAGTCTGATGAGATAGAGGCGGTGATCAAAGGCTCTAAACCGAATAAAGCGCCCGGCCCAGACGGCTTTACCGTCAAATACTATAAAAAATTCTCCACTCACCTCATACCTCATTTAAAGGAGCTCTTTCGAGCTCTCATGGAGGGTGCACCCCTGACAAGACACATGCAAACAGCAAATATTATTATGATATTAAAACCGGGTAAAGATCCCCAAAATTGCGATAGCTATAGACCCATCTCCCTTATCAATACCGACGTCAAGATTTTCGCCAAGATATTGGCTAATAGACTCTCCACAACACTCCCCCAGCTCATTCATCCAGACCAAGTAGGTTTTGTACCAGGCCGTCAAGCAGCTGACAATATCCGTAAGGCTATAAATTTAATAAGTCTGGCCCCGAGTGAGAAAACTTCTTCCCTCCTCTTGTCTCTTGATGCACAAAAGGCATTTGACAGGTTGGACTGGAGGTACATGTTTGCGGTCTTGGAGAAAATACATATACCAAAACCTTTCCTTACTGGATTTCAACAACTCTACGCAGCTCCATCAGCCCGAGTGGTGAACATGGGCCTCCAGTCGGACTGTATCGAGATTAGGGGAGGGACAAGGCAGGGATGCCCTCTATCACCTTTGGTGTTCGCTCTATCTCTAGAACCTCTAGCCCATGCCATCCGCAATAACCCCGACATCAAAGGCTTTCAAGTAGGCGGACAAATGCATAAGATTAATTTATTCGCTGACGACATCCTTCTTACGCTTACATCCCCTCAAACCTCTTTGCCAAACTTAATCCACACTCTAGATCGGTTCCGATCTCTCTCCGGCTACAAAATCAACCCCACGAAATCACACGCACTCCCGCTGAAAATGTCAGACTCAGAACTAAAGTTGCTACAACTCAATTTTGATTACAAATGGGAGACTAACTCCATTACGTACCTGGGGATACAACTGACCTCATCTTATGACACATTATACAGGGCCAACTACCCCAAGCTGTTGGATAAACTTAAGAGGGATTTACTCACTTGGCACACCTACCACCTCTCTTGGTTTGGCAGGATTGCTGCAGTCAAAATGACCTTACTACCACGATTGTTGTATCTGTTTAGGACACTCCCATTACACTTCTCTGAACAGTCCGCTCGTACCCTCCAAAAGTCGATATCAGACTTTATTTGGAGTGGCAAAAAACCTAGAATCAAGGCGGAGATCATGACTAAACCGAAATCTATGGGGGGATTGGGGGTCCCTAACGTACACCGATACTATATAGCTAGCAGGTTGGAGGCCATGATACATGTGCATGCCCCAACCAGCGAACCCTGGAAAGAAATTGAAAATCACTTTATCTATCCTCTCCAGCTAGCTCACCTTTTCTGGATACCAAAAGCCTCCAGAAGTGCCTCCCTAAATATTCTACCCACGTCACAACAGGCTTTAGATCTCTGGGATGCGGTATCCATTAAGTCAGGCTTGAGTACTTCTAATTCCAGATTCAGGACCATTTTTCACAATACTGATTTCACACCGGGTTGCTCTCCACTTGACTTTACTCCATGGATAGAGGCAAATTTGACTTCCCTTACTGCCTTTCTGACAGACCAGACAGTGCTCTCGTTTCAACAATGTAGAGAAAAACATGACATACCACACTCACAATTTTTCAGATATCTACAAATCCGACATTACGTGGAAACTGCCCTTAAGTCCGCCACGAATACTACACTAACATATTTTGAAACCATTTGTCACAACCGATCGTACCCGACTCATCTAATCACCAGCCTCTATAGCAACATTGCATCAGATACCACTACTTCTCGCCAACCCTACATGACGAAATGGGAGGAGGACCTTGGTTCTCCGATTTCGGACAAAACATGGTCTTGCATATGGGACATGGCCAGAAAGACATCCATTTGTGCAGTCTCGGCCGAGAGAGCATATAAGATTATATTTCGGTGGTACTATACCCCGTTACGCATCAGTAAACTAAGCGGCAACCCGAACCATGCAACCTGTTTCAGAGGCTGCGGAGAACAGGGATCCTTTTTACACACTTGGTGGACATGCACAGTTGCCCGGGAATTTTGGGGGACGGTTGCCACTTTGCTCTCAGAGGTCTTCCATGTCACTATACAAGCCTCCCCGCACACTTTCCTTTTAGGCATAAAAATCCCAGAAATTCACTCGAAAAGTTCACACAAACTGGCCACGCATATTCTTACAGCAGCAAGATCTCTACTGGCAGCTAATTGGAAAAAGCCGGTAATACCGGGGGTACAGACCCTTATAATAAAAGTTAATTGGATCAGAGCAATGGAGTCCATTCGAGCCAGACTTTTGGACAGAAGTTATGAGGAGGAGCTGGAGTGGCACCCATGGACCCGTTACCTGGAACTGTTTTAGCTTGGGACATATATAGCGATATGAGGCACTGCACTTGGACGGTGTAGGACACGTTACCTTCACTTCGATGTACTTCTTTGGTTGAACGCACTGCTATTTCTGCTACCTTCCTTCCTTTTCTTTATTTCTTTTCCCCCCCTTTTTTTCTTTGTCTGTCCCTTCTCTTCCCCATCCCCCCTTTTATAATTGATGATACAGTCACTTTAGCTTTTCTTTAGCTACTGGTTCAAATGTGGAAACTACATTTATTGATCTGCTGTGTAACTATCTTCCTTGTTATTACTTCAGCCGATGTCTTTTTGTTGCATTACGTTCTGCAGTCTATACTGTATTGGTGTAAATCAATAAAAATTTCAAATTTAAAAAAAAAAAAAACTGTTTACAAACTACCCCACATCAATGCGTTTCGGTTCTCTTTGAACCGTCGTCAGGATGCACGCGTTGATGTGTGGTAGTTTGTAAAACTTCAATAAAAAACGTATTTTTCACGATACCCGTGAGTTCACAAAAGCCATTAATATCTTGTAATTTATATCCTTATAAACGGTAACTAGTGATGTAATCAGTTATAAACGGTGAGTAGGGGTAATTTTTGTCACATGGTTCACTGAAACTTGTGTATTATAATAAAGTACCCCTTGTTGTAAAATATGAAGAAATTAGAAGTAACCTCCGAGTTCCATGACCTCGGCCATCAGCCTCGTGCTTTTATATGGTCATGGAACTTTTCGGTGACTTATGATATCCTTATATTTTACAAGAGGGGGTACTTTATTCTATATATATATATATATATATATATATATATATATATATATATATATATATATATATATATATATATTTTTTTTTTTTTTTTTTTACTGTAGTAAATAATAGTCTATTTAAAGCCATTATATATCAATACTAGACCATTCCAAAGTAATTTATTAGTTCTATAGCCTGCATACAGCCACAAGACATCTCAAGACATCAGTTGGGCAGGTGTGAAAATCCTGTTGAAGAGAACTGCTTCAGCAAGTCAATGCAGATATCACCCGACATGACTGCATAGGCCCATATTAGGATCAGACTGTTGGCCAGGGGCAAATTTCAAGTATAGAACATTTAATCTCACATGTAGGGTTCTTCATAGCAATTGCTGAGGAGGAGTTAAAAAAAAACCTGCAACAAATGCCTATGTATCAAAATCCTGCATATCTGTAAGATTTAGGCCTATAGCACATCAAGTATATCCTATAACATCATTTCTCTGTCATGTGTAGAGTGCCATATTGTGGCCATTCAATTTATCATCCACGGAATGTGCCTACCACATTTACACTGAAGGCAGATGGAAAGTAAAGTTAATGCAACACATAGCTTTTTCTCCACCGACAAAAAATGCACACTTGCACATTTTTCAGTCCAAAATCCACCTTGTGTGAGCACTAGCAGGCCATTCTCTGCCAGTACATACACACTGTGGGGCTGAGGGAGGGGACTTGTGATTTTTATTGCCTGCGGAGGAAAAAGCCAGGTCTGACTTTAGAAAGGGTTAATGACTTTTTAGAACATCTGAAAATACAAGCCTATGCGTCATAACACATATAATAAAATTGTGATCCAGGGACTCCTTCAATAACAGTTTTGATACCATTTTAAACACTTTGGATGCTTTGGATTTTGTTGTTGCCTTTTTTGTAAAAACTAAGGGTGAAATGATAATATGTGCAGAGGGTTAAAGGGGTTGTTCACCTTTGCGTGATATTCTGAGACAATTTGCAATTGGTTTCATTTTTTATTATGTGTTTTTTGAGTTATTTAGCTTTTTACACAGTTTACAATTTCAGCAATCTCGTTGCTAGGGTTCAAATTACCTTAGCAACCATGCATCAATTTGAATAAGAGACTGGAATATGACCAGGAGATTGCCTGAATAGAAAGATGAGTATTAAAATGTAGCAATAACAATACATTTGTAGCATTTGTTTTTAGATGGGGTCAGTAACCCCCATTTGAAATCTGTAAAGAGTCAGAAGATAGCAGCAAATGATTCAAAAACTATAAAAAAAAAAATGAAAATCAATTACAAAGTTTCTTAGAATCGCTCATTCTTACTAAAAGTTGGCTGAAAAGTGAACCACCCCTTTTAACTTAATGGTCCTTTATTTGACATGTTAGTACCAGCACACTATCTCTGTGGATTCTTTATTACTGGGTTATGTTATTCAGTGATGGATCACAAGTTGCCTAACAGCTTTCAATCAGGCTTTGAACAAAAAGCTGCAACTCGCAAAGAATTAGCGCTGTTCCATTAGAACGCCTTGTACTGCCTTTATAATTACAGTTGTCAATATGTTATTATAACAGCAATTACGGTCTCTCAAGAGGAATTTATAGCCAACACACAAAATTCCTCTAAATGATACACATACACACTACAGCCAATGAGCACAGAAAGATAGATACATAAATATGCTAAGGCAGACACATATAACTTATTTTTATCTGGTATCAGTAAAACATGTTCCTACAAAAATACATTATCCCTTTCTGATTAGCTGCAGAACGAAAGGGCACTCATGAATTTCTGTTGTAAGGCTACAGTAAAAAAAAAAAACAGTAGGAAATTATTCAACAGGTACCAGTGCAAATGTAAACTACCCAGGAATGAAAGTGCTAAAGAAATACGGGTATGGGACCGGTTATCCAGAATGCTTGGGACCTGGGGTTTTCTGGAGAACTGATATTTCCTTAAAGGAGAAGGAAAGATACCGAAGCAGTTTATTGCCAATAGATTAGCCACGACAGTGCAAGCTATAACACTATATTTATTCTGCAGAATGTTTTACCATACCTGAATAAACATCTCTAGACACTGTCCCTGTTTGTTTAGGAGAGCAGCTGCCATATTGGCTTGGTGTGACATCACTTCCTGCCTGAGTCTCTCCCTGCTGACACATAGCTCTGAGCTCAGACTACAGCAGGGAGGGGGAGAGGAGCAAACTGAGCATGCTCAAGCCCTAGCCCTGGAGGTTTATGCTGAAAGAAGGAAGTCTGATACAGAAGTCCATGTGTACACAACAGAAGGAAAGAAATTCTGTGTTTCTTTTGACAGAGGACTCAGAGCAGCATTACTTTGAGGGTTTTCTGGTGCATTTATATAGACCTTCCTGATAAAACTTACTTAATTTTAACCTTACCTGCTCCTTTAATTTAGATCTTCAGTCTTAAGTCTACTAGCAAATCATGTAAATTTTAAATAAACCCAATAGGCTGCTTCTATTTCCAGCAAGGATTAATTATATCTTGAAGGAAATAATGGAAAAACAATTGAATAAATTGGATCAAATGGAGTCAATGGAAGACTGCCATCCTGTAATTCGGAGCTTTCTGGATAACAGGTTTCCGGATAACTGATCCTATACCTGTAGTACACAAATACATTTTTCTGCATGAAAGTCACACACTTTAGCTGCATAAAAATATTTTCTTGACCTCTCTCCATATTTCAGCCATCACATGACAGATGACAAGTTTTTTTAACTCACCATTTTTATCTTGAATATCATCCTCATCATCACCATCATTATCCTCCTCATCCTCCTCCTCCTCCTCCTCTTCATCTTCATCGTCTTCTTCTTCCTCCTCCATATCTTCTGGGTCCAATTCAGGCTCACTCCCTGAGATGGATGCGTCAGACATCTCAAGCTCTTGCAGAAATTTCCCAGGTTATCTGCTCATCCTTTTCTGACAAAGAGGGAACTGCAAAAGAGCAAAATTGTTAATGCCTTACAATAAGACAAAAAATGTATGTATGTATGTATATATGTATGTATGTATATATATATATATATATATATATATATATATATATATATATATATATATATATATATATATATATATATACATATATATATATATATATAGTGGAGAGAGAGAGAGAGAGAGAGAGAGAGAGAGAGAGAGAGAGAGAGAGAATTAAGTGAATTCTTTAAAAAGACAAGTATAAAGTAGTGTATAGGCTTCCATATATTATTCATTCTAAAGCTTGCATTGTGAATCCAGTTTTGCTGTATAATTTAAGAGTAATTACTCACTGATTCATGATCACAAGGTGGTAAAGGAAGGTGTAAAGATAATATAAAAGGACACTGCTATCTAAATAAAACAGTCGGTCTGCTCAATAAACTCACAATATGTTTGTTTTTCTATGATTAAATATGAGACCCTGTTGCCTTCATTGGCCACAACAGATGTACTGTCTACACACAAAGTGATCAGGTTGTTCAGTTCAACCACAATGGACAATCATCATTCTTTGTTTGTTTGGATCCACCACCCAATCATGGTAAGATCTAGTGCAACTGCAGATCACTCTATCACATTATGTAGGCACCAATATGCCAACACTGGAATGCAGATTTACAAACATCTGTAAATTGCACCAAACCCTTTGTTTGGCACCATTTGGTCTTCCTCTTTCTTTGTGTGGCTGCGCATGCGCAGGAGACCAAAAAGTCGAACTTTAACTAAAAAGTCAGCTATTTCTTTCTACTGCGCATGAGTCTGCCCCAGGAAATTTGAAGAAAGAAGAAGCCCAAAGAGGATCAAGTTGGTGTTCACTGGAATAACCCCGGGCCGGTGCAGTTTTCTGCTGATAGGAGCACCGGCCCGGGGTTTCAGGTAAGAAAAAACAATCACTTGGGGGTTGCCTAATATTTGCCACCCCCAAGTGCAAAAATACTTTCATTCTCCTTTAAGCAGATGCCAATTTGTTTCCAAAGTCAGGACCACCAGCAGGAAATAGCAGGGGACAGTCAGAAGATTGAATTCAATAGCAGTTACATGTGTAATGCATGTCTAGTAGATGGTGCTTGGAATGATAGTGTCTATCATTAGACAAAATGTTGACATCCTCTTTATGACTCAGTTTAGTATATTATATGTGGGTGGCCAGCCTTTACTGATTTTCTTCAATGAACACAAATTTGGTTTTTCAGGGATGGAGAGTGCAGAGATATGCAACTAAACTGGTTAGAGGGACGGAAGACTTAAATTATGAGGGTAGACTGTTAAGGTTGAAGTTGTTTTCTCTGGAAAAAAGGCGCTTGCGAGGGGACATGATTACACTTCACAAGTACATTAGAGGACATTATAGACAAATAGCAGGGGACCTTTTTACCCATAAAGTGGATCACCGTACCAGAGGCCACCCCTTTAGATTAGAAGAAAAGAACTTTCATTTGAAGCAACGTAGGGGGTTCTTCACAGTCAGGACAGTGAGGTTGTGGAATGCACTGCCAGGTTATGTTGTGATGCTGATTCAGTTAATGCCTTTAAGAATGGCTTGGATGATTTCTTGGATAGACATAATATCAAAAGCTTTTGTGATACTAAATTCTATAGTTAGTATAGCTATGGGTATATAGAATTTATGTGAAAGTAGGGTGTGTGTATGGATGTGTTGAACTTGATGGACTTTGTCTTTATTCAACCCAATTTAACTATGTAACTAGCTGCCCAGGGCAAATTATTTGCATCCGCACCCCCTACACCCATTGGACCCTCTTCTCCCAACATCAGATGACAGTGTAAGAAAATGGTCCAACGGCAACGCAACCACTTACCTGCCCACCACATTCTCACACAGACTTTCATTGGAAAAAAACAGTGTTGTTTACAAAGTTGATTCTAGCTCTGTATATTTGAAGGCATACTTACACCTGTATATCTGTACAGCCAGGTGCCATTGTGATTAAGGCGTTGCTTCCCAGCAATAATACCATTGTGCAGCATTAAAGAATTAACGAGTAAGGAGCATAGCTGTCACAGCCCCACACTCACATATACATGTGTAATATAAACACAGGGGGCTTCAGAGCAGCAAACACAAAGACAGCAGACAAATGAAATAGATGTTAAAGCAAACCTACAGGCACAGGGCTGGATGTTGCCACAGGATTTCTCAGCATTGGGCTCTTCAGCTGTTGTTTAACTACACCTCCTACAGCTGCCAGAAAGCCAAACACTTCCAGGGAATTCTGGGTGCTGTAGTTTAAGCACAACACCAAGAGCCGCTGGTTAGAGGTACACACACTAGCCACACGCACATACACCCAAGATACGCACGCAGACAGACGCACACAGCCTCGCTCTCTGACACGGCGGGAACTCTTTACCTCCCCCCGTCGACGCTCTATCTCTTCGTTCTCCCCGCTCCCAAGGCTTTAGTTCCGGCCTCTACGACTCTCCTCCACCGCCTCTGCTCTGTCTCTGCAGGCCTGTCCGCCTAGTGTCGCCCGCCGGGAACACAGAACGTGTTGCACAAGGTTCCGGCCGGGAAAGAAAGGTTCCGCCTCAGGGGACATAGAGGAGGGATTCTGAGACTGCGCCTCAAATCGCCTTTGTAACACTTTTCTTGACAGGGGGCTGACTGCTGAGAGGCGAGGCAGAATGGAGTTGGGAGGTGTAGCCGATATAAAACAATAAGATTATGCATTTCATTACTTGAACCCAGGGGACTATAAGAAGACTGGCCTTTGTGGAGAATAAATCTGTGCACTAATTGATATGTTTACTTACTGTTTTTATTATTAACCTTTGTTTATGCAACTCCAAAATATTGTTTAGCATTTAACAGATATTATACACAGGGCCGCCATCAAGGGGGGACAAGTGTCCTGGGCCTGAAGGGGGGCCTGGCAGGGCTGCATTTTTCGAAGAACTGGGCCCCCCTTGACAGTTTCGAAGCGGTGCCGCTCAAAGTCCCGAACAGCCCAATGCGGAAGTGCCGAACAGATGAAGTCCTGAAGCCGCAGAAAGACCCAAAGTCACAAAAGGAGCCGACACTGAAGTCCTGAAGTGTCGAAAAGAAATGAAGTCACGAAAGGAGCCTACACTAAAGTCCTGAAGTGGCGAAAAGACCCGAAGTCACGAAAACAGCTATAATTCTGAAGCCACAAGTTCAATTCTACTGACACCGACATGTGGTTTTTTTTTTTTAATCCCCTGGCCACCAATGTTTTATTTTAATACTTTTCTACTCCTGCCAATTTTTTAAAAAAAATATTTTATGGGGCCCCAATTTATTTTAACTTGTAAAAGGGGCCTTGGCGCCAAAGTTTTTAAAAAATATTTTTCTGTTGCCCCAATTTTTTTTAACTTGTAAGGGGGCCCTGGCGCCAAGGTTTTTTTAAAAAATATTTTTGGGGCCCTAATTTATTTTAACTTGTAAGGGGGGCCTTGGCGCCAACGTTTTTAAAAAAAAATATTTTCTGCGGCCCCAATTTTTTTTTTAACTTGTAAGGGAGCCCTGGCGCCAAGTTGTTTTTTTTTAAATATATTCTTTCTTTGGGGCCCCAAATTTTTTAACTTGTAAGGTGGGCACCAATGTTTTTGTAAAAAAAAACTTTTATGGGGGACCTGGCGCCAATGGTTTTTTTTTTTTAACTTATAGGTGGGCCCTGGTCACCAATTATTTTTTTTAACTTGTAGGGGGGCCCTGACCACCAATTTTGTTAAACAAAACCTTTATGGAGGGCCCTGGCACCACAGTTTTTTTTTACTTATAAGGGGGCCCTGACCATTAATAGCTTTTTATAACTTGTGTGTGTGTGGGGGTTACTTTTTTAGTGCTGATGTCTGTGTGGTCTTTTAACTGTGGTGTGGAGGGGGCGGGACCTGGGTGGGGCCCCAAAAATTTTGTTGTACGGGGCCCCGTGATTTCTAATGGTGGCCCTGATTATACATGATCATTACATCAGTCTCTGCCTTTGTGGAGTTTACAGTGTGAGCTAGGGTTGCCACCTGTTCCGTTTTGACCCGAACAGTTCTGTTTTTCTAAGGCCTCTCGGGTCTCAACTTTCTGTTCGGTTTTCAGCCTTGTCAAACCTGAACATTAATCTGGCCAAATAAAAACCAATTAAATACCAAGATACTCACCTTGACATGGCTTAGTTATTATGAAGTGTTCATTTCTTGTTATTAAAGAAGCATAAATAAGGAAATCAATCAAAAATAAGAAATAGTTTTTCTAAATGAGCATTGCTGTATTTCAGAGCATTCTGGATAACTGATTTCTGTATAATAGATCCCATACCTGTAGTAGGATTGGTCTTACTCATCGTGCAGAATAGATAGAGGTAGGATTTCCAGCCGTGTGGGTTTCAACTGGATATCTCAGTTTGCCAAAGGGCTGTCCATTCAAAACTTTCTGTCCCATTTAAAACATTTTGAAAACTGGACAGAAATCCATCCATTTGCATATAAGTGATGTAATAACACTGACCCAGCATCATAGCTCCACAACATCATTGTGTCTGCCTCTGATGTCATCATGCCCACCCCAAGATCACTGCTTCACCCCCAATCCTATCTGCCCCATCCCCATTGTCCGGGTTCAGCCACCGGCAAAGGTGGCAACCCTAGTATGAGCTCCCTTTTCTATTTACACATACAATAGCCAATTTACAAGGAGACAAACATAATGTATGTTTTCAGAAGGAAACCAGAGCAAGTATGGTGGAGAAATTACAAAGTCATTGCAAACTGTACCCTGGTCGGGAACCAAACCTAGCACTCATCTCTGCAAGGTACAATGCTACCCACTGCAGCACCATACTGGGTTCAGGGATGTCCAACCCACCGTTTTTCAGCAGACTGCTATTGGGGGGGGGGATGCTGTAAGTGTTTGTTCAACACCAGTTGTGGGTTCAGTCTTCCTGCCATACCCAGGTTGCCTTGATATAAACGTATATATTCATGCAGAGATATAATGGAATAACCAATGAATGTTTATAAAAACAGTAGTTCAGTATAAAAGGCTAAACCATTAACATAAAGACTGCTATTTTGATCAATGATAGTAAAGAATGTTCAGCAGATTGACCATGCATGCAAAGACAACAATCTGGAATTTCATCTTTTTAATGGCATGCCAAGTAACAACAACATTTAAGGCTAGCCCCCACCACCTATGCCCCCTTCCTTGTCACCTCTTCCACCACCTCCCCCTAGATCCCAACCACTCTCATTAAATCCCCCACTCACTTTTCTCCTTCCATTTGCATATCACCCTCCCTCTCCTTCAGCCAGCTGCCGAGAAGGGCCCAAATCAGACTAATTGCTAGGCCGGTAGAAGTGGAATGTGCGTGGTGTCCCCTACCCCCCACTATTGCATTATGCCTACACCTAGTTATGGCTCTGCGTCTTTTATTATGATGAAACTTATCTATGGTATGAGGATGTCTGTTCCATTCATTTCTTGATTACTCACTTCCCAAAAATAATTACAATTAATTTACATAATCTAGAGTATAAGTGATTTTTCCTTTTCTTGTTATCCATTTGCTAAATATGTCATATACAGTATAGTCGTGAAAACACTCCTTAAAGGAGAAGGAAAGGCTAAAATTAAGTAAGCATTACCAAAAAAGTCTATATAAATACACCAATAAACCCTCAAAGTAATGCTGCTCTGAGTTCTCTGTCAAAAGAAACACAGCATTTCTTTCCTTCTATTGTGTAAACGGGCTTCTGTATTAGACTTCCTGTTTTCAGCATAAACCTCCAGGGCTAGGGCTTGGGCATGCTCAGTTTGCTCCTTTCTCTTCTCCCCTCCCTGCTGTAATCTGAGCCCAGAGCTATGAGTGAGCAGGGAGAGACTCAGGCAGATAATTATGTCATATCAAGCTAATATGGCATCTGCTATCCTAAACAAACATAGAGAGCTTCTAGAGCAGTTTACTCAGGTATGGTAAAGCATTCTGCAGAATAGTGTTATAGCTTGCACTATTGTGGCTAATCTATTGGCAATAAACTGCTTCTGTAGTTTTCCTTCTCCTTTAATTTTGCCATATGCAAACAGATTTTGTGGGGAAGTTTGGCCTATCTAAACCTTACTCTACAACTGCCTGGGCAGGTATGTCACTTTGGTAGTCAGTTGCAAGAGACAGTCCTGCAGTTTTTTCAGATTGCAATTAATTGAAAATTTAATCTGCCAATGTACTTCATCAGCAAGCGTATGGCACACTGGTACAGGAGGAATGCCATACATAATAAAAAAGATCAATAGCAAATTGTTTTTGAATATTGTTGGCTAAATCATACAATAAAATGTAATTTGAGGTTGAGGCTACAATTCTGACATCCTTGATATTCATAACTGCTGATGAGGAAAAATATGGTCTGATTTATGTGTATTCTTTATACACATGCCCCTGTCAAACTAGATGCCTTAAGTCACATACCACTCTGCAATGGATTTTTATAGCCCCCTGCCAGCACCAAGCAATTTGTAAAATGATTTGTACAGTGATGCCTGCTTGGCTCTATAGCATTGGAGTTATACTACAATGAAGGTTCCTGCTACATTGTTCTGTACCCAGCACTGTAACATAAGGGATGGTAATTAGTTCAGAACAGCTTTATTGACTTTGAGCATACTACTTGTTGGCTAAACCACCTCTGTTTGGCTTCCAGAAATAGAACTGCATATACAGTACCTACAAGAGTTGCTGGCCTTCATGCCTCTAATCTAACTTTCCTATTAATAACACTGGCAACAAGTACAGAATTCAAAATATGTTGACAATTTGTAATGGCAATTACATTAGCATGATGTTATTTATGGACCTATTGTAAGCAACTTTACAACATATCTTTATTATTTATATTAATTTTTTTTCTATTTCTGCTATAGCTATTCCTAGCCTGTAGCTAACATGTTGTCTGGTTGTTGTGGCCACTAACAGGGCTACAGGGCTTTTACCTATCACTGTAATGGTAGCTTCCAACACTTATCTGTATCTGTGAGCACCTAGTGAAAATGTATATTGTCGGGGGGTGTGGCCTGCATGGGGAACAGATAGGACGTGTTTGGTGTGAGCTCCGTCCTGGGGTGTAATTAAACTGTATTTATCCTGCAGCATACCTGCAAATACCTACCAAACGGTGAGCAACCTGAGACTCCTGCACATAGCACTGATGGTGCGGAACGGCCAGAGTAGAATCGCAGCCCCAGCAAATACAAAACATCAGCGCACCATACCGAACCAAAATGGCACTGAGGCGGGTACATCCAGAGCGGCGTCGGAGACAGACATGAGGGCAGGAGATACTGCAGAAAGCAGCTAGCCCGGTTCGCGAGGGAGGCCCCGCAACAGCGCAAATACCAAGGTACACCAAATACCCCACAAAAGATAGTAAACCAGGGGGACAGTGCGAACACCACTGAATGCGCACTTGGGTCTATGGAGCCTACAATCACTGATGTCCTCAGTGCTATTACCACAAATCATACCATGCTCATGGGTAAAATTTGCCATTCTGAAACATGACACGCAGAAACTAAGGGAGAGGACAGGGGAAGCAGAAAGGAGAATAAGTGATCTGGAAGACATCACTGCCCCAATGCCAGGGCGTATGACAAATGCTGAAAAACATCTCGCCCTCCTAGAGAGCAAAGCGGATGACCTTGAAAATAGGCTGAGAAGGAATAACATAAGAATCCTTGGTCTGCCAGAAAGAGCAGAGGGGGCAGAGACAGAAAAGTTTGTTGAACACTGGCTCACAGGCAACTTTGGCCAAGCAACCTTCTCTAGCGCTCTCAAGAGCACATAGAATACCTGGAAAGCCACCACCTCCACGGGCACCCCCACGCCCTTTGATAGCAAGGCTGTTAAACTACAGAGATAGGGATGCATCACTAACAGCAGCAAGGAAAGCAGGGGATCTCCACTATGAGAACCAGAGAATCTCAATCTACCTTGACTTTCCACGGAAGTGAGGAAGCAGAGAGCAAAATTTACAGAAGCTAAGAATCTACTGCGACAGAGACAACTTCCCTACGCCATGATGTTCCCAGCGAGGCTTCGGGTCACGGATAAAGGCAAGGCACATTTTTTCTCTACCCCAGAGGAAGACGTGAATTGGCTGGAAATAAGACCACGTAACTCTCCAAGCAGAGAATAAAGATCCCTACTTTTTGCAACCGAATAAAGTTGATATGTTTGATATGTTTCTTCATGACCACAAGTATGAGGTACTTCCTTGTTCTCCTTACAAGCAACATCCAAATCGGAGGACTTCTCGTCATCCCATTCTATAACGTGCTTCACAACTGGTTCAGGTAACGAGAAGGTTAATAACATCTGTCAGGACATAATCCCTGTATATTTTATTTTTTCTTCAACCCCAGTATTGTGAGCAACGGAGAGTATTTAAAGGGCATGTAAAGTCTAAAATAGAATAAGGCTAGAAATGCTGTACTTTGTATACTAAATATAAACATGAACTTACTGCACCACAAGCCTAATCAAACAAATAATTTATGCTTTCAAAGTTGGCTACAGGGGGTCACCATCTTGTAACTTTGTTAAACATCTTTGCAAGACTAAGACTGTGCACATGCTCAGTGTGGTCTGGGCTGCTTAGGGATCGTCATAAACAAAGCTGCTTGAGTTCTGCATGGCTGGGAAGTAAGGCGGGGTGACACAGACTTACCGGAACTAGAGGTGCAGGCTAGGGCAGAATTGGCGGCGCCTATTACACAAGATGAAGTGGTGGCAGCAGCAATAACAGCCTTCCCAGGGGGGAAAACTTCAGATTTGGATGGTCTGCCAATAGAGTGGTATAAGCAGCACGTTAAAAAAAGCTCCTCTCCTGGTAAACATTTATAATGGAATCCGGAGGGGGGACCCTCTTCCCGAATCCATGAGAGAAATGCTTATTATTCTGATTCCTAAACCGAGTAAGGACCCTCTGGAGTGCGCCTCATACAGGCCGATATCACTCATTATTGTGGACGCAAAAATTTTGACCAATGTTTTAGCGATGCGACAAGCACCACACATGGCCTCTGTGATTTCGCCAGACCAAACTGGTTTTATGCCTGGCCGGATGACAGACACTAATATTAGACGACTCTTCACGAACATCTCTGTAGTTCATGATAACAAGGGGGAAAGGGTAATAGCCTCTCTAGATAATGAGAAGGCTTTTGATTCGGTGGAGTGGGACTATGTATGGGCCACAATGAAGCAGGTGGGAATACCCCCAGAATTTATTGCATGGGTGCAAGTGTTATACCACTTGCCAGTGGCCAAGGTCAGGACCGATATGTCGATATCAAAAGCCATACCAATAGGAAGGGGAACTAGGCAAGGCTGCCCTTTATCCCCCCTGCTCTTTGCAATTGTGATGGAACCTATGTCGTATAAAGATCTTGCAGGGGTCTAAGAGTAGGCACAAAATGGGAAATTATCTCCATGTATGCTGATGATACTCTCCTTTACTTACCTAATTCTCACAGAGCATTGGCTGGGGCACTAGAGATCATTAACACACATACAACCTATTCCGGCCTTTAAATTAACTGGTCTAAATCAGTGATTTTCCCTATAGACCCTCCCCCACCTGACAAGCCCTCAAGCACTCACGGCCTGCAGTGGGTAGAGTCCTTTAAATACCTAGGGATCTGGATCCATGCTGACCTTACCCAGTTCATGGATTTGAATGTTCAACCCATATTAAGGTACATAGGGGGGAAAAGAAGCTTGGATGCATCTTCCTCTTTCTTTATTAGCCAGAATCAATTTATGTAAAATGATTTTACCTAAACTCACATACATGTTCAGGCAAGCCCCAATAATGATTCCAAGATCAATCTTAACAAAGTTAAGAAATCTTATGACTACATTGTTTTGGAACAGGGCCCACCCAAGAGTGGCTCTGAGTACCCTACAGCTGCCAATCATGGAGGGGGGCCTAGCTGCTCCCAACCTCTATTGGTATTTTGTTGCAGCGCAGTTGGTAGTGGCGAGAAATTGAGAAATCGTCACAAACGCAGCAACTCTCATTGAGGCACAGCTGGTGGGTTTGCTAGAGGGTTTAAAAAACCTACTGTATAGATGAACCTCACATACCAAAAATGTCTCCCCTCTAATGAAAGCTATGGTGAAAGCATGGTCCTCGGAATTTTCTCCACTTTGGTGCAATCCCAAATTACAACATCATAGCACTATCCCTGACCCACAGATATGAGCACAACATAATATAAAATACTTGGCTGACATTATGGCTGAGGGGAAGATAATGACATTCCAGGTCCTGAAATAAAACTATACCCTTCCCAACAGCTTATTTTTTAGATACTTTCAACTGAGACATGCGGTAGATACACAATTTCAAAATGTAAGTATTGAGTTAAGCATTAGAAAAGAGACCCTCAGTAAACCTCTTTCATCCTTTTATGCCCAGTTGTCTCAGGCAGGGAGTGCCTCTCTTAACAAACTGTTAAATAAATGGCAAAGGGATATTCCCAGGATTACTGCAGAGGACTGGGAGGATATACTGGAAAATACCATTGAAGGTATCATCTGCAGTAAAGATAAAATGACACAGCTGAACTACCTTCACAGGGTTTACTTTACCCCACATAGGCTTCACAAAATGAACCCAAATATAAAAGATGAATGTCCCCCAGATGTTCAGATTCCCCAGGAGAGTTTATGCATATTGGTTTGGGGCTGCCCAATCATTCAAAGTTTCTGGAAGGAGGTAACACAGCTGATCAGAATGAAAACTGAGATCCCCTTACCAATGGATCCCAAGGTATTATTATTAAACCAGGTGGCAGAAATATCACTGAAAAGAGCACAGAGAAACCTAATAACTATTCTATGTATGTATGCAAAAAAGATGAAGTGGAAATCAAGAAATGGGCCATCACTGCAAGATTGGGAGCAGGTAATTGAAAAATCACTACCAATGTATAAAATAACTTATATGAGAAGGGGCTGTCCGGAGAAATTTAACAAGGTGTGGGCACTGTGGACAGATGATAACCCAGACTTAGCTGCTCGTTGAGATCTGGAGCTCTAGGAGGGGTACTGCCCTCCTCCAGGGACCTGAACAATTAAGTTACAACTGGGTTTGCACTCCTAATGGTTACCCTCCAGAATATTTTCCTAAGAAACAAATGGTAAACTTAATATAATTTTTTTCCTCCAATGGCATTGTATATGTAAATGATGACATCACTCAGGTTAATGGAACACCAAAGGCCAGTACTTTTTTTTTTTTACAAGCAGCAGCAGTGAGCCAGCCACTGTGTAACAGATGGAGTATTTCTATGCACAGCCCCCCCCCCTTCAATAAATTGGGGAATGCCTGTTGTGGACAAAGCATTTCCTCATTCAGTATGTGGAGGGAATTGGAACTGAGGCATAGTAGTGTAGTGATGCTGCACTGTAACAAAGTGGCTGCAAAGTCAGATCAACAGCCATTGTTCTGATTCTGACGGAAGCAGGGCTGGGCAATAAGGCTCTTCTTCCCATGGAATCAAGTATGCTATAACAGTTTACAATAACAGCTGAACAGGGTTAGTGGAAGCTGGGTAACAATAACTATTGCACTCATTTAAATGAATAATTTATTTAACTTGCATCAATGGTAAAATCAAAGAATCATGTTTACTTACTTGTTTTTTTTTTTAAATATGGTGATCATGTGGCTGCGTCCCTTTGATTCCTCAATGTTGCATAATATCTTATAGACAGAAGAATATGTTTTTACTTGAGGAGGCCCAGGGTAGGAGATTTGCAGTGTGTGCAGTGCACCACAGCAAAATGTGCACAGAGTAATGAAAGCCTGAACTAGGGTAAAAATGTTCTTATGCTCAGAATTTTTTATGCCCCTCACAATATTATACATTCCCTGACTGTTTCTATATATGTGATAAAGGATTTCTGTTTATTTCTATTGTTCATTTCTTCTAACGTTTGGTTGCTTTGGAAGCCAATGATTGACCAAGGTTAAATCTAACACCATAAGCCTATTTCTATATGATGATGTATATTGTAGCCATTTAATCATACCTGTATCAACCCTGGCTAAAGATTTTTGTCTTAGCAAACACAGAGCAGAGAAGCTCTAAAATACTGACCACAGTATATGTTTGTGATAGGTACCTTAGACTGTAAGCTCCATTGGGGAAGGAACTGATATGGATGATGTATTATCTCTGTATTGCACTACAGAATGTTTATTAAAAAAGGATAATGATTATAAATATGCTTGTCAGGGCCTGATGACCCAGCACCAAGAACGGTCTCAAATCACTTTATATAATAAGGAATAAATTCTATCCACCAGCAACCAAAATGTTTTGTTGATGTATGTTAGTTTCTCATGTGTGCCAAAAGCCCAGCAATTGGCATGGAAGAAATTTGTGAAAAACACTGAAACAACATGGAATATGCCACAAAACCTGCAGATCAACAGTCTGTGTATGGGTGTTTTTATGACTGAGGCCAAATAGTGTGCGCTAAAAAATTTAAACTCAAAAGATCCAAAGATCATTTGTGTGCATCTCTATTATTGGGGGCCTGACAACCCAGTTTGCCTCTCTTACGTATACAGTCAAGTCCTATATTTTTTAATTAGTTGATACCCAGTTCACAGCTTTTGCAGGGGTTTTAGATCTTACATTGTAGGGAATGATCATGAAAAAGACAGTTAATATAATCTCACGGGGATAAGAAACTAGTTTGCTAAAAATCATTTAAACATTAAATAAACCCAATAGGATTGTTTTGCCACCAATATCAATTCATGATGCTTAAGTTAGATTAATACAATGAATGGTTTTATTACTACAGGTAAAGAAGAATTCATTTTTAGAAATGAGAATTTTTTGCTTAAAATAGAATCCTTGGGAGATGGCCCTCTCATAATTTGGAACTTTCTGTCTAAGAAAATTCAGTCTGCATGTAGAGACAGTTTTGGGTATAGTAAAGATTAATTTGTTTGAATATATTTTGAAGAGGTGTCACTTCCAGGATTTCCCATTTGGGCTGCTTTGCTGTGCCATAGAGTAATATTATATGGTTTGTTTGAAATTAATGTATTTCAGTATTCATACTGGGAAACCTACTGTGGCACTTTAGAAAGAAAAGTACTATCTAAAACCAGAAAATTGCCAAATTACATTTTAGTATGTTACGAAACTGCCAATTCTAAGCAACTTTTCAATTGGTTTTCATTATTTATTATTTATAGTTATTTGCCTTTTTCTTCTGACTCTTTGCAGATGTTAATTGGGTGTCACTGACCCCTTCTAAAAAGCAAATGCTCCGTAAGGCTATAAATGTATTGTTATTGCAAATTTTTATTACTTGTCTTTCTGTTCAGGCCTCTCCTATTCATATTCCAGTCTCTTATTCAAATCAATGCATGGTTGCTAGGGTAATTTGGACCCTAGCTACCAAATTCCTTAAAATGCAAATTGAAGAGCTGCTGAATAAAAAGCTAAATAACTCAAAAACCATAAATAATAAAAAAATGAAAACCAATTGCAAATTGTCTCAGAATGCTACTCTCTACATAAGGTTGCCAACCGGCCGGTATTTTACCGGCCTAGCCAGTAAAACACCTGCCAGGGCCGGTATTACAAATTTACTGGCAATGTAGCTGCCCTTGCCCCGCCGGTGAAAACGTTCATTTTGTGGCCAGCCCCTTTTTCGGCACTACCCCTGTGGCTCCGGCCCGTTTTTGCGTCCCACCACGCCGGCTCAGCCCCTTTTTGCGTCATGGTCCGCCCCTTAACTCCCACCCCCACCACTGGCCGGTAATTTTTTTTTTTTAAAAAGGTGGCAACTCTATCTTTACATCATACTAAAAGTTATCTCAAAATATACCACTTTACTAAATATTTGATGATAATCATAGGCTCCCCTCTACAAAATTTTATGGTGGCCAAGAGCAATTTACCTTTTCAGAATGCATTGTTTATTTATGTAAATATAAAAATCATAGATATATTAAAGGGATACTGTCATGGGAAAAAAAAATTTTTTTCAAAATGAATCAGTTAATAGTGCTGCTCCAGCAGAATTCTGCACTGAAATCCATTTCTCAAAAGAGCAAAAAGATTTTTTTATATTCAATTTTGAAATCTGACATGGGGCTAGACATATTGTCAATTTCCCAGCTGCCCCAAGTCATGTGACTTGTGCTCTGATAAACTTCAATCACTCTTTACTGCTGTACTGCAAGTTGGAGTGATATCACCCCTCCCTTTTCCACCCCAGCAGCCAAACAAAAGAACAATGGGAAGGTAACCAGATAACAGCTCCCTAACACAAGATAACAACTGCCTGGTAGATCTAAGAACAACACTCAGTAGTAAAAACCCATGTCCCACTGAGACACATTCAGTTACATTGAGAAGAAAAAACAGCAGCCTGCCAGAAAGCATTTCTCTCCTGAAGTGCAAGCACAAATCACATTACCAGGGACAGCTGGGAAATTGACAAAATGTCTAGCCCCATGTCAGATTTCAAAATTGAATATAAAAAAATCTGTTTGCTCTTTTGAGAAATGGATTTCAGTGCAGAATTCTGCTGGAGCAGCACTATTAACTAACCGTTTTGAAAAAACAAAATTTTCCCATGACAGTATCCCTTTAAGCTATATCTTGGTTACTGTGACAACTGTACATAGCACAATCGTACAAAGGCCAATAATAGTAAAAATAATAAAATGTTTCTTATTTATTCAGTTCCACGCCCACTCAATTGTCATACTTATCATTCCATAGAGAGCCCTCGCGCAAGGACATTACATAATTCATGTTGCCATGTGCCAACATGGCAGAAGAAGCACTTCCGCCGGTTACACAACACCAGGCAAGCGCCTCAAAGCAGAGCTTAAACTACTTCCGGTCACACAGCAAATCACAGTTTTGGAATAGGATACCGCCTCCACGTACGCGTATCCTTACGAACAAAGAACGTTTGGTTGCGCATGTCTGGTGAGTGGTGCCCTGTTACCACGGAAACGAGAAATGCTGCGCATGCGGTTTAAAACGCGTTCTGTTTCCATAGTGATAACATAAACTAGACTACCGACGCAAATGAATATGGAAGAGGCACCGGCACCGATTCTTCTCTTTGGGGAGGCGGAAGGGATGGTACAGAATTTGCAGACCTTCTCAGTGCGAGATATTGCTTCTGGCGGGTAAGGCTGAATCTGTGGGATAGCTGGCAACTTCACCTGGCCTTTGTTTTTTCCCTCAGGCTTACTTTTAAAGGGGAACTCCGCCGATTTTAATTTTGCACAGTGTTTTAAGAAATAAACTTAAACCAATATTCCCAAAGTATCAGTGGTTTTAAAGTTAATTGTAAATGTTATTGCAAGTCAAAACAACATTTGTTTGTCCCTTTCTGTTCTGACTCTTGAAACAAGTTACTTCTCCTCCAGGTCTTCTATTTAGACTCTCTCCTATTCATCTGCCGGTCTGCAATTCAGACTACTGCTTGCTAGGCAAAGTTGGAGCATAGCAACAAGATAAATGTTTAGGTTCCAGTCTGGAGAGCTACAGACAGGCCCCGACTGGCAATCTGTGGGTTCTGGCAAATGCCAGAGGGGCTGCTATATGGTGCCATAGAAAGTCAGTATTTAGTGGGCTGGTGGGGGGTGTCTGGGCCTCTGTGTGGGCTGATTGGACCTCTGTGTAGCTGAAATGCCAGGGCCTATCTTGACTCTCAGTCCCCAGACCTGGCTACAGAAATTACATTGCAAATGTAAATGGCTTTAAAATAGGGATGCACCGAATCCAGGATTCAGTTTGGGATTCGGCCCGGCCAAACCAAATCCTAATTTGCATATGCAAATTAGGGACGGACGGGAAATTGCGTGAGTTTTTGTCAGAAAACAAGGAAGTAGAAAATGTTTTTCCCCTTCCAATTCCCTAATTTGCATATGCAAATTAGGGTTCGGATGCGGTTCGGTATCTTTTGCAAAGGATTCGGGGGTTCGGCCAAATCCAAAAAAGTGGATTCGGTGCATCCCTATTTTAAAATAACTCCTATCAGTACTTCTGGGATCAGTCACTCAACTATACCTAAAAGTGGGGCTTAGTATCACTTTGTGTTTGTACTCTCTTAAAATAGATCAAAGCCTGCTGCTAGTAAGGAAATGATAAAGCTAAATAATACTGAACACATCAGGATTTATAAACGTACTTTTTTTTCTAGAAGTTCTGAGTGCATTGTTATTTATCTTAATGCTCGCGGCAATTCAAACACCAAACTGTACATAAAAATTTTATTGTACTTATTAAAAGGTTTACAATGGCATCCCAGGCATGAGGAGGTCCTACATAGACACCTAGTGGCAGCCTTCGGATAGTCAACTAGTCCCAGATACACGCACCCCTTCCGGAACAACAATTGCAGAAATAGTAGAATCCAGGAGCCAAAATTTAAATAGTACAAAAAGTCTTTATTTTACATTATGTATAAAAACACAAAAGCCTTACTTGTTTTGTGTCATCTAAGGACACTTAATCATAGGCTGATGATTAAGCGTCCTTAGATGACACGAAACGCATAAGGCTTTTGTGTTTTTATACATAATGTAAAATAAACTGTACTTTATACTATTTAAATGTTGTCTCCTGGATTCTTCTATTTCTGCAATTGGTGTTCCGGAGTGGTGCCTGCCTACAATCGAATTGTTGTGAATTACTTCTCTTTGCTGAAGGTCTGGGGCATGAGCACCCGGACCCACCATGGAAAGCCGTAAGCATTTCCTATAATCCAACAGATTCATGCTCCTCATGGTTTTTGGATATGAATGTTTTTCTGCTGTTGAACAACAATGACTCATCGTGTATCTTTTTATTTTAATATATTTTATGATATTGAATCAGCCTAAACATATAAGATGGCAGTAGTTTGTATTTTAGCACTTCCTCTTCTTTTCTCCTATGATGCCTTATGGGAGAATTAAAACTCTAATTGTTGGTGTTTAGACAGTGCTGTGTGTATGGCATGAGACAAGTAAATACCTTCTGATTTCAGAAGGCTTCACTTTGCATGTTATTGCTTGTGAAGGGCTTTTTGGCTCCTTCTAGCCCATCTCACCCTAATCAGGTTCGGTTTCCTTTTGCCCTACTCTCCTACCCCCTCAGAAGCCATGTTCCAATATTTTGCATTGAGATCTAACAAGATTGAAACAGGCTGTCTGCAAGTTTGAATATATGGCTCTGAACCATTAGGCTGTATCTGAGCTATAAACCATTGGTTCTGGATGCATAGTTGGCCAAAGGGACATAAAGGAGTGATTTGCATGTCTCTGCCTATGCCTTATGGGAGAATTAAAACTCTCATTTTTGGTGTTAAGGCAGTGCTATATGTAAGGCATTCCTTCTGATTTCAGAAGGCTTCAGTTTGCATCTTCTTTTCTGGAAATTAAGTCAATTTCCAGTGGGTTTTAATGATTCAGACCTACTAAAAACTTTATTTCATTTAGTATCAGTCAAAAAAAACTATAGTTTGTGTTTTGTGGCTGCTTTATACAAGTTATACAAAAAGGGCAATATAGGACAAAAGGTTTGGTGATGGTAAAAATCAGGAGTGGTGTCATGTGCTGATATGCGATACCCAATATTTCCTATATTTACAGCGGGAGGCAGAGGCTTATAGAGATTTGGTAGGAGAGCAAAGCTAAATAAAGGCAAGAGACGAGAAGGAGAGTTCTAGTGAAGTCTGAAATGTACTGGTTTGAAGTGTGTAAAGAGCACTTTGGTGAACAAGTTAAAGGAACAGTAACCTCTAAAAATTAAATTGTTTTAAAGTAATAAAAATATAATGCAGGGTTGCCCTGAATTTGTAAAACTGATGTGTTTGCTTCAGAAACACTACTATTGTTTATATAAATAAGCTGCTGTGTAGTAATGGGAGCAGCCATTCAAAGGAGAAAAGGCTCAGGTTACACAGTGGATAGCAGATAAGCTCTGTAGAACATAATGGTGTTATCTGTTATCCACTATTTAACCTTTGCCATATAGCCTTTTTTTAATTTCTGCCACTGCTACACCGCAGCTTGCTTATATGAACTATAGTAGTGTTTCTGAAGCAAACTGGTCAGTTTTACCAGTGCAGGGCAACAATACATGATATTTTCATTACTTTAAAACACTTTTTTGGTGTTACTGTTCCTTTAATGGCACAAATACAGGATGGAGAAAAACTGATAACTGTTTGAAACATAAGTGTCTAGTTTTATGCTTTATACTGATCTGTCAGGAGCTCAACAAGGCAGAGTTGTTTGCCCTGTGGTAAACAGAGGCAGCTGCATTGGGCAAGAAATTACAGAGATGTTAGAATAAAAGAGGAATAAGAAGAAAAGTGCACCATAACTAGATTTCATAGTTTAGGATGAGGGTATGCTTTATATGGTTCAGATGAGGTTGAAGGAGCTAGCATTAGTTCTAGAAGGGCAGAACTGATCGGAGAGGGGATCAATACAGTGACCATTGGTATGAGTACAGAGATTAGTCAAAGAAAAATGTCTACAAGGGGAGCTTAGAGGTTAGACTTTGAGTCAGACAAAGAAAATATGTAAGCCAAACAGCCAAATTGTCAGAATGTCTGAGGTTGGCCTATTAAGTCAATGTATGCCAGTAATCAAAGTGATAATGATTAGGGGCACATTTACTAAGCTCGAGTGAAGGATTCGAATGAAAATGAAAATTTGGAAGTATTTTTTTGGGTACTTCGACCATCGAATAGGCTACTACGACCTTCGACTTCGATTCGAACCATTCAAACTAAAAATCGTTTGACTATTCGACCATTCGATAGTTGAAGTACCGTCTCTTTAAAAAAAACTTCGACTACGTTAGCCTATGGGGACTTTCCCCATCACTTTTCTAAGCTTTTTTTTTGATCGAAGAAAAATCCTTTGATCGATCGCTTAAAATAGTTTGAATCGTTCGATCCAAGGATTTTATCGTTCGATCGAACAAATTTTACTTCGATCGATCGTAGGATTTGCACTAAATCCTTAGAATTTGAAGGATTTAAATCCGAGGGTCGAATTCGAGGGTTTATTAACCCTCGATATTCGACCCATAGTAAATGTGCCCCTTAGTGTTCATACAAAAATTAACTGGGTCTCCCACGACAAAAAAATTCCAGTCATCACATGGGAAGAGGAGGACAACTTTGGGTGTCTTCGGAAAACAAATTGTGCCGAGTTCCATCCCGCCGGCGATTTACATTTAAGCCAGCGGGAAGGCAGGGGAGGCAGTTCGGGGAGATTAGTCGCCCCGAAGAAGTCGCCGGGCGACTAATCTCCCTCAATCTGCCCGTGTGCCCTGCCCCTTAATGTTTAGCCAGGAGAGAAATAAGTGTTACTGCCCATGTGTAGTTTCAATATATGTAAGCAAAGCAGATAATCTGTCTAAGGTATGGGGTCCTTACCACGATTTTGTGGGGTCCAGTAACATTTCGTTATACCACCTTTAATGCTGTAACATCCAATCTTTCCCCAGATGGTTTAAACAGCATGAATACATTGAAAAGCTAAATATGCAAGCGATCCTCAATGCTTCAGCAGGGCAAGAGGAGATGATTAAGGATCTGCTTGTGACACATGGAAAGGTAAAGCTAATTTACACTGTAACCATTTTGATTGTTTAAAGAGAAATTATAGCTACAATTTACTGAAAACTTGTACTGAACAAATGCATGAATGAATTATTAAATCACATATTGTCATGCTCTTTTCTAAAAGAAATTAATACTTTCAGGGATTTTTTTCCAGTGTACGCTTCACTTCCTGTTCTGTTGAACAGGAAGCTGCTGCCAGCCTTATAATGTACAGCCATTCTTAGTATTGGTAAGAAATTATCAGTAGAGGGATTATACTGTTTTTAATGCAAAAGGAATTGGCATCCACCAGTTAAACTTGTACTGAAATGAAGTTATGCCAGGACAGATCAGGACAAATATCTAGTTGTTTTTTGATTGCAGAAAATATTCACACGTTCCACTTGCTAGCTTTACTTTTATGTGTGTGCAGGTCACTTTTTCCTACAAGCTGCCATATGGTTCCTCTTTCCTGAGACATTTTTCATAGAGCAAGATATCTGGATGATCTAATTTTATAATATGGACTTCTGTTGGTGCCTTGGCCTCAGCAAAGGCAGCACTATGCTATTCAGCAATCTTTTACAATGAAAAAGTATACATGATACTTTGCACCTACATGAAAAGGAAAGGTTATGCCCATGGGTTCAATAAATACAATTAAATGTGGCACCCCACCTTGATGCACAAGGCAATGCCTGGAAAGCCATAGAATATTAGAAGAAAGGTTATGTTTGTAATAAAGAAGGGCATCATTTAAAATATTGTTCTAAAATTCTTTCTTTGTTTCTTATCAGATTCCAACTTTAATCCATGAACTGATCAGTGTTGAGATCTGGAAGCTTAAGGTGTTTCATGTTCTGTGTCAGCTGCAAGACTTCCAGCCCAAGAGCACCTTTCCTCTCTATATGGTGGTAAGTGTGCAAGCCCCAAATACACACACGTTCTATCCTGAACAGTTAATATTTCAGGCATACAGGGACAATAATTTGGGAGTTCCCAACCACCAGTATTCCCAGTAGTGCTCTTCCCAACTAACACAATGTGTATAAATGAATGACAATTACATACAGTAGTTAAGGTTCGAAAGAAGACAGCTGTAAACCTTCAACATGTTCTTCCATTTAGTATATACCCCAGCATCACTGCCCCCCCCACACACAGAGTGTTACATAGTTGCTTTGGGTTGAAAAAAATCACTGTATTTCAGTTCAACAGGCATAAATATACACATTTAAAATGAACTGCTTATTGTAATGCAAACAAACTATAGAAAAGAGTGCAGTGCTTGACAACAACATAAAAAAACTCCTACAATTTGTAAATTAAGCTTTCATATTAATCAGGGAATTTTCCATGTTACCAGTGAAGGCAGAAAGCCTCATAATTAATGGGGTTTTTTTATGTCCCTACAGATACACCATGAAGCAACTATCATTAACCTACTGGAGACCATTTTTTTCCATAAGGTAAAACCCTTACTCTGGTCCATATTTACAATATTTCTACCTACTTGGGGGCCATCATGGCTGAGAGTGTTTTCAGAGAAATGTCTTTTTTTTTCTGGGTATGTATGTTTTTACCCTGCTGCCATAATCACGGTGAGGCTTTTGTATGCACTCTTCCTAATTACAGGTTATATATAAAATTTTATGCTTTTTTTAACGGTCTTCAACTCTGCATAGAGACAATGCAGTTTACTTATATTTTATGAAGTTGTATTTGGCATTTTTTGATTTTTTCCTTGTATTTTCATTAGTTCCATATATTCCCATATATATACTCTACTACTTTTGTATTGAGTTGAAGTGTTATGCAATTGGAACACAGGGGATTGCTTGTGATAATATTTTTCCATGATAATTATATTATTAAATATGTAGTGAGTGTTCTGAAAAGAAGTGATAAAATCACTCCATTTAGAACAGGATTTCTGTGACTACTGAGTATATGGACGGAATACATGAATATAATTAGTGATGAGTTATTCCTGTGTTGCAGGAAGTATGTGAGTCTGCGGAAGACCTTACTCTGGATTTGATTGATTACTGCTATCGGAAACTGACTCTGCTGGCATCACAAAGCTCTGACAGGAGAACACTCAGCCAGAATAGACTTCTGCCCCACACTGCCAATGAAGCATCATCGCTAGAGGTGAGCGTTAATTCATAGAAATGGAGTGCATAATTAAGTTAAAGAGATACTGACATCAGAAAATAAACTTTTTAATTATCTATCATAACATTGTCTTTGAATGCTATTTATCATTTTGCCATAAAAGTATTTGCCTGGTGTTTTACATTACCTTTCTTACTATCCTGTTCCTCTTTGAGGGGGCTACTATATTTGTGCAGCAATAGTCCGTTAGCATTAGAAACTCTTAACTGACAGGTTAAAGAGGTACTGACACCTGAAATTAAACTTTTTTTTACATCTATTATAATATTGGCTTTGCAAGCTACTTCTAACTTTGCCATAAAGTATTTGCATGATGCTTTTACATTACCTGTCTGATCCCCCATGTTCCTGTATGAGGGGGCTGCCATATTTGTGCAGCAGGAGTCCGTTAGCATTAGAAACTGTAACTAACAGGCTGAGATGGGACAGTCAGGTTGGCAAAGTCAGAGTGTCAGAGAGTCAGGCTTAGGAACTTCAACTAACAATTATATACAAAAACAAACCTCTCAGCAACAAATGATCAACATGACCTATAGGTAACATTTAATGTAAATTCATATGCTAAAATTCATTTTTTAGTGTCAGTATCACTTTAAGAAGGGACAGTCAGGTTGGCAAAACAGTCAGGTTTAGGAACTTGAGCTTTTCTTCCTGCTATTCCCGCCACCCGTAACTGCCGGCTTCTGACTTCATATTTAAAGACACGCGCCTCCTGCCCCGCCCCTTTTGTGACATCATCGGCGGGCCTTAAAATGGAAGTCAGGCTCGGGCGGGTTGGCGAAGAGTGGGTTTTATCGGACCCGCACATCACTAGTGGAATCCAAAGAATTGTGCACTTTTATGCATGTAATGCTGCAAACTGTATAATCAGTACATGGTTGTCCACTGTGGGTCTTTACTTACTATTAGGCTGTATGCAAGGCAGGAGCTCCAGTGCACATAAGGTTCACAGACAGCACGTATTAAAGGAACAGTAACACCAAAAAAATGTTTTAAAGGAATGAATATATCATGTAGTGTACAGGTAAAACTGATCTGTTTGCTTCAGAAACAATACTATAGTTCATATAAACAAGCTGCTGTGTAGCAATGGCAGAAATTTAAAAAAGGCTATATGGCACAGGTTAAATAGTGGATAATACATAACACCATTATGTTCTAGCTTATCTGCTATCTGCTGTGTAACCTAAGCATTATCCTTCGGATGGCTGCCCCCATTGCTAAACAACAACTTATTTATATAAACAATAGTCGTGTTTCTGAAGCAAACACAGTAGTTTTACTAGTGCAGAGCAACACTGTATTATATTTTTATTACATTAAAACACTTTCATTTTTGATGTTACTGTTCTTTTAAGTACAAGGCCATCTTGTGCCTATGTGAGCTGTGCTCTGTATTTCTTGCTAGGTGTTGAAACTAGCACAGGTAAAGAGTGCATCTTGTACCATCAATGAGAAGGCTTTGTTTATAGGTGCTTTGGGTGCACTGTTGCATACCTTAGCGCACCTGTACATTTATTCATAATGCAGCAATGTATTATTTTATTTATTATTACTGTAGTGCTCTAAATTCTCACATTCACAGTATGGTTTCATTTACTATTGCTTTTAGAAACTAATATTTTCTCTACATTGTCCTAGGAGCTTAAACAGCAGGCTGAAGCTTTGGAGTTTGACATTGCATTAAAATGCCTGTCAGTTACGCGATATATCAGTGATCACATTGACAGGTGAGCATACAAAATCTCAAAACACCTCAAGACTGGCATACAAGATCATGTAACATTAGGGCTATTCATGGTAATCAACCTGACCCTGTAGAATCACTTGAAAACATGGTAATGACCATTATTAATTAACCTATGGAAGGGTAGTTCCCAGCTTTTTGCCACCTACCTTCTAATTTGTAAATTATGCAGGTGCCTTACAAAGAACTGTTTAATATCAAATATTAATGCAACTATTATCTCCTCAGCCTTCCACTAAGTGTGATGAATCGGCTCCTCAACACTCACAACCTGCCTTGCCTGCTGGTGGAACTGTTGCATCAATCTCCGTGGACCCAGCGTGAAAAAGGTGTGGATATATTATGCATTACACTGCTGCAAAGTAGTGTGTAGCCATAGGGGTTTGTTTAATAGGAATAAGTAACTTTTACTATTTTGGTTATTGCTGATTAATATAGGAATATTTTGAAGACAGTGGTATCCCAAAGCAAAGGTCTTGTCTACTTTATGGTTTGATTGATTAATTATTTACAGGCTCATATTTTCTAATTAATTCTCAAATATTTTTGGCAAGACAAAGGAAAATCTGAAATAGTTGCATCAATAAACGAGGAGACCATTTATGTTTCAATGCAGTTTGGCTCGTTTACAATGATCGAGGCTACAAAAACATGCGCAAGGTGGTGCCCTGTTCCCCAAGATTTGTACCTCTTGCCTGTGCAAAGCTTTGGGGGTTATTTATCAAAATCGGAATTTATCTCATTTTCTGAAATATACTCTGACCAAATCCACACTGGTTATTTCTCCTTATTTATCAATACATTTTGCCGTAAAATTCCAGTTTGGGAAAAAAAACTTGTGAAAATCGTACAAAAATTCGAATTGTATAATTTTTTTTCAGATTTTCCACTCGAAAAATCAGGGTTTTTTTTTCCGATTTTTGGCTGAAAACCACAACATCTTCGGATTTTTGCACAAAACTCAGTACAGATTAGGATATCTTTGGGACCTCTCCCATTGATTTGTATACAACCTTGGCAGTTCTGAAATGCTAGATTTTCGGATTCATACTTTTTCCATCCTCGGGGTATAATAAATCCAGAAAAATTTGGAGTTTTTTTCACAAAAAATTTGGATTTTATAATAAATTAAAAATTAACATTTTTTGAGTTTTTGGCATTTAATAAATAACCCCCTTTGTGTTGGCAAAGTGGACTCAAAAATGCACATTTATGCAAGCAGTGCTGCATACTGTATACACAGCACATGGATGCACCTACCTCATTTTATTTTATGCAAGGTAGGAGCCCCAGCAGACACAAGATGCAAAGGCAAGATATACATCACTATACCTGTTTGAGCTTTTCTCTGCACTATGTACTAGATATCTAAACTGGCTCAAGGCTTGTACCTTCTGTGGGTACAGGCATAAGTGCTCTGTTTATGCCCCTGGGGTGCAGTTTTGATCAGCCCATGTGCCCATTGTAATTGAGCTCTATTATGTCTATAAAGACATAAAACTCTGTCCTTATAATGCAGCAGCACATTAAACTTCGCTGAAGCTATTGCCTCCAGAATTATTCGTTTTGCTATCGCATCTATACTATAATCTTCCTTCCATTTTCCGTGAACTCACATGTGTATTTATCTCTCACGAAATACCTTTTTGTGCTTCGTGTTGCTCAGGCCAGCTCCAGAAGTATGAAAGTGGCCGCTGGTACCCTGTACCTGCTGAGGACCAGTTAAAGATGACCAAGTTGGATGGTCAAGCCTGGATAGCTTTATACAACCTCCTGTTAAGGCCAGAGTGTCAGCAGAAATATAACATCAACAGCTTCACCAAGGGGCAGCTACTAAAGGTACTCCTGTCAGAAAAATATGTACAGGTATGGGACCTGTTATCCAGAATGTTGGGACCTGGAGTCTTTCTGCAATTTGCATCTTCCTACCTTGAGTCTACTAGAAAATCATATAAAAATTAAATAAGCCCAATAGGCTGGTTTTGCTTCCAATAAGAATTAATTATCTCTTAGTTGGGATCAAGTACAAGCTACTGTTTTATTATTACAGAGAAAAAGGAAATCCTTTTTAAAAATTTGGATCATTTGTATAAATGGAGTCTATGATTCTGTAATTCAGAGCTTTCTGGATAAAGGGTTCCTGGATAATGGATCCCATACCTGTAATATGCTTTCTCTATTTTTACAAGATGAACCTGATTTTCTAGAAAACTCTCTGACTGAAACCAGAGGTTATAATCTTTTTCTTTACTGCAATATTCTGCTAATGGTATTCGTTATTATTTATCTGTAGCTTCGCTCCTTTCTCACTGAAGTTCTTCTGGACCAGTTGCCAAATCTTGTAGATCTGCAGCGTTTCTTAAGCCACTTGTCTGTGAGCGAGCCTGCCCCACCCAAAAAGGAATTGATCCTAGAGCAGGTATGCTATGAACTCAAAATAATGAGAAGGTCTGAATAAATTTATTAGGAGAAAATGTACTGGTAGATGGTTCTCGCTTGCAATACACTTTAGGATGGTGGAAGTAAATGAGTCGGACTAATTATAAAAGAGCTATGATCTTTTTGAAAGACACTAAAAAGGAACATGTAAAGGATAAGTAAATCTTTAAAATAAAAAATTAGAAACCTCAGATAACTTTTCCCACATCTTTCCTAACCAGAAGAACATCAGAGCAGCCTCTTTCTTTCTCCTTAGAACTTCGTTGAGTACTTGGTGGTCATAATGGTTGGTAACTGATCAGTAGGTGGCGCTACTGTAATAATATTAATTAATATGAACAGTATATGTACCCCTTGATACCTTGGAATTAAAAAAATATATATAATGAATGTAAATTGAAAAAGTGCTTAGAATAGCACTCTCATAATTTTTACATTCACTTATTTTAAAGGTTTACTTATCTTTTTTTTAAGGAAAATTTTAGTTTTTATTCAAAATTATACAGTGAAAAGTAAAAAAAAAGGAAAAAACATCATATATAGAGTTATGGTATCTAGTAGATACAGTGTGTTGTATAATACATACGGTCATGGTCATTGAATTGAATCTAGGAGGCAAATTGAGAGTCAGGTTTGATTAGGTATGGAGGTCTACTGATTCCCATGTGGGTCTTAAAGGGCATTGCAGTCCTGACTTCAGCAAGAGTAAAAGTTACTGAAGCTCCCAGTCCAGATTCCCACCAGGGGCTCCAGATTTTATCAAATTTTTTGTAGCTACCTCTGGCCTCATAAGTGAGTTTAATGAGGGGAATTGTAGAGTTAACCAGGCGGATCCAGGGGTTTTAGTTAGGTGGATTAAGGCTCATCCAGTGCAATATCAAATTTTTTGGCATAGTATAATAACACACTAGTCCTCAAGCGGGCCTGGTTGGTGGTGAGGATTTCGTCCAGGATTCCTAGTAAGCAGAACAAGGGAGACATAATATGTGGGGATCCCAGCCAGGTCCGGACTGGGATTAACAATAGGCCCTGGCATTCCAAGTACACAGAGGCCAAAGCAGCCACCCACCAGCCCAATAAATAATGACTGTATATGGCAAGTTACAGCAGCCCTTCTTGCATTTGCCAGAACCCACAGATTGCCAGTCCGGGCCTGATCCCAGCTCCGTGGCCAAAGTTTGGATTATTTGTGTAGGAGGAGGCTATGGTTGGGCATTTCCAGAGCATGTGGTAGAAATTGGCTTGTTGGGTGTTACATCGAGGGCAATGGTCGTGGGGAGTTTTGCCCATGCGCTTAAGCTTGACTGGGGTTACATATAGTTGATGAAAGAGCTTGTAGTGTATTAGTCTGTCTCGGATCGAGGTAACGGGTTTATACATACTGTATGTTCATTGGCTTCATCCCAGTCGTCTTGTGACAAAGTAGGTATGTATTCTGACCATCGCGCTTTGGCAGATGTGAAAGGTGAGGGTGTTCCTTCCAGATCATTGTGGTATAGGTTTGCCGATAGTTTTGTGGGATTGTCGGATGCATGCGTATCTTCCATATAGGTGACAGAAAGAGTGGGTGAAATTGTGCTGAACTGTGTCTTAAAGAGGTGTCTCATTTGAAAATAAAGGTGGTTGCTGTGTTGCGGTCTGCTGTTGCAGGGTAGGATATGAAGCAAAGCTGAAGTCCTGGATAAGGTCTTTTAGATATTTGATGCCTTGAGAGGGCCAATACAGAAAGTCCCCTAGTACACGGAACTGAGAAAGGTTGTCCCATAGAGGGAGAGACATGATGAGTAGAGGGGGTTTCTTTTTGAGGTATTTTAAGGCTTGTAGCCATGAGGTATGGTGGGCAGTCATAGTCGGTGGGAGATTGTCCAGGTCTGCCATTGAACGATACAGTATATTCCTCATGCCTTCCAAGGATCCTATCATTAAAGATTGGAGGGTCATATTGGGGTTATAGGGATCTGGGTGAAACCACCAATATAAGTAGTATATATGTGATGCCAAAAAATATAGGTAGAAGATCATCAGGGCTGTTAGTTTTTCCCAAGTGATTCTTAGGACTTTATTGTTCCAAATAAATGGTAGTAGGTGATTTTTTTTAAACAAAGTTTTGGGAATATAAATTGGAGCGTTATGAAAAAGATATAGGAACCTTGGGAGGTATATCATTTTGATGAGGTTAATTCCGCCCCATTGTGTTAGTGGCAGATTGGCCCATTTTTTGAGATCGGATGAGAAGCGAAAGACCATCAGTTCCAAGTTGAGATTTATAAATTGTGCAGGACAGGCGTGGACTATAATTCCCAAGTATTTAAAGGAAGAGGTCCAGTAAAGAGAAGTTGAGGGGTATAAGGGTATCAAAGTGTCTCCATCTATTGGGAATAGGATAGATTTTTTACAGTTGATATAGAGGCCTGTGAATTCACCAAAATGGTCAACCAGGGCAAGGAGATTTGTTAAAGAGCTGTCTGTGTCTGCTAGATAAACCAGTAGACCGCCCGCATATAGGGAAATCTTCTCTGTGAATTTCCCGTCTACAGAGAGGCCTCGGATGAGAGGAGTATCACGATTAAGGGCAGCTAGGGGTTTGATGGCTAAAGCAAATAGTAAGGGGGATAGGGGGCAGCCTTGTTGTGAGCCTCTATGGAGGAGAAAGGGTGTAGATGTGATCCCATTAACCCTTACTCGTGCAGAGGGTTTTTGATAGAGTAGCTTAATCTACTATATGAATTGCTCCCCTAGGTTAAACTTTCAAAGTACCTCCCAAAGATAAGTCCATTCGATTGAATCAAAGGCTTTGGCTGAGTCCAGCAATGCCACAGCTCTGGACACCATAGGTTCATGCTTGATGTTAAGATTGGTAAATAGCCTTCGTAGGTTAATGTTGGTTGATCTGCCTGGCATGAAGCCTAATTAATCTGGGTGTACCAGATTCGTAATGACCCTTTGAAGCCTACTCGCAAATATCTTGGCCAGGATTTTGGCGTCTGTGTTTATAAGTGAGATGGGTTGGTAGGAAATACAGAGGCCGGGATCTTTTCCTTGTTTGTGGATAATAATTATAAGGGCTTCTGCAAATGTGATGGAAAGGGCTGAATCTTCCTGGGAAAAGGTATACTTATCTTTTAAAGTAATGTCTGCATTAAAATAGGTACACAGTCCTGAGCACTTCTGTTATTTCGTTTCCCAATCGTTGCCCAATCAGGTTTGTGGGTGTACTGGAACATGACCCTGTCTGCATGGAGAAATCTCTTCTACTCAAGTGTTTAAATGCACATATGCTCTTGTGAAATAATGTTAATGATGCAGGAAATTAACCACAGCATGTGCTCAGTCTGCTTTATTTATTGCAGTAAGGGTTATTTTTATTTTTACCATGCTTCTATATTTCCGTGTGCTCACACTCATTCTGTGCATTGTTACTAAGAAATAGACTGCAGCTGTTTGCAGCTCACCGTATCATCATGCCTGCCAGAATACAAAGGTCCACTGTCTACTACAGGGCTGCCCAGCTGGCAGCCTATCAGTAACAACTGTCTCAAGGGCCTCATTTTGGGACAGTGTCTGGCTCTCCAAAAAAAAGCAGTGGGTAATTCCCTTTTTGTTGCACAGAAAATAAAAACGCCTTACCAGTTCATTCCGATTCCTGAGGGGTAGTATTTTATATATCAACATTTTGGTTATTTCTCAGAACCACAACCGCAGTGTAACTGCTCATAATGCAGAGTAGGCAAAGATAAAAGACTGTTTTTGAAGTTCTGATGATGGATCATCCAACCACCCGCATCGGAGGGTTTATTTATTACACACAGGGCAAACAACAGGCTTCCTGCACCATCAGTAGCACTGAGTTTATGAGAGGAGGGTGGGGGAGGCAAGTCATTCAGATACATACATAAGGAAGTGTTTGTGGGCACGGGTAGATAGCACCCTGGCAACCAGGAAGCTCCTTAACAACAAGTAAAAAAATATACAGGTCACAAACAAATACAAAATTAAGACCAGTTGCAAATTGTATCAGAATACAATTGTCAACATCATATGAAAAATTAATTTAAAGCTTAATTACCCCTCTTAAATTCTAAGCTAGAAAATAAAGCCCAAACATTGCTCAGTTATTTTGTTTCAGCACACAGGGCAGTTGCATCATTTCCCATATTCAGAAGCCCTATGCAGCTTATGTAATAACACTACAATTTCCCCAACAAGTTATAGGTTTAGTCTATAACAGATAGAAGAATTAAATCTATTACCAGTCTATGCAGTGCCTCTACATTCCACAATGCACAATCATTCATTTTATGTATATAGATTATTACTTTAAAGGAGAAGGAAAGGTATCCTGCACTTGTTGGGCACCCCCAAGTGAATGTATTTACTTACCTGAAACCCCGGGCGGGTGCTCCTATCAGCAGAAAACTACACTGGCCCGAGGTTATACCAGTGAGCACCACGGAGTGATCTTCTTACGTCTTCCTCTTTCTTCATGTGGCTGCGAATGTGTCGTTGAACGAAAAGCCAAACTTTAACTAAAAAGTCGGATATTTCGTTCAACCGCCCATGCGTTTGCCCCGGGAAATTTGAAGCAAGAAGAAGCCGGAAGAGGATCGCTCCATGGTGATCACTTGTATAACCCCCGGGCCGGTGCAGTTTTCTGCTGATAGGAGGGGTTTTAGATAAGTCAAAACAATCACTTGGAGGTGCCTATTATTTGGCACCCCCAGTGCAGGATGCCTTTCCTTCTCCTTTAAATGCAAGTGAGCAATTTTCCCTTTATTTTTCTTTTGCCTGCGCTCACAAAAACCTTTTGTGCAAACTTTTAGAATGCTGTACGTGCAGAGGCATAGATGAGTCTGAATAGCTAATAAAATATGGGTTGGTCAATACTTTGTTTTATGCTAACCTTACACAATAATCTTGCATCTTAGAGGAAATATTGCATTTGAGGTTATTGTATGTATATTGTATGTATTAGCAGATTACATGCATGTCGTTATTTTGTGTCAATTTCATTTGTGGAGTTAGTTTAAATATTTGGATTGGTAAATTACATGTGTGTGTGTGAAGTTATTGTGTGTATAGATATTGGTAGGTTACACACACGTGAGGTTACTTTGCATATTTAGATTAGAACGTTACACAAACTTGAAGTCATTTGGATGCATACTTTGCATGAGTATCAGGCCATTATGTGTATTTAGTATGGCAGGTTCCAAGAGCGTGAAGTTATTTAAGGGTCAGGCCACAATGGGCGTTTTGGGGAGATTTGGTCGCCTGGTGACTAATAGCCTTGTTTTTGTGCGACCAATCTCTCCAAACGCCTTCCCTCACTCTGCGCCTGCTAAAAAGAAAAAACACCGGCGCTAATCACACGCGCCGATTCGTTTTCTAAAGTCGCCCAAAGTTGCCTCACGAGGAAACTTTGGGAAACGAATCGCAGCGTGTGATTATCGCCGGCGTTTTTCCATTTTAGCTGGCGCAGAGTGAGGGAAGGCGTCAGGCGACCAAATTTCCCCAAAACGCCCAGTGCGGCCTGACCCTTATATAAGCAGATTGGTAGGTTACATGCATGCGAGGTTATTTTGTTTGTTTATATTGTTAGATTATTTGTGTTTACAGTAATCTGTGTCTATGTAATGTTTAACATTCTTAATCTGTATCATTCCACTTAATTAAACCTGTAAGGTACCTGAGGTTTGGGATTCAATCATCAATGAGAATTCAGGGAAATGGAAAGCAATAGCCAAATACCAGGTGAAGCAAGCATTTTCTCCCAGTGAGGAAGACTTACGGTCTCAGGCCAAAAGGTAAGTACATGCACCAAGCACTCCGGGACTGATCATTCACATTTTCTCCTAAAACACAAACACTGACATTTGTACCTTTCATCACCAGATGGGCACAGACTTATAATATTGATGTAATGGAGGCACTTGTGCCAGAGAAACCAAAGTGTGGTTCATGTGGGTCTGAAGCCTCCAAACGTTGTTCAAGATGCCAGAGCGAGTGGTATTGCAAGAGGTGAGTACTCTCTTTTCACATGTTTCAGTGTTTGTAAAACAAGGGGCAGATTTATTAAGGGTCGAAGTCAAAATTCTAATTTTTGAATTTTCTTTTGGTCAAAACTCTCAAATTCGAATTGTGAATTATCCAAACTCGGTTCGAGTTTTACTTTGAATTCGAATTTCGAGATTTATCATACTCTGGCCCTATAATTCGACTATTCGCCACCTAAAACCTGCCTAGTTACTGTTTAAGTCAATGGGAGAGGTCCAGGGATCAATTTGAATCGAGTTTTTATAATTATAATCGATAATTCAAATCGAGTTTTACAGGTCGTTTCAATTTGTCCGAGTTGAAATATAATTTGATTTTAATAATAAATTTCGATTGGTTGAATTTCAAATTTATGGGAGTTTTAAACAAAATTCACATGAATTTGAAATTTGGCCCTTGATAAATGTGCCTCTAAGTGTCACATCGCTTTATTTATAATACTTTTATATCTATTATCCTTGTAACTGCCACATGCCGGAAAAGGTTATAGAAAGAGTTGCAGCAATTGCGGTGGATATGGGATTGTTGTGGAATTGTTGCTCCCTATGTCATGTGGCAAACATGGAAGTGTTTAGACAAAAACAAGAGTCCTCTGCACTCAACCCATTATCAATATATTTAAGTCGAAGAGATTTTGTGCATACTGCTACTGAAAAATGCCTTACCCTTTAAACAACACAGGGATTGTTTGTCCATATATTGCAATATATTTAAGCTGGCCAACTACGTCAAAGTCATCCCATATCTGGCCAGTCCTATGCTCAATTTTCATCTGATTCATTAAGAATTCTATTGCTTCATTATACATTTTACAAAGGGACGACTACGTTTTACCTGCAACTTACTTGCTGCTTTCAAAGTAAAACTCCCAAACTTGGCTGCCCTTTTATTAGACACCAGTGGGATCACCTGACAAACATATATATGGACAAACAATCCCTGTTTTGTTTAAAGGGTAAGGCATTTTTAAGTAGCAGTATGCACAAAATGTCTCTGTCTTAAATATATTGATAATGGGTTGACTGCAGAGAACTCTTGTATTTGTCTATATGTATTTTGTGGTCATAGCCTCATTGCACCCCCGCTTAATGGTTTTAAAAATTGGTGGTGAGCACAACGTTTCCTTGTTTGTTATAAACATGTAAGTGTTGTTGCATCTAATGCAAGTCAGGTGAATTACAGGAGCTCTGTGTTGTTACTACTGATACAGAGTATATGATTAGACTATATGTGGGTGTTGCACTCAGTGTGAGAGATTTATATCATGAGGCGTAAGTTTGCTGTTATTTGTGACAAAGCATGTGGTTAAACTATAACACTATAAGAGTGTTGCGTGAGATGTGTGATGCTTTGCTAGATATTATTTTTCTTCATGTAAATTGAAGGCAGAGTTAGTAATGCTGCCAGGTATTTTGTGATATCTCCAGTCTTTCCCATGAGTCTGCTCAGTCGATAGGCTACACTGATCCAGATTTCTTGCCCAGATTGTTTGAGAGATTTATACTATTTCGTCTAAGGTCAGGGCACACGCTGAGATTCAGGGAGATTAGTCGCCCGGTGACAAATCTCCTCTTCTTTGGGGCGATTAATCTCCCCGAACTGCCTCCCGCGGCTAGAATGTAAATCGCGGGCGAGATGGCACTAGGAGCTGAAGTCGCCCGATGTTGCCTCACAAGGAAACTTAAGGTGACTTCAGAAAACAAAGTTCTCAGAGTACCATCCCGCCAATGATTTATATTCTAGCCGACGGGAAGGCAGGGGAAGGCAGTTCGGGGAGATTAGTTGCCCTAAAGAAGAAGAGATGTGTCACCGGCGACTAATCTCCCGAATCTGAGCTTGCTGCCAGGCCCGGACTGGAGAATTGTGGATTCTGTCAAATGCCAGAGGGGCTGCTGTAAGATGTCATAGACAGTCACTATTTATTGGGCTGGTGGGGGATGTTTGGGCCTCTGTGTACTTGAAATGCCAGGGCCTATTTTGAATTACAGGTCTGCTTGATAGATAGCTGCCCTATACACCAGCCATTTTCTAAGCTGAGGAGGATGTTTATTGTTCCATCAGGTTGTGTAGAGTAAAGCTGACCATACAATCGTACGAATCCTCGATTCGTACAATTTTGTATTGTGTGGGGAGAGTCCCGACATCTGTCGTGCCATGCTGAACGGTCGTGTGTCGATGGGACAGGTTAGAAAATTTCTGTCGGCTGCCGATAATATCTCTGCATGTATTGCCGATCTGACAATTTTCAGTGGGAGACTGTCACCAGCTTTTGTCGGACATAACTTTCATACGATTGCTGTCAGGGGCAGAACATCGTCTGATTTTATACGATTTATTTGATATGAAAGGTTAGTGGCAGGTCGGGAGATGGGGAAGTCCGATAAGTCCAATTGTTCGAGGATTTGAACGATCGGATCTCTGCATTTATGGCCATCTTTAGTGCGGCTTTAAAGGAATTGTTCAGTGTAAAAATAAAAACTGGGTAAATAGATAGGCTGTGCAAAATAAAAATGTTTCTAATATAGTTAGTTAGGCAAAAATGTAATGTATAAAGGCTCAAGTGATTTGATGTATAACAAGTCAGTCAGGACACTACTTCCTGCTTTTCAGCTCTCTTGGTTTACACTGACTGGTTACCCTGGTTACCAGGCAGTAACCAATCAGAGACTTGAGGGGGGCCACATGGGTCATATCTGTTGCTTTTGAATCTGAGCTGAATGCTGAGGATCAATTACAAACTCACTGAACAGAAATGTACCATGTGGCCCCCCTTCAAGTCGCTGACTAACTCAGAGTTATAGAGCTGAAAAGCAGGAAGTTGGATTCTGGCTGTTTTATTAGACATCTGTTCACTCCAGCCTTTATACATTACATATTTGGCTAACTAACTATATTAGAAACATTTTTTATTTTGCACAGCCTATCTATTAACCCAGTTTTTATTTTTATACTGAACTATTCCTTTAAGTTACAAAACTGGACGTACTGCCAGGTTATAATTACTTGATACACTTTTACTGCAAGTATTGACGTGAAAGTAGCATCACTTTCTGCCTTCTCCAGTGTGAGAGTAAGTGATCCAGATGTCTGACAGACACACAATGCAGCTGAAGAAAGCTTGAACACTTGTTTTTGCACTTGCACTGCTCATTTTAGTGCCAACGGCAGCATTTTACTTAATTGATGGTTTAGGAGGTTGATTACTGTTTGTACCAATGTAAAACGTTATGCAAGAGATAAGCAAATGGTTTCCTGTTACTCAGTGGAAGGGGAAGTGCCGTATGTGGTACAAGAAATATTGTCGTTTTTCTTTCCTATGGAATGTTCCAGCGATTTAGATAAACACAAATGATATGATGCTCTCGATGTACAACCTATTCCTTGGCCTTAAGCAGCACTGTGCTTGTAGCATTGTTCAATTCTTTGGAATCAACTTCAAACCCGATGTCCATTACTTGTCGCTGAACTACAACCACTAACATTTGGATGAGCACAGGTAGATTGTGGGAGATGTTCTGCATCACACTTCTAAAGGACCACAAGCTCACCATACCCGTCATAAATAATGAACACAGGGTGCATCACAGTTGCTTCTTATTTCAAGGACGATTAACGTTTGCAGTGCTATAGAACCTAATAATTGTGGATAGCAATAACAAAACGATACATACTACAGTTATAGGATCTGTTATCCGGAAACCTGTTATCCAGAAAGCTCAGAATTACGCAATATAGACTTCATTTTATTTAAATAATCCACATTTTTAAAAAGGATTTCCTTTTTCTCTGTAATAATAAAACAGTATCTTGTACTTGATCCCAACTAAGATATAATTAATCCTAATTGGAAGCAAAACCAGCCTATTGGGTTTGTTTAATGTTTAAATTAAAGGTATGAAGGTCCAATTTACAGAAAGATCTGTTATCCGGAAAACCCCACAGGTCCCATATGTGGATTAAGAGGGAAATTGTTACAAATACAGTATGCTGTTTGGCTCCTAATGACTCTTTCCCTATAATACTGTCATTTGTCTAGCTATTGTGCCTATACAGTATATGTGATGCTTGCTTGTCATGTGACAGATTCATGTTGTTGCTGCTGAGAGTTGGATTAAGATGTGTAGATGTAGCCAGGGCCGCCATCAGGGGGGACAAGGGGTACAGGTGTCCCTGGCCTGAAGAGGGCCCGGCAGTGCTGCACTTTCGAAAGAGTCGGGCCCCCCTTGACATCGTCAAAGCCGGGCGGCCATTTCTGAAGTCACGATCAGCCGAAATGCGGAAGTGCCGAAAAGACCCGAAGTCATAAAAACAGCCAAAGTTGAAGTCCTGAAGCGGCGAAAAAAGATGCCCCAATTTTTTTTAACTTGTAAGGGGGGCCCTGGCGCCAATGGTTTTTTAAAAAATATTCTTTGGAGCCCCATTTTTTTTAACTTGTAAGGGGGGGCACTGGCACCAATGTTTTTTTTTTAACTTATATGGGGGCCCTGGTCACCAATTATTTTTTTTAACTTGTATGTGGGGCCTGACCACCAATTTTTAAAAAGAACTTTTAAGGGGGGCTCTGGCACCACAGTTATAAGGGGACCCTGAACATCAATAGCTTTTTTAACTTGTGTGTGGGGGGGGGGTTACCTTTTTTAGCACTGGTGTCTGTGTGGTCTTTTAACTGTTGTGTGTGGGGGCGGGATCTGGGGTGGAGCTTGGGGGCTGGGGTGGCGGGGCACAGATAATTTTGTTGTACTGGGCCCCGTGATTTCTAATGGCAGCCCTGGATGTAGCAAGGAGTATCCCAGTGATCTGTAAGACCGCAATCCTGTATCTGCCATGTCCTTTGTTGTTCTGACATGTTCTTTGCCTCTTTTCTATAGAGAGTGCCAGGTAAAACACTGGCAGAAGCACAAAAAGGCCTGTGATATGGTGAGCGAGGCTATGAAGAACATGCAGGAAGAGATCCAGAAAGATGCGTGAAGAAGAGGTGTCTATCCTGAAAATATTAGATCAAAGTGTTTAGACCCACTGATCTTCCCACCCTCCAGTAATAACCTATAGGGCACTTTATAGTTGCCCATTGAGTATTATGTACTAAATATACTGCTGTGATCTATCCAGCACCCCTTGTCAGCTGAACAATCCTAATTATTTATTTTGTGCTACAGGTTTATAGGGAAACATCTGAATCAGTAACAGCTGAAGAGAAGCAGACTGAGCACCTTTGTACAGTATAAAAGCCAATTTCAAAGCACCTCTAGTTGCTGTCCTGTTGCAGCTTACCAGTTAAAGGGGAAATATCGCAAAAATTCTAATTTAATATCAGCTTCAGCATACGGAAATAAGATACTTTGTAAATACAATCAATTAAATATTCTGCATTGTTTTTTTAAATAATCCTGTTTATGTTAACTATTTATATCTCAGCATCTGTTTCTCTTCATTCTGTCTTCATGGGGTAGGGGGCTTACTTTCCTATAAGATTAATTAGAGCTCACTCAAATAACAGATTCCAGTACAAACAAAATCTAACAAAATAACTTCCTTTTGCACAAATTCTGCATGTAGAGAGACATGATGTCTGGTGATTTTAATAGAGTGAGCTCTAATACATGTTCTAGGCAGAAGGAGCCCCCCCTACAAGATATATTGGATCATTCATCTGACACCCAACTCCTGAATAAAGACAGAATAAGGAGAAACAGATGCTGAGAGAGGAATAGTGAAGATAAACTTGATTATTCCAGAAACTATGCTGAATTTTTAATTGATTGTATTTAAAAAGTTTCTTATTTCGGTATGCCGAAGCTTATATTAAATTTTGTGATAGTTCCCCTTTAAATGGGACCCCCAGCCATTGATTATGTACATCTTAAGTCTCCAGGTTTTATTCACTCATTCTGTAGAGACTTGATCATTCTCACAATTGAGGCCTATGTCGCAAGGACATTGCTATGGACATTTAAATCTTTTATAAACATTAAATACTGAACATGTCCACGACTGGTTTCACTTTAATCATCATTGTGAATAAATCCTCTAAAGTGAAGAACTGCTTCCCAACAACTGGTTAGTGAAACTGTGCAGTGTATTTCAGTACTTTGTGTCCGGTTTAAAAATAGAGATCTTTTTTACTAAGCAAATTTTCCTCCTTTGGTTTATATACGTGTGTATACATACTGTGGTGTCACAGGCCTGTGAACCCACCCATGATATAGCCCTGTGGCTTCCTGCATGATGAGCTTTAGCCCTGGCCAGGTAGGATGTGGTGGTGGCTGCTGTCATTGGTGCATTGGTAATGATTTAACTCACATCATTTTGCAGAACTCTGCTCTGGCATGTAGAATCAGGATATTCAGCATGATAATATTGTACGTATGTTGATTTTATTATCTCAGACACATGCATTTTTGTTCTGCTGTACAGTGCTTTGATGTCAAGTAGTGCTATACAAATAAAAATATACATACAGGCATACAGATATACATACATTTTATAGCCACCTCTCTTCATAAACTAGTCATTTCTATGGCACATAACTTACATTTAGAGGAGTCTGCTTCACTAACTGACTTATATTCAGGTCCGGACTAAGAATTAAAATAGGCCCTGGCATTTCAGGTACACAGAGGCCCAATAAGCCCACACAGAGGCCCAAACAGCCCCCACCAGCCCACTAAAAACTGACTTTCTATGGCACCTTAAAGCAGCCCCTCTGGCATTTGCCAGAACCCACAGATTGCCAGTCCGGGCCTGCTTATATTCCATAGTCGAGAAGATATGGAAGTGGATTGAGCCTCATTTTTTAGTCCATAAAAATTACTTTATACCTTGACCGTAGCATAACTAAAAAGGTTTCTTCTCATGGCTGACCCATCTAAGCCGGTGTCATGATTATACAAGCAATGGCATATGAAGTTTTAGGAATGCACCAGGACTGTGGAGTCGGTACATAAATACTTCGACTCCAGCTCCTTAATTTATGGTAAATCCCAACTCCGACTCATCTGTTTTTAAAGGAACATTAACACCAAAAACTGAAAGTGTATCAAAGTAGTTAAAATATAATGTACATATTGCACTGCACTGGTAAAACTGGTGTGTTTTCTTCAGAAAGACTAATATAGTTTATATAAACAAGCTACTGTGTAGCAATGGGGGCAGCCATTCAAGCTGGAAGAAAGTAGAAAAGACACAGGTTACATAGCAGATAACAGGTAAAACACCATTGTATTGTACAGAGCTTATCTGTTATTTGCTATGTAACCTGTACCTTTTATCCTTTTTTTCAGCTTGAATGGCAGCTCCCATGTCTACACAGCAGCCAGTGGCGTAACTACCGGGGGAGCAGGGGGGTGCTATTGGGCCAGGGCCCGCACCCCCTCAGGGCCCCTCGGCAGCTCGCGCGCAATGAATTCCGTGCAGTTCCGGGCGTACGGAGGGGGCCTGGCTGTGCGTCCCGCGCCAGGGCCCGCCCCACTCTAGTTACATTACTGACAGCAGCTTGTTTATATAAACTAAAATAGTCCTTCTGAAGCAAACACACAGCTTTTACCAGTGCAGAGCAACAGTACATTATATTTTAATTACTTTGATACACTTTCATCTTTTGGTAATTCTAATCCAAAATCAAAGTTAAACTACATAAACCAAAAACAATTGGAAAACCTAAAACAACTTGTATATTAATTGAACCTGGCATATAGCTGTAGAATAGCTGTTAAATATAATCCAAAATGAACTAAAGTATTGTTCTTAGAAACAGAATTGCTTCTGCCATATCCTCCTTCATAGAAGCTCTTCAATCTGATTTGATTATTTTCAGTGCTTGTATTTAAAGTTATTAGGAGTCGGAGTTGGTACACTTTTGGTGACTCCGACTCCAGATACCCAAATTTGCTTCCAACTCCACGACTCTGACTCCATAGCTTTGGCATGCACAATATGAATGCAGAGTTTTAACCCCTTTTATTGTGCCAAGTCACATGGCAGAGCTGGAGAACGCTCAGGTGACAAATTGCTTGCAATCTCCCCATGTACCATTAACCTAACAAATACCAGCAACCAACTTATCAGATTGTTACAGTCTAGAGCAGTGCTGTTCAACTGGCGGCCTATGGGCTGCATCTGGCTCGCGACGCCCCCTGTGTGGCCCCCACAAATCTGCCTGTCTATTTACCTTGTGTAAGCTTTAAAAGGTATCAGTACTGAGATTAAATGGCTCCTGCATTGATTACACTTCAGATTCAGACACCTCATACAAACTGATGGAGTGTGCCATACTCTGCCTGTCCTATGTTCCATGTGTGCCATACTCCGCCTGTCCTATGTTCCCTGTGTGTGCCATACTCCGCCTGTCCTATGTTCCCTGTGTGTGCCATACTCTACCTGTGTGTAACATGTTCTGCATGTGGGAGGTGAACCTGGTGGGAGTTTTCTTATCATTTGGAAATACTTGTTAGGAGTCCCCAAGGTGTATAATCATGTGCCGGGGGTGCTGTGTTATCCAAAGGGAAGGATGAGGCATATGGATTTAAGGGTATATTTTAACATGACTTACATTTTTTACATATGATTGATATCCCTGCAGTGAGCACCAACCATTTGGTTTTTTGGTGTGCACAATTAATGTGGACATGGTCTTGAAAGTTCTTGGTGGTGACATGGGTGTGGTTCAAAGTGGGTGTGGTTCAAAAATAGGGAGTTGTAAACATTGGCTTCCATCATTGTCCATCCACCACATAGGCTAGAAAAATTCCGGTCCTTGGAACCAGGGAAGTTGGACAGCACTGATCTAGAGAATCAGTGACCAGGCTTACTGGAATACCACTGAGAAGCTTTCCTTTTAAAAGTACATTACAGAAAAATGTAAACATTATTAAGCATATTGTTTGAAATCACAAAAAATACCCTTTATTTTTAAAATCCGTAAATCATAAATATACTGGTTAACTTTTTTTTAAACATTTTAATTCTCCAACGGGGGTGCCCTGGTGCCAGCTGTTTGGGGACTGCTCAGCTTACCCATAGGCTAAAGCCATCCCTTTAATCCCAGAGAGGGCTCATTCCCTGCCATTCTTGCTGGGGAAATGGCATGTGTTGTGCCCATGCAGATCTGCTTCTTACGATTCTACAGGATTCCCAGTTTGTTAGTTGCACAAGGAATGTTCAGCCTGGAGGTGGAACAGAGGTTACTATGAGCCAAAACATTAATTCATCTGCTTTTCAGAGGAAGTACTGTATCTGGTTCTGTAGATCTGTTGTCCTAATACAGAGATTTATGTCATGTATTTCTTGCCCTTTATGTGCCAGCCTATAGTCCTCACGGGTCAGATGTGTTTGCTAGTGAAGTACAGGTATGGGACCTGTTATCCAGAATGCTTGGGACCTGGGGCTTTCTGGATAATGGATCTTTCCATAATTTGGATCTTCATACCTTAAGGCTATTAGAAAATCATGTAAACATTAAATAAACCCAATAGGCTGGTTCTGCTTCCAATAAGGATTAATTATATCTTAGTTGGGATCAAGTGCAAGGCACTGTTTTATTATTACAGAGAAAATGGAAATATTTTCTAAAAATTTGGAATATTTGATTATATTGGAGTCTGTGGGGGACGGCCTTTCCATAATTCTGAACTTTCTGGATAACGGGTTTCTGGATAACGGATCCCATACCTGTATTTTATTTCAGCGATTATAGATGAGAATAGGCTAGGCTTCTAACAGGCTCCTATGATGTTAAGAGAAGGCATGGATTGCTGAAACATCTACAAAAGAGAGGCTGTGAGCTGGTGCGGCAGTGAACAGGTTAAAATGTCAGGAAGTGCAGTTGAAAGTGAGGGAAATGAGTGTACAGTGGAAATCTCAGGGGGGCCCCAGCAGTGCGAGGAGCAAAAAGTAGGATGAAAACCATAAGGAACAAACACAGCAAGTTTTACCAGCCACAGATCTAGAAGAAAATCTACAGACACAGAACTTTCTCTGAATGGAAACAAACACATCATTCCGGGGAGGGGTCCAGCACACACAGATTAGGGGTGTCACCATGTGTCTTCCGGCTGTACATTCTAAGGCAAAAATGATTCCTTAACCCTTGTGTAGCTGATTGGTGCAACCAGAGATGCTCATACAAGCACATTGCTAACATATGCGGGGGGGCCCATCACTTGTGGGCCTTGGAATACAAAGACAAGCATTGTTGTTAAAATGGAGGGTTCAGCATCTTTCACTTTCACTGCTGCCATTAAAGTGTGATTGTTACTGCTCCTTCTGTTAATGGGCAACACATGCACAAACTAACACATATAGGGGCAGATTCACTAAGCCCAGAATTTGCCATATCGTCCGCTTTGCTCACATCGCAACACTTCGCCAGGCGTAAATTCGCCAGGACAACGCTAATTCACTAAAATCCAAAGTTGTATCCAGGGCACCGAACGATGGCGAAGTTGTGCTAGTGTTACTGCGGCAAGCGAATCGAAGTTGCGCTAACGTTGGCTAATTTGCATAAGGCGGGAAGTTAAATTTGAATGGGCGTCTATGTTTCATCAAATATATTACACAACACAAGCCCAGGAAACCTTAATAAAATTAAATAGAGTTGTTATATTGCCCAGTGTATAGTTTATGTGCCATATGTTAGGAAATGTAGGGGGGAAGCTGGGTACCCCAGAAAAAAATTACGATCTTTTGCAGCCTATCACCCTGAAAAATGAAAAGTCGCCAGCGTTTTTTCAACTATTTTTTAAGGAAGTCTAATGCACTTCGCCTGGTCTGAGGTGGCGAAGGCAAATCCGCATCTTAGTGAATTTGCGCAGTTACGTCCCTTCGACAGAGCGCAACTTCGCCAGGTGTAATGGAGCGAATTACCGCTAGAATCTATCTCCTTCGCTAGCGAAATTACGCCTGCACCCATCAGTAAATCGGCAAAGTAACAATATGACGTCACGCTGGCGAATTTTCGCCCTTTAGTAAATCTGCCCCATAGTGTACTCCAATAAAAGTCAATGAGTCTTCCTCTGGTTTATTACTCTGCCTATTCAGTGGTACCTGCTTCCTCTAAATATAACAGTCATCTGGTCCCAAGAAAGTATTTTCATTCCCCCCATATATTCATGAATAATGTACAGTATTTACATTATGTTTATTTAGAATAATGGCAGACTGGGTGATTCCTACCAATTTCTCACTCCATAGGAGGAGGACAAAGTGCTAGAAACTGCCTCCTTTTCAATGGCAAATGCCACCAAATGCCATTTCCTGGACCTGGCACTTGGTGGCATTTCTTAATGACTTTAATTTCTAGCATTTTGTCCCCCTTCCACATACAGAGAAAATGCTAGAAATCTAACAGTCAGCCATTTTAGGTAATACAATGAACTCACTTGGATGTGTCTGTGTGTAATGATCCGCTGAAGGTTCTAAAAGCATAATTTACATAATAACTGAATGGTAGACCCCTGCACATATTTATATAATGGGTGGCATGTTTCCTAGATGATGATTTTAATGAGATGCCAAAGTGCAAACCTCAGTCAGTGCCAGTTATGAGACTGGGTTTCTATAGGTGGCACTGAGGATGTTAATTGGGTGCTGACAGGCTGATGCAATATCTGTCAGTCCATTTGCAGACATAAGGTGGAAGCCAGCACTGGTGCATCTACATCAGCAGAAAATGAGCCAAATACTCCTGACCCTAACAAAGAATTAGGCTTCATATGCTACACCTTATGTTTTGGGGTTCATTACGAGCCCAAGGCAACCATAGCTCTTTAGCAGTGAAGATCTGTGAACTTTAACATTATTTATTGTCGTAGCTGGCGCAACCTAGTGTGTCTTTCACCATTGGCAACAACTGATCACATTTTGAGTGACAGGTGACGTTCCAATGGTGGAAACTTGCACCTTCTGTTTTAGACTTTTCTAGCTTCGCAGCTATAGTATTTGTTCTCAGAAACAGGGTCTGATAGAGAATGGCAAGGCATTGACTGACTCATTGGTCATCTTCCAGCTGTTGGCCAGTTCATACCTGGCTGTGCTCTACAGGCATTTGTTCTTTATATAGTGCTGTGCATAGTGAGATATTGTTATTATGAATGTTCCACCATTGAAATATATATAGCATCTGCAGAGTTGCTTTCCCAGTACAGTTGCCTCTGGGCTCACTCCCACCCTCTGTGCTCTCTGTGCAGGAGTCGGACATTGCTCTGCCCAGCCCTCATTCTATCTTTCACTCTCTCTCTCGTTTCTATCTTTCTCTCTCTCTTGTTTGTGACTGGCTTCTCCCAGCTCAGATGCCCCTCTGACTTCTGCCGAATTACCGCTGCGCCTTTTGGCTGCACTTCTTCCCTCCCTCAAACCATCTCCTAATTATTTTAGTGACTCTACATTTTTGTTGTTTTTTTTTTTTTTTTGCCTTCTGACGTGTCCTGTAAGGCTGCTTTTCTTCCAGAGATCTGGATTTCTTTGTCTTGATTCTGCAGGAAACTTGGGGGCTTATTTCAGAGGTGCAACTCTATATTTTGCCAGGACTATGAATTAGTTCCCTGCCAGGAGGAGGCTGCTGCCCTGCATTGTTTTGTGCATTCTTTGCAGTGAGCTGATAAGCATCCTGGGAGCTGCAGGCACAGTCACTAAGGGGCAGTGGATATGGGTCGGTGGCCCCTCTCTGAATTCCTGCTGTCAGTGGGACCCTCCTCCAGCAAGAACTAACTCCATCCTGAGCACCATGGCACAAGCTCTGAGATGAAATGAGGACACCACATACTAGTTGCACGCTTTTGTAAATTTCCTGTTGCTGCTTTTTTTTTTGTTGTTTAAACCCTGCAATCTTAAGTCATGAACAGAGCGGGGTGCTACAGAAATACAAAAAGTCAAAGACACGGGGAGGGCGGAAGCCTGAGACTTTAACATAAGAGAGCAGTTGTCTCATGCCAGAGAAAGACAAGGAGAAGTTATTTGACTCCCCTGCTGACTGGAATCCTGTGAGATGTGGGAAGATGGGGCCGGCTATGAGATAATTGAGCTGAAGGATCTGAAGCCGTGTGATGGCATTGATCTGACGCAAAACTCCCGTGGGGGGCACCGCCTGGAGCGCACCAACGCTGTCAGGATCCCTCCAAGCAGGACACCCCCCATTCTACAGAGGAGCCTGAGAAGGAGAATACTCGGTGGTCAAGGTGACACACAGCCGCCTGGGAAAGCAGGAGAGGGACACTATTTCCAGGCCACATCCAACACTCAGAACACTTGGTGTGACCTCTGTGGGGACTTCATATGGGGCATCTACAGGAAAAGCCTTCGCTGTGTGTGTGAGTATCAGGGGCTAAAGCAAATGATAACCCTTAGTTACCATATCCTATCTACATTCTGTCATAGCCCCATGTTATTTGAACCAGTAAAAATGTGGATATTATATATAAAAATGTCACTTTTTGCCTATATGGATATGAGCTTCTGTGCCACAAAAGCCCTGCTGTGTCGGTACCTGCCCACTGGCATTCTGTGCTGTGGTCACTGTTAGGCTAATGGCACACGGGGAGATCCGCAGCATCTCAAGGATTACAGGTCTGTCACTATTATAGTGATTCTCTTTCACTTTATATGGTGGGTTGCAAAGAGTCAAAACACGGGCAACCTCCCTGTGTGGTGTTACCCTTACAATGTGTTCTGCTGCATGCTACCACTTTCATTAAATTGATACTGATGCTAAAAAACTACTTTTTAAAATATAAATGTACATTACATGTTACCTATAGGTCATGTTTTTTGCTGAGAGGTTTGTTTTTGTAAGTTATTGTTAGATGAAGTTCCTAAAGGTCGCCTTATTCTATAAGATCCGCTCATTTGGCGACATCGCCAAACAAGTGGATCTGCTATATCGGGGGTAATCCTATGGCCGAACGATCGGATTGCGACGAGCACAATGGGCTCCTATGGGTCTGTCAGGAGAAAAATCAAACCTTCCTGATCGATATTGTGTCCAGATATCGATCGGAAAGACCAGTCGGAAGCCCCCATACACGGGCACATAAGCTGTCAAATTGTTCTAAACGACCGATATCGGCAGCTTTATCTGCCCGTGTATGGCCACCTTAAACCTGACTGTTTTGCCAACCTGACTGTCCCATCTCAGCCTGCTGCACAAATATGGCAGCCCCCTCATAGGCGATCACAGGGAGTCAGATAGGCAATGTAAAAGCATTGGGTAAATACTTTATGGCAAAATTATAAGAAGCATGCAAAGTCAATTTTATAGTAGATGTAAAAAAAAGTTTAATTTCTGGTGTCAGTAAGTGGTGGAAATAATAATAAACACAGCTCTGTGTAGATAGAGATGGAGACAATTGCAAAATGAAGAAAATATTACTCCTATAACATTTAATACTAAAGTTGTCTCCATCTCTTTGGGTACAGAGCCTCTTGGATGAATTGCACCAATTGCCAGTAATCAGTAACTATAGGTTATAGGAATATGAAACAATAAGTATTTAACTAAATTCCAAAATGATTGATGTTGAATTTGTTACATCCTTAAACATATCAAGCAGGTTATAGCTATAGGTTCTGACTTTTAGCTTAAAGGGATACTGTCATGGGGGGAAAAAAAAATTTCAAAATAAATCAGTTAATAGTGCTGCTCCAGCAGAATTCTGCACTGAAATTCATTTCTCAAAAGAGCAAACAGATTTTTTTATATTCAATTTTGAAATCTGACATGGGGCTAGACATATGGTCAATTTCTCAGCTGCCCCTGGTCATGTGACTTGTACCTGCACTTTAGGAGAGAAATGCTTTCTGGCAGGCTGTTGTTTTTCCTTCTCAATGTAACTGAATGTGTCTCAGTGGGACATGGGTTTTTACTATTGAGTGTTGTTCTTAGATCTACCTAAACTCAAATTTATCTGGTTGGGCTTTTCGAGTAAAAACTCAAATTGTTCATGGAAAAAAAGTCACATTTTTTGAGATTTATTATACCCTGATGCTTCAAAAAGCCTGAATATGAAAATATGCCATCTCAGACCTGCCGGGGTCATGTATAAGTCAATGGGAGATGTCCCTATCCTAATTTAAAGATATTGTGGTTTGCGCTGGGTTTAGCTTGATAATTCAATCAATTTAGGGTTTTCTGACAAAAACCCCAAAAAAGCAAGCGATTCAACGGAAAAGGTCCGAACAAATCATACGATTCGGATTTTCACTTGATTTTTAAGTTTTTTTTCCCAATCAGATTTATTTGAGTTATATTATTAATAAATAAGGCAAATTCCGGCATGGAAGTTTGGTCGGACTTTTTTTAATTCTAATTACGAGATAAATCCGGATTTTAGTAAATAACCCCATTAATGGGGAATGTAATATGCTTTGTTATTGCAAAAAACATTCTCAAAGATGCTTGCGCAGGTTAACGACCATGTTAGCGCCATTTTTGATTGATTAAGGCTTCCTCGCAAAGTTTGCGACCAAACTGCTTGTGCGAACGTTTGCAGTGTATGTAATAAAATTTTGCAATTGCAAACCATTTTTTGCGACAAAATATTTAACCAAACTCCAAAGCAGCTGTTAAAGGTTCACAATGGGCAATTAAGATTCACTATGCAATAAAAGCCTAACGAATAGTGTAATAGCATTTTAATAAGGAATATTTAGGAACCCTAATGGGATACTCACAAACAGGTCTGGATCGAGAATCAAAATAGGCCCTGGCATTTCAGGTACCCAGAGGCCCCGACAGGCCGCACAAAGGCCCGAACTCTCCCCCACCAGCCCACTAAATAGTGACTTTCTATGGCATCTTACAGCAGCCCCTCTGGCATTTGCCAGACCCCACAGATTGCCAGTCCGGGCCTGCTCACAAACCGAGATTCTATCCCATTTGGGTTTCTATTTATTACACTATTTTGGCGCCCTTTGTTTTCAGTGGATATCCACATAGGATACACAGAAGGTCCCTGATGAGAGATTGATGTTTGGCCTAGCTATACATGCAACTGGTGAGTAGGTGATTCAGCCACGGTATTGGTATTTAGATCACCTTACACCTACACATGATTGTATGGAAAAGATTTGCACTCACACTTTTAAAGGAAATGAAGTAATAATACCGGCACTTTAATTTACTTCATTGAAGGAATTGCCTCTCCCAATCTCCTGGCCCTAAAAAAAAATAAAAAACTTTGCACATGCACGTGGCTCCTTTTGCGCATGTGTGCGGTGTGGCTCTTTTTGCAAATGCACGGCATCACAGTAGGGGGTCCTGGACAGCGGCCCTGGACAGGATTCCCAGGTCCCCCAGTCGGACCCTGGGTTTATTTCTTGCGCTTCCCTATAGAATTGTTGATTTCACTTATTTCATAGAGAGTTGCAACAATTACAGTCCATAAAGCTGTCTAAGGCAGCCAAGCATGACCTGTGTGTAGGAAAAATGGTTCTGTCCCGCCAGATGGGAAATAACACAGACACATGTACAGTATCTATTCTGCAGTGTACTGCAAGTGTGGAGACTCGCACAGCTGTGAGAATAAAAGTTCAACATAAACAACTTAATGTTAAAGAGAGGCACACGTTGGCTCTCCCACCAAATCCCTCAAAGGGAATGTAACATTTTGCCTAATGGAAGCAAATTTTTATAACTTTTTTTTTATAACTTATTGCAATTGAAAGCAGTATGTGTCTGTCCCTTTCTGCACTGCTAGTTCAGCCTTTTGAAACAATGTAGCAGAAGTCAGCCTGGCTTTGCAGGTCTGTTAATCTGCTGTTTTCTGCTCCATTGTTTCCTCCTTTCCTCCAAAACATACAGGCAGGTTACAAAATTGTCTCCAGTGTGTCGTGGGGCAGGGACTGAGCTGATTGATGATCACTGTAAAGCACTGTGTGAGGCTAGGGCCACACCATATGGATCTCGGATCTCCCCCTAATAAATCTGGTTTTCATTGAAACCCTAAAATGAGGACATGTTTACAGCAAAAACTTCATCACTGAAACTTTGTGGGCTGAAAATATGATCTGAACATCAAGGAAAGGGTTACATTTATGAATGGAGCACAGTCATTGCTGCTAAATGGGGAATTCCACCCAAATCCTCAAGAAGTTATTTTGTAAGTGTAATTGCTGGTTCTGACTACATGCGCCATTACAACAACGTAGCAGAAGTCTCCTCCAACCAATACTCCAGTCGCAGCAATGTCCTGTTCTGTAAAGAACAGATCTATGAAAAAGAAGAATTACTGAATCTGTAGGGCATTGTGGGCAATGGAGGAAAGCTGATTCTTGCTACATTGATTCATGGTACAGGAAGTCAAGACCAGCAGTGCAGTGAATTATAAGGTACAGATAGATAATGCTGTCGATAGCAATTACAGAATTATAAATAATCGCTAATGTTTAATTGAGGTATACTGGAAAGCTGCTAAGAAATACATTCTCTTTCATTATGCAAAATGTTATGTATAGTTCACTTTTCGTTTTTTTTACATCCACCAAAATGGGACAGGACATTGTGAAGTTGCAGAGCAGCTGCTGTTCCAGTGTAAATCGACTCACATGTGCCTGGAATCAATTACATCTCGTGGTCAATACGAGGGGATGCGTGGGTGACGGTTGCTAAGGTCTGAATTGATATGTTTTGGTTTCCCCTATATAACATGTTCCTAAAAGAGCCAGTAACACCAAAAATAGAAAATGCCCAAATATGTTATTAGAAATGATTCTTCTTAGTGAGAAGATATACAAGTCAACTCCTTGTGCCGAAATGGTCAAAGCTGACCCTTTCTGTGCCCTCTGGCACTGACCAGTGTATTAGTAGTACAGGTATGGGACCTGTTATCCAGAATGCTCAGGACCTGGGGTTTTCTGGATAACGGATCTTTCTGAAATTTGGATCTTCGTACCTTAAGTCTATTAGAAAATCAAGTAAACATTAAATAAACCCAGTAGGCTAGTTTTGCTTCCAATAAGGATTAATTATATATTAGTTTGGATCAAGTACAAGCTATTCAAGGAAATCGCTCTAAAACTTTTGGATTATTTGGATAAAATGGAGTCTATGGGAGATGGCCTTTCTGTCATTCGGAACACTCTGGATAATGGGTTTTCCGATAATGGATCCCATACCTGTACACACACAAAGGAGATAAGTGCAGGAAAAACTGTCGGATTTGGCAGTTATGCAAATGCAGAATGGCTCATGTATTAAATTCTCTGTTGCAGGTTCTAGAGCAATTGTACTTCCCTCTGGGCTCTGAATTGAACACAAGGTGCAAAGCAAAGCACTGTGGGCACAAAGTAGGTCTGAACTTGTCCTGTTTCATTTAGCACCTAGATTGCAAGATATGGGCATCCAAGAAGACACACACATACCCAGCATCAGACTGGATACTTGGGGCCCATTAGGACTATTGCCAACCGCACACCCTCTTCCAAATCAGACCCGGGCGAAACCAGCAATTTGCAATATCTTATATAGCAGTGCCCGACCTGCCCATGTCTTATATCACCTAGGGTCAGGGTTGGAGAAAAAATACCACTGCAGCACCTCTTTGTTGCAAAAAGTGAAAGGTTGAGAATTTATTATGTCAGACAATCAGGCATCATTTCGGGCTTAGTCTCGCCCTTTCTCAAGTTTGCAACAAAGAGGTGCTGCAGCAGTATTTTTTCTTACATGCCTATGTAACCCCTGGCTAGGGTTCCCGGACTGCTTTGCACCCAACTCACACGTTTATAAAAGGTGGTTGAAGGACACATTATTTCTACTACTTAGGACCAGGGTGGGGCGGGTATATAAGAGATTGAGGCTGCCGGGTTGAGTTGGTGGACTCTTGGCTACAGGGCCCACTAGGAAAGGGGCCCACAGGGAGTCTAGCCAGGTCATCCCTGCTCATACTGACTCCAGCATGCCCTTCATACTGCTAAACACAGTGAGCTCTGCATTCATGGGAAAAGTCTTTGCACTATATTTTGAAGCATTAAGAGTTGCACCTAGGGTGCCCTACCACTTAGTATACGACTCCAATATTTGTACATTCCTCCACCTTATTCTTCATTTAAAAAAAAAAATCATGCTGCAAAGACAATTGACCTGGTATATAATAATAATATAGGGATGTTTTTTTTACATGCTATAGCTGTAATAGCTACTGAGTAAATTAAACCAGCACCGTTCTTGCTGTGGACATTCAGTACCCTTTACTGGCGATTGGAACCGTGGTAATTCTATGGGACCCAGACCCCTAGACCCATCCTAAGGGACAGTTTGGATGGAATATGGGGTTGAATGCTTATATATGAGCTTAGAAATTGCTGGAACCGTAGAAGGTGAATGTGCTGCCAAATACTGGCCAACAGAAAAAGGCCTTTAACCCCAAAACCTCTGCAATAGAGCAACCTGCACTACACTCCCACTCAAGTTAGTGTGTACCATGAACTGGCTTGGTGTTCCATAAACTAATACAATAGTATAACTAACAAAGCCAGCAAAGCTGATAATCTAGATTTATTGCAGGTAGTGGGAACTATATTTCAGCTCTTTCTTGGCTAAAAGATCATTTTAATGAGACAATTCAAATGATTTCTTCTGTGATCTTGTTAGTGTTGAAATATATATTGGCCAATAAAATGTACCCTACAGCCATGCTCCCCACCTGCTCTTAATCTGCAAAACCACTGGGCTTTAACTACCACTAAATGTAAAAATGTCATTTATTAGTAAGGATATACATTTACATGGTATGTACACTTCCTTAGAAGTTACAGGAATTGTTCAGTGTAAAAATAAAAACTAAATAGATAGATAGGCTGTGCAAAATAAAAAAAAATAGAGTTAGCCCAAAATGTAATCTATAAAGACTGGATGTGTAACATAATAACCAGAACGCTACTTCCTGCTTTGTATCTCTCTTGGTTTCCACTGATTGGTTACCAGGCAGTAACCAATCAGTGATTTGGGGGGGGGCACATGTGTCATAACTGTTGCTTTTGAATCTGAGCTGAATGCTGAGGCTCAATTGCAAACTCACTGAACAGTTATGTCCCATGTGGCCCCCCCTTATAGTCACTGACTAACTCAGAGTTAGAGAGCTGCAAAGCAGGAAGTAGTGTTCTGGCTATTATGTTACACATCGTCATTCCAGCCTTTATACATTACATTTTTGGCTAATTAACTATATGAGAAACATTTTTTATGTATACCCTGCAATGTCCCTTTAGAGCCTGTTCAGTATAAAAATAAAAACTGGGTAAATAGATAGTATGCGCAAAATAAAAAAAGTTTCTGGTAACCAATCAGTGGAAACCAAGAGAGATGTAAAGCAGGAAGTAGTGTTCTGGTTATTATGTCAGACATCCAGTCACTCCAGCCTTTATATATTAAATTGTTGGCTAAATAACTAAATTAGAAACATTTTTTGTGTTGCATAGTCTATTTATTTACCCAGTTTTTATTTTGATACTGAACAATTCCTTTAAAGGAATTGTTCACCTTTGAGTTAACTTCTAATATTATGTAGAGAGTGGTATTCAGATTGCTATTTCAGCAATCTGGTTACTAGGGTCTGAATTACCCTAGCAACCATGCACTGATTTGAATTAAGAGACTGGAATGTGAATCGGAGAGGTCCTGAATAGAAAGAGGAGTAATAAAAAGTAGCAATAACAATAAATGTGTAGCCTTACAGAGCATTTGTTGTTAGATGGGCCAGTGACCCCACATTTGAAAGCTGGAAAGAGTCAGAAGAAAAAGCCAAATCATTAAAAAATATGTATATGAATAAATAATCAAGACCAACTGAAAGTTGATTATCATTAGCCATTCTATAACATACTAAAAATTAACTTAAATATGAACCGCCCCTTTAACATTGGGTCCCCAGATGCTGCTGGACTACAGCTCCCAGAATTCTTTATCATATAATCAAGGGTTTTAGCATGGTGGTAATTGTAGATCAACAACATCTGGGGACCCAAGGTTGGTAGAGAAATACACAATAGGTGCTAATCAAACTGTGTGATCTGCACTGCCCCTAGTTAGTGGCAGGGGGGGAGATAAAGTATCAAGGTGTATTCTGTCCCGTCCCAGCAAATCATTATAAACGCACATCTAATCATAGCCCATAGTAGTGCAGTGATATAACCTTCACAGCCTTCATAACCCCTCACATACAGCAGGCCGAGTTGTTAAATCTCCAAAAATTACAAAAAAAATTAAATTAAATTAAATTAAAAAAAACCTCGAATATTAGAAGAAAAAAAACATTTTTTAAAAAAAAGCCAGAATCCGAAAATCCGACTTCTCAGACCTTTCGAGGTCCTGTATAAAGGTGGCCATACACGGGCAGATTAAAGCTGCCGATAACGGTCCTTTAGACAGATTCGGCAGCTTATCTGCCCATGTGTGGGTGCTCCTGACGGGTCCTCCCGATTGATATCAGGCCAAAAATCGGGCAGATATCGATCGGTCAAGTTTGATTTTTCGTACGATCCAGGACCACATCGGCTAGTTAATGTGGTCCTGCGACCTGTCAGAGCCCATTCGTAGTATTGTAATCCGAACGTTCGGCCCCGATCATCCGATATTGCCTAGCCATAAGTGGGCAAATCGGGTTAAGATCCACTCGTTTGGCGACTTTGCCAAACAAGCGGATCTAATGGGAGAGGCATCTATCCCAATTAGAAGTTATTGTGGTCTGCGCTGGGTTTAGTCTAAAAATCCGATTTTTTCGGGGTTTTCGGAAAAAACTTTCATGATCTGATTAGATCAAGTTTTTTTAAAAATAAAGTTAAAATCTGGCATGGGAGTTTGGTAAAGCTTTTTTTTTATTAATATTATGAGATAAATTTGGATTTTAGTAAATAACCCCTAAGTGTGATAAAAGAATAGCAACTCAGAAGCTTTGCTTTTGTCTGCTGATGCTTTTATTTTTAGACTTTAGGTTTTTCCGCTACTTTTCTATCAAACAAAGGCCTCATTCAGTGGCCCCTCAGCAAATTCATTTTAGGCCCCACCCTCCAATATATCCAGAGGTTGACCTTTGTACCAATATATGTTGAAATTGCTAACTAATTCGAGCTTTGTGGGCCCCTATACCTCGTGAGCCCCCTGCAGCCGCAGGGTCTGCATCCTCTGTAGTTATGCCCCTGGCCTCACTCATGCATCTTGGGTCAGTCAGTTGGTTCTATAAATCAGATGGGGAAAAAGACCTGTTTTTTTAATGAGTTTGGTGGCTCCGTTAAAGGGGTATAATGAACTTTAGCATGGTATAGACAGTAGTATTGTAAGATAATATGCAATCAGTCTTAACTTTTTATGGTTTTACATTTAACTTCCCTAGTAACTATTAAGCAGCAGGGATATTATACCGGAAAAGGGCTTAAATAGGAAGATAAGCAATACCAATAAGAATTACAATAAAATTTAGACCTAATTTTGGTTGCTGGGATCAGTGAATCCCAATCACCAGGTTGGAACAGAAAGGCTAATAAATCAAAAACCATAGAAAACTGGTATTGGGTTATAGTGATGTGTGGGCTGACCCGATACCCGCGGGTTCAACTTCCGCATACAATTGTCAGGTCATGGGCAGGTTCAGTTTAAGCTCTTCCTTCCGCTCTCCCCGCCCACAACCTGTGCTGGCTTCCTCCTCCAGGTTTTATAGATTCAGCCTGCATGGCCCCGCTCCTTCTGTGACCTCATTGCGTGGCAGGCGCAAGTCTATAAATTTGGAGGCGTGTCTGGTTAGGAGCGGGTGTGGGTGGTGGAGGGGCAGTTTAGGGTCGGGTGTGGGTTGAATTTTTCTCAGCCCACTCATCACTATTGGGTTAAATATATAAAGCTGGAACTTTGTGTGTTGAGTTTTTATATGCCATATACAAGGCGTTTAAGACTGACATGTTGACCTGATTATAGAGGAATTTCTGTATGTCTGGATTGCTCGGGTTATTTACTTTACATGCAACATGCTTCTAATTTGGGGCCTATACTTACTGTAGGGGGTGAAAGTCAGAAGGAGGGTTAATGCAGTCAAAATACAGAGCTAGCTCATAAAGCATTTGGACCCATCTTGCAGATGTGTTTGGTTTCAGTGCAGTAAATGAGACCTATTATCCAGAATACTCGGGACCTGGGGTTTTCCGGATAATGGATCTTTCGATAATTTATATCTTCATACCTTAAGTCTACTAGAAAATCATGTAAACATTAAATAAACCCAATAGGTTTTGCTTCCAATAAGGATTAATTATATCTTACTTGGGATCAAGTACAAGCTACTGTTTCATTATTACAGAGAAAAAGGAACTATATATTTTTTGGATTATATGGATAAAATGGGAGACTGCCTTTACGTAGTTCTGAGCTTTCTGAATAATGGGTTTCCAGGTAACGGGTCCCATAACAGTACCATATTACGAAACATAATTGTTCATTAAAATAGCCTATTGCCCTATAGCACCACCCAGTGGACAGTATGCTAAATGCATGCAATACATCTGTCAAACTCCTAGGGAAATCCATACACTGAGTTTTACTTTATGGTTTTAGATCATTAAAGAACCAGAGAAGTGTTTAATTAAATAAAATATATGCTGCTTCAAATAAAATCTCTATCCTATTAAATTCCTTGTCCTGTTTAAGATGCCTCTGTCTATGACTTTATACAGTCTCTAAATCTCTCTTGCACCTTCTCTTAGACTGCAGTTTCAGCTGTCACTATCGATGCCGAGCTCTCATACGATTAGACTGCAGCAGAGAGACTGATATAGAGACTGAGAGTGACCCCTCTGAAGATACCTCATGGGAGAAAGAATCGAATGTGGTGAGTCTTTTAAACACATTTTGAACATTATTGCCTTCTGAGGCATATTATTCATATTATTATCCTTTATTTAGTAAGCACTGCTATATTCCACAGTGTTTTATAGAGATTATACAGCATTCACACCAGTCCCTGCCAGTGTTGTATTTCAGTCCAGTGCCAGTGTGCCACCCTAGGAACCAGACCCATTGGACTGGGATTCAAAATAGGCCCTGGCATTCCAAGAACACAGAGGCCCAAATAGCCCCCACCAGCCCACTTAATAGTCACTTTCTATGGCATCTTATAGCAGCCCTTCTGGCATTTGCCAGAAGCCACAGATTGCCAGTCCGGGCTTGAGACCTAGGAATGTCCCCCAGTCACCCAACTACGCATGATGTGTGTGTGATGTCACGTCTGTGCGTTTTTCCTAACTTTGTGCTCCCTAATGACCAAGTTACCCCTCCCCCCTGCTCTGCTGCTAGATTTAGACAGTAAGTCTGGCTGCAGAGACAATTTATTTTTTCTTTTAAAAAATGTACATTTTTATATACCTACCCGAGGTGAGGTAGGTCCCTTTAAATCTGCTGCCCTAGCCACAGGCCTATATATACAGTAAATACGGCCCTGGACCCTGCCCCAGTTGAACTTACAAATGACTTACACAGGGGCACTGGGCAAATGAGGTGAGTTGAAATGCTCAGCTCAGACGGCAGCGCTGACTAGGTTACCAGGGGGGAAAAAAGCCGCCTCTGGTACCTTTAAGAGTTGAAATTCTGGTTTTTAAACTGGAAATTCTGCTTTTCTGATGCCAGAGAGTGCGGGAGCCACCTCAGAAACACCCCTCGGCTTACATTACATTGTGTTACTATGATACAGATCAGACTAATATTTCATTGTGTTACACTTGGCCCAATTGTTTCTGTACAAATACACTCAATTTTGCTTTTACATGAATCAAGTGCAATGGCCTAAATGGGCAGATTTAAGCTGCAGATTCACCCCCCTTCAGAAAATGTAGGTCTGTCTGACGTGCCACCTTCACATTTTACCATCTCTTATGATCTCCACAATTGTAATCACAGCCCCCAAACCGGGGACAGAGTGGCAGTGCTCTGCAGTGATCTTAGTACCCAAATATTTGCATTATTCAAAGACATGCGTGTGCTGTTCCTATTACCCTGTAAAATTGAAGTTTTTGGAGAGTTCTTTCCATATAATGGTGTGTTTTATATATATATACACACACAACAGAGCAGAAAAGCTGATCTGTTGGCTTCTCTGCAGAATCTGCATGTCAACACAAAAACAGACCAGTTTTCAGCATGACAAATGCTTAAAGGGATCCTGTCATTGGAAAACATGTTCAAAACACATCAGTTAATAGTGCTGCTCCAGCAGAATTCTGCACTGAAATCCATTTCTCAAAAGAGCAAACAGATTTTTTTATATTCAATTTTGAAATCTGACATGGGGCTAGACATTTTGTTTATTTCCCAGCTGCCCCTGGTCATGAGACTTGTGCCTGCACTTTAGGAGAGAAATGCTTTCTGGCAGGCTGCTGTTTTTCCTTCTCAATGTAACTGAATGTGTCTCAGTGGGACATGGGTTTTTACTATTGAGTGTTGTTCTTAGATCTACCAGGCAGCTGTTATCTTGTGTTAGGGAGCTGTTATCTGGTTACCTTCCCATTGTTCTTTTGTTAGGCTGCTGGGGGGGGGGGAAAGGGAGGGGGTGATATCACTCCAACTTGCAGTACAGCAGCAAAGAGTGATTGAAGTTTATCAGAGCACAAGTCACATGACTTGGGGCAGATGGGAAATTGACAATATGTCTAGCCCCATGTCAGAATTCAAAATTGAATATAAAAAAATCTGTTTGCTCTTTTGAGAAATGGATTTCAGTGCAGAATTCTGCTGGAGCAGCACTATTAACTGATTCATTTTGAAAAAAAATGTTTTTTCCCATGACAGTATCCCTTTAAGTATACATTCTTCACCAATATCTGCTCTGTGTGTGTGTGTGCTGTGAGAACTCTAACATTACAGTGCACACACATAGAGGGGGTTTATACACACCGGTGTAGAAAACAACCCATGTCTATCTATCTTTATTGAGCTTAAGATGGCCATGTGCAGATCCGTTTGTTTGGAGAGGTCACCCATCTTGAGTAGGTGATATCAGGCTGATCCAAGCATGGGCCCTAGGTCTCAACGACTGGTCTGTACGAGGATCACATCAACAAACCAATGCAGTCCTCAATCCAACTGGATTTTTTAACCTGCCAATCGCGATGTGGGCGATTTTCGGTCAGATATTGGTCAGGGAAGCCCATTGGATACACTGGTCAATTAGCTAGCAAATTAGTCAGTAGGCAGCTTTTATCGGCCGGTGTATGGCCATTTTTAAACGAGACAAAGGGGAAACTCAAATGGATCACTACCCAAAACCTATTGCATATTGTAAGAAAATACAATACTAAGCGCCTTTCCAATATACATATACAACATATAATATACTTAGTTTTACGTAATTTCATTTGTTTTATGAAATTCTAATTAGAAACCAATCCTAATAGACTGTAAGCTCCTTGGGCCTCATCCCAACTGTATATTGAAAGCTCTATGCATAGATTTATTATATTTGTTACTGTATAACTTAATATACCTACTGCATTCTCACCTTGTAAAACACTGTGTACCATTGTAGGGCTATATAAATAAATATATACATACAAATGCCTGTACATACATACATATAATTACCATTGTAAGTCCTAAACTGCTTAGAATGACATTTGCTTTCAAAATAATGAAACAGTGTTTGGGTGGAGGTTCAATTAAACATATAATAATGGTGATCACATTACAATGTACCCAGCACATCACAGCAATTACTCAACAATTAGTGTTACAAATCTAGTAATCACTAGACAAATAAAAGCAAACTCCTGATTGGCTGCTCCTGATTGCAACGTTCAGCCTGTGATTGAGAATATCCATCATATGATAACACTTAGGTCAATAAGTATATTAATGTCAATGTGTTTAACTTAGTGGTGATAACATATCTGTCTGTATCTGACTGTCTACACTCACTGAAGACACTGATGTAAGAACACTGACATTGGTGGCTCTTAAAGGGCAAGTCCAACCCAAAATATAAATTAGCCTAATAAAATAAACCATAATTTTGAGTAACTTTCCAATATACATTTATTAAAAATTGTCAGTGCTTTTAAAGTTCTTTGTTAAAACAATTACTAATTTGACAACGGTTGGTTGTGAATTAAAATAAATCACTTCCCGAAGGGAGGGAGGTGTGTATGAAATTGTTTTTTTGTAAAAGACAGTCAAAGCTGGCTCTTATAGGAAGTGAATTAAACCCAAACCGCCATTTGAGAAAAAAAGTAGGACATTGAAAATAGAGAAGAGGTGGAGCAGTCCCAAGAAACTGATGCCTGGTTGTTTTTCTAGGCCCTGGGACCCCACACGGGGAGAAAGTAGGTCACTGGGGACTGTGGTCTCAAGTCTACTTTGCTATCTTAACAGGAGAACTGAACTTCCCTATAAAACCACAAGTCCACCAGAGCCGTGTAATAAAATATATAAAAGAGGTACAAATGCGGTAAAATCAGGTTAAAATCTCTTAAAGTTAAGTCGGTTATAAAAGCAATGTTCAGTACTGAAAAGGGAGACCTATTGGATTATCAAATTAAACACAGTTTCCCCGAGAGGGATTAATGAACGCATTAAATAAGATATTTTCATTAATCCCTCTCGGGGAAACTGTGTTTAATTTGAAAATCCAATAGGTCTCCCTTTTCAGTACTGAACATTGCTTTTATAATCTACTTAACTTTAAGAGATTTTAAGATGATTTTACCGCATTTGTACGTCTTTTATTTTATTTATTTTATTACACGGCTCTGGTGGATTTGTGGTTTTATAATGAAGTTCAGCTCTCCTGTTAAGATAGCAAGGTAGATTTGAGACCACAGTCCCCAGTGACTTACTTTCTCCCCGTGTGGGGTCCCAGGGCCTAGAAAAACAACCAGGCAGCAGTTTCTTGGGACTGCTCCACCTCTTCTCTATTTTCAATGTCCTACTTTTTTTCTCAAATGCCCGTTAGGGTTTAATTCACATCCTATATGAGACAGCTTTGACAAAACCAATTTTAGTTAATTGTCTCTGCACATGGGCAATATGTCGTGGCACTAGCACTTTATAAGTATTTATCTTAAGGCCCCCATACACGAGCAGATATAATATGTCAATCGGCCAGGCTTAAAAATCCCATCGGAATAAAGACCGTATCAGTTGGTTGGTTGCCCGTTCTCTCCTCGTTGTGATCCGACAGCTCGAAATCACCCACTAGAAGGTGAGGTCCCCAAACGAGCGGATCTCCATATGTGTGGGCAGCTTTATTTCTCCAGCAAAGACAGGTCTGTTAATCAGCTGCCTTGTCTTACATTGTATCTACAGTCTGAGCCATCAGGGCAGAGAATAGAAAGGGACAGACAAACACTGCTTTCAATAGCAATACATGTACAAATAACTTTATAGAAATAGAAAGTTTGTAATGAATGAATATTGCAAAGTTGCTTCGAATTATGTTTTCTTTTATTAGGCAAAAATTTATTTTTGGGTTGACATTCCCTTTAAAGGGTTGGTTCACCTTTAAGTTTTATGTTATAGAAAGGCCAATTCTAAGCAACACTTTCCAGCTTTCAAATGGTGGTCACTAACCTCATCTAAAAAAACAAATGCTTTGTGAGGCTATAAATGTATTGTTATTGCTACTTTTTATTACTCATCTTTCTATTCAGGCCTCTCCTATTCATATTCCAGTCTCTTATTCACATCAATGCATGGTTGCTAGGGTAATTTGGATCCTAGCAACCAGATTGCTGAAATTGCAAACTGGAGAGCTGCTGAATAAAAATTAAAGTAACTCAAAAACCACAAATAATAAAAACCAATTGCAAAATGTCTCAGAATATCACTCTTTACTTAAAGTTAATTTAAAGATGAACAACCCTTTTAAGGTGGCTGATAAAAGCTGCAGATAGACTAAGTTGGAATCTTATTGGCTTGTGTATGGGGCCTTCTGACCAATATCTGGCCAAAAATTGCAGCATGTGATGACATCACTTCAGATGCATGGCTCGCCAGTGTGCCTTAAAGCCCCTTCACTCCCCCCCTTCCACAACCAATCTGCTTTTTCTTTTATCTCAGATCCAGCTCAAGCCTACGTTTAAATATTGCTATTTCCTAATTTTTTAGATTTTTGCCTGCTTTCTAGACTACAATTGTTTGCGCCCTCCACCCTTTTACCTGCACCTCAATTGTGATTATTGCCTCATCCTTGTCTGTTCATCTGCCAAATGTTTATTGCCTTTCTGCTCACCAAAGTGAAGTATGTTCTCTTCCAGTATTGCCACAGTAAGTTCCGGGTACCCAAAAGGGCTTCGGGGGAAGAAGTCATTTTAAATTTTTGGTGATCCCATATGTTTCAGGATATCTCCAATAGAGTAGCAGCCCTGTCAAGCCACAAAACTTCCAAATCAGCTTAAGTAAGCTCTGGAGAACCACAACAATCTCAGTGTATTTTTATTTTTTACAACATGTTTCGGATATAAATATCCTTCATCATGTGCTTGTTACAGTATAAGCTATTTATTAACCCAATTTACACCAACAACAAGTGTGTCAGCTCCAACTTGTTGCTTCGGTGAAGAACCAGAGCTTGTAGGGTTTCAAAGACTACAAACTGTCTTCTAGGGTTCATTCAACAAACAAACCATTACAATGGTATTTCCACTTCAACATTTGGACCCAGTGTTCCTGTGGAAAATGTGTTGGGGTGAAACCTCCCCAACGACCACAACCCAGTCTCCAATATACAAGAAACCTAACAATATTAAGCAGCAATCATAACTAGGGCCCTGGCACAGTTATAGCTGTGATTTTCTGACTTGGTTCCTGACTTATTGTCACATACACACTACCACTAGCACTGGCTTAAGCTGGCCATAGATGTAAAGATTTTTAAAAGATCCAATCGTTATCGTGAGACCACGATTATCTTGAAATCGTTTAAATGTACTAAAAAGACCGTTTCAGGTGATATTGCCAGCAAAACTGAAGAGTAGCTGCCTGCTTGGCCCTGCAAACATAGATAGATTGCACTGGGACCGACAAAGATTTTTAAACCTAGCCGATCAATTTTCTGACAGATGTCGGCTGAAAAATTAGTAAGATGTACGATCGTTCGAATCCCACTAACCGCACGATAATTTGATGGATTGGTCGGACTGCGCTGAAATCGGTCGTTCACCATAGAAGAATCGTCGCGTCTATGGGGACCTTTACACTCACATCGAGAAGGGCAGAAGGGGCCCCAAGCTGATAGCAAAATATTTGTTTTTATTATACATGGATGCCATGTTTTACCTGTGCTTATGTGGCAGCTGTTGGGGCAGCTAATCCCATGGATTTGCTAAAATACAGATGTATATTTGATCAGAATTTTAGAATATAACATATATCCTTACTCTAAGGGGTGGTTCACCTTTAAGTTAACTTTTAGTATGTCATAAAATGGCTAATTATAAGCAACTTTTCAATTGACCTTTGTTTTTTTTTAAATCTTTTTATAGTTTTTGAATGATTCGCATTCTTCTTCTGACTTTTTCCAGCTTTCAAATAGGGGTCCCTGACCCAATCTAAAGACAAATGCTCTGTAAGGCTACACATTTAGGAGCATATTTATCAAGGGTCGAATTTCGAATTGAAAATACTTCGAAATTTGAATTCAAAAAGACCAACCGAAATTAATTAGACGTTTTTTTTTGGTCGAAAAACGTTTTCGATCAAATAGGTACGTATTTGGCCAAATTAGAATCGTTCGAATCAAAGAAATAATGCATTTGATCGAATTCGATTTGAAGTTTGACTCCATTGACTCCAAATGAGTTCTAGAAGGTCCCCCATAGACTAAAACAGCAATTCAGCAGGTTTTAGATGAAGAATGGTCGAATTCTAATTTTTAAAGAGACCGTACATGATAAATTTCGATATTCGAATTTTCAAATTTTTTATAAAGTACAAGTACACAAAAAATAGCTTGAAACTCAAATTTTTTTCATTCGAAAATTCACCTTGACCATTGATAAATCTGCCCCTTATTGTTATGGCTACTTTTTATTGCTCCTATTTCTATTCAGGGCCTCTTCTATTCGTATTCTAGTCTTTTATTCAAGTCAATGCATGGCTGCTAGGGTAATTTGGACCCTAGCAACCAGACTGCTGAAATAGCAATCTGGAGAGCTGCTGAATAAAAAGCTAAATAACTCAAAAACCACAAATAACAGAAAATGAAAACCAATTGCAAATGGTTTCAAAATATCATTCTCTACACCACACAATGTTAATTTAAAGGTGAACAACGCTTTCAACTTTTTACAAACTGATTATTCAATAATAATGTACATTTTGCAGTTGCATTATCACAAGTTATACACCATACTGATCCCACAATGTACATTATTAATGTAATATCCTGACACAGTTTGTAGGTCCATCTGTCAGTCAGCAGAGTTTACATTACCGGGTCTGTGACCTTAGAAATCTGATAGCAGTGGCAGGCAGTCCTGGGGATGGGGTGGTAAAAGGACAACTGTTGGAACACACAGAGTCCCATTCAATGGAAGGTAATATTGTCGGGGCACTGATCTGCTGACATACATATGTGAGCTGGTGTAGCCTCCCCCATTTCTTTGTGTATTCAGATCTTCCTGGGGTGTAACTGTAGAGCTGGTTATCTGTTTGCTGTGAGTACAGTTTATATTGACTTCCTGTAGCCCTAAGGTAGTTAACCTCTACATCAATCACCTCACTGGAAAGGATCAATGAATAGATGAATTCCTTTCTTGGCTTCCCCAGAGCAACTGTGGCACCTCTTTTGTACTGGGGTCAATCCTAAATTCTTTATGGTTGGGTGTGGGAATAGTAGAGTTTATTTATTAAAAGGCTACAGTCAGTATGTCATTTATATTCTTTTAATCATTTTCTGATTTGCGGTTTAATGCTTTCTGAAATAGTGCTGTACAGTTTTCTGGTATCTTAAAGTCAGTGGAACATAAATCTGGTTGCCAATACTTGTTCTGTGGCCAAACAGATATTCTACCAATGAAAAGCAATAGTTGTGAATTATTCATACCATGAAAGCATTATAAGTTACATTGGAAATAGCAAATTCAGAATATCTTGGAAATAACATAGAAACTGTAAAGGGAAAAAAATACCTGTTTTAAAATTAAGGAAGAAGAGAAAAGGAAAAAAATAATACATATAGAAATTACTGCTGGGATAAGTAAGCAATTGAGAACCCCATCACCTAAGGGTGGTGGCAGACGGAGATAAGTCGCCCAGCGACAAATCTTCTCTACTGGGGGTGACTAATCTCCCCAAATGCCAAATGGCATACTAATATCGGATTTCCGAAGTCACCCGAAGTTGCCTCACAAGGAAATCTGGGAAATCTGAAGTGATTCGTATGCCATCCCGCCAGCGATTCATATTCTTGCTGGAAGGAAGGCATTTCGGGGAGATTAGACGCCCGCAGTAGAGAAGATTTGTCGCTGGGCGACTAATCTCCCCGTCTGCCTCCACCCTTATAGAGCATTTGTTTTTAGAAGGGGTCAGTGACCCCTATTTCAAAGCTGGAAACAGTCAGAAGATAAAGGCAATAAATAAAAATATATGTATATTAAAAAAAAGATAAAATGAAAGCCAATTGAAAAGTTGCTTTTCAATTGTTTATCTATTTTTGCCGGTGAAAGAGTCACCCGCAGTAGAGAAAATTTGTCACTGGGTGACTAGTCTCCCCTTCTGCCACCACCCTAAAGATGGCCATACACAGACAGACAGAGTCAGCAGGTAATAATGGCCTGTATATAGGGCCCTCTGATGGGCTTACCTGACCATATCTGGCTGAAAACCGGCAGACAGGTTAGAAAATCCCATTGGAGAAACGGGCAGCGTTGATTCATTAATCGCTCTGACCTTTATTCCTGTTGTGATTTGATCATTGGGGCTTAGCACCCGACAATCGGATCAACCTGATAGCAACTGATATCGCCCACCTCGCCAAAGTAGATCTTCAAGTGTATGAATAGCTTTAGACCTCATGTCAGTTTTGGGCCAATAATTATAAAGTTATAAAAGGACCTCTGAAATCTATAGTGTATCCATGGAGGCCAGATTTTACAAAACGATCCGATCCTTTACATTTTCACTAATGCAAAATGAATAAAGGGGAAGTTCAAAGCTTTTACCTGCCACACTGCCAAGAACATACGTTTCAGCAATCAATGGGGTCTCAGGGATATATATGGGTCTTGTTTCAAGTTAAATTCATGTAATATTGGGGGGAAAAAAAGATGATAAACTCTGATCCAAAACCTAGTGAGTTTCTGGCAGGCCAGAAAATATGCAACATTGTTCCGAGGGAAAAGCAGCCTCTCTAACACTTGCCCCGTGTTCAGCCATCTTTTATCAATTTTCTAAAAAAAGTCCCATTCAGTCTGTATTTAGTAGATGATCAAAAGCACTACCAGTTGTCAGGCTTTCTAGGACAATTGTCAATTATTTCCCTTACTTGTCAAATGACTCATTGACAATGACTCTATTATTAAAAAAAATGATGCTACATCCAGAAACCCGTTATCCAGAAAGCTTCAAATTATGGGAATGCCATCTCCCAAAGACTCCATTTTAATGAAATAATTAAATTGTTTTACAATTATTTCATTTTTCTCAGTAATAAGACGACAGTACCTTGTACTTGATCCAAGCTAAGATATAATTAATCCCTATTAGAGGCAAAACAATCCTATGGTTTTTTTTATGGCGATCCAAATTACGGAAAGATCCTTTATCTGGAATTCCCCAGGTTCTGAGCATTCAGAATAACAGTAAAGTTACCCCTGAGTCCATGAACTTTATGAAAGTATTAGGGCCTCTGGCCAAATCATCACCTCTGATATGCTCTTTATATATATAAAAGGGTTGCTCACCTTTAAATTAACTTTTGGTATGATGTAGAGAGGGATATTCTGAGACAATTTGCAATCGTTTTTCTTTTTTTTTTTTTATTATTTATGTTTTTTATGTTATTTAACAGTTTATTCAGCTGCTTTCCAGTTTGCAATTTCAGCAATTTGGTTGCTAGGGTCCAAATTATCCTAGAACCCATGCATTGATTTGAATAAGAGACTGGAATAGCAATAACAATAAACGGGTAGCCTTAATTAACATTTGTTCTTTAGAAGGGGCTAGTAACCATCCATTTGAAAGCTGGAGTCAGAAGACAAATAATTAAAAAAAAACTATTAAAAATAAATAATGAAGATCAATTGAAAAGTTACTTAGAATTAGGCATTCTATAACATACTAAAGGTTAACCTGAAGGTGAACCACTCCTTAAGGAAGGGATTAGATTATCCACTATATAAATTTGTTCTAAATAACCAGTCTCATAAAACACCTTGGAGTTAGCGCTACTATTGATCTTTTTTATATTGCTGGGCATTCATTTATATACCTAATTAATACCTTGTGTTTTTTTAATCTCGTGTGATGCTTTGTAACTCCTTATTGCCACCACTATAAAGCCAATGGAATAACTGGATTTCCAAGACTATATATCTGCCATTATCTGCTAGTTTTAGGAAGGATGTCTGGTAGAGCAAATTTCCTTCCCTTGGGACTGACCTTAAGGCAGCGGTGCCCCAGAGGATACTATTAGCCAAGAACTATTAAATGCAGGATGTTCCCATATCTGGCAGGAGATCAGGCCCAGGTTACAGTGGCATCATAGTGAGTCCCAGCCAGGAGATAAGCACACTAGTGTTCCACACAAATATCCTGCTTTACTAAAATATAATGTTATACATGGAGTAAATACTGATATGAAATTCTAAATGCTTAGATTGTTTATCTACTACATCTACCAGCACAGTGTCGGACTGGCCCGGCGGGAAACCGGGAAAAAACCCGGTGGGCCCCGACCCTCGTGGGCCCCCGCCGGGCCAGAACCCGTCTCTAAATATTTCCTATCACGGGGAAAAATTTTTTTCCGGCGACGCTGTTGCGCATGCGCGCCGAGCGGCGGTGTTGCTGGCCAGGCGCATTTTTGTAGGGCTGCGGGGGCCGGAGGGGGGCCCCTGGACAGCAGTCCCGGTGGGCCTCGGGCCCCCCAGTCCGACCCTGTACCAGCATCCATAGCCAGCTCAGGATTCTGGCCAATAATGAATAGTTTATAAATACTGAAGGGCGCTAGACTAACAATCACTTTTTTGTATGAATAAAATGAAATGATCACGAATAGCAAAAGAGGGTTTTGTTATAGGGGTAATTTGCCTTAATGTTAACTTTCAAGGGTTCCTCCAACCAAAAGTTATTTTTGCATAAAGAAAGGAAATATCATTGTATTAAAAGCAGGATCTGTCTCACTGTTTATACTTTTTAGCTACTGATTCTAACTTTGGAAACAATGTTGCAAGCTGGCTGATTAACAGACCTGGAAGAGACCAGACTGCTGTTACACTGTTTTATCTTTAAATACGTTTTAGTATGATATAGAGAGTGATGTTCTGAGACAATTTTCAATTATTTTTTTTTATTATTTATGGTTTTTGTGTTATTTAGGTTTTTATTCAGCAGCTCTCCAGTTTGCAGTTTCAGCAATCTGTTTGCTACAGCCCAAATAAGTTTAGCAACGATGCATTAATCTAAATAAGAGACTGAATGGAATAGGATTTGTAGAGAGCCTAAATAGAAAGACTAGTAAAAATAGTAGCAATAACAATAAATCTGTAGCCTTACAGAGCATCTGTTTGTGAGATGGGTCAGTGACCCCCATTTGAAAGCTGGAAAGAGTCAGAAGAAGGCAAATAATTAAAAAAATATGAAAAAAACTATAACAATTGAAATTTGTAATTCTATAACGTACTAAAAGTGATGATAACAGCTAATTTATAGGTGAACTAACCGCAAGATAACATGAAAAGCATGCAAGCTTAGAATGAATGCTATTGAGCTGCACAAGTTCACTGCAATGCAAAGTATCTGTACCAGGGCAGAATGATTCACAGTGCAGCTGAACTTACACTCCCAATGGGGGTCTACTGGGCTTCAGGCCAAAGAAGTTTCTTGTGATTTCTAACATACAGTGGAGAGGTGGCCTGCCCATAGTTTTGCACCAGAGCCCAAAATAATAGGGATGCACTGAATCCAGGATTCAATTCGGGTTTTGGCCAGAATTTGGCCTCTTTCAGCAGATTTCAGATGCGGCCGATTCCTTGTGCCTGGCAGAACCGAATCCTTATTTGCATATGCAAATTAGGGGTGGTAAGGGACATCACATAACTTTTTGTCACAAAACAAGAAAGTACATTTTTCCCCTTCCTGTCCCTAATATGCAAATTAGGATTGGGTTCTGTATTCGGACAAATCTTTGATGAAGGATTCAGGGATTCGGCTGAATACAAAATAGTGGATTTGGTGCATCCCTACAAAATAGTCCTTCAGCTCCTTGGGTGCCCTCTAACTAAAAGACATTGGTGCCGAATGTGAGTCTGCAATAACATGGCCTTGCTCACTGTGAATATCTGTTAAATGGTAATATTTACACTTCCCATGGTCATTACCTACCCCTCATGCCACATCAAAAAAATCTGCCAGACTTTCTTTCTTAAAGGATCAGAGACTAAACTTGTTCCATGGATTACTACAGTGCAGTCCCTGACATGTGCAACTGTCATGCAAGCAAAGAAATTCCAAAGCCACTGCCAAGGGAAAAGTTCCCAGCATCTTGTTAGATGTCACATGGTGCTTTATTACCCTTGTCTGGCAGTTGTACGTGATTTTACAGATCATTGTAAACTTTGTCATGTAATGTTGCTGAGTTGTGTAGAGGGGCAGTAACCCATAGCAATCAAATAATTGCATCTATCTGCTAATTAACCAATATATATATATTTATATATATATATATATATATATATACACTGTGTTATTTATTGACGTGTCATGAACATTGAGTGAACTAACATGACATCCAAAATGCCGCCTGTAATTGTCTAAATTAACCCTAAATCAAGGGGGTTATTTATTAAACTCCGAATACCAAAAACCTTGAAAAAATTCTGTTTTTTATACTATTAAATCCAAATTTTTAGTGGAAAAAAACCCACAAATTTTTTGGGATTTATAATACCCCAGAGAATGTAAAAAGTCAGCATCCGCAAAATCCAGTATCTCAGACCTGCCAAGGTTGCATAATCTGTAAGTCAATGGGAGAATTCCCGTAGATTTCTTGACATGCGCTGGGTTTCGTTCAATAATTCGAAGATTTAATGTTTTTTAGAAAAAATCTGAGTTTTCGAGTCGAAAATCCGAAAAATTCATATGATTCATTTTTTTTTCACTATTTTTTTCTGGGTGTTTTCCCGCACAGGAAATTTTCGGGAAAATTTATTGATAAATAAGGGGGAAAACCCGTGCGGATTTGGTCGGAGTATTTTTCAGAAAGTAATGAGATAAATTCGGACTTTGATAAATGGGCCTCTAATTGTCTAAATTAACAATGACAATATATTTTATGTAACCAGCAGGGGTATTTCTGCTAAAACACAGGACATCACCTTGCAGTGGCGGAACTACCGGGGAAGAAGGGGGTGTGGGCCCTGGCAGCTTGCGCACTGCAAATTTCCGGGCGCATCAGTTGATTTCGGGTAAAATAATCAGGTACGGAGGGGGGCAGGGGGCACGGTAGCACGTCCCACACCAGGGCCCGCCCCCCTCCAGTTACATTACTGTCACCTTGCCCCAAGGAGCTGAATGTCCTACTTTTTACAGGCAAGCCAAATAATATTAGTGCCCAAGGCAATACTATTGGTCAATAGTAATACTAGTATAATGCCTAAATCTATGCTTGCTGCCTGTCTTGATCTCTGTCTAATTATAAAAGATATGGGGGGTCCCTCAGATAATAGTCTGAACTCCTAATATCCCTTTTGGGGTTAAATAGAGACATGAAGGAGCCCTGCTAATTCAGTGTGCTGCTCAGTAAAGTTAAATTACTTCTTAGTACCCACAGCCCTTGCCTGACTCATACTCCCCATTCTGTCCTTCCAGAAGAAAAAGCTTCAGTAAAACAGTTCCATCTCAAGTAGGAAAATTGCTTTTCTGATTCCAAACAGCCGTTTGGATTCTACCCTGGATTCCAACATATCATCGCTTCAGTAACTAGTTATATTTTGCTAAAATGCAATCCAGAGACTTTTGTGAAGCGGTCTCCTCAATCGAGAGCAGGGCTAATAGGCGAATTTGAGTTTGCAAAGAGTATGATAAATATCAAAAATCTAATTCAAATTTTTTTGAAAAACTCGAATTGAATTTGAATAAAAATTCAATTCGAACCTTGATAAATCTGCCCCTTAGTGTTAAATTGATTTTGTATAAGGATTCATTGACATTTTGAAACAGTGTCCACTGGGCCATGGCTTCTAGTACCCCCCACCGACCACTTATATCTTTTAGCAGGGCTGGTTTTACATCTTGGTTGCCCCTAAGCAGGACTGGACTGGCATTCCTACTACACAGAGGCCTAAATAGGCCAAAACAACCAGCCCACTAAATAGTCACTTTCTATGGCATCTTACAGCTGCCCCTCTGGCATTTGCCAGAACCCACAGATTGACAGTCCTGGACTGCCTCTAAGCCCACTGTTTGTTGTCCCCCTCCTTTTATGGGAAATTGAAAAAACGATTGTATCTCCTGCGCATCCTCAGTGGTTCTGAACCAATGTGGGTATGGCTGGGCAGCACGCTGCCCCCTAAATTTCTGCTGTCCTAGACCCGGGCCTTGATAGCCTCTCCACAAATCCCGGCCTGCCTTCTAGCCCCCCCTCCAGCAGTCACAGGGTCAACTCCCTCTATCATTAGACCCCTATCCACTACTGTTAGCAACAGTACAACATTATGGCAGTTGCCCAGTAAAGCGTCGGCAGGATTAGCACTGGTGCAAAGAGCAAGAACGCCTTGGAGGCAGGAAGATCATAAACACTCACAGCTCCCTATATATCTTTTTTTTCCCTTGATGCCTGGCAGAGACTCCAACTGCATGTGCTGCTGCAGAACTTACAAGGGTTGTTTACTTTTGAGTTGACTTTAAGTATAATGTAGAGAGTGATATTCTGAGACAATTTGCAATTGGTTTTCTTTTTTTATTATTTGTGAGAATGGCCCATGATATAACATACGAAAAGTATATGTTAAACTTAAACATGAACCACCCCTTTAGGGACAAGTCTATAACACACAAATTCTGAGATTCTTGGGTTGAAAAAACTGCCAGCATGAGGGGTGACAGTTGCTATTCATGTGGCAGGTGGTGAAATGCACTTTTCTTCTCACAGAAAACAGCAGGTGTGGTATCAGTGTGTATGTCAGTGTGTATATCAGTGTGTATGTCAGTATGTTACAGTGCCACTACTTGTCCCACCACACTGGCAGCTTTTCCCTATAAGTGTACAGGGCATTGCTAAGACACACACAAGTAACTTGCCCTTAATAAGGAGCCGCCATGATGAAGCGCTGCCAGCAGAAGGGCACAAGTCCAGGCCGCACATGTCAGCAGCACAGCTAGAGGAGAGGCCTGTTCTATTTCAGGAGTGCGCTGCCCCCACCCTGCCTTCCCTCCTCCCGTACCCCGGGCTAGTGATGAAAGATCTGTGGCAGGAAGTGGGTGTGTCCGGGCAGAATGAAGTCATGGCTTGCCCCATCCCCCCCACATTATGGTAAAGTGTAGTCTGTGCTCCAATCACAGCGCGCCATTCCGACTTGTGTACTTTCAACTGGGGCATCACAGGGGGAGACTGATAGTGACAGGAGCGCCGGGGAAAGGGGAAGTTATAACCACACAGAGAGACGTGCGCTGAGTTACCTGCTGCTCTACGAGTTCTGTGAAAGAGTCGCTACTATGGGGAAGGGAGACAAGGACACGACAGCTTTCGAAAGGACTTGGGACAGCACCTCCAGCAGTGGCTACTGCAGCCAGGAGGAGTCCGACCCGGAGCTGGAGCTTTTCTATACTGCGCGGACCTCTCTCTTCCCACGGAGGACTCCAGCTCGGCCCCTGGTGAGGCGCTTTCACTCACACTCGTGGGAGGCTGAGGGGGGACACAACTCTGATAAGACTTGAAATTAAGGGATGGGTGTTGTGATGGAACTTGGAGGTTAGTGCTGGAACTAAAGAGTTGGGGGTTTAGTGCCGGAACTAAATAGTTGGGGGTTTAGTGCTGGAACTAAAGAGTTGGGGGTTTAGTGCTGGAACTAAAGAGTTGGGGGTTTAGTGCTGGAACTAAAGAGTTGGGGGTTTAGTGCCGGAACTAAATAGTTGGGGGTTTAGTGCTGGAACTAAAGAGTTGGGGGTTTAGTGCTGGAACTAAAGAGTTGGGGGTTTAGTGCCGGAACTAAATAGTTGGGGGTTTAGTGCTGGAACTAAAGAGTTGGGGGTTTAGTGCTGGAACTAAAGAGTTGGGGGTTTAGTGCCGGAACTAAATAGTTGGGGGTTTAGTGCTGGAACTAAAGAGTTGGGGGTTTAGTGCTGGAACTAAAGAGTTGGGGTTTAGTGCCGGAACTAAATAGTTGGGGGTTTAGTGCTGGAACTAAAGAGTTGGGGGTTTAGTGCTGGAACTAAAGAGTTGGGGGTTTAGTGCCGGAACTAAATAGTTGGGGGTTTAGTGCTGGAACTAAAGAGTTGGGGGTTTAGTGCTGGAACTAAATAGTTGGGGGTTAGTGCCGGAACTAAAGAGTTGGGGGTTAGTGCCGGAACTAAAGAGTTGGGGGTTTAGTGCCGGAACTAAAGAGTTGGGGGTTTAGTGCTGGAACTAAAGAGTTGGGGGTTTAGTGCTGGAACTAAAGAGTTGGGGGTTTAGTGCTGGAACTAAAGAGTTGGGGGTTTAGTGCTGGAACTAAAGAGTTGGGGGTTTAGTGCTGGAACTAAAGAGTTGGGGGTTTAGTGCTGGAACTAAAGAGTTGGGGGTTTAGTGCTGGAACTAAAGAGTTGGGGGTTTAGTGCTGGAACTAAAGAGTTGGGGGTTTAGTGCTGGAACTAAAGAGCTGGGGGTTTAGTGCTGGAACTAAAGAGTTGGGGGTTTAGTGCTGGAACTAAAGAGTTGGGGGTTTAGTGCTGGAACTAAAGAGTTGGGGGTTTAGTGCTGGAACTAAAGAGTTGGGGGTTTAGTGCCGGAACTAAAGAGTTGGGGGTTTAGTGCTGGAACTAAAGAGCTGGGGGTTTAGTGCTGGAACTAAAGAGTTGGGGGTTTAGTGCTGGAACTAAAGAGTTGGGGGTTTAGTGCTGGAACTAAAGAGTTGGGGTTTAGTGCCGGAACTAAATAGTTGGGGGTTAGTGCCGGAACTAAAGAGTTGGGGGTTTAGTGCCGGAACTAAAGAGTTGGGGGTTTAGTGCTGGAACTAAAGAGTTGGGGGTTTAGTGCTGGAACTAAAGAGTTGGGGGTTTAGTGCTGGAACTAAAGAGTTGGGGGTTTAGTGCTGGAACTAAAGAGTTGGGGGGGGGGTTAGTGCCGGAACTGCTGGTTGGGTGAAGATGAAGAGTTGGGTGTTGACAATGGAACGTTAGAGATGGGTGTCAGTGTTGGAACGTTAAAGATGGGTGTCAGTGTTGGACGTTAAGGATGGGTAATTGGTAGAACTGCAGGGATAGATGAGGTGGAATTAGAGGGATGGGATGTAAAAGACTGAAGTACAGAAATGGGTAACTGAACAACTTGCAAGAATTCTAATAGCAGAGAAGTCAGAAGAAGAAGAGGAGGGCAGGGTGAGGCCATTACTCAGTGCTGGAATGACAAAGGTCCATGTGGCAGCTGCAGGGAATGCAGAACAAGCTGTAGACTAGTGGTCATCTCTAGAGGAAGTCCCGGGAGGAATGTGATCATCTGTAGGTTTCAGTATGAGCAGAAGTTCCATTAGAAATCACCCATGACTAAACACAGGAAATGTTTATCAGTTGAGAAAGTGTTACTCATGTCCACCTTGTTTTTAATTGAGTTTAACCCTGTGTTCCATTTACTGGATATCTAATGTAAAGGTCAGACTGCTGGGCCCTGATGATTTTACACATATTCACTTCTATAATAGGGAAGCTGTGCGTCATTTGTGTGAATGCAGCGATACAGAGAAAACAATGTGTGGGTGTATAGCAATCGTACATACACACTGGTGGTTATATAGCTATATCATATACAGAGAGAGAGCCCTAAATTGAATTTATACATAGAAGTGATAATCCAGAGATTACTGTACAGGATATTTTCAGAACAGTTTAGCGGCTGGAGAAAAACCCACTCTGAAAAATCCCCTTTTTTATGTAACAACAATATTGTCATTTGGAAAGTACTGCACCTACTGAGGGTGTATTGGAGATAACCTTATATATATATATATATATATATATATACCGCCCATCATATATATATATATATATATATATATATATATATATATATATATATATATATATATATATATATATATATATATATATACACATATATATATATAGATAGATAAATAGAGAGATAGATATACATAGATGTAGATAGATATATATATATATATATATATATATATATATATATATATATATATATATATATATGTGTGTGTATATATATATATATATATATATATATATATATATATGATGGGCGGTAGTGAAATACAGAAGCAGTGTGCAAGTTGCTAACACAGAGAACCTTTATTCAGAGGGTGTGTGCCGCACTTCCTTCCTTCCGTACTTGCTGTTCTCAGGACATGGAACATAAACACCTCATCCCAAAACCTGCATATCTGAGAAGGGAGCGGGCTGCTGATAAAGGGCAGGACAAGCCCTCCTCCAGCTTCTTTTCTCCATTTCCCTCCCCGCCTTCACCCGTCCCAGTCCCAGACTAGCCTGATGCAACCATGACTAAACTGTGAGATTTAGGAAAGGAGGAGGACTCTACAGAGGAACTGGCTGATAATCGCAGATGGATTTTTTTTTAAAGGGGTGGTTCACCTTTAAATTAACTTTTAATATTTTATAGAATGGTCCATTCTAAGCAACTTTTCTATTGGTCTTTATTTTTTTATAGTTTTTTTTTAGTTATTTGCCTTTTTCTTTGGATTCTTCTCCGCTTTCAACTTGGGTCACTGACCCCATCTAAAAACAAATGCTCTGTAAAGCTGTACATTTATTTTTATTGCTACTTTTTATTACTCATCTTTCTATTCAGTCCCTCTCCTATTCATATGCCTGTCTCTTCAAATCAAATCAGTGCATGGTTGCTAGGCTAATTTGGACCCTAGCAACCTGACTGCTGAAACTGCAAACTGGATTGCTGCTGAATAAAAAGCTAAATAACTCAAAACCCACAAATAATAAAAAATGAAAACCAATTGCTAATTGTCTCAGAATATCACTCTCTACATCATACTAACATTCGCTCTAAAGGTGATGTAACAAACAAGCGAATCCCACTCCGGTATGCCCACATTGAGGTGGGCGATATCTAGCTGATCCGATTATGGGCCCTAGGGCCCAATGATCGGATCAGAATGGAGGCAATGCAGGGTCGGATCATGGGACCGCATCAACGAACAAATGCGGCCGCAATCCAACGTGATTTTTAACCTGCCCAATCGAGATCTGCACGATTTTCGGGCAGCTATCGATCAGGGAAAGCCCGTCGAAGGGCCCCACACGGGCCAATAAGCTGCCGACTCGGTCTGTCGGCAGCTTTTATCGGCCTGTGTATAGGCCTTTAGAGGCATGTTTAATAGTAAGTGTTGAATAGTAAATTCCAATTAGAATTTTCAAATAGTTTTTTGGGGTCAAAATTCAAACATTCGAATTTTAATCGCCCCCTGATTCGAATGTAAGATTTTTCACACCTTGACCATGGAAACTGTTCTAATTTAGAATATTCGCCACCTAAAACCTGCCGATTTCATTTACATGTCAATGGCAGAGGTCCATTGAACCATTTTAATGTGTTAATTGCCTTTCTGACATTCGAGTCTTTTTCAGAGGGAAAACTCTATTCAAATTTTCGGGTTGGGACTATATTGAATATTAGACGTTCAAATTTTTCTTAACCTTCCATTCAAGTATTTTCAAATTTATTAAAAATAAAAAAAAAATGACATTTGAAATTTAACCGTTGATAAATATGCCCACTAGTATGATGAAGAGAGTGATATTCTGAGAATATTGGTTTCTATTATTTGTTGTTTTTGAGTTATTAAGCTTTTTATTCACCAGCTCTCCAGTTTGCAATTTTAGCAAGCTGGTTGCTAGGGTCCAGATGAACTAGCAACCGTGCATTGATTTTGAATAAGATACTGGAATATGAATAGGAGAAGGCCTGAATAGAAAAATGAGTAATAAAAAGGAGCAATAACAATACATTTGGAGCCTTAAAGAGCATTTGTTTTTTTTTAGATGGGGACTATGACCCCCATTTGAAAGCAGGAGAGAGTCAAAAGAAATCATTAAAATACTATAAAAAATAAATAATGGAGACCAACTGAAAAGCTGCTTAGAATAGGCCATTCTATAACTTCTAAAAGTTAACTAAAGTTTCCATATATCTGCAACCCCAGAATCCACCACGTCTGGTATTAGCCCAGTGCCTTTGCCTGCTCTGAGCTTCCCAGTAAGAAAATAATTCTCATTATGAACCAGAAAGGAAACTGAGTCACATGGGAAACAGGAAATGCACATATTCCAAAAGTGACTATTGCTTTTTCAAGATTTCCCAATTCTGCTTTAATCTACACAACGCCTTCAACCCTCAAAGCAGCATTATGTTGTAGATTTTATTTACTGTGTACTCAAAATTAGAGTGCTCTCACCCATGCAGGTATGATAATCATCCGTTGTGATGGTTGGTGCTCGCTTGTAGGTCTCAAGCCTGTAACTGGAGACGTATTTGTAGACAAACCGAAAAATTAGCGGCACACTAGTAGTTGCAAAAAGTGAAACTATTTTACTATTTACTGGTATCAGTTTGGAGTTGGACTAAAGAACTGAACCACAGCAACCAGTCACCTTAGAATTATTAGAATAATACATTGGCTGGTCGCTATGGGTTACTGTGCTGGTACCATTGGAACTAAATGAGCCTTTTGAGTCTATTCTTTGTGACCTATTCTTTGGACTGTCTAACCCTAAGGCTTACAATATTAAATTACGTATGTAATATGTGGTTTATTTTTATTACAGGATGAAAAGCCAGAAAAGCAGCCACAGGCCCTGAGCAAGGCAGAGATAGATCAGAAAATAAAGAATTATAATTCTCAGATAAAGAGCAATCTCTTCATGAGCCTGGTATGTTATGTGTAATGCACAGTGTGTGATTGTGATGCTGAATGTATATTTGTCACCCACTCCAAAGGAATATTGTATTAATTAATTCATTTAGTGGCTTTCACTTTTTATAGTTTAGCCATGAGCCCTACCAAGATGCTGCCTTCCATTGTTCACAATGCCCCAGTAATAATGTATGTATTTTGAGCCACTGAAAGAAGCCTGTATCTCTCTATGTGATAGTATGGCTGAAGGGAAGCCCATTCCTATTTGTGTTACAGAATCACTGACTTGTGACACTTGAATTATGTATATGGCAACTGAAAGACGATTACACACTAATAAGACAGACAGACTAAGAGAAGAATGTACTGTAAGATAATTTAACTGACTAAAAGCTCAATTCTGCAGCAGTCGGTGTGCAGGGCCGGATTTACATAGCGGGCAACCCTAGGCCCACTGCCGTTCGTTGCCCTCCCCCCTCTTTATTTGGGCAAATTTTGTTCACTGGAACCAGAGCAATGGGTATTGGTGCACAGGAAATTTAAAAAACTATCATATCTCCTGTGCATCCCCAGTGTTTCTGAAAAAATGTGGGTGTGGTTGAGCAGCATGCCGCCCCCCCTAAAATCCTGCCGCCCTAGGCCCGGGCCTTGGTGGCCTTTCCACAAATCCAGGCCTGTCGGTGTGGCTGTATGACTGACAGAAGGCTTTACTTGTCAATATAACAGACCAAAAGTATCCTATAGTGTCTATTTGATAATACAGATGACTGTTTGTCTCTGTGAGTGATCGAGGGAATCTCTTGCTGATCTGTGTAACAGTATGCCAGAAGCCCTTACCTTTCTGCTTGAAGGACAGACCACTAATCTACCATTTTCTTTTCTCATAGAATAAGGACGGCTCGTTTACCGGATTCATTAAAGTTCAGCTGAAGCTTATCCGGCCCGTTTCTGTCCCAGCTTCCAAGAAGCCTTCATGTTTGCAGGATCGGAAAGGTAGCGTACGCTCTCAGCCGGTCAAACGCAGGACCTCCTTCTACCTTCCCAAAGATGCTTCAAAGCACCTGCATCTGAGTTCAAGGACGCCAGCTAGTGAGGTCATTCAGGCTCTGCTGCGGAAGTTCACTGTGCTCGATAACCCCAGGAAGTTCGCTCTGTTTGAAAGGGCAGAACAGGGTGGACAAGGTAAGGAAAGAGCATTGGCAGCAGTAATAGTATAGTAATAGTATAGTCTAAAATCAATAACACACGCATATGGTGGATGGAAAAACCAACAGTGTGAGTCTCTCATTGGCACATGGATTAAGATCCCCATACACGGGCCTGATAAAAGCTGCCGACAGACCGAGCTGGCAGCTTATTTTTCCCTTGTGTAGGCCAGATCTCGATCGAGCAGGTTAAAAAATCTCGTCTGATCGCGGCCGCATCTGTCAGTTGATGCGGTCCAGCGATCCGACCGCCCGTATTGACTGCATTGTAATCCAAACTTTGGGGGGCATATCGGGAGACATCGCCAAACGAGCGGATCTCCCTGTGTATGTCAGCCTTAAGGCATACAGAATGAACAGGTGCCAATTCCACATTCTTACTCGTCTTGTAGTGGATAATAAGGGGCAGATTTATCGGGAGTCGAACTGGAAATTCGAAATTCAATTTTTTTTTATGATCAAATGCAACTAGGGAGTTATTCAAATTCGATTTTGTAAAAGTTTGTAAAAAAAATTGGAATTTGATTTTCAAGATTTATCATACTCTGGCCCTTTAAGAATTCAAATTGCCACCAAAACCTGCCGAATTGCTGTTTAAGTCAATGGGAGAGGTCCGGGGATCAATTTTCTCCGAAAAAAAAAATCAAATTGAGTTTTCAGGCCAATTTAATTCATCCGAGTTTTAAAAATTAGATTTTTAAAATAAATTTTGATTGGTCGAAGTTCTAATTTTGGGGAGTTTTTAAAAACTCGCATGAATTCGAAATTTGACCTTTGATAAATGTGCCTCCCCATGTCTAACCCTAATGCCTCCCTACAGTGTCCTTGAGGAAGTTAACGGATGACGAGGAGCCTCTGAAGCTGCGTCTTTTCTCAGGACCATGTGAGAAAACTTTGAGTTTTGTGCTTAAGGAGAACGAGACAGGAGAAGTCAATGTGAGTTATTCCGATTCTTCAGCACAGCTCGTTGTGCTTTTTATTTTTTGTTTTGTCCTGATGCTTCTTTCTTTTTTTTTATCTATTTCAACACAATCTTCCTTTGTTCTAGTGGGATGCATTCAGCATGCCGGAGCTGCACAATTTCTTGCGCATTCTGCAGCGTGAGGAAGAAGAGCACATGCGTCAGATTGTTCAGCGTTACACCAGGTGCCGGGAGAAGATGCAGGAGGCACTGGCATCACGCACACCTGGCTGAAACACCCATCCAGCTCCACCAAAGAGGAGAGTATGAAGACAGTGAGGCTGAAGCTAAAGACGCAAGCACGGTGTGACTGAGACTGAGTGAAGCACTTCCTGAAGTGCATGGGAGGGGGGTGAGCCTCCCTGGGCGAGATGTGAGTGAGAGCATAAGAGAGTGTGTCTGTGTGGGACACGAGATATTGCGAGTGTTCCTGTGAGAGATGCACAATATGAAGGAGGCTTATTAGTGACACTAAGGATGCCTTTCATCACTTTCCACGCTGCAGAGAGGATTCAGAAGAAGCTCTTGTGTACTGATAAATCAGCCCCTTCAAAAAAGTGAATGCCAGAGAGCTTGGCAGATTCTTGTATGTTTCTATGAGGGTCCTAAATGGCAGAGCTGGTGTCACTTCATAGTTCTACCAGTTCAACCTGTACAGAACTGAAGTGACACAGGACTTTCCTGAACGTTTTGCCTGCATTTTGTGATCCAGCTGTGCTTTTGCACATGCCACACATAAAGAATTCTGCTTTTATACCCGTTTGTTGTGTCACTTATTTGATCTATTTAATGCCTGTAATGTGAGTAAAGTACGAGAGTGTATTAATATTTTAAGAGATCTTTTAGTCATAAAATGTTTTGTGTGAGGCAGCATGGTGATACCCCCCTAACCCAGACAACTGCCCATGGAGTTCCCCTTTAACTGCCCATTTCATATTGAATCAACTTATATTTAAATGATTTAGTCCCATTAATAAATTATCAGTGAAAGCAATGTGCTGCACCTTCTAGACCGCAGGATATCGAGGCTCTTTTCAGCAACAGTAAGGATTTTAAATAGACTGCTGACTGAGTGGATGGGGAATACTGATGGCACCATTGTGGTGTAGTTAGATAAGTAAGAGGGCACACACAGACAATTTAACACAGCACCACTTCCTAATCACCAACTTTTCTTTCACAAGATGTGCCACCATTTGTGCCTTTTTGGGCAGCAGGGACCTGTGCCTCATCCTAAAGAGGAGGGTAGCCATTCCAGCTCTGTAATGATTGTGTGTAGGTTCTGCTCTGTCCTTTACAAAATGGTTTACAAGTCATGAACTCAAACGGGGATACAGTTAATATAAACAGTGAGAATATCTACATAAGTGCTTGGAGTTTTAAAACACGGTTGTATGAACAGCTTCCAGTCTATAGTCATTCATGAATGGTCTGTAGGATTGCAGGCATGGGATCCGTTATCTGGAAACCATTATCCAGAAAGCTCCAAATTACAGAAAGGCCATCTCCTATAGGGGCAGATTTACTCGAAGGCGAAGTGGCTAATGCTAGCGTCAATTCACCAGCAGTGCTGCTTTCAGGGACTTTGCCGATCTAGTCACTAGTGAAGGAGAGACGCTAGCAGTGATTCGCACTCTATAACGCCAGGCAACTTTTCGCTCTGGCAAGTGGACATTACTCAATAAATGTGATTTTACTGAACGTTACCTCTTTCGTCAGACTTGCCTTTGCCAGCACAGATCAGACAAAGTGCATTGGAGTGCGTAGAACTTCCTTAATCTTCAGTTACTTACATCATATTCATGCGCCAAAAGTCACGAAGTTTTCCGATGACTTTTGGCACATGCGCAGTAGATCCGTACCGGTAAAATGCTCCTACTGTGCGCATGCGCCAAAAACGCCGGTCAAAGCAGGAAGAAGACCGCTTGGGAGAAGATGGCGCCTTTGAACTCCGTGGGCTGGACCTGCGCAGAGGGGTGAGTAACAAGTTAAGGGCATTTGCCCGACGGGACAGATAGCCCAGGGGGAGGAGGGGTAACACAGGGGAGGGGGGAGGGTTTTTGCGCCCAGGGAATTTCCTTCTCCTTTAAGCAATATCAGGAAGGAGGGTAAAATGCAGAAGGAATCAGTTACCCCATAGTGGGTCCAGGCCCGGACTGGCAATCTGTGAGGGGCTGCTGTAAGGTGCCATAGACAGTGACTACTAAGTGGGCTCGTGTAGGCTGTTTGAACCTCTGTGTACTAGGAATGGCAGGGCCTATTTTGAATCCCAGTCCAGTCTAGGTGGCATCCAGCCTTTTGGAACTACTAACTGTCAACATTAAGGGGTGTTCCTGAAATGCGTTAGGCATCCATTACACTGCAGCCACCTGTTTTTTAATGTTTTAATAAACAGTGTTTTTTACATTATGAGGCAGTGCACCCTTTCAATTTTTTTTTTTGGTCTTTGAATTACTGCAATCCGAAGAGCTCTGCATGGGTGTTGGCGCACTGAACCTCCTGCAGTCCATGAAGGGAGCAAAGGTGAGTCTCAGTTGTATTGTGGCCATCAACGTGGACACATAAAGTGTGCCTGAGAGGTTCAATAAATAACGACAAACACACAAATATCCTTATTAAAACAATAATCAAGTATGTTCAGCATAAACCCTCTTTATTAAACCAATGTTAAAAAAAAGTGTATACTGTGCTTTAAACTTGGCAGCTATGGATGATGTGCCCTTACCGTTCTGAGGTGGGATGATGGTCACGAAAGTCAGATCTGTATGAATGACGCCCCAGGATTTTCTGAGGGTGGGCGGCTCTGCTCATGGAGCTACACAGTTCTCTGCTATAACTATAAATGGAATTCTTGGTTTATGAATGCATGCTGAGATGTTATTTTTCTTACATGCAGCAATTTCCTTCTCCCCACTGAAAAATGCACCAGACTAGGATACTACTGTAGGGAGAACCTCCATAGTGTTTCTGATCCCTGCAATCATTGTTGCTGGGCTGTGCTCATGTCCAATACAACAAAATCCCAATTTTGCTCCATGTGCACAAGTGAGGATCACAGGGAACAGGAGAGGGGGCAAACAAATGGGCACCTCAATGATTTAGCCTTTCCTTGAGCTTTAATGGTAACATAGATGTAAGGGGCAATATCCTTTTAGTTGAGAGAAGCGCTGTGGTGTCTTGATTGGCTCCAGTCTCAAGCTTTTAGTCAGGGTACCCCTTCACTTTAAAACACTTTATACCGAGGTTACAGCAGGGTTGCCAGGTTGGCGGCTTTACAGCCAAATTGGGCTACTAATTTAAAGGGCATGTAAAGTCTAAAATAGAATAAGGCTAGAAATGCTGTATTTTGTATACTAAATATAAACATGAACTTACTGCACCACAAGCCTAATCAAACAAATAATTTATGCTTTCAAAGTTGGCTACAGGGGGTCACCATCTTGTAACTTTGTTATACATCTTTGCAAGACTAAGACTGTGCACATGCTCAGTGTGGTCTGGGCTGCTTAGGGATCATCATAAACAAAGCTGCTTGAGTTCTGCATGGCTGGGAAGTAAGGCGGGGGCTCCCCCTGCTGTTCATAAGTATGATTGTTTCCCTGCTCAGCAGTTAGGGACCGTCTGACAATTCCTATCCACAGCAGTAAATGAAGGGAGAATTTCACTGCATACAGTCAGGTTTCTTATAAAAACGGTACACGTTTTTTAATTAAAGTATATTGGAGATAGGTTTCTTTTTCATTAAAGAAAGTAAAAATGGGATTTTATTATTTTGCCTTTACATGCCCTTTAAAGCCAGGCTGGTTTTGAAAGTATAAACTAGCCAAGGTACGGATTTGGGCTACTTTTTGGGCATTTGGCTGGTTTGTACTTTGGAAACCAGTCACAGTTTTTTCTTGCCCTAATGTGCCGAGCCTGCGATGCATTGAGTAATGTCGTTTTTTTGTTTATCAATCTGCAGACTGCCAAGTTTACTTTAAGACTACACTACCCAGCATGCAATGGGACTGACTTGTGTAGAAGTTGGGAGTTACCAGATTTTGGGCTCTGTACCCCAGTCTCCCGTCCCTCTTAATCACTCACATTTTCCCATGACTTTCCTCAATTTCAGACAATTTGGGGGCAAAAATCTACTGGCCACCAAAATGTCTGACCTGTTTTATCAATTTATATTGAAATTGTATGTGTTTTAGGCCCTTATGGGGCCCCCCATATCTCCTGGGCCACTTTCTGTAGTTACGCCCCTGATGACGAGCGAATCTGTCCCATTTTGCTTCATGGAAAAATTTGTGAAAGTGAAAATTTGAAAAAGGCATGTCTTCACATATATTCATTTCTTTCCAGACTTTTTTCACTGCACATATTGTGCTATTTTTTGGGCTACTTCTGAAGTTCCTCTTGGCTAGTTTTGGGCTGGTTTTGTAGCGGATTTTGAAAATTAGCCCTGGCAACTCTGGGTTACAGCTACATGCGGTGGCAAAACCAGTCCAAAAAAGTAGCCCAAAAATATCACAATATGTGCAGTGAAAAAAAAAGTCTAATAAATAAATACATGTGAAAGTACGCCTTTTTCAAATTTTTACTGTTTGGCAAATTTTTTCATTAAGCAAAATGGGTCAGATTAGCCGGTCCCCAGGGGTGTAGGGGCCCCATGAGGCCCAAATGCATATACAATTTCAATAAATATTGGTAAAACAGGTCAACCTCTAGACATTTAGGTGGCCAGCAAATTTTTGCCCCAAAATTGTCTGAAATTCAGGAAAGTCATAGGAAAACGCAAGAAGGCTTAAGAGTGACAGGAGACTGGGGAACAGAGCCCAAAATCGGGTAACACGCCACTTCGACACAAGTCAGTCCAATTGCATGCTGGGTATTATAGTCTTACATTAAACTTGGCAGTTGCCAAATTGTTAAACAAAAACTACATTGCCCAACGTGCACTGGGAGACACAGGCTTGGCACATTAGGGCAATAAAAGAAAAATTTGGCTGGTTTCCAAAGTAAAAACCAGCCAAAGGCCCAAATCCATACCTTGGCTAGTTTGTATATTCAAAACCCGCCTTGGGCTTTAAATAAGTAGCCCAATTTTCCTGGCAACCCGGCACACACTGACCAGGGTCACCAGGTATAATTTTCAAAACCAGCCAAAGTCAGCTACACAACCAGGCCAAAACTAGCCCAGACTAGAGGCCCGTCAAAAGTAGCCCAAATTAACACATGTGCAGTGAAAAAAAGAACATTTTTCACTGATTTGCACATTTTTAACTGAAGCAAAATGGTAACGATTCTCCCCCTTCATTCGGCAAATTGTTAAACAAAAACGACATTACCCAACATGCACTGGGAGACACAGCCTTGGAACATTAGGGCAAGAAAAAAAACTTTGTCTGATTTCAAAGTAAAAACCAGCCAAAGGCCCAAAAAGAAGCGCAAGAAGATGCCAAAACCCGCCTGGGCTTTAAACCAGTAGCTCAATTTGTCTGGAAACCACCAGCCTGGCAACCCTGACACTTGTTTTTATAGTTCCACGCCCCCAAACCGATATCTAAGTATTGATTGGCTCCCGAGGAGCAGGAGCGCGTTTGTTCGCCGGTCACGTGACGCGGTCTTTTCACGCGAGGAAGTGACGTCGCTGTGGGACGGAGTGTGTGACAGACGTACCAGTGGAGCTGGGATCTGACCTAAGGAAAGATTGTGGGGCTGAGGCAAAGGATTTGCCCTGTCATGGGCGGCAGCGCCTCAAAGGCCCGAGGGCTGTGGCCTTTCTCCTCAGCGACAAACGAGGTGCAGACAGACAACGCCGAGCAGAGTGAGACCCGTATGCGGAAGGCCACCCCGTTTATCTTTACCCGGCGAGGGTGAGAGCTGCTGTTGAGGCGGGGGTCCTGGGGGAGGATGTGCTGCGGTAACAGCTGGTGGGTGGTGGGAAGCTGCTGGCAGTGGAGCAGGTGACTGGCTACAAGCTGTATAAATAAATGATCAGAGACCGCCTCGAGCAATAACACTCCGACCCTGTGATGGACATAGAAGTGAATGGGGCAGGGCTGAGCCGGTCTCTGTGCAGAGTGATTATTCTGTATAAAGACTACAGTCACTTCCGGTAAATCACGTGTGGCTTGGAGCTCTTCAGCCTGTCCTATAGGGGAGTCTGGGAAATGTAGTGCAACTAGCAGGACCATGAACTCTATGACTTCTAGTGATTAGTCCAACACAGAATGTGCCTGCAATGTCAGCCTTGCCCTAGAGCAGATGTTTTGGTTTGATCCTTTTGGGGGTTGAACATTTAGTCAGGGGCTCCCTTAAAGGACCAGTAACATCACATTTTTTTTTAAAGAAAAATCCTTAGTATACATTGAAAAAAAAGACACCAAGACAAATTAAGCTTTAAAATCGCAAAGCCTTTATTAAGAAATAACTTACCGAAACTCCTCTTCAGAAAAGGGACAGGGTGACAATCTATCGTGCGGCGCTCGATTTCTCCTCCCTGGCTGTCTCCTATAATGAAGACAGGGAGGAGAAATCAAGCGCTGCACAATGCATCGCCGTCGCCTTTTCTGAAGAGCAGTGCAAGTGGAGTATCTGTAAGTTATTTCTTAATAAAGCCTAATTTGTCTTATATATATTTTTTTAAATATTTGATGTTACTGGTCCTCCTACCAACCAAGGTTGCAGAAATTTAAAGGAGAACTAAACTCTAATAACAAATATAGGTAGAATTGCTGTATGTTATATACTTTACTTTATACTTTATATGTCTTTACTGCACCAGTCTAAAGTTACAGAATGATTTGGGCTTTCAAACTTGGGAGGGGGGGGGTATTGGATTTTGTTCAGTGACAGTCACCAGCTCTGTGTGGTCTGAGCAGCTGTTGAGAAACAAGGCATAGGGGTTGTCACTAACTGTCAAGCAGAAAGTGAGGTTCACGTGTCATAGAAGCTGATGCTACAGAGCTAATTGTTACTTTCTGATGCAATGATTTCTGTGCTGCCATGAAATGAGAATCTGAAGTAGTTACTGATCAGCCTTATATTGTGACATTTATATTATATATATATATATATATATATATATATATATATATATACATATATATATATATATATACAATTCCAACTTTTATGATGCACTAATCCCAATGTATATCAGAGTCAAGGGTGCTGATCCCAATAGCAGTGAGTAATTCCGCTTCTTAGTTATATTGGTCCAACCAGATCGCACTCCATATTTAAAACATAGCTTTTATTAGCTTGTTAAAATGTATCAAAAAATGGCATTCTTCACAACATAGTAGCAGCGTCATTTGTATCAAGACACTTATCTGTTAAAAGTCCAGCATAAACGCTATATTCATCCACACTCACGCGACGTTTCGGGACACATCCGTTCCCTTTCTCAAGCGTATGTATCGTGTAGTAGCGTGTAGGACTCCATTGCACACACTTTCTGCTTCCTCGTTAGGCGGGGCATACGTGGTAAGTAACTGTGATGATGCTTCCTCACCTGGAGGCCGGATCTGCACGTCAGTCACCACATATCTCCACCCTCCCGTTACTATGCAAAGTCCATAGTTACCAAAGAAAAGAAATATATCAGTAACAGCAAATTACATGGGCATTTTTCACTATATCTGATAATTGTAGTTGTTTGAGCAAATTATGCCAAAATGAAAAGCAAAAGTTGACAGATGAAATGGCAAAAAAGAAAAAAAAAATTTTTTTTAAAAAAATACAAAAGTACTTATAAAGAAAAAATATACACAAAATAATATTAGTTGCCCAAAATATTACTACTCACCCTAAATGGGTACTTTACAGAAATAAATGCAAGTCAAAATCACGATTTAGACCCCTTGGACTGAGAGTCCCTAGCCTGTCAATCCATTTAACTTCTGCTCTTTTTAATGCTAGAACACGATCTCCTCCTCTTTTCAGAGGTGGGACGTGTTGGATAACTCTGAATTTCAGCTCCTCTGATGTATGTCCTTGTTCTAAACAATGTCTAGAGACTGGCAATGATCTGTTGCCCACGTGTATAGTTGATCTATGCTGAGAAAACCTATCCTTCACCCTCTGGGTGGTTTCTCCAACATAGACCAACCCACATGGGCACACCAGCATATATACAACAAAATTGGTATCACACGTATTGTAACCCCTAATTTGATACTTCTGATCCCTATGTGGATGGTCAAAATCAGGACCTACCAATACAAATCGACACTGGGCACAACCCTTACATCTATACATGCCCTCTTTCTTGGGACCCCAAAACATTGCCTTATTAGGTGGTTTCCGTATGTCTGCATTCACTAATCTACTCCCTATGGTTGCTCCTCTGCGATAGGACATCATAGGGCCTTGTTGAAACTCTGGAATTGAGGGATATGCATCTTTTAATAAGTGCCAATGTTTATCTAGTATGCATTTAAATTTGGAACTGGCAGAATTATACTGGGATACATAAGCTAATCTGTTACCTGTAGTACGCCGATCTCTTGATGTACATCCAAGAATCCCTTCCATAGCAGCCTGTTGATTTTTTTGTATTAGCTGATTCGGATATCCCCTATCTGTAAGTTTCCTAGACATTATTTCTAAGTCTTGTTCCAAGACCACCGGATTATTTGTAATTCTACTCACTCTGGTAAACTGGCTGATAGGAATCGATCTCTTAACTGAGGGGGGATGGAAGCTGTCATAAGAAAGAAGTTGATTTCGATCAGTGGGTTTTGTATAGATACGAGTATCAAACCCTGTCTCGGTTCGTGTAACCAATACATCTAAGAAAGTAACTACTTGGAGATCAGCTGTCATCGTGAATTTAATGTCATTATGGGCCCCATTAATTGCCTCACGGAAGACGGCCAAGGAGTCCAGGTCACCCCGCCATAGGAGGAACACGTCATCGATGTACCTCCACCAGGCACAACAGTGCCTAGTGAAGAGTACATTTTGATAGACATGCTCCTCCTCAAACCAACTCATATATATATATATATATAGTATAAAATTGGGGGGTTGTGGAAGCACTCATAAGGCTAAATCAAAGTATATTTAAGTATAATGGAAGTGCTACTTACAATGCACTTCCCTGGGCCCCTGTTTCATAAGCAATTCAGTATAAATGCAAGTGCATGTGTTTACAAAAACAGGGGTTTTTTAGTTACAAAGTTATGATCATAAAGTTGAAAAGCCACCATACCACGTCAAGGTAAACCCCATATGGCGGTCCCTAACTTGTTTATTCTCAGGTCATAATATAAAAAGACAATTCTCTGCATAATAGCATTACCTGTATTCAGTGTTTGTGGATATAGGCTCCAGAGTGAAACCAATGTTCCAGAAACACTGAATACAGGTAATTGCTTATGAGACAGGGGCCCAGGGAAGTGCATTGTAAGTAGCACTTCCATTATACTTAAATATACTTTGATTTAGCCTTAGGAGTGCTTCCACAACCCCCCAATTTTGTATACTATATATATATATATATATATACAGGATATTGCTAGTAGTCCCTAAGCTTATTAAAGGAGAATTCAACCCTAAAGTTAAAAAAACCCCTACCCTACATAAACCGCCTTCCCTCCTCCCCCCAGCCTAAGTTTTAGGCAAATGCCCCTAACATTTACTTAACCCTCGGTGCAGTTTCAGGCATCAGAGTTCACAGGCGCCATCTTCAGCCGCTTCGGTAATCTTCGTAATGAGACCGGCTCTGCTGCAATTTTCACGAGTTTTGGCACATGCGCAGTTGTCACAAAGCACAAAATTGCTCCAACTGCGCATGTGCCGCCACGCCAGTCTCATTCCGAAGCAGCTGATTATGTTTTGAGCTTCTGTACCAGCCCAAGGCAACCACATCCCTTTAGCAGTAAAGATCTGTATCTCCAAAGATGCCCCAGTAGCTCCCCATCTTCTTTTCTGCTGATTCACTGCACATGCTCTGTGTTGCTGTCACTTACTGAGCTTAGGGACCCACTCACAATATACAGTACACATAGAATATAAATTTCACAAAATAAGGCTGATTAGTAATTAATACAGATAATTACTACATGACAGCACAGAAACCAGTGTAATTAGCATCAGAATGTAATAATCATCCCTGTAGCATCAGCTTATATTAGAGATCAACCTCATTTTCTACTTGATAATTAGTGACAACCCCTAAGTTTAGCTTCTCAACAGCTGCTCAGAGCCCACTGAGCATGTGAGTGTCGTAGACACTTTCCAAGATGGTGACCCCCCTGTGACAAGTTTGAAGTCCTGGATCATTGCTGCTATTGACAAGCTGAAACTACTCTGGTGCAATTAGTTCAGTATATAAAAGATGGCATTTTTAGCCATATTCATTTTTTTAGGGTTTAGTTCTCCTTTAAAGGAGAATTCAACCCTAAAGTTAAAAAAACCCTACCCTACATAAACCCCCCTCCCTCCTCCCCCAGCTTAAGTGTTACCTGGGCAAATGCTCCTAACATTCACTTACCCCTCAGTTCAGATTCAGGCATCGGGGTTCATGGGCGCCATCTTCAGCCGCTTCGGTAATCTTCGGAATGAGACCGGCGGTTCAGCAATTTTCGTGAGTTTCGGCTCATGCGCAGTTGACGCAAAGCAGAAAATTGCTCCAACTGCGCATGTGCCGTCACGCCGGTCACATTCTGAAGAGAAGAAGGTGGCGTCCGTGAACTCTGATGCCTGAATCTGCACCGAGGGGTTGAGAAAACAGTAGGGGCATTTGCCCGGGGTAACATTTAGGCTGGGGGGAGGAGGGTTTATGTAAGGTAGGGGTTTTTTAACTCTACGGCTGAATTCTCTTTAAGTGACAGCAGCACAGAGCATGTGCAGTGAATTAGAAGAAAAGAAGCTTGGCAGCTACTGGGGCATCTTTAGAGGTAAAGCGCATGAGCTGAGGTGAAATTGGTGCTGATGTAGGAGCCCAAAACATATTTTGGGCTCCTACATTTCTAGCTACTTCTTTGTTTTCCTTTAAATGTTGCTATATCAGCCTAAGTTTCAAGAATATATAAGCCAGCAGAAAAAAAGATTATCCACCCTGCTTTATAGTCTTGGCTTCAAGTCATATTTTAGGAGAGCCAAGTCGGCATTCTCCCTAAATCTCTGCCTAATTGGTCTTCAGGCTGAAAAACCCTGTCACTGCTTCAAGAGAATTTCATTTATTAGTGTTACTGTTCCTTTAATGCTTACATGATCTTCTAGTAGACTTCAGGTATGAAGATCCAAATTACAGAAAAAGATCCATTATCCAGAAAACCCCAGTATACAAAGTATAATATTTCTAGTTGTGGGACAAGCTCCCCTAATCACCTTGTGTCTTATTCCCTTCCCTTTAGATTGTGAGCTCTTTTGCACAGGGCCTTCCTCACTTTTTGTACCGGTATTGGTGATGTATGTAACGCCATATCTTCTATGTATGTAATCATGTGATTTAGTTGTAGAAACACATTTACTTTACAGCGCTGCACAATATGTTGACGGTCTATAAATACATTTTAACAATGATAATAATATGTCAGTTGTTGTAGTGACTTTGGCCTCAAACGTGGGCAAGGTATTCAACATGAGCTCTTCTATACTAAACTAATGGCACTAATCCAGCTTGTATTTACAAGAATCTCAGAGGTTTCCTTTTTTTTAGATTCAAGCCCCCACACGGGTCATCATTCATCCTGGAAAATACAAGTTCACAGACCGTGTCCAACTGTCCTGCCAAAGGGACAGATGATCTTGTGATGGGCCCCAGCCAAGAACAATTCAGATCAACCCTTTTTATTTTCCTCCTAGTTCCCACCGGAGAACCTGCCATTGAGAGACAACTTGTACACAGTAGACATATAACACCTCTTATATTTAGCTTTGAGAATGAGTGGCCCCCCAATGTCAGCTTCTCTGGTTGTTCCTAGGAAGCCCAGTCTGGTTACAGAAATATAAAATGATTGTTGGCAGTCACTTTGCTGTAGTTTTCAGTTTTCATTACACACAATGACACACATGCATTCACCCCAATTTTCACCTTCATTGCCTTCGGGTTGGGCTTCCTCATCCACTGCTTTGGGCTCCCTTAGTGGGTCAGCCCCATAATTTATTACCCTATTTTTAGGTAATGCCTCTATTTTGTCCTTTTCATTTTTTCTTAATTTGAGATGGAAGATTTTGCTAACAAAGCCCCACATTTTACTCTTTCTCTGTTTTACGTCTGTTCTTGCTACTTGCTGTTTGGTGCTTTAGGGAGCTAGCACATGGGCAGATTTGGGGAGATTTATTCGCCTGGTGACTAATTGCCTTTTCTACGGGGTGACAATCTCCCCGAACTGCCTTCCCCTTGCCTGCCGCTTGCTAAAATGAAAAATCGCCTGCAGCAATGCACTCGCAGCGCTTCGATTTCCGAAGTTTACCTTGTGAGGCAGCTTCGGGTGACTTTGGAATTCGAAGCACCGCAAGTGCATTGCCGCAGGCGATTTTTCATTGTAGCAGGCGGCAGGCAGGGGGAATCTCCCCGAATCTGCTCATGTGTTAGCTTCATTAAAGTAATGTTTCTGTTGTGAACTGTAGAATATAATTACTTCAGGTAATACATTAACCATCTTCTGTTGAATGGCCTTTGTTCTGCTGGTGACTTGATCGTCTCACATGTCTTCTCGTTGCTAAATACACTATACAGAATACACTCACATGGGAAGGGGTTTTTAGGCAGTAATGGATGTTACTTGGCTGTTGGGTTTATATATATATATATATATATATATATATATATATAAATATCAAAACAGGGGGGTTGTGGGAGCACTCTAAAGGCTTTAAAGTATATATAAGTATAATAAATGCTATTGCATATGTACCCAAAACAGGGGTTATTTTGTTACAAAGTTATGATCATAAAATTGATAAGCCACCATACCACATCAAGGTAAACCCCGAATGGCGGTCCCTAACTTGTTTTATATTTTATGTGCATTTTAGCATTACCTGTAATCAATGTCCGTTGAACGCTGTTTTTTCACTGAGGGCTAAATCCTCCCCAGCCAGCAATCAGGCTTTTAAAGGAGAGATATTCCCAAAACAAACGCCCAATTTTAAAAGCATAGGATCACCACTAATTCAAAGGGGGGGTATGGGGTGCTACAACCACTGAAGCTATGCCACAGCTCCTGGCGAAATATACAATATCAAAACAGGGGGGTTGTGATCACTAGTGGTGATCCTATGCTTTTAAAATTGGGCGTTTGTTTTGGGAATATCTCTCCTTTAAAAGCCTGATTGCTGGCTGGGGAGGATTTAGCCCTTAGTGAAAAAACAGCGTTCAACGGACATTGATTACAGGTAATGCTAAAATGCACATAAAATATAAAACAAGTTAGGGACCGCCATTCGGGGTTTACCTTGACGTGGTATGGTGGCTTATCAATTTTATGATCATAACTTTGTAACAAAATAACCCCTGTTTTGGGTACATATGCAATAGCATTTATTATACTTATATATACTTTAAAGCCTTTAGAGTGCTCCCACAACCCCCCTGTTTTGATATTATATATATATATATCACACATGCGAAGGCTCGGGCACACACTGCAAGTACGAGTACCTGGGTGCTGAACAGAAAAATTGTATATCCACTCAAATATGCTGACGCACACCAGGATTTTTCTTCAAGTGATTTATTTTATTTTATCGACGTTTCGATCCCCAGGGGGATCTTTATCAAGATATATATATATATTGGGAGGTAAAAGGCAAGGGCTATTTAATGTTAATTTTATAAATATATACACTGTATATATATATCTATATATATATATCTATCTATATATAGATAGATATAGATATATAAAACACACCCAAATATACCTCCCACCACAAGCTTTTATTCAGGATTCTGTATGATGTGAGTTTTACACCTTGGTTGATCTCCCTTTCCGCAGCTCTATGTATTTTGATGAGGATGGGGATCTGGCCCACGAGTTTTACGAAGAGACGGTTGTGGTGAGAAATGGACGAAAACGGGCAAAGCTGAAGCGAATTCAAAAGAACTTGAGACCTCAGGTAAACTGAAATGCCTTCTGGGCTTTGTACTTGAGGAGGAACAGTAAATAGAAAGAGAGAATGGAAAGAAAACTGTGTAGTCTATTCAACATATTGCTATTTATATCCCCCTTAGTATTTGTATGATTTGTATGATAGTGACCTGAAATCGAATATTTAAGTTCTGTAGCTTTGTTTGACTTATTAGTATTCATTAACATTGGCTATAGGGCATGTGTGCTAATACATTTCCACAATAGATCCTGCATCACATAACATTTTAGGCAAAATGAATGTAGTGGAACATATTTTGTTCATCATTTTGTTCATCTTTTCAGTATATCAGATTCTCTAGCATTACTATTTTAACCAAAATGTGAGGCAATGTTTCCTGCCCTGGATATTCCTGCATGACCATAGTTGCCTCCTCTTTCTTGGCAGCATGCACTACTCCTCTGTCAAAACTCCCCCGTGCCCTATAGCTTTATTATTTATTGTACACTCTGATGGACATCAAGGTACTAATGTGTTTGGCCTACTCATTAGGATATTTAATGCACCGGTGTGTGTGAGGTCCAACACTGCAAGTGTCAGCAGTGACTGAACTCACTAGCATGGTGTTGCATCGGGTACAGGAATGCTATGGGGTGTGGAGGATTATTTACAGAGAAGGATCACAGACTGCCTTGTCCTTAAAGGGGAAGTAAAGTCTAAAATATAACAAAGCTAGAAATGTTGTGTTTTGTATACTAAACATAAACTTACTGCACCACAAGCCTAATTAAACAAATAATTTATGCTTTCAAAGTTGGCCACAGGGGGTCACCAACTTGTAACTTAGTTAAACATCTTTGTAAGACTAGGACTGTGCACATGCTCAGTGTGGTCTGAGCTGCTTAGGGATCGTCATCAATTATCAAAAACAGCACAAGTCAAATAATATCTGCCAGAATCTGATACAGCAAGACTGATTAATAATCAGAATATACAGAATGCACTGGGTCCTGTGTTGTCATGTAATCTAATGTGGATTTTATAGTTTTTGTATTGTTCAAACGTTCTCCAACTCTGCAGAACCAGTGGCTGCAGCAAAATAATCCTCCAAATAGAATCCCAGTTTATCTGTTTCAATCTGGCTCCATGATCTTTGTCCCTGCAGCTGGAGTTGGAAACAGTAAAGGGGATGTAAAAGCAAAAATAATATACAATACAAAAAAAATAAAATCCCATTTTTACTTTCTTTAATGAAAAGAAACCTATCTCCAATATACTTTAATTAAAAAACGTGTACCGTTTTTATAAGAAACCTGACTGTATGCAGTGAAAGTCTCCCTTCATTTACTACAAATAGTCGAATTCGAGTACTTAAAGGGCCAGTGTATGATAAATCTTAAAAATTGAATTTTTTTGAAAACTCTCTGGTCGAATTTGACAGTTTTAAAAAAAAAAAATGGAATTTTCAATTGGACCCTTGATAAATCTGCCCCTTAATGTCAGGTTTTGGTATATATGCACATTTGTGCCGGTAGGTTAAAGTCCTTTCCTGTCTAATGTTCAACATACATTAATACCTTCCTATTTACTTTTCATTAGGGCATCATCAGGTTAGATCATCCATGCCTCCATGTGGACTTTCCGGTTGTAATATGTGAGGTCTGACACTGGCTGAGAACCACTGCCTGCCATGCTGTTCCCTCTTCTACCAACCTCTGTGCCCATTGCTGTGCTCCTGAGATAGGGAGCAGTAATGGGGAAACACAAGAACAGTCCCATACAGAGACTTTAGTACTATCTGTGCTGACTGAAGAAGTATGATAGAGACTGCACTTTCACACTTCGCTGCCGTGAGGCACATTGCCTTTCTTACAGGATCACTCCTGGGCTGTGCTGTAGAAGGAATTCCTGTAACCAATGGGTGAAGTCTGTGCTGTAGAAGAAATCCCTGTAACCAATGGGTGTAGTCGGTGTTTGTCACCCCTTAGGGTTTGTCACTGACTGGGAAAGGAAGGCTGGTGGTACAGGCACCTCTTATTGCTGCCAGGAAATGTGGTTCAGGTTCATAACCTCATTTCTGTCCTAAGCAGACCAGCACATTAATACTATATGCACTACAACACTTCTCACAGGTTTGCCAAAACCTTACTCCCTGTAGTACTCAGTGGGTTACTTATACCTAGCATAGATGCCTTGCTACGTATATGGTGACAGTAACAAATCAGGGATGTCCAAAGTGTGGGTCCCCATCTGTCATGCAGCCACAGACTGCAAAAGACTCTATTTGGAATGCTGACAGTTGCAGTTTAAAGGGGAACTATGAAATGAAAATGTAATATAAGCTTCCTTATACTGAAATAAGAAACTTTCTATATAGAATCAATTAAATATTCAGCATCGTTTCTGAAATAATCAAGTTTATATTCGCTATTCCTCTCTCCGCATCTGTTTCTCCTCATTCAGGAGTTGGGTGTCAGATGAATGATCAAATATATCTTAAAGGGGGCTCCTTTTGCATAGAAGCTCACTCTGTTAAAATCACCAGACATCATGTCTCTCTACGTGCAGAATTTGTGCAAAAGGCAGTTATTTTGTTATATTTTTGTTTGTACTGGAATCAGTTATTTGAGTGAGCTCTAATTCATCTGCTAGGAAAGGAAGCCCCCCCCGCCATAAGATATATTGGATCATTCGTCTGACACCCAACTGCTGCATGAAGACAGAATGAAGAGAAACAGATGCTGAAAGAGGAATAGTGAAGATAAACTTGATTATTTCAGAACCAATGCAGAATTTTAAATTGTATTTAGAAAGTTTCTAATTTCAGTATTCTGAAGCTTATATTACATGTTTGTGATAGTTCTCCTTTAACAACAGCTGGTGATGCACTGGTTTTACTTCCCTGTCTCTTTATTTTCCTTGCTTCAACCTAAATATTTCATAGCTGCCTAGTTCCACAGATGCTGTCTTCTGCATCAGTCTGCTCGTACTTGAGTGCATCAAGCACCAAGTGATAAAATGTGATGTATAGTAGGATTCTATTAATGCACAACTAGCAGCTCTCTGCACTGGGAAGGATCATTCATTGTTGTCTCTACAAGCAATGCAATGGATTTCTGGCAGTTGGCTCTGCCATGGGAGATTGCGCTAGGATTATCAAGCAAATAATTATGTATGTATAATTTTCCCTATATATATATATGTTAATTTATTACCTTTTTATTTGTGTCCTATATGCCTCATGTATTTTCTTTGCCTTGGCCTCACTGCTGTGCCTCTTTCAGCTTGTGTCAGCAGGAAGCACCAGGTGCATGGAATACATATCCCCAATAAAATCCATCTTTGTAATACTAAGGATTTTCTCTGTGTTGAGAATACAATGCAGACGGGAAGCTTATGTATTAAGTTCAGGTCTTTTCTCTAGTGATTGCAAGTAATTGTACACTGCCAGCAATTAAAGGAGAATTCAACCTGTAATTTAAAAAAAAACCCTCCCCCTACCCTGGGTAGAACCCCCTCCCTCCTCCCCCCAGCCTACCTCCCTAATTTTTTACTCACCCCTCCGTGCTGATTCTGGCCTCGTAATTTACGGCAGCCATCTTTTTCTCCGGTAATCTTCCTGTCTTGACTGCATTTTTGTTGCATGCGCAGTTGGAGGCATGCAATGAAAATCTCCACAAATTTTTTTGGACATTTTTGTGACTTTTGGCGCATGCGCAGTAGTTCGGGACCGGAAATTCACACCAACTGAGCATGCGCCGAAACTTCAGGAAAATAATGAAAAAAGAAGATGCCACCTGTGAACTCCGAGGCCAGAATCTGCACGGAGGGGTCAGTAAAAATATGAGGGCATTTGCCCGGGTGGGGATGAAGGCTGGGTGGAGGAGAAAGGGGGGTCTACCCAGGGTAGGGGGGAGGAGTTTTTTTTTTATATTACTGGTTGCATTCTCCTTTAAGGGCTCAATACGGCACTTATGTTCAAAAACAGTTCAGAAATTTGGCATTTTATTTAAAATCTTTGAAAATTACAGAAAGGCTGTATCCCATAGCCTCCAAATTTTTATGATTTCTGTTTTCTCTGTAATAATAAAACAGAACCTTGTACTTGATCCCAACTAAGATATAATTAATCCTTATTGGAAGCAAAACCAGCCAATTGGGTTTATTTAATGTTTACATGATTTTCAAGTAGACTTTAGGTATGAAGATCCAACTACGGAAAGATACATTATTCAGAAAACCCCCAGGTCCCGAGTATTCTGAATAACAGGTCCCATACCTGTACATCGTTCAATCTCCATTCAGTATTCCCATAGGAATATATTGCCCACTGTCTGAGTTGAGTAGAAACAGCAGTAATTATTTTAAAGGAATAGTTCAGTGTAAAAATAAAAACTGTGTAAATATATAGACTGTGCAAAATAAAAAATGTTTCTAACATAGTTAGTTATCCAAATATGTAATGTATAAAGGCTGGAGTGACTGGATGTCTAACATAATAGCCAGAACACTACTTCCTGCTTTGCAGCTCTCTTGGTTTTCACTGATTGGTTACCAGGCAGTAACCAATCAGTGACTTGAGGGGTGGGGAGCACATGGGTAATACCTGTTGCTTTTGAATCTGAGCTGTATACTAAGGAACTGCAGAGAGAGAACGTCGGCTCAGTCCCCAAAATCTAAAATAAGGTTAACGGCTCACCCAGCGCAGAGTAGGACCCAGGTGTTCAAACCCTGTGTCTATCGTAGCAGGGTGTAGCTTAGACCAGTATATAGCATTCAAATCATAGATATCCACAGTAATCTTGTATAAATGGAAACTCACCGAAGATGTTAGGTGGCCCGGGTGCAGCGCAGCTAACCCGTAGCTGGGGGAGTGACTCAATGTAGATAGCGAAGAAGCACGCACTCCATGGGCCAGTCGATGTGATTAAAAGTCTTTATTCAAAAAAACAGCTAAAACAATGGAACCTTACGCGTTTCGTATCCGAGGATACTTACTCATAGGCATGATTGGAAACAGCCGTGAACAGAATTTAAACAGGTAAAAGGGATATGACGTACAAAGTCAGTGATCCTAAACATTAACCCTAAATTATTTTAGCTGAAATGAAACATACGTTTTTATCCTTTTAAATCAATACAAATCATTTCAAATTATTTCAAATCATTTTAAGTCATTTCAAATCATTATAAATCATAATGGAATGCTGAAAAACAGTAAAGTTAATGCTGGCTTTATCGTAAAAAACCATCTTATTACAATAGTTAAAACAATTCATGTCTAAAACTAGAACGATATTATTATCAATGAAAGATTAATGCCACATCAAAACCGATATATTAATTCAAGAGATGCCTATTAACATCGTGTAGCCGATACCAAATATAAATAAATGAAATATAGATATAAATTCATATCATATTATATTGAAATCTCTCCACAGACAAGCTTTCGATGTATAAATAAACATAAACATAAGAAAAGGGGAAGACATTAAAAGAACATGAAAATAACTTCCCAACTTTTTGGTCAACCTATGGGTCAGGCACATCATATTAATAAAGCACATGATGTTAATTATCCAAAAACCTCCAACCTAACTACATCCCTCTATCCTACAATATCTCCATATGATGTAACTATAATTTAACAGTGTATCTAAAGAACTTCCCCGGCGCTGCTATGAAAGAGCTCCCAAGTTCGCATGGGCGCATCTTAGTTCCTCAAAGTAACTCACGGTGTCCCGGTATCACTGTTGAAAGCGGATATAGCAACCAATGGTGTTAAGGCTCAGACAGCTAGTTATTGGTCCAACGGACTCGATTCTTCTACTAGTATCTATCAGACCTCTTACATTGTTATGTGCTTGATGCATTATAATGTCCATTCACCTCCAAAATAAATTCATCAATTGCAAACTCACTGAACAGTTATGTCCCATGTGGCCCCCCCTTAAAGTCGCTGACTAACTCAGAGTTAGAGAGCTGAAAAGCAGGAAGTTCTGTTCTGTTCTGTTAGACATCCAGTCACTCCAGCCTTTATACATGACATTTTTGGCTAACTAACTATATTAGAATTTTTTTTATTTTGCACAGTCTTATCTATTTATCCAGTTTTTATTTTTACGCAGAACTGTTCCTTTAATTCCATATTTCCTGCTGCCCAAACAAGGGAAACATCCACAAGGCTGAATACATGTTGTGAATATTTCACTATAGCTGAATAAGCTCAGCACCCAGACTTCACAGTATAGGAGGGTGAGAGACACACAGAGCAAGTCAGTTAGGGTTGCCACCTTTAATGAAAAAAATAACCGGCCGGTGGGGGGCGGGTACAAAAAGGAGGCGGGCCATGATGCAAAAAGGGGCAGGGCTACATAGCGCGACACAAAAGGGGCGGAGCAACATCGCGGCGATGGGGGTAGGCCGAGGGCTTTTTTTTAAAGGATATTACAAATTACCGACAACTGCATTGCCGGTAAACTTGTAATACCGGCCCCGGCCTTGGCAGGTGTTTAACCGGCTAGGCCGGTAAAATACCAGCCGGGTGGCAACCCTAAAGTCAGTGCAGGGGTAGGATTTGTAGTAGTGCTGCTGAAATGCTACTGTATATGTAGGAAGAGTTTCTGAGAAAAGACCCCGATTCACTGATTCATTCTCACCAGCAGACTGCTTAGAATGAGACACTAATCAGTAGAAGAGTTTTATTACAATAATATGATCCCTACTGGTGTCGGGCAACAATGGTTTCCCTGAAGAATAAAATCTACGGTGCCTGACAGTTGGGTATTTGTCTATTCTCTGTAACAGGTAAGTGGTTAAACGGTGTCGGTGACATCAGGATTCAAAAATATCAGAGCTCTAATAAATAAAATGATTTATTTGGAAAACAAATCCACAATCCTTGTGTTCTTTCATAGCTATTGACTTATTCAGTAATGTTTTTAGACTAAGCTTTTCACTGATTAACAACCGTGTCTTCTCTTTCCTGTTTTTCAACCTATCCCTGGAGCCATTAATTAAACCAGCAAAAAATACACACAACTCTTTTGGGTTAATAATATATGGGCAAGAAAGAAAAAAAAACGTGTGGCAAATGCTGATGACATTTGAATTATTGATCATTAGAAGCGATGATCAGTCTGCTAAAAAATATTGTGAGATTGCAGACACTACACAAAGGGGGAATGGGAGTGCTCCAAGCCTTATATGAGTAACATGCAATGGAAGTGCGACTGACCCAACCAATTTTACTAAAAATAAGTCCGAACTTGGCATTTTAATTACACAATGGCCCACACAGCCACACAGCCCCCCAAATATTGACTGGCATCTTTCAGATGCCCCTCTGGTATTTGCCAGAATCTACAGATTGCCAGTCTGGCATAACAAACCCACAAAAGAAATGGAGCTCATTCACATTTCAGTTCTACTCTCACACATACTAAATTGCTAATAAAACTGGACCAATGGATTAATCGCCTCATTTGTATGTTAAGAAGTACATGTATGGGATCTGTTATCCGGAAGCCTGTTATCTAGAAAGCTCAGAATTACGGAAAGGCTGTTTCCCATAGACTCCATTTTATCCAAATAATCCAAATTTTGAAAAATTATTTCCTTTTTCTCTGTAATAATTAAACAGTACCTTGTTCATGATTGAAACTTAGATATAATTGATCCTAATTGGAAGCAAAACCAGCTTATTGTGTTTATTTAATGTCTACATAATTTTCTAGTAGACTTAGGGCAGAGGGAGACAAGAAGATTCGGGGAGATTTAGGCGCCGAGCAACAAATCGCCTCTTCTTCAGCGACTAATCTCCCCTAACTGCCTCCCCGCTGGCTAGAATCTAAATTGCCAGCGGGGTGGCACTCTGAGCGCTTTGTTTTCCAAAGGTCATCCAGCCAGTGATTCTAACAGAAGAAGAGGCGATTTGCCACTGGGCCACTAAATCTCTATTTCCGAAGTTTAGGGAACTTCGGACGACTTCGGAAAACGGAGCGCTCCGAGTGCCATTCCGCCAGCGATTTAGATTCTAACCAGCAGAGAGGCAGTTTGGGGAGATTACTTGCCCGAATAAGAGGCAATTTGTCACTGGCCAACTAAATCTCTATTTCCGAAGTTTAGGAAACTTCGGAAAACAAAGCGCTACGAGTGCCATCCCGCTGGCGACTTAGATTCTAGCTGTTGGGGAGGCAGTACTGGCAGATTAGTCGCCCGAAGAAGAGGAGATTTATCGCTGGGCACTAATCTCCCTGAATCTTCTAGTCTGTCTCTGCCCTTAAATTATGAAGATCCAAATTACGGAAAAACCCAAGGTCCAGAGCATTCTGGATAACAGGTTCCATACAAACAAAATAGTATAAATTGTGTTTAATTCAACCACCTTGTATAATCTTGGGAAGCCCTTGCCAGAGGATAAAAAAATATATCACTGCAGCACCTCTTTGTTGCAAAAATGAAAAATTTCATTTATTACATTATTATCTTAGAAGAAAAGGATTGCTGAATTTATGGACATTTTTGGTTTAATGAAATCAGCGATCCTAAATAGACCTCAAATAAAAAAAATACCATGTTCCAGATTAAATATTAGGGATTGTTTGCCTGTCTGACATAAGGCTACACTATTTCAACTTTTATGACATTGGGGTCAAAGTTAACTTAATTATATTATAGAATGGCTAATCCCAAGCATATTTTCTATTGGCTTTCATTTTTTATTTGCTAATGTTTTTGAATTATTTGCTATCTGACTGTTTCCAGCTTTCAAATGGGGGTCACTGACCGTATTTAAAAAAAACAAATGGCTACAAATGTATTGTTATTGCTACTTTTTATTACTCCTCTTTCTATTTAGACCCTCTCCTATTCATATTCCAGTCTATTATTCAAATCAGTGCATGGTTGCTAGGGTAATTTGGACCCTAGCAACCAGATTGCTGAAACTGCAGACGGGAGAGCTGTTGAATTAAAAGCTAAAGAACTCAAACACTAATAATAAAAAATGAAAACCAAACGCAAATTGTCTCAGCAGAGCCGGGCCAACCCAGCCAGGCGCCCTAGGTAACCTGGCCGGCCACGGCGCCGGCTTAGTGTGTGCTGAATTGCGCATGTGCGAAAGTACGCGCCAGCGTGCATGCGCAAAAGTACGTGCCAGCGCGCATGCGCGAGACTACGCGCCAGCGCGCAAGCGATTTAGCGCACATTACTAGCGGCGGCCAGGAAGACACAGGACCGGACATGGGGTAGGCGAAAGAGCAGGTACGTGCCTGGCGCCCCCTTAGCTTTGCGCCCTAGGCACGTGCCTACTCTGCCTACCCCTAGTTCCAGCCCTGTGTCTCAGAATATCACTCTCTACATCATACTAAAAGTTTACTCATAGGTGAACAACCCCTTTAAAATCCAATGCACAGCACATTGAAGAGGGTGCAAAGCATTCTTGTACCTGCTATAGAAGGGCAGTTAATACAGGGCTATGTATGTCCTATGCACTATGTGCTCCCTGGCACTCCATTCCAAAGTTAGGGGGGAAGGGTAGGGGACCCCTATATACCGCCCATAGCCTGCTCAGCTTGAGGTCCTTTCACTCTATTCACTGGGTGGGGGAGGAGTCAGTAGGGAGCTTTACTGTATACCAGGCTTTACTTCTTTAAATGAAACATTTAGGGGCACATTTACTATGGGTCGAATATCGAAGGTTAATTAACCCTCGATATTCGACCATCGAAGTTAAATCCTTTGACTTCGAATATCGAAGTCGAAGGATTTACCGCAATTCGTTCGATCAAACGATCGAAGGAACAATCGAACGATTCGAAGGATTTTAATACATCGATCGAACGATTTTCCTTCTATCACAAATTGCTAGGAAAGCTTATGGGGACCTTCCCCATAGGCTAACATTGGTGCTCGGTAGGTTTTAGGTGGCGAAGTAGGTGGTCAAAGTTTTTTTTAAAGAGATAGTACTTTGACTATCGAATAGTCAAACGATTTTTAGTTAGAATCTTTCAATTCGAAGTCGTAGTCAAAGGTCAAAGTAGCCAATTCGATGGTCGAAGTAGCCAAAAAAAAACTTCGAAATTCGAAGTATTTTTTATTCTAATCCTTCACTCGAGCTAAGTAAATGTGCCCCTTAGTATAAATAGTCTCATGTCTGTTGCATTGTAACAAATAACTGTCACTAGATGTCCCTGTTGCACAGAGGGTTGAAGAGATTACAGCGGCTGCAGCAAGTTCACCATGTTACCGTATTTTAATTGTTTATTCATTAAGTGCCAGCATTTTGCTCAGTTCTTTATAATACAGACAATAATAAGGCAATTCAAAGAATTAGAACAAATGGCTGGAGGGCCCTGCTAGTGAGAGCCTACACTTCCTCTTGTACACAAAGATTAATTCGATTTATAAATCAGCTCTTTCTCCTTTGCGTATTGGCTTATACATCTGCACTTGGATATGGCACGTTTGCTCAAGAATCCGGTTTGTTCTCATTTTCTGGAATTGTAAATTGCTATTTATCAACCGGTGCACAAGGCTTTATGCAAAAGAAAAAAAAGGCATCAAATGAAAGTGCTGTTTATCAAACTGTGTTATTCCTCTTGCTCTTATTTTATTTTCCTTTACCATTTCTGAAATCAGAAGGCAGACTCCATTACAAAGAGTTACAAGGTGTGTTTTCTTTTACTCCTGCTCATAAACCCATTCAAGTCAATGCAGCTGAGGATGAAGTCTGTGCAAAGCAGTACTGCTGAATATATAAAGTGTGTGTTTTGACTCTTGTATTTATTATGGTGTGTAGACCACATGTATAGTCATGGGAAGGTTCAACTTTTCTTTAGCCCACATACTGTAGAACTGGTAAATGTATCATTCAACTTCATGATAAATAAAGTGCAAATGAGCTCCACTAAGGGCCAGTTTAATGAAGCAGCATTCTCAAAATGTAGCAGACAGTATCATTTAATGGGGATTACAGATTTCTCAAGAACCAAATATTCTTTTTATTATTTTTGGTTGACATTTACAGTAAGTCTCTTTGTCTTTGGCATTTCCTATACCGACAGCAGATTGGGTTTGATTGCCCATGCAGGAGACTTCTCCATTCCCTATGCAGAATGCTTCTCCATTCCCTGTAAATGAGGTTTATCCTTTTCCTGTGCAGGAGGCTTCTCCATTCCATATGTAGGAGGTTTCTCCATTCCCTTTGCAGGAGGTTTCTCAATTTTTAGTGCAGGGGGCTTTTCCATTCCATATGCGGAGGCTTCTCCATTCCCTATGCTGGAGATTTCTCCATTCCCTATGCAGGAGGTTTATCCATTCAATATACGGAGGCTTCTCCATTCCCTATGCAGGAGATTTCTCCATTCCCTATGCAGGAGGTTTCTCCATTCCATACACAAAGGCTTCTCCATTCCCTATGCAGGAGATTTCTCCATTCCCTATGCAGGAGGCTTCTCCATTCCCTTTGCAGGAGGCTTCTCCATTCCATGTGTAGGAGGTTTCTCCATTCCCTTTGCAGGAGGTTTCTCCATTCCATATGCAAGAGGCTTCTCCATTCACTATGTAGGAGGTTTCTCCATTCCTTTTGCAGATGGTTTCTCCATTTCCAGTGCAGGGGGCATCTCCATTCCATATGCGGAGGCTTCTCCATTCCCTATGCAGGAGGTTTTCCATTACATCTGCAGGAGGTTTCTCCATTCCATATGCAGAAGGCGTCTCCATTCTCTGCGCAGGAATTTTCTCCATTCCCTGTTCAGGAGACAGGGAGACTATACAGGTGGTTCTCCATTCCTATGACACAATCATCTCTGTTCCCTATGCAGGGGGCTTCCCGTGGCTATGCAGGAGGTTTCTTCATTCCCTGTGCAGGAGTTTTCTCTATTCCCTATTTAGGCGCTTCATCCATTCCCTATACAGAAGACTTCTCTGTTGCAGTTTCCCATTCCCTATGCAGATGGCTTCTCTATTTGCTATGTTGGCTATGCAGGCGTTTATTTCATTCCCTTTGCAGAGAGCTACTCTATTCCCTGAGCAGGAGGCTTCTCCATTCCCTATGCAGAAGACTTCTCTGTAGAGTAGACTATGCCAGAGTTTTTTCCATTCCTTATGTAAATGAGGCTTCTCCACTGACCATGGTTCAGTCAGAAGCATCCAGTGTCAATTCTAGTTTAAATTACAATCTGAGTAAGAGAAACATGAAATGATTCAACTGTTATTTACAAAATAAGTAAATAAAGTCCAATTGCAAATTGTCCTAAAATGCCATTGTCTCTATATGATACTAAAGTTGTAACGTAAAGTGAATTTTGCTGTTGTGTAATTTCAGTGGTCATTGTGAGGATGCTCAGGGATCAAAATAATGAAGGAAGGAGAACTCCAGCAGAATCTCTGCAAAACATTTATTCCAGGTTGTGGTTACACGACATGTTTCGAGTAGATACCCTTTATCAAGTGTACCTTTATCAAATGTTTTTGTTTACACTTGATACAGGCTATCCACCTGAAACATGTTGTGTAACCACAACCTGGAATAAAAGTGTTGCAGAGATTCTGCTGGAGTTTTCCTTCCTTTATTATTTTGATTTACTGGCACGGTAGAGTTGTTGGCACAGAGCAACTTAATTGGAAGCAGAACATTCAATTCCTCTTCAGCTGTACAGACCACCAACAAGTCTTTACCTTAGAACGCTCAGGGAATACAGTAGAAAACTTTTTTTACACCCCTGGATTTTACGCTTTCCCAGGATTGATGCCTTTTTTTGCATGGTCCCATGCAGCCAAGCAGTGTTTTAAAAAAACCTAAAATTGGGATTCTAATGTAAATGTGTGTTGTGTTGACAGCTGATACACTTCCCTAGGCCAATACTGCTGATGTGATTGTGGGTAATACAGGGCGTTGAACACGAGACAGCAATAAGGTTATCTCAGGCTGATGTTTTTATCCCAGAACTCTAGCTCTGTACATCCCTTTCTTCTCTTATGTGACAGAATATACGTGCGTCCTGGCCAGATCCTCGCGTGACGGTGAAGCTGACCTGAGAGGATATCCTGGAGGAAGCAGAGGGCAGCATGAGATTTCATTTCCTCTGTCACAGCAAATTAATCTTTCACTCACATCAGGATTCTTTCATGTGCAGTCAGGGGTGCTCCGCCAATGAGGCGAGTTGAGGCTGTCGCCTCAGGCGGCAGCACACCACTAGTTGCCAGGGGCAGCAAAAATGCTGCTCCTGGTACTTTAAGAGCGAATTTCCTGGGGAGGGGGGGCAGCAGCAACTGCTGCTGCCTCAGGCGGCGGAGGGGCCAGGATCGCCCCTGTGTGCAGTGTATTTGCTCCTCTCTACCACGTTAACTCCAGCAGAGGCTTTCTATAGCCTCTTTAAATCTGTGTTGGCCTTTAGACATTGGGGTGTCTAACCATTCTGTTAAAGTGGCCATAGACGTAGAGATGCGAAGTGGGCGATAGTCGCCAAACGAGTGGATCTCTCCCCGATATGCCCACATTGAAGCGGGCGATATCCTAGGGCCCAACGATCGGATCATAATGCATCCAATACGGGCGGTCAGATCGCAGGACCGCATAAACGCACAGATGCGGCTGTGATCCGGACAGACATAGATCGGGAAAGCCGGATGGATGGCCCCACACATGGGCCAATAAGCTGCCAACTCAGTCTGCCGGGAGCTTTTTTCGGCCCGTGTATGGGGGCCTTAAGGCTTATAAGTCTGTTTCACCTACCAACTGCTCCTCAGTCTGGACTCATAACATGAGGAAGATTTGCCATTGAGGTAGCTAGAAATATATATTTTATAGTCTTGAAACTTTTATTTTAAAGGAACAGTAAAAATTAAAGTAATGAAAATATCACGTGCTGTTGTCCTGCACTGGTAAAACCCAAAAATCAGTTTGCTTCAGAAACACTACTATAGTTCATATAAACAAGCTGCTGTGTAGCAATGGCAGGAATTGAAAAAAGGCTATATGGCACAGGTTAAATAGTGGATAACAGATATCCTGAGCCTTTTCTTCTTTGAATGGCTGCCCCCATTGCTACATAGCAGCTTATTTATATAAACAATAGTAGAGTTTCTGAAGCAAACACACCGGTTGTTCCAGTACAGGGCAACATTGCATTAGATTTTTGTTACACTTAAAAACAATGTAATTTTTTGATGTTACTGTTCCTTTAATATTAATTTTGCAACGTTCATACTTCAAGGTAGGGCTAAAATGAAAGACATCTATAGACCTAAACTGTTGGGGGTAAATATTTTTATAGTATATTTCCCAAAGGTTAGGGGGTGCTATAATCTGTAATGGCTTAGCACAGCACAAGAGATAAAATATAGCAGGATAAAATGGAACGTAGGAAGTCACTAAAAGGCAAAAAAAAAATCTAATGTCAAAATAATAACATTAGATGTATATTTATTACATAGTCAAAAGGACAAATGTCTTAGATTCTGATACGACGACTGTGTTTTGGTAAATTGTCTTTTCAGCCTTTGATAAATAAGCACTATAGTCCCTGAAATGAAGTTATTAATCATCCAGTACAGTTGAGTGCATTTTTTTAATCACAGGGACAGTATCCATTTAAAGAAATGGATAACAAGATTCTGCACTCCCTTCAGTGCAATAGACAAGAGCCACAAAATGATTACAAGCTTTGAGCAGTCATTAGACTCCCATGAGATTCCCATGGCGGGATATGGGCTAGTTATTAAACTGCTCACGTATTTAGGTCTGACACTGTCCTAGGCACCAGATCTACACCCCAACCTTCCCTGATCTCTGCATCCCCATCCCCTAAAGTGTCTTTATAGAAATTCCAAGGTCCATTGCTGATTAAAATAGGTAAGTACAACACATGAGTAATCTACAAACAAACAATGATAGTGGGTGGGTATTCTAAATAAACTGCAAAAGAAAAAGAGACCACCCAGGAGAGAGACAAGACTGCTGACACTGACGAGCAATTAGGGAATGGAAATGAAGTTCAACCTTAAAGGAACAGTAACGCCAACAAATGAAAGTGTTTTAAACTAATGAAAATATAATGGTGTAAATTTACTTACCTGTGAAAATTCGCCAGAGCTGGCTTCGCCTAAATTCGCCTGGACAACGCTAATTCACAAAGATCAAAGTTGCGCACAGGGTACCGAACGCTTGCGAAGTTGCGCTAGCGAAAACACGATCAGCAGTTCGAAGTTACGCTAGCGTTGGCTAATTTGCATATGCCGTGCAGCTAAAGTACAATGGGTGTATTTGCTGCAGCAAATACATTACACTACACAAGGCCAAAGAACCTTAATAAAATTATATAGAGTTGTTATAATGCCCTACACATGAGCCCACAGTATAGTTTAGGTGCCATATGTTATCAAATGTAGGGGGGAAGGAGGGTCCACCAAAAATTTTTTTCAATCTTTTTCAACCTATCACCATGTAAAAAGGAAAAGACACCAGCGCTTTTTGGGACTTAGAAAAAATGTCAACTTTTCTGGACCAAGCCCTATCTACTCTATTGCACTTCGCCTGGTCTGAGGTGGCGAAGGCAAGTCTGGCGATAGAGGTAACGGTCAGTAAAATCAAAAACTTTGTGAATTTGTGTAGTAACGCTCTTTCGCCAGAGCGAAAATTCGCTTGGCATTAGAGTTGCGAAGTTGCGCCAGAGTCTATCTCCTTCACTGGCGTAATTACGCCAGCAACCGTTAGTAAGTCGGCGAAGTGCCGAAATTACGTCATGCAGGTGAATTTTCACCAGCGTTAGCCACTTGGGCCCTTCCCCCAATGTTGTGTTGTCCCGCACTGGTAAAACTGGTGTGTTTGCTTCAGACAGACTACTATTGTTTATAAAAAACAAGCTGCTGTGTAGCAATGGGGGCAGCCATTCAAAGATCAGGTTACATAGCAGATAACAGATGGACTCTGCAGAATACAATTGTATTCCATTACAGAGCATTTCTGTTATCTCTAAAGTAACCTGTGTTCTATCTCCTTTTTCAGCTGGAATGGCTGCCTCCATGGCTACACAGCAGCTTGTTTATATAAACTATAGTAGTCTTCCTGAAGCAAACACATAACTTTTGCCAGTGCAGGGCGACAGTATATTATATTTGAATTGCTTTAAAACACTTTCATTCTTTGCTTTTACTGATCCTTTAAGATTTACAAGAATTGGAGAAAGGGAATAAGGCGATGAGGCTTTACACAAAGAAATAGATTCCTTAATAAAAAGGCATCTCATGGCATGAATACAATGAACATGAACAGACTAGATATTCTCCACTGGATATACCCAAAGCAAACAGGAAAATCTGATGATACACATCCTTACCTTAGGTTCAGACAGAGAGATAGAGGCCACAACCTCACTTACACCGATAACATACTTGGTTAAAGTACATATGTCATATTTGCATTATGCAATAGTTAGTGAATATGATATAATGTCACATAATGTCAACAGGAAGGACAGTGAGATCTTAGTGCTGAACACTAAAGCAACAACTATATTATCTATGTTGTTTCAAAGAGGATACAATGTGGCCCTAATCAGGAGCCAACACAGGAACAACTTTAGCAAAGAGTCACATTTAGTGTACACAAGCAGGTCAATGTGCTTTTGGCAGGCTGTATATCCAGTGTACCTTAAGGTATCACAGAAATGGGGCACCGGGCAGATGGGCAAGGCACTCTACCTCGGAACCCTCTGAGATGCATTTATGGGGCCCAGTAATATCTAGTTACTGTACATTACTGATTGTAGCATTCTCTGCAAAAGTGTTTGTCTGTCTGGAGCTGGCAGGGCTGCCTTGGCCTATTATACTGCCCACCCTAGCACCTGTCCATCCCCACTAGTCATGAGCAGGAGGATCACTAACATCTCAGGCGGCAGCCTAAAACGATGCTGCTTGGTGGCAATCGGTTCATGAACATACTACACTATCTTGCTTTTTTTGTTTTGTTTTCAATTTTATCTACTTCCTTGTGCTTGATTTTGTATTACAAGCTATGCTCAGGTAACCAATCACAAGCAACTGAACTTGGCCATGGGGGGGGGGGGGTTCTTCAAATGACTACTTATTGCTTTTTAGGGCACCAAAAAAAGATTGAAGCCAGTGGAGTTCTACCTCCAGAAGCCCATGATGGTTCCTTGAGTTATACTATCCAAGGAAAAATACATTTTTATATAAAGATTATATATTCTCCTTTTAAAGGGACAGTTTTCAGTCCAGGTTCAGTGCATAGGGCTTGTGTTGAATACACTTTTGCCAGGTTGAAATATTTATGTTTTTTTGTTAGTTCTTGAACTGAACAAGTCAACTACAGTATCTGTATTTGTTCATCATTCTAAGGTGTGTGTGTCTTCCATATCTTCTGATGGCATTGCCTCTAGTAGCACTCTCCACGAAGCAACTCAAGGTGCCCACCAGCTGCCTATAACGTGATGAGCAATAGTTGTGCATTTTTATAATTTTGAATCAACATGATCTACTTGAATCACAAATTAATGCAAAACCAGTAGCTCAGGACGGGATCCTATAAAGGTCATACAGGAAATAGGCAATAGGTATGTCAGGGGTGGAAAGTAATCTCACAGACTTATAAAAGGCAGCAAAGTAACATAAACTCAGGAATCCATGGCTGCCAAAGGTGGCACCTTCAAATGGGGCCCATTCAGTATGTCCTTTCTCCGAGTAAGGGATAATTCTGTCAGCTGAAGTTAGAATAGACTGGAGGTGAGATATATGAGAAGTAAGTGGAGGGAAACGGTCTCAGTTACTTTGGTATTTTACTATTCATACATGCTTAGAATGACCCTTGCTATATAAATCACCTGTTAAAAGTAGTAAATGTTCAGTGAACTATAATTGTATATAATTGCATACAAATACAAGAGTCCTCTGCACTCTGCACTCAACCCATTATCAATATATTTAAGACAGAGACATTTTGTGCATACAGCTACTGAAAAATGCCTTACCCTTTAAAAAAAACAGGGATTGTTTGTCCATATATTGCAATATATTTAAGCTGGCCAACTACGTCAAAGTCATCCCATATCTGGCCAGTCCTATGCTCAATTTCCATCTGATTCATTAAGAATTCTATTGCTTCATTATACATTTTACAAAGGGACTAAGTTTTACCTGAGACTTACTCGCTGCTTTCAAAGCAGGGTGTAACTACAGAGGAAGCAGACCCTGCGGCTGCAGGGGGGCCCAGGAGGTACAGGGGGCCAATGAGGCTCTCATTGATGAGCAATTTGAACATATATTGGTAAAACAGGACAAACACTGGATATGTTGGGGGCCCTAAAATTAATTTGCTGTGGGGCCCAGCAGCATCTAGTTATGCCACTGTAAAACTCCCAAACTTGGCTGCCCTTTTATTAGACACCAGTGGGATCACCTGACTATAGCTGGGAAGGGTGGGAGCTACAACATGGAGCTGGTCACTGCTCCTGTATAAACTATAACAAACAAGGGAAAGTTGTGCTCACCACTAATTTTTAAAACCATTAGGCGGGGGTGCAATGAGGCTGTGACCACAAAATACATAAAGACACATACAAGAGTCCTCTGCACTCAACCCATTATCAATATATTTAAGACATAGACATTTTGTGCAGACTGCTACTGAAAAATGCCTAGTTTGGGAGTTTTACTTTGAAAGCAGCTAGTAAGTTGCAGGTAAAACTTAGTCCCTTAGTTCCTTACCCTTCTGCTCCATTGAATTACCCAGCTATCCATGGCCTCACTCTATTCACTGTCCTCTTTTATCTCTTCCCTTCTCATTCTGCAGAGTTACCCCCATACTCAGGCCCGGATTTGTGAAGAGGCCACCAAGGCCCGGGCCTAGAGTGGCAGAATTTCAAGGGGGCGGCATGCCACACAACCACACCCACATTTGTTCAGAAACACTGGGGATGTGCAGGAGATACAATAGTTTCCCATGCACCAATACCCATTGCTGTGGTCCTGATGATGAAAATTTTAACTTATAAAAGGGAGAGGACAAGGGCGACAAACGACAGTGGGCCTAGGGGAGCCCGCTATGTAAATCCAGCCCTGTCCACACTCACCTCTACTTCTCTAATAACCATCTGCCTCACTCTATATATATATATAGAAATATCTATAATATTGTGATATATACTTTTGCACCTCACCCCCTATCCTGCTCCTGTCCTGTATCCACCTCATTGTTTATTTTATTGGATGACTCTTATCTTTTAATCCTCCTGCCACTCTAGGGACAAAGCAGCTTTCCCCTAGATTGAAATAGAATATACTGTATATGTAGATTCTATACTAGTGACATTTCGTTGTGCACAATCTCTTCCTGTTGTTGTTACTCTACTTTATGTACAGTAGAACCCCCATTTTACATTTTTCAGGGGACCAGAAAAAATGGTGTAAACTCAGGGAATTCTAATATGCATTATATATTGGTGGGGCCACAAAAAATAGTATAACATATGGAAAAACTTAAAATGAAGGTATGTAAAATGGAGGCTTCACTGTCTGTATCCAGCTGCAACTAGAGGGAATAACATTCTAAAAAGTGCTGTCCTGACAAACATGGAGTTTGTGTCACTAATATAATGACAATGCTATACATGTGCAACAATTACTACTTTATATATTTATAGAAAAGCTGTTGTATATGGGAAATAGTAATTTGTGTAATATATTTTTTTTCTTGCCCCGCCTGGAAATTTTCCTGCGGACACCCTTGCATCACACACATATAAAACGTTATAGCTAACAATTCTCTCTATACTATATATTAATCCCATAGTCACAAGCCCTTCCCCAGTGTTCTTATCCTCACAGCTACAGGCACCATTGCCCTACTGTTATTCTCATGGCTGCTATGGCATCATCTCTCCCTACTATACCTGCTATCCCACAGTCACACTCCCTTCCCAGAGACTATTACCCCACTGTTACTATAGGCACCATCTCTCCCTACTATGCCTGCTATCCCACAGTCACACTCCCTTCCCAGAGACTATTATCCCACTGTTACTATAGGCACCATCTCTCCCTACTATGCCTGCTATCCCACAGTCACACTCCCTTCCCAGAGACTATTATCCCACTGTTACTATAGGCACCATCTCTCCCTACTATACCTGCTATCCCACAGTCACACTCCCTTCCCAGAGACTATTACCCCACTGTTACTATAGGCACCATCTCTCCCTACTATGCCTGCTATCCCACAGTCACACTCCCTTCCCAGAGACTATTATCCCACTGTTACTATAGGCAACATCTCTCCCTACTATACCTGCTATCCCACAGTCACACTCCCTTCCCAGAGACTATTATCCACTGTTACTATAGGCACCATCTCTCCCTACTATACCTGCTATCCCGCAGTCACAGTCCCTTCCCAGAGACTTTTATCCCACTGTTACTATAGGCACCATCTCTCCCTACTATACCTGCTATCCCACAGTCACAGTCCCTTCCCAGAGACTGTTATCCCACTGTTACTATAGACACCATCTCTCCCTACTATATCTGCTATCCCACAGTCACAGTCCCTTCCCAGAGACTATTATCCCACTGTTACTATAGGCACCATCTCTCCGTACTATACCTGCTATCCCACAGTCACAGTCCCTTTCAGGAGACTATTATCCCACTGTTACTATAGACACCATCTCTCCCTACTATACCTGCTATCCCACAGTCACATTCCCTTCCCAGAGACTATTATCCCACTGTTACTATAGGCACCATCTCTCCCTACTATACCTGCTATCCCACAATCACACTCCCTTCCCAGAGACTATTATCCCACTGTTACTATAGACACCATCTCTCCCTACTATACCTGCTATCCCACAGTCACACTCCCTTCCCAGAGACAATTATTTCACTGTTACAATAGACACCATCTCTCCCTACTATACCTGCTATCCCACAGTCAAACTCCATTCCCAGTGACTATTATCCCACTGCTACTATAGGCACCATCTCTCCCTACTATACCTGCTTTTACAATCACAATTCCTTCCCAGAACTGCTACAGGTATCATCTCACTATTCTAATCCACAATCCTGACTGAAACAATAGGCACTACTGCTCTGACTGGAAGATCAAGAGAAGTGTATGTAGTATATTCAGTGGCATACTTACAAGGTGACCAGACCTCTGTCCATTTATAAACTTTGATGAGGGTCTGAGGACTCTGGATAACTAGACTTTCACACACTCTTAGTCAACGGCAGATTTGCATGGACCTGGGCAGTCACCCTTTCTGCATTGACACCCCCTGGGTGCTGCCGGCATATTACAGTTCTGTACATATTTTCTCCCTGCATAAAAACATCAGTTCTCTGACATTTGGCTAGGAAGCTCAATACTAAGCAGGATTGCTAGAAAGTAGAATTATTATTATTTACAGTATGTTTTACTTGGCTCTGACCTGTTAGTGGCAGTAGAAACCAGAGCATGCGGTGAATGCATTGCGCACCCCATCCCACTTAGAAATAGCACACAGTTTGGAAAGGCCTGGGCTATGTCTGCCCACATGAGACATGTTTCATTAATCTGTGATACTGGAATCACAAGGCATTGCTCTGAGAGTGAAATGGTTAACAGCAACACACAAACAAACACAAGTCTGATATCTGACAGTTGTTCCTGTCGTTCCCAGAACAGGCCATATTTCCTCTCCTGCTGCCAAACCTGAGTTCAGTGGAAGAGGGAGGGTAGTAATGAGTAATGATACAGAGGAAAGCATGAATAGTTAGTCTCGGGCCCTCCAGATGTTGTTGAACTACATCTTTACAGCCTGCAGGTTGCACATCCCGTCTCAGGATGTTTGGATGGAAGTGTGGTTATGGGGTCCATGGAAATGAGGTGAGCAACAAGCAAATACTCATTATGAAAGATGGAATGAGACTGAGGGCTGAATCATAGACAGGTATCCAATGCTGAGAGAGTGGCTAGTGATTGAAGCATAGCAAATATGTGCAACAAATGGAGTGCAAATTCAAATGGAGTGCAAATTCACAGAATCAACGTGTATCTTGCTATGGTTGCACCAACGACGTAACTACAGAAGAAGCAGTCCCTGCAGCTGCAGGGGGCCCCCAGGAAGTGTAGGAGCCCCAAAAGCAGTAAAATATGGTGCCAACATAATCAGGGCTGATCCTATCAAATGTGGGGCCCAATTGGGACCATGTTGGCGGGGCCCCTAGACAAAGTGTTGCTGGCTACTGACACACCAAGTATTTAGGAAAATAAGGGCATACAGGCACAAAATAGAAAGAAAAGGGGCAGACAAGGTAAGAGAGTAAGAGGGATGAAATAGGGGCACACAGGGTAAGAGAGAGAGGGAGGAAATAGGAGAGTGGACTGGGCCAATTAGTTTGGGGCAGGCTGGGCCAATTCAGCTTGGGAGCAGGCTTGTTGGATTGGGGGCAGGCAGGGCCTATCAAGGTTGGAGGAAAGCTGGGCCTATGAGAGTTGGGGGCTCACTAGACCTATGGATTTGGGTTGATAGGCTGGCTTATCAGAGTTGGGGGTGGGCTGGACCTATGGATTTGGGGATGGGCTGGACTCTCAAAGTTGGGGGCAGGCCAGGCAGCATCATGTGCTGAGGGAAATATTATCTGTGCTGCCCTGTGGTGCGGGGCCCCCAGAGGTGCGGGGCCCTATTGGGCCCAATTGGTCCAATAGGCCTAAGGCCGGCCCTGAACATAATATTTACTGTCCTACATCTCTCTTTGCAAATTGCCCATGTAGCTGCACTGTACAGTCCAATTTCCGAAAAGAAATCTCTGCCACTTAAGAAACGGTGGCAATTTCATTACATATTTACTGCAAAGTGCCTAGTATGTTTGAGGGTGCATAGAGGAATCCAAATACATCAGCAACGCAGCTACTAAAAGGGAGGGTGGGCTCTGGGCTGCTGTAAATATTTTATAGTGCCCCACACGGTGTACAAAGGGTACGTCTTAGCCATTTTGGTACCTGCAACATTATTAAAAGGTATGGGACCTGTTATCCAGAATGCTCGTGACCTGGGGTTTTCCAGGTAATGGATCTTTCCGTAATTTGGATCTTCATACCTTAGGCCTACTAGAAAATCATATAAACATTCAATAAACCCAATAGGCTGCTTTTGCTTCCAATAAGGATTAATTATATCAGCAAATAGTATGGATCAGTCTAGTATAGTGGTTTGCAAACTAAAGCTGGCCACAGACGCAAAGATCCCCATCTCCCGACCTGCCACTAACCATTCAGATCAAATAAAGTACAAAAGAACAGATCAGCCGATGTTCTGCCCCTGACACCAATCGTACGAAAGTTATGTCCGACAAAGCTAGTGAAAATCGTATAATCGGCAATACACGCAGAGATATTATCGTCAGCCGACAGAAAACTTTTAAAGGAAAACTATACCCCCAAAATGAACACTTAAGCAACAGATAGTTCATATCATATTAAGTTACCAAACTGGAATATATATTTAAGTAAATATTGCCCTTTTACATCTCTTGCCTTGAGCCACCATTTCGTGATGGTCTCTGTGCTGCCTCAGAGATCACCTGACCAGAAATACTTCAACTCTAACTGTAACAGGAAGAAGTGTGGAAGCAAAAGACACAACTCTGTCTGTTAATTGGCTCATGTGACCTAACATGTATGGTTTGTTGGTATGTTTGTGAGTACAGTGAATCCTACGATCCCAGGGGGCGGCCCTTATTTTTTAAAATGGCAATTTTCTATTTATGATTACCCAATGGCACATACTGCTAGAAAATTATATTATTATGAAAATGGTTTATTTACATGAAGCAGGATTTTACATATGAGCTGTTTTATGCAATATCTTTTTATAGAGACCTACATTGTTTGGGGGGTATAGTTTTCCTTTAACCTGTCTGATCGACCAAACTACCGATCTCCGCCGGAAGAAAAATGTCAGGACTCTCCACACACGCTCCTGAAAATCGTACGAATCCTCTATTCGTACGATTAGATCTTTGCATCTATGACCAGCTTTTGAGCTGTCCCCCTGGGGGGGTTGCAATTAATAAGCATTTATATCGGATGTGGCCCACATCGGAGCTCATCCGGTTTGTATGTCCTCCTGGCAAGACGCTGCTCTCGCGAGATGTCGGCCACTCCATGCCAATACTGTTCCATTAGCAAAAAGAATTCCTGCATACCTCGCCACTGTTCCAGACCTCCATGGAGAACCAATTTAATTTCATAAAAACTTCTTTATTGAAACACACTAAGTGGTACAAATATTGTGCAGTGGGTGCGCTGAACTTATGCGTTTCTTGCCTAAACACTCAGTACTTCCTCAGAATCTCAGAGACTCTGAGGAAGTGCTGAGTGTTTATGCAAGAAACGAATAAGTCCAGTGCACCCACTGCATAATATTTGTACCACTTAGTGTGTCTCAATAAAGCAGTTTTTTGTGGATTGCATTTAAGCCAGATACACATTATGTTATATTTACTGTCTCTCCCAGTCTTCTGACCTAAGAAACTGATGCTTTGGGGGGCTTCACTATGTGCACAGGGCTGAACGGTTGGTTGGCACCCAGCATTTCAATTATACGTGATGGCAATGTTATTAAGGGGCAAGACATACAACAAAGGTAAGAATGCTTTCTCCACAAAAGATGGCAAACATACCAGGCAGTTAGTGTTTATGCAAATGTGAGTTCGGTGACAGTTTAGGACAGGCAAAGGGAGGTGAGGGGGGATACACACCAGGACATTGGGCAAGATATTCTTACAAACACTGTGTTCCTGTTGCTGTTTTTCATCTTTAGTTGAGGAGGGAGAGAATTTCACCTGTCAGCAGATTCTTCATCCTCCCTCCCCTTACATCCCCTATTAGAGCGTCACCTCCTCTCTCACCCCCTGCTGTTTGGTCACAAGACCCTCAGGTGACAATGTTTTAGGATATGCTGGTGGGATAAGATATTGACCCCCTGCCCTTACCAAATTGTTTAAAGGGTAGCAGAGTCCCAAACCCCTCCTTTACCAAGCTACTGGGCAGGGGTGGGAAAGCTTCCCATTTCATTCAACAGAGGAAATAAGTTCAGATTTGGGTGGGGGTGGAAGGGCAGGAAGGAAAGGGGGGGATCAGCAGAAGGGGCAAGAGAGAGAGACTGGACTGTCAGTGAGAAGAGCACAGCTACAAAAGACAGCTGCCTGACAGTTGCACTGACCAGAGAACACACACTGGACACAGGTAAGGTACAGATATGGCTGGTGAGGGGGGTATGGGAAGGAATGTAAAGCAAAACAGTAGAAGAAGGTTTAGAGGAACTGAGGCAATGGTGCACAATATATTCCTCTGGATTAGAGATGTACAGCTCCAACCTGTTTGGCTGCAAATGTTGTTGAATTGTAACTCCCAGTACTCCTGTAAAGACTCTGGCTAAGGGAGGCTGAGATTTACCTTTTTACAACAGCAGTAGAGTATAAGGTTAGTATTACAACGAAGCTAATGCCAAAATAATGTGTGTTTTCATATGAAAGCCTGAGTGATCATTTTACATAAATAATAATCCATAATGCACTTTTTTAGTCAGTATTGTTTTTATCCTTTTTGTACTTTCCTGCCTTGGTTCAAGGCCACCACATACTTGTTTCCCAGATTGCAGTACAGCGTTGGCAGTATCAGTGTGCACCAGACTTGAGATAACTGGATATTAGGGTCAGTGCGGCAGTTAGAAAAATAAGGGGCCTCCGCAATGCAGGAAGAGTGTGCAGGTGGCAGGGACTGTGCAGTTGTATGACACTGTTCCCACAGGTTTTTTTTATAGAATTACCTGCAATGAATTCTAATATAACACCCCTAGCCTCTAAACAACAAAATAATATCATCTTTAACATGATACATAGGGATGCACCGAATTCACGATTCGGTTCGGGATTCGGCCAGGATTCTGTCTTTTTCAGCAGGATTCGGATTCGGCCGAATCCTTCTGCCCGGCCAAACCAAATGCAAATTAGGAGTGGGAGGGAAATCGCATGACTTTTTGTCACAAAACAAGGAAGTAAAAAATGTTTTCCCCTTCCCATCCCTAATTTCCATATGCAAATCAGGATTCGGATTAGGTTCGGTATTCGGCCGAATCTTTCTCAACGGATTTGGGGTTTCGGCCGAATCCAAAATAGTGGATTCGGTGCATACCTTATGATAAATTGTAGTTGTGAGTAGTCTCTTATATATTTTGGACACTGGTGCTGTAGTAGAACTGGACTGACAACCTGTATATTCTGGCAAATGTCTAAAGGTAGCCATATACAGATCGCCAAATGAGTGGATCTCTCCCTGATATGCCCACCTTGAGGTGGGCGATATCGGACTGATCTGATCGTGGGCTCTAGGGCCCAACGATCGGATCATAATGCAGGACTACGGGTGGTCAGATCACGGGACCGCATCAAGGAACAGATGCGGTCCGCAATCCGACTGGATTTTTAACCCTGCCTGATCAACATCAGGCCGACTTTTAGCCAGATAACGATCGGGGAAGCCCGTCGGAGGGCCCCATACAGGGACCATTAAGCTGCCGGCAGCTTTTATTGGCCCGTTTATGGCCAAAGGGGCTGCTGTAAGATGCAATAGACCTTTACTATTTATTGGGCCTGTCAGGGTACAATTTAGTGCTGGGAGGCTTTGAATAGTCTACCCTATAGACTCCAGGCAGGTGTGAGAAACAAAATGAGGTGGGGTAAAGCTGAGTGACTCATTCTAGGGTTCAGGGCTGGGAACAAGCCTATGTATCTTAAATATCCATAAGCATTTAGGGGGTCTGCTAGGTATCTGTGTGCTTACATAACTTGTACATGATTCTGTGCATGTAAGGACATACAGCCACAGCTGGAGGACCTCAGATTTGTTTTCATAGAGCTAGTAGTTCTCCGATTACCGGCAGATATTTAATCCCTTTTATAATGCTTTAAAAGAAAATAATATGAAGGGAGGGATTGTAGTTAAATATGATAAAGAAATAAACTATATGGCTGTGGTCAGGACCGCCATCAGAAATCGCAGGTCCCCATACGACAAAATTTCCTGGGCCCCCTGGGCTGCACCCACCGCAAACCCCACCTACAGGTCCGCCCTCCCCACCCCACAGGTCTGCCCCCAACCAAACAGTACAAAAACAAAAAAAAATTGGTGGCTAGGGTTCCCACATGTTAATAAAAAATAAAAAGATATTGATGGTCAGGGCCCCCCATAAAAAAACATTTGTGGCCAGGGCCCCCCATTAAAAAATATTGGTGGCTAGGACCCCACATAAGAAAAAAAAATTGGTGGCCAAAATCGGTGGCCAGGCCCCCCCCACATTATGAGAAAATTGGTGGCCAGGCCCCCCCCCCCACATTATGAGAAAACAGTTTGTTGTTGTGATTCGTCCATCTAGCAGGACTCCAGGACTTATGAGGCTTCTGGGTAGCTAAGATTTGTTGTAATTGACAATAACTGGAGAATTATAACACAAAAGATAAAATGATAAACAATATGACCTAGTGAGATGATTTGGGAAATCTAGCGCTGCGTGGGTTGACCTGAAATCTGCGGGTTTGGGTTGCTATTTGGCCAACCATTGTGGGATAGGGTTGGGTGTGGGTCAGACTGGGGGGATATACACTTCTCCATTGTTCCCAAACATTCCCTGTTTTTAACCTGAGGTAGGTAAACAGAAGTAGCACAAAGAGCAAGATGATGTGAGTATGGTGCTGGTCCTACAATGGTAATATTTTGTGGATTAGGTTTGGGTGAGGGTTAAGGTTTTGCGGGTTAGTGGCGGGTGTCAGTTGTTCCAGACCCGCACATCACTAGAGCAAACAGATAGTCTAGCAGCACTGACCCAAAGGTGCAAGCTTTTTTCTCTACACCATGCTTTCACCTTGCAGAGAGTCTATAGCAGATGTGACTCTGCATGTTAGCTTTGGCTATATGGCCATTTACACAAAATAAGCAAAACAGAAAGAGGCAGTTGTGGCAGAATAGAAAGAGGGAAGTACAAAGTAATTGAGGCAAAAAAAGGAATCTGGGATTTTCAAGCAGAAGTTTGAAAAATAATAAATGAGATCTGACATTTACATATTGAAGAGGTTCTGTAAGCTGGCCATAAATGCAAAGATCCAGGGGCGCTCCGCCAATGAGGCGAGTTGAGACACTCGCCTCAGGCGGCAGTGCCCCCCTGGTTACCAGGGGCGGCAAAAATGCCGCTCCTGGTAACTAAGAGCCGAATTTCCGGTTTTCAAACCGGAAATTCGGCTCTTCTAGTGCAGAGAGCGCAATTGCGCTCTCTGCACTAGCCTCGTGCATCGCCCCGACCCCCTCCTGCGCAGAAAATGTGAGCGCCGTGAGGAGGGGTCGGGGCGGCAACGGAAGGCCTCCTCAGGCGGCATATAGGCGCGGATCGGCGCTGCAAAGATCCCATCGTTCGAATCCTCGAACGATCGAACTTCCCCATCTCATGACCTGCCACTAACCATTCAGATCAAATAAAGTAGTAAAAGAACAGATGAGATAATGTTCTGCCCCTGACAGCAATCGTACGAAAGTTATGTCCGACAAAAGCTGGTGACAGTTTCCCTCTGAAAATTGTATGATCAGCACTACACACAGAGATATTATCGTCAGCCGACAGAAATCTTTTAAACTGTCCGATCGACCAAACGACCGATCTCCTCAGGACGAAAAATGTAGGGACTCTCCACACACGGACTGAAAATCGTACAATCGGATCTTTGCCTCTATGGCCAGCTTTAGAGGGATAGTAAGGGGGAAATCTTGCTGTAATCTTAGGCTTTCAGTGGATGGTGGGAGTTGTAATTCAGCAGCAGCTTGAGATTCCTGTGCTTCACACTGGGGTGAATAGACATAATACTAAAGAATGGGGTTTTGGTGATTGTTCTTTTCTCTGGAGATCTCTAGATATGCTAACTTGCAAATGCCTACAGGCAAATGTTGTCTATTTCATCATAAGGCACTTAAAGTGCTGCTGAGATCAATGGAAAAAAATATCCTAAACTGAACTAAGGGTCAGGGCTCACCTCCCCTGCTTTCCTGCTGGCTAGAATGGAAATTGCCGGTGGGATGGCACTCGAAGCGATTCATTTTCCGAAGTCGCCCAAAGTTTCCTCGTCAGGCAACTTCGGAAAACGAATCGCTCTGAGTGCCATCCCGCCGGCGATTTACATTTTAGCCGGCGGCAAGGCAGGGGAGGCAGTCCTGGGAGATTAGTCGCCCTGAAGAATAGGAGATTTGTCACCCGGCTACTAATCTCCCTGAATCAGCCTGTGTGCCCTGACCCTAAAACCACTTATATGTTTTCCCTAAGATCTGGTATCCTGGGCATGACAGATTTCACCCTTCCAAAACAAGTGACTATCGGAGGCCCAGCTGCCTAATACTTCCTTGCCTGACTCACTATGGAAGCTTAGGAAGTTGGATTGCTGCCCATATTCCCCTACGCAAGAGTGCGGAATCCTGACTTCCTAAGTGACTCAAGTGACTTGGGCCTGGGAGTTGAAGTGGCTGCAGCTCTAAAAAGGGTTTTATTTATTCTGTATGTGGATTTGATAAGTCTGGTTTTAAAGGGGGAGGGGGGGAATGGCAACACTCGCCTCAATCTGTGTGGGGCCCCCTTTGAAGGTCTTTAAAGACCCTTCAGATCTCAGTGATGTTGCCCTACAGGAAATGTGATGACCTACTGATTCCCACTGATGCAGTGTAGTCCATGTCTGACTGCTTAGTGTAAACAAACTCTTCTTTTCCTTTTAATCCGATTGGTTATTGTGTACATAGCCACAATGATTTGTACACCTGCCTATGAAGATTTTCATTCATCCAGCTCATGGTATATCTAGTATAAGTAATTCTAAAACAACTGGACTTGCTGAGTAATCATTAAAGACATTTCACTACTCATCCCAGCAGCTCAACTGAACTGTCCCTTCTCCAGCACTGGGGTCTCAGGATATCCTCATAGGAGAACAGGTGGTGACTTAAGTGAATGAACAAACAGAATATCCTGCTGCTGAGTGATCCATCTGAGCTACTGTGTGGATAGTCTGAGAACTTCCTCAGTTAGGGGGCTGGGGACCAGTACATAGACTCCAAGGTAAAAATGAAGGAAAAGCATATGGCATGGGGGCTAGGGAATGGTACAACATCTAATTTGAAGGGTTGAAATGCACAGATTCCTCTGTATATAAGGTTATATATTTTGCCTTGAAAGAGAACATATATATATATATATATATATATATATATATATATATATATATATATATATATATATATATATATATATATATATATATCACACATGCATGTAAATTCACTGTCATTGGCATAGTTTGGTCTAATGGGATTATCCATTTTGGTTGAGCAAATCAAGGCATAGTTGCTAAAATCAAGGTCATGGCCAAAATGCCCTAAACATAACAATGTTGAAAGGCATGATTTATTGTTAGACTCTTGGTTTAACATCATGCATTTTATTATCTTTATTTCTTTTGACACTAGAGTCAAGGGTTTCTCTATACAATGCATAAAATATATTTGTAATAACTAAACAAATAAGCAAACCATTCAATAACTAATGAATTTCTGCTCCAAAAAATACATGTTACAGGTACTGGATAGGAATATCTGATATGTCAGGGCTGTTACTGGTATTTAAGTTTTAGAGACTTGCAAAGTAACAGCTTGCTGACTTCATTTCATCTTCATTAGGATAAACTGCAAGCTTTGTGTGACACTTCATCGCAAGTCACATACATCATGTTTGTGTCTATATCACTGTCACCCCGCTGTAGATCTTTCACAGTTTCCCTTTTGTTTGTGTCACAGTGATCTCTTTGTTTAGTCTCATGCCTCTACTTGTGTTACTCTCACACTCGTCCTTTGAATTGGGAGTTTGTGCTGTGGCAGCTGAAGGCTGTCTGTGCAGAGATCACTGGGCGCTGCAAGCACGGGGCATCCCGAGAATGTCATAGTTATGTACAGACACAACTTCAAATAGAGAATCATGTGGGAAGATGAGTGCAAGCACTTATATCGCACCCATACACACTGCATTCATCCATACTGGTGCAAGAACAATTATGAAGGTTCTTATAAGCACAATACAGAGGGGCTGTGCCTTGTAATTACAGTGAAACCTTGATTTTAAGTACCCTGATTTTAAGTTTTCCTGCATTTTACATTTTTTTATTTGTGGTCCCACCAATTTATAATGCATTTCAATGGGAGCATTTCCCTGATTTTAATTAATGTTTTCCCGGATTTTACATCAAAATTTTGTCCTGATGTTCCCAAAAACTGCTTTTTCCCCTCTATGAATGTTATAATTTGTGAAATAAAGAGGTTTAAAATACTAACCCTTTTAGGGTTGCCACCTGGCCGGTATTTTACCGGCCTAGCCGGTAAAATACCTGCCATGGCCGGGGCCGGTATTACAAATTTACCGGCAATGTAGCTGCCGGTAAATTTGTAATATGATTAAAAAGAGCCCTCGGCCTGCCCCCAATCCCCTGGAACTTATCTTTTCTATTGCTTCTTTTAGTGTCTGTGGCGCAGCCCGCCCCTTTTGACATCACAGCCCGCCCCTTTTGACATCACAGCCCGCCCCTTTTGACGTCACAGCCCACCCCTTTGTGTCCCCGCCCCCCACCAGCTGGTAAAGAATTTTTAAAAAGGTGGCAACCCTAAACCCTATGTATATTTTGCCATGGTTCCGGCAGTAAATGGTCAATTCCAATTAGTCTGCCCCTTATACAGTCCTGCACCAATCACTTATTGCTTTAGGTTGTGTATGTGACTGACAGAGAGACTTGCACATGCCCCCATAGTGTAATATTAATGCTGCAAAGTAAAACAGACTCCTGTGCTTATATCCTTCTAGTACTTGAAGAAAAAGTTACTTTAACACATTTCCCTGATTTTACATTTTCCTGGATTTTACATTATTTTGTCCCCTAAAAAAACGTAAAATGGGGGTTCAACTGTACTTGCAACCAAGTATGCTCTGGCATCTATAAGGATTAGAGAGATGTCATTCGCTCTCAATTTGTACAGAGTGTGGCAAATATCAGACAAAACCTAGCTTGCTGTAACTTGGCATAAGAACTGCCACTTACTATAAAACAAAGCTGGCCAGCCATTGCTCCAACAGGTTTACCACTGGTTGGGCCAGTTCTGATTGAAATTTGGCTAACCATTGCACATTAGGGATGGGTGCGGGTTAGACTGGGGAAGTACACTCCTCCTCTGCTCCTGAAGATTCCCTGTCTTGGAACTAGGGGCATGCACAGAAATAGGGTAAAAAGCAAGAAGGTTGGAAACGGGTTCTACGGTGGAAACATTTTGTCGGTTAGGGTCAGGTGTAGGTTGAATTTTCCTTGACCTGCAAGTCCTGAGTGGTGGAAATAATGTTACATTATCTGACCAGAACCAAAGTGTTGTCCGCCAAGGAACTCCTTCATGAAAGCCCTCAACCAACAGGAAGCATCATTCTAGACCCCCAAAATAATATAAGATGTGTACTTGTGAAGTTAGCTTGCACACAATTCAGCTGTGGCCACATTTATTCCTTGTCATGCCCTGTGCCCCTTCCTTGCAGTGGGTAAATGCATTAATAACACACACAGCCTACTGGAGCCTGGTCCAACAAGTTTACCAACTGTACCCAGACTTTGGTGGACTGTATTTGTTGACATAATAAACTTCTTTTTACTTCATTTAAACTGCCTAGTGGAAGAATGCCTTAATAATCTATTTGTTCACTCACCTCCCGGAGCGCCTCTCTTCATGTGCGCAGGCGCACTTCCTGGTTGATTCCTCTGTAGCTCACCGTTTATAACTGATGACATCAGAACTCACCGTTTATAACTGATGACATCAGAACTCACCGTTTATAAGGAAATAACTTACAAGATATTCATAGCTTTTGTGTATTATATCCTTATAATACACAAAAGCCATGAATATCTTGTAAATTATATCTTTATAAACGGTGAGTTCTGATGTCATCAGTTATAAACGGTGAGTTCTGATGTCATTTCTGTCACATGACTCACTGAAATTTGTATTATAATAAATAAAGTACCCCCAGTTGCAAAATATGAGGATATTAGAAGTTACCTCGGAGTTCCATGACCTGTATAAAAACACTCGGCCTTCGGCCTCGTGTTTTTATATGGTCATGAAACTCCTCGGTAACTTATAATATCCTTATATTTTACAAGAGGGGGTACTTTATTCACTATATAATTTACAAGAGGGGGTACTTTATTCAATATTTATATAGTTAGTAGGAAAGCACAAATACAATTCGTGATTCATTCATATTTTATGGCAGCTCAGAAACTAGAAGCTTTTGTGTATTATATATATGTATATTTCATCTGCAGAAATTATGGCATCTATATACTCTTAATAACTATATAAATGTATTTATAGAGATAAGGCCATTGAGGCAGTTGTCAGCACAGGACAGACTTGTCATTATCATACAAAAAAGTCCCACATTACACTCCAATGACTTGAAGCATATGGGTGTTCCTTGGTCCCTAAGGTGTTTCTAGGGCCAGACAGGAAAAAGGAAGGAAACCTCTGCTGGTGGCAGCTCAGGAATCGCGTGTTCCTGGCTAGTCTGCAGCAAGCCTGTCAACTGTCTCTTTAATCCTGGGCTCCGCCCCTCTAATAGTGGATTGTACCACAATGAGGGGTGTCTAATCCCTCAGGCTCCCGAAACTGGGAAAGGGGAGGTGACAATCTGAGCGTGTTCCCCCCCTCCGCCCCACCGAGAGTGGAAGCGAGTGTGCGGCCAGAAAAGTTCTCTTTATGTGAATGAAAGGCCCGGGACTGGGGATAAGTGAATGACACCATGTCTGTGCCCGAGGGACGCGGCTGCCGGGGCTGATAGAACAATGCGGTGACCCTAAACCCAGGGGAGGTGAGGGAGACTGACAGACTGCTGGCAGCGGGTATGTATACAATCTGCTCGCTTTATCCATTCATACACGCGCTATGATTTACCCTCCTGCAACCGGGGAGTCTGTGGCTCAGCTGCTGCCTCTGAACTACAACTCCCATCATCCTCCCCGTGCCAAAGTTACAGACATTACCTTATACTGGAGGGATGACATTCAGCCTCAGTGGGTAACCACTAGTTTTATCTCTGCCTAATATTGATTCTAACCCCTACCAGCCTCTCTATCCGTTTTATTGTATTCCAGACCACACACACACACTGGATCTGAATGTTAGTTCAAACCTATACATTTAATGATAATAATCCACATGGATTTATAAAACATCAGCATATTCCTCCGCAGCCCTTGTCAATAGAGCTTACACTCACGCGCTTCAATTTCCTAAATTTCCTCAAGTCTCCTCAAGTCTCCTCGTGAGGCAGCTTCGGGCGACTTCGGAAATAGAATCGACGTGAGTGCATTGGCGCTCGCGTTTTCTCATTATAGCAGTTCGGGGAGATTGTCGCCCCACAGAAGAGGCGATTAGTCGCCAGGCGACTAAATCTCCCCGAATCTGCCTGTGTGCTAGCTCCCTAAGACATGCGTTATCCTAATCAGTGGCGTAACTAGATATTACTGGGCACCACAGCAAATTATTTTTCAGGCCCCCAAAATGTCTAAAGGTTGACTTGTTTTACCTAATATTTATTGAAATTGTATATGAATTAGGACCTAATGTGGCTCCTATAGCTACTGGGGCCCCTTGCAGCTGCAGGCTCTGCTTCCTCTATGGTTATGCCACTGATCATAATATATTAAAATAGAGACATGTATGTAGGACTCGCTAAAACACTTATATGCCCAGAGATCCTCCTGTCACCCCTCCATGCTCCCATGCATATAGCCTTTGGGGCATGCAAGGAACAAAAGACTTGGAAATGCCTCCCATTCATTCCTATGGGAATCGCCAGCACCCTTAGATCAGATAATTTTTTGTTTGAAAACTCTGCAAACAATAGTCACCTGACCAGCAAGCGTAACTTATTAATTATGGTGGTTGGCCTTGTGCACGGGCATGTTGGCAGCTCATTGCCTAGTGTTTATAGGACTATAGCTGGCCATAGACTAAGCAGCGACATTAAATACTCATTAACTTTATGGCAAGCATGGCATTGAATTAACCAACTATAGACTGAGAGATAATAGAGGGATTGGTTGGGGGGGGGATGAGAGGGGGGATGAGTCAGGATGGGGGTTAGGGTTGCCACCTTTTCTGGAAAAAAAATACCGGCCTTCCTATATTTTATGTTTTTTTTTTCCTATAAATAACATTGGCATCAAGCAACATTTTTACCGGCCAGGTGGCAACGCTAGTGGGGTTTTCCAGCAAGGTGCTGTTAGAATGATTAGTGTTGAACTTTGAAGGACACAGAAAGGACAGACCCCGGTGAGAAGTAACAAAGGGAGTAAGAGCAGGAATGAAGCGGGAGGGCTAAATATACTAAGCCAGGAGTCCGTTCATAGGTTTATATGCAAACTAAATTGCCTGGATGGTTACTGTTATTCATTGTCTTGTCATTCTTCTTGCTCCTAGATTCCCACGGCCCTTAACACTTACATTATAGCTCCCATATGTAAAAAAAAAAAAAAAAAGGCACTAAGTTTGCCCAGGAGCAGTAACCCGTAGCAACCAATAAGATGTTTGCTTTTAAACAGGTGACTAGTAAATTATACCTGCTCATTTGGTTGCTATGGGTTACTGCTCCTGGGCAAACTACGTGCCTTTTATTACATAACCCCCTAACCTATATGTAATATAAGGCACTAAGTTTGCCTGGGAGCAGTAACCAATGGCAACCAATAAGATACTTGCATTTAAACAGGTGACAAGTAAATTTTACATACTGATTGTTTGCTGGGGGTTACTGCCCCTGGGCAAACTTAGAGCCTTTTATTACATAAGTTGGTTGCTTCAGTCTAAAAGCCAGTGGCACACTAGGTACAGGCGGAGAAAATTCCTAGTGTTCCACCGGCCCCATTCTATCCAAATAGAACTATTTTTAGTAATTTCTAGTTGACTGTGGTCATTGATCACCAAGATATTTTCTCTTCTCCATTACCCCCCTCCCTTGTTTCCAGACATCACTTTAGCAACAGTAAAGGTGGCCATACACGGGCAGATTAAAGCTGTCGATATCAGACCTTTAGACCAATTCAGCATCTTATCTGTGGATCTTATGGCTATGGCCACCTTTACTTTGCTGGCCATAGACGTGCCTATTTCGGACGAATGATTGTCCGTGCCAATCTTCCGACCTGCTACTAACCATTCAGATTAATATAAAGTAACACAAGGAACAAATCACACGATGCTTGGGCCATAAATCTTTTAACCTGTCTGATTGACTAAACAACTGCCATGGTATGAAAAATTTGGGACACTCCACACACAGTCTGAAAATAATAGGAACCGTAGTTTCGTACAATGGTTTCTTTGCGTCTATGGCCAGTTTAATCTGTCAAATTCACCCTCTGTATTGATCCTGATGGAGGCAGTAGTCTTTATTTACTCTTGTTAGTATTATCTCACCTTTCATTGTTAACACCACTGTTTACCTTCTCACTACTACTCAAAGGGAAACCAGACAGATTCAACAAAGCAGATTAAAGATGGCCATAGACGTGCAGATTACCTTCTATATCGGACAAACAATCGGACGTCCCAATCTCCCGACCTGCCACTAACCTTTCAGATCAAATAAAGTAGTAAAAGAACAGATCAGCCGATGTTCTGCCCCTGACAGCAATCGTACGAAAGTTTATGTCCGACAAAGCTGGTGACAGTCTCCCACTGAGATCGACAATACATGCAGAGATATTATTGGCAGCCGACAGAAATCTTTTAACCTGTCCGATCGGCATGGCACTAAAAATGTCGGGACACTCCATACACGGTCTGAAAATCGTACAAATTGAGGATTCGTACGATCGGATCTTTGCGTCTATGGCCAGCTTATTGAAATAAATATCAGACCATGTGAACTGGGTCTATACTCTAAAAAATACTCGAAAATGAAATTGACCAATTAAATGAGATTATATATTTATAATGTATGTGGTAGGGCATTAAACCCCATCTCTTAATTATAGGGGCATGAGATAAAATATAGACTTGCTCATTTGACCCATTTGGCTCATTTTGGCTCATTGAAGAACTGATCAGTTTGTTGGAATGGAATGCTCCTTTTGACTGAATGCAAGGCTGGGATAGAGGAACAAATAAGAGGGAGGCAGAAGGACATTAGGAAAATTAGAGACCATCCCCCTAGGGAGGAACATGAAAGGAGAGACAGAAATCAATGGGGAATTGGGGGGAGGGTGAAAGATTGAAAGGGAGCAGCATCGGAGATTATAATAAAAGGAGCAAGTGCACAAACCCGCCCTTCCATTAGGATTGAGCACCTTCTCCCATCTGGACTTGGAGAAGAGTAATGACAAAGCAGAAGCCCCAGACCAGCAAAGAACAGTCTGAGAGGCAATTGGATAAATACAGGGCAGGTAATATCCACTGTGCCTTTAACAACCATAGGGACACATATAAAGCTTCAAACAAAGGTCATTTCATTGTGAAATCTGATTTCCTAGCACATTCCTCTTCTCATACGACTGGTGACATCTTGCCTGTTGTAAGGTTCTTGTCTACCCGGTGGGAATCTAAGGGAACTCAAGGTACTGGTGTTTCTTTATTCTTCCCGGAGTGACACTTAACTCCGGGTACTTGTTCCTTAAAGTCACCAGCAATGATTGAATATTCAATGGATGTAAATTACCACCCTGAGAGCAATAGGCTTTTCTTAAGGACATTTGAACTTGTCACCCGTATTTCTTCTCTTAAGCAACCGCCTTGTCGAATGACAAAGTGGTATTACATTGCCCCAGTTGGTGGTCACTACATTTTTAAAAAGCCCTCTTGTCAAATGCATTTGCCCTTGATTTTGTGTTCGTATTTTTTTTGAGCTTCAGAGATCCTAAATGGTATGTGTTGTTGGTCGGCAGGTGGGGCGGGGGGCTGAATTTTTTATGCTTTAAAAACAAGGCTGTTCAAACAAGACTCAGGAAATGTTCAATAGGTGTCGAATGGACAGGAACGTTGGTTTCCTCTCGTGTAGGAACCCAGAGCAGTTGCAGGTGTTGTCACTTCAGTGGAGGTATGGAAAGCTTTTTATCTGCGAATCCGGCAAGAGTGGAGGAAACCTTTATTTTGGCTGTAATTTTCCTTTCATCCTGTGCTGTGCGAGTTGAAACTGCTGGGAGCTTTTGTTTTTAGTATTAACAGTCGGCTCCTATGAAAGTGTTTTTGGAAGCCGGCCAGTGGAAGGTAGCTCCTCTATTAGGCGGCTGTAAAGTTAGGCCAGTTATACACGTGGAGATCTGTGGCTTCTTTTATCCGGCTACTGACAGCTTCCATTGTTTGCTTTTCTGGTTTCTCTCATAGGCGATCATTAAACCTAGTCTAGCCAGTTACAAGGAGCAGTAGTACCATTGACCAATGCTTTCAGCCTAATAGTCAACCAACTGCATTTTGGTCAGTTTGACCCCATTACTAAATGGCCAGACATCTCCCTTTAAATATGGAATCTTAAAGCATATTCTAAAAACAGACCGGGTCATTTAGCAACATGTGTGTTAAATGCAGTTACTTTTAAATTATATATATATATATATATATATATATATATATACATATATATATATATATATATATATATATATATATATATACATATATATATACACACACACACACACTACAGGTATCGGACCTGTTATCCAGAATGCTAGGGATCTGGGGCTTTACTGATAATGGACCCTTTCATAATTTGGATCACACCTTAAGTCTACTAGAAAATCATGTAAACATTAACCCAATAGGCTGCTTTTACTTCCAATAAGGATTCATTATATTTTAGTTTGGATCAAGTACATGGTACTGTTTTATTATTACAGAGAAATTTAGATAAAAAGGAGCACATGGCAGACCGACTTTATGTAATTCAAAACTTTCTGGATAATGGGATTCCATACCTGTATTTACATAGATTTTTAGAATGTATAATTTCCATTTAAAAGCGCAGATCTTTTTCTGTCGGTGTCATGCCTAAAGGGACTCTATACCTCCTATTCAATGTAACATCAATGTTATGTTGTGCCAAACATACTTTTAATCACAACAAAATCAGGTTTTTTGTTACTCAGTGAACTAAACAGGGCAGACAGAGAAATAGAAGCTACTCCATGTTTGGTCCTTGCGAGGTAGATAATTGGATTGCCAGTGCACAGATCCCCCTGCATAATGGAGTCCTGCTAGGAAAGTGAGGAGGTTGTATACTGGGAATCTCGTTATCTACCCCGCTAGGACCAAACATGGAGTAGCTTCATCCCCCCCCTCATCTTTAATAGGTATGCACCGAATCCAGGATTCGGTTCGGGATTCAGCCTTTCTCAGCAGGATTCGGCCGAATCAAATCCTAATTTGCATATGTAAATGAGGGGCGGGTAACTTTGTAACTTTTTCCCACAAAAAACTAATTTTTTTCCACTTTTTCCTTTCCTGTCCTAATTTGCATATTAGGATTTGGTTCGGTATTCGGACAAATCTTTCACAAAGGATTTGGGGATTCGGCCGAATCCAAAATAGGGGATTCAGGTGCATCCCTAATTTCTAATGATTAATACAATAGGCAAAAGTATGTTTGGAACAAGCCTGATTCATGGCATTCATGTATACATTTATACAACCCCACTAGGTATGACGTGGGGTGAAAGTGTTCTATTGGGGAAAGAAGAAAAGACTTGGGCGTTTCTGTGTTCTAGTACCAGTGAATAACCCAGCACGAGTTGTGGCTTACTACACTGTACATAATAAAGAACCTTTTGGGAAACTCACGAGATAAGATTATTTTCCTGCCCAGCCCATACTTGTTGCCATACCAAACATTCCAAAATGGGAAATCCTCGTCCGTGACAGATCCAGGAACAGTTGGTTTCAACCAGCACCAGTCCATGGCTCTTTGTGGGAATATATTCTCCTTTAATGTCTCAAGCTTCTGTTGTACTTAATATTTTGTAAGCACTTGTTTCCCAACAATATTTTCCTTGTTGAAGGAGGCTCAGTTGTGCAATTCATGTTGCACATATGCAGAGAGCAGTCACCATTTGCTCCTATTATGGTGGTAAAGACCTGCTTTATTAACATTTCTTTGTGGGTTTATATTAAAAAAATAAATAAACTTCAAGTTAAGCTTTTCTGTATCCGTGTAATGTGAGATACTGAAGGCATAGCTGAAGTGGCAGAAGCATAGGGATTCATTTAGTGTGCCGGCTTATGCAATCAGGTGCCTGGAAGCCTCTCCGCATAATATTTGCTCAATCCCCCTGCATTTCCTTGCTGTGCTGCTCTATGTTGGACTGAACAGTTTCACCCTCCCCAGCAAATCATTGTTCTAGTCCTCCTTCATTTTTGTACGAGGTCCTGCTGGAAGGCCAGCATTAACCTCACATTCTAAAATGAAATACACTCTTTAGTCATATCATTTACTGAGGGTGAAGAGTCAGTGCCAGATTTGGGGCATTAAATAAGTCATTCGTTGATGTATGGATGTGTCAAACATATACATACATTTCTGGACATCCACTATCTGAAAGGATCTGAAATACAGGAAGGCTATCTCCTATAGACTCCATTTGAAGAAAATTTATTTTTTTAAATTATATAATTTTTCTCTGTAGTATTAAAACAGTACAGCTAAAGGTCCTGTTATCCGGAAAGCTCCAAATTACTGATAGGCCTTGTCCCATAAACTCCATTTTATCCAATTAATCCACATTTTTAAAATGATTTCCTTTTTCTTTGTAATAATAAAACAGTAGCATGTACTTGATCAAAACTAAGATAAAATTAATCCTTATTGGAGGCAAAACCAGACCATTGAGTTTATTTAATGTTTACATGATTTATTAGCAGACTTAACGTATGGAGGTCCAAATTATGGAAAGATATGTTATCCGGAAAACCCCAGGATCAAAAGCATTCTGGATAACTGGTCCCATACCTGTACTTTGTTCTTGATGGTAACTAAGCAGTATAAATCCATATTAGTAGCAAAACAATCCTTGATTGGTGAGGCCGAAAAAGAAGCCTGAACACCTCTGGCAAAATTTCATACCTGTAATAAACTTGCCAAATGAAAAATGGTGTCCCGTTATATACTGAAATTACTTTTATAATTATAAAAGTATATATAAAATTTATATACCTTCTGTTTCTGTATAAATTGACGTATTCCTTGCAGGTTTGGAAGAATCCATTTATTTCAGTATTGATTGTAGCAAAAGAAAAAGCTTTCGCTTGTTCATGAGATGAGCTGTGGCAGCTTAATGGAGCATAAAGAGCTATTGCCAGTTCCTGGGATATACATGTTATTAGCATTGCATGTCATTCATCAGACTGTTTGCCCCGTGATGTCTCTATAGAGAAGTGGCCCCAGATGGAGCTCACTATGGTTGAAGCGTTGAGTGCCATTTATTTTAGCCACTGGATCCATGATAAATGTTTCTTATTCTCTGGGGTTGTACCATGTATTGCAGACAATTTCTGGAATAAAACAAGCTGCATTTGTTTGAGTAGAGATGGAACACAGTCATCTGCTCAGTCCAACCAAACGAAAAGAAAATTGAAGAAAAGTAGAATGGGGTTTTATTACATTGTCTGTATAGTGTAGCTCATTAATTAGGAAAAATCAGATCAGTGTAGTGTTTTTTAATCCTCATATACTTTCGAACTTTTTTTTAATAGTTTTATTATTCCCTAGTCTAATGAGTATTTATATTAGTCCATGACTCAGGAGGTTGTATTGTCATCCTTGATATAACACTTCAGTGAAGGCGCATTCCTTCAGCTCTGCTACAGACAAACAAATGGCTTATGTCACCTCCTACAACTCTTTTAAAGCCTATGGACTAGGACACATGTTCCATTTTGATCAACAAAACGTTACTCGCCCCAGAATGCTACATTTTTATGCGCTAGAAGCAGGCCCGGAGTGGAAATCTGTGGGTTCTGGCAAATAGCTGAGGGGTTGCTGTAAGATGCCATAGACGCTCCCTATTTATTGGGCTGGCGAGGGCACTGATTGGACCTATGTGTACCTAAAATGCCAGAGCCTATTTTGATTCTCCATCCAGACCTGGCTAGAAGTAGAAAATGGTCCATTGAATGGAATGGAAAGCAAACAGGTGCCGGTATTGATTTGATCATGACCCAAAAAAAAACCACTGCATATATATATGGCTCTTGCAAATATTTGTTTTTCTTGGTTGCTGTCATTCTGAACAGAAAAAGTGAACACATATGCCAGTCGAAAGAAGATACTTCGAAGTACAGAGATCACAAAATATAAAATTTGGTTAGAAGAAATTCAAGCAAATTATATATTTTGGGTCATGTACCTAAAGGTGGCCAATACACACATGTAGAGCTCGGTCATCATATATACAGATAAATATACAGGTAGAAACAATAGAATTTTACCTGTATCTGACGATTCAGAACTAACAATAGCCGATGTTTGGGTGCCTTTAAAGGCACCCGATCAAAATTTTCCGTCCAGCCGATCGACGAGCTGACCGATATCCAAGTCTTCTGCCGATATTGGTCGGCTCTTTTTCCACCATACACGCACCGAATATCGTACGAAAATTTGTTTCGTACGATGTTATCTGTGCGTCTATGTCCAGCTTTAGTCATTTGGCACACAGACAATGTGTAAAATGAGCAATGAGAGGGCTAAATAGGCACTTGAAACATGAACGACAGAACAACCAAATGATATAATAGACAAAAGTATAAATTTGTCTTCATGGGAGCAACTGGGAGTGAATTGTCATCCCAGGGGCCCACAGACAGCAACACTCCCAGACAGGCAGTATCCAAGCCTCCAGTTAATCCTGAAGTGGGTCAATTGTGTTTGCCTCGGGGGGGGGGGGCAATCCTTTATTGGTTTCGGGACGTTCCTCCAACATTTCTGAAGGCATCTCTGCTCTATATAGTATAAGACAAACGAAAGGCTGAGTATTATGCCAGATCAGTTGCCCAATCAGTGTTACAGCAATGGCATATATGTTGCCAACTGACGTTACTGTACTGCAGGCATGACAAGAAGATGGGAAACTGAATATTCCTGGTGCCTTCATATTAGTCAGGTATGAGTCACAGCTTCTCTTTGATATCAATGCCACCATGACATTTCTTTATCTCGTGGTGGGATGATCTATTTAAGGCAAACACATCAAGGGGGCAGCTTTCTACCAGTCAACAGGAGTCCAAAATGGGACAGACATGTATGAGTCACATAGTCACAGCCAACTACTCTCTCTCCACTCTTGTGAGCCATTCTAAAATCAACCTGTAGGCTTAGTGCATGTATTAGGAACTGGGAAAGACTCTCCTTGCCTCGCGTTAGAGCTCTTATTCTGAGCGTCTGACAGAAAGAGGACGTAGCTGCCAGACATCTTTCTCGTCCTGCTGGCACTCTCTGTTAGTAGGTTGCAGGTGACAAATGTCAGCTCATGGAAAGCAAAGGCATGTTTCATCCAAGACAGATGGAAAATTGAAAATAAATCAGTGTAAGTGATGTCTTTAACAAGACTGCTGCCTATTTCACTGTGTAGCTTATTGTTATTATTTTCCTTTCACTGGTCTCCCTGGTGGATCCTATTCCAGGTATATGTTGTCACTTAGTGCAGTGTGTCATTCTGTTGGATTTTCTTACAAACAGGATCCATGCTCTTCCTCCGCTCTTGGATTTTAATGTGACAGCAATGCAGTTTAGTAAGGCCGACCACAGACATACCCTGCCATCATGGAAATGATAATGTCGGACTTTAAGAAACCAAGCTGTTGGCACCTCTGTCCTCTCACAGCTACTCTGTGTATCTCTAGATTGGTTGACAGATTTTTGGGTGTTTATGTTGGAAATGCCAAGGGCTCCGTCTGGCATCATCATCTTTCCTTGGGAACACTGGATTCTTATGCCCAACAAAGAAACTATTGATGTTGCGTGTAGATACATTGGCAGGCTTTATAAGCAGCAGTGGGGATATTTATTTGAATATGACTTTCAAATCTGAACCTCTCCATGTGTTGCCGTATGGATTATGCTTTGGCATTAATGTGCCATCGGTTTGTACACTTCTTATTAACTTACAGGAAGAATTCACCACTCGCTGGAGGTTGAATGAGTTTCAGTGATGGGTTTAATGCTATGCTAACCTAATTCATTTATATGTTTTTATTGGGTATCCTGGAACTGCAGGTTATAGGTATAGAGCACAAAATGAAGCTTTATTTGTCAGTCCGGGGGGGGGTGGCTGATGCAATTTGTAAATTTAATAACTTGAATAATTTAAATGCATGGAATATAAATGCTGTTTAAAAGAATTTGAACTATGCCTTTATATTGTTGACTGGCTACTGTAAAGTTGACACACTGGAGTTCTGTGCCAGGTCAGAAGTAGTAATGTACTAATATCAACAGAATGTTCCCAAGTCCTGGAATCTATAGCAACCAATAAGCAGTTTGCTTTCATTGGTCCAATACAGTTAGAATCATTAAATCAAGCTGCCGATTGGTTACTGGAATGAGCATGTTGCTTTATAAACCTCATTTATGTACTGACTGCAAAGGGCAGTTTACATATAATATGTTAGTTACATCCAGTTACCTTTGGTGTTAGTCAGTGGTGTAACTAGGGGACCACAGGCCCAGGTACAAAAACAATGCCCACTGTCCCTCTGCCTGAACATGCACTGCACACATTTTTTGGAGCATGCTTGATGACTCTGGCAGGCCCTACTGGATGTGGGACCTGGGTGTAATCTCACCCACTGCCCCCCCCCCCAGGTAGTTATGCCTCTGGTGTTTGTGGAGGGTATTCTACATACAAGATATACCAGGTTAACATGTATCTATCCTGCTGACAAGTTTCAAACCTGTGATTACGTCTAAGGGTGGTGGCATATGGGGAGATTTAGTCGCCTGCAATAAATTTTCCCTACTGCGGACGACTAATCTCCCCAAAATGCCTTCCCAGCCGCAAGATTGTGAATCGCTGGCGGGATGGCATAAACGTTGCTTTGGTTTTTTGAAGTCGTCCAAAGTTGCCTCACAAGGAATCTTCGGGCGACTTCGGTAAACCAAAGCAACGCTTGTGCCATCCCAATTGGAAGGCATTTTGGGGACATTAGTGACCCGCAGTAGTAAAGATTTAGGGCAGGCAACTAAATCTCCCCATGTGCCACCACTGGTGGCCATACACATAGAGATCCACTCGGGCCCAACATACGGGCGGCCAAATTGTGGTAACGCATCAACAAACACATGCGATTTGTGATCTGAGTGGATTTTTACCCCTGCCTGATCAATGGCCAGATATCGATCGGTGAAGCCCTTCGGTGGGCCCCACACATGGGCCAAAAAGCTGCCGGCTCAGTCTGTTGGCAGCTTTTATCGGCCCGTGTATGGAGACCTTAACTGGTTGCGGCACTAGTCCTCTGCCATTATTGTTTGCTAATTAGTGAAGGTAATCCTCTTATCACTTGTTGATTGATATCGCACGGGCTTTGATCCTAATAAGGTTTGTTGAATCTAAATACACATTGGACTGCAGACACATAAAAAAAAACTGTTTATGTCATGAAAAAATAAATATGTGGTTACTATTTTACTCATAGTCCACCTTCTTTCTCTCTTTCAGGTCTCTCCTTGGCCTCTGTCCCCTATTTCAGGATGCCTTGCTGCCTTACCTTTCTGTGGCTTTTCCTTGGAGCTGCTGCCAATGCCCAGTTAAGTGATAGCTGGATGAACAAACCTACCTTCAGGCCTGTTTTTACTCGCCGACCTTTTATTATTGCTTGGAATGCTCCCACCCAAGATTGCCCACCAAGGTTTGATGTACACTTGGACCTAAAACTCTTTGACCTTAATGCTTCACCTAATGAGGGCTTTGTTGACCAAAATCTCACAATCTTCTACAAGGAACGCCTAGGCATGTACCCGTATTACGATGAGCACGGGGGACCAGTGGCTGGAGGGTTACCTCAGAATGCCAGTCTACGTGCACACTTAGACAAGCTACCAGAGGGTATCCAAAAATATATACGTTCTCGGGACAGGGATGGGCTGGCAGTAATTGACTGGGAGGAGTGGCGTCCTATATGGATGCGAAACTGGCAAACCAAGAATGTGTACCGTAATAATTCACGCAACTTAGTGGCCTCTCGGCACCCATCTTGGTCGCGTGAACAGGTGGAAAAAGAGTCACTTTATGATTTTGAGAATGCTGCTCGTGAGTTCATGATGGAAACCCTGCGTCATGCAAAGAACTACCGCCCACGTCAGTTGTGGGGCTTTTATCTCTTTCCAGACTGCTATAACCACGATTACATAAAAAACCGTGACAGCTACACGGGGCAATGCCCAGACGTAGAAATATCCCGAAATGATCAGTTATCTTGGCTCTGGGAAGAGAGCACGGCACTTTATCCCTCTATTTACTTGGACCAGGTACTGGCGTCGTCTGAGAACGGGCGCAAGTTTGTGCGTTCCCGTGTGAGAGAAGCCATGAGGATCTCCTATAGGCATCACAAAGACTACTCCCTCCCTGTCTTTGTATATACCAGACCAACATACATACGCAAGCTTGATTTCTTGAGCCAGGTAAGTGGTCATATTATAGGCACATACTTATCTATTTTAGAAAGGCAGTTAGTGCTCAGTTGAGTGCAGACTTTATGTACGACCCAGTGAAGACCAGTAAAGCAGGTAAACCCAGTTCAGGTATCGCAGTATATAAACAGAATATAAACAGCAATGAGGTCAATAGTATAGGTATGGGATCTGTTATCTAGAAACCAGTTATCCAGAACGTTCCAAATGATGGGAAGGCCATCTCCCATATACTTTCTATTTAATCAAGTAATTCTCTGTGAAAATAAAACAGTAACTTGTACTTGATCCCAACCAAGACATAATTAATCCTGACTGGACGCACATCAATCCTGTTGGGTTTAATTAATGTTTAAATAATTTTTGTAGTAAATTTAAAGGGATTCTATCATGTTTTATATGATGTCGTTTTTATTTCTAAATTATACTGTTTACACTGCAAATAATTCACTGTACTATATAAAATTTCATTCCTAAACCGGCAAGTGTATTTTTTTAGTTGTAATATTGGTGTAGGCTCCATCTCAGTCCATTTTGCCTGGTCATTTGCTTTCAGAAAGAGCCAGCACTTTAGGATGGAACTGCTTTCTGACAGGCTGTTGTTTCGCCTACTCAATGTAACGGAATGTGATGTTGTGGGACATGGATTTAACTATTGAGTGATATTCTTAAATCTACCAGGCAGCTGTTATCTTGTGTTAGGGAGCTGTTATCTGGTTACCTTCCCATTGTTCTGTTGTTAGGCTAGTTGGGGGGGAAAAGGAAGGGGGTGATATCACTCCAACTTGCAGTACATCAGTAAAGAGTGATTTAAAGTTTATCAGAGCACAAGTCACTTGACTGGGGTCAGCTGGGAAACTGACAATATGTCTAGCCTCATGTCAGATTTCAAAAGTAAATATAAAAAGATATGTTTGCTCTTTTGAGAAACTGATTTCAGTGCAGAATTCTGCTGGAGCAGCACTATTCATTGTTGCGTTTTGAAAAAAAGTTTTTTCCCATGACAGTATCCCTTTAAGGTATGGAGATCCAAATGACAGAAAAAAAACCCTTATCTGGAAAACCCCATACATGTATGGGGCCACAGACTACCAGAGGTTCCCGTTGTCTAGACCATGTGCAAAACGATCAGAGTGGTTTAAGTCTGACCATTTGCTCTGTGTATACTTAGTTTTCATTGTCTGGGTCAAACTTTGACCATGATACTACAGAAGCTTTTCAATTCTATGTTAGTTGTTCTATGTTACTTCTTGGTTGATATATTTAGTAGTTCACTTGGGATCCGTACAGAATGTTTAAGCGTATTCCGTTGTGAATTCTGGAGTTTGGAGGCTAGTGAGAGATGTTGTAACCCAGCATGTGGCCTAATGCAAGTCATCTGATTCACACGTGTGCCTATATGATTGGCTGTGAGTACATTGCCATTGTATCCTTCCAGCATACGGCTTTCATGCAGCACAACATCTAGGCTGCACACCCGTACTTTACGTACTGTATTTCTGCCAGGCATTCTTCCTCCTGTTATTCTGCATTGGTGGAATATAAGTCACAAACGTAAGGAGCACTGCTTATCATTGATGTATTTTTTTATAAATATCTCATTATTTCTTTACAGATGGATCTAATTTCCACAATTGGGGAGAGTGCAGCACAAGGAGCAGCAGGAGTGATATTCTGGGGGGATGCAGAATACACAAAGAGTAAGGTGTGTGAATATCTATCATTCTGATCATTCCTGTTATCTTTTTCATGCCTTTTATTCCTTCTGCCATCATCAGCAGCTTTTTATAGTTTTGCAGTTATACCAATACTTTCTTTTATTGCCACAAAACATGTGGTCTAAATTAGTTTACAACCGTGTCTCCAACCATTGTCATTAAAAGAGAACATGATGCCTGGAAGCAGCAACTACTTGTACTAATAATGCAGCACTTTTCTTAGGAAACCTGCCAAATGATTAAGAGGTATCTGGAAGAGGATTTGGGCCGCTACATTGTGAATGTGACCACTGCGGCGGAGCTTTGCAGCCAGTCCCTCTGTAATGGAAACGGCCGCTGCCTACGGCAAGACAATATCACCGACGCCTTCCTTCATCTTAACTCGGCCAACTTCCAAATCGTGAGTGCCCCTAAAGATTCCCAGGGACCTTCTTTGCGTGCAGAAGGCAAGTTGTCTGCAGAGGACATTGCTGTTCTGCGTTCGCAGTTCCGTTGTCAGTGTTATGTGGACTGGTATGGAGACTCGTGCGGATTTCAGCGGAGAACGAATGGCGGTGCAGTGGCAACCGGCCCTTGTGGCATTGTGCTCGTGGTATCTTTAGTCGCACTCATCCTCGCACTGCTCTGAAAGGAGTGACCAGCTTTTTTTAAAAAAAAATTATTGGAACATTTGTAAACACTAAAAGGGACACCGTCAATTGTGGCCCGTCATGGGAGAGCCAACCAGTCTCAGAGAAGATTGTGGTTGCTGCACAAAATGGGCCTTCTGACCTCTATTTATAAAATTTCTTACTTTCCGTCTTGTTTGAGATGGCTTAGAACATTCCTACCTCTAGGACTTGAAGCTGACCCCATCACCTCTTAGGCCATACAGCAGAGGAAGCAAGGGTTTAATGGCTGATGGGTCTAGCAAGCTACAAAAAACAGGGGTTGATATCAGAGCCTTCAGCAGCTAGGAATATGCAATATCCTTTATCTTTTACTGTCCTGTGAAGGCCAGGCAGTGCCATTACCTCCTTGCTGCCAAAAATGTGATTGGCTGTGCAGTTCCTCATACGCTATAGACCACTGAACAACAGACAAGCAAACAAGGAGTTATGGGTAATAACTTAATCCACTGTTGCTGAAATACAAACAGCCTTATGGGTGGTGTTGGGAGTTGTAGTCCAACAACTGTTAGAGATGCCTGCAGTAAGGCAATCAGGGATCACAATACCTGCCAATTACCAATGTGCCTTCCTCTACAATCACCCAATAGCTGCAGTACTGAATAGATAGCATAGTGCCTTCAGATAGATTTATTATGCCTATTCCCGGCAAAAACCTCACTGCCTCTTTATATCAGCGTGTTTTTGGGCTGTAGAGCCATTTCATTAAATCCTGTATGAATCATTTGGGCTTTTCTGCCCACCACCGACGTCTAGAGCAAAAGCAGACATCTTTGTTTCCCATCCACTCCCTAATGCCTCTCTCCTCCCTGGCCAGCTCTCAGCCAAGTATGACTACAGAGGAGAAGGGGTACAATAAAGTAATGAAAAGACCAAAAGTGTGTTGTGTTCTTGTTACTGCTGACTATAGACCCTATGGCAGATGTTCAACTATTGGGACATACAATACACTGCAGCTTTTTTTTTTTTTTGTAACATAACGTACACAATATTATTTCAACATGAATAAAAACATGAATTAGAAATCTTTTTTTTTTAAAAAGCAGAAATTATGTTTAATATTTGTTGCTGGGGCAGATGTAAACTTGGAAATGAAATCTTTATTGGTGTGTGTGTGTGTGTGTGTATAAATATATATACACACACTAACATCTCCCATGCTTTTTCCTGTTTAAGTGAGAAAATGCGCCTGATTTACCACAGTAGGGGGATATTTCCAGTTACAATGGAAGTTATGTGGTATTTGTGTCTTCTGTGGATCTGGTATTCAAGTCACTACAACATGCCCATTGTGATGCTATACAAAAATGAACAAGTAGTATAATTATATCCCCCATTTGACGCTCCAGTGAGTCTGATTGTACCATTTTAGCTGAGAGCATTAACTAATCAGATCCTCAGCAGCTCATTCACGGTGTCAGAAGCATAAAATCCAGGCGCTCAAATTCAGGGCTATTTTCTATGCTTATCACACTGAATGTTAAGGGTCAGGGCACACGCTCAGATTCAGGGAGATTAGTCGCCCAAGGACTAATCTCCTCTTCTTTGGGGCGACTAATCTCTCAAACTACCTCCCGCTAGAGTCGTAAATCGCTGGCAGGATGGCACTCGGAGCGGTTAGTTTTCCAAAGTTTCCTGAACTTTAGGCAAACTCCCATCAGATTTTACATTCTAGCCGACGAGAAGCGGTTTGGGGAGATTAGACGCCCCGAAGAAGAGGGGATTTGTGGTGGTTAACTTTTAGTAAATTATAGAATGGTCTTCATTTTTTCTGGTTTATAGTTTTTTAATTATTTGCCTTCTTCTTCTGACTCTTTCCATCTTTCAAACAGGGATCCCGGACCTCATCTAAAAACAAATTCTCTGTAAAGCTACACATTTATTGTTCTTGCTACTTTTTATTACTCATCTTTCTATTCAGGCCTCTCCTATTCAAATTCAGGGGGGGGGGGCAAGAGCTCTGCTGCCTGATTTCTCAGAAAGTGTTCGATGGTTGACTAGAAAATTAAACAAGTGGGAATTTTTGTGCAAGGGTCACCCTGTGGAGGCTACTGCATCACTGTCCTGTGGCTGCCTATATAGAAAGTGCAGCCCTGCTAAAAGCTTCAGCACTGAAACCGTAATCAAGAACAGATGGTGAATACGCAAAACCCAAGGATTTATCCTCCTTTCCATGCACAACAATGACATGTGAAGTTAATTATTATATATTTATTATTAATGTATTTATTATTTTTATCATACATGGCAGATATGAGTGCTAATGAACAGAACACACAGTGCCCTATGATTTCAAGAGTGACTGTGTCACACCATTTCACTCATACATGAGGTGATACCCTGATAACTCTCACATGCCCAACCTAAATCATATCCAGTACTGACAGATAATACCATAGTAATATACGGTACCAGCTGAAGCCTTGCACACACGCATACACACAGATTCAAATAATTTATATAGTGTAATTAAAGTTAATTTTGCTTGACTAATATGATAAAATAGGATTTTGAATAATTATTTTGGGTGATGGGTCCCCTTTAAAGAGAGACTGGCTCATCTGATGATAAAAATACATCTTTGTAGGCCAGACTGTGCTGATTCACTCTCAGCCTCACTGTAAGTGTTTTTATTATCTGTCCTCTGTGATTTGGCCACCGTGGCTCGGCTAGAATTTCACTTGCTGAAACAGAACCTCTAGTCTTGCCGGGAAACAGCACTGCTATGTCCAGTAAGAGAAATTCTAACTTTCATCTAGGGTATCAGCCAGCATCAGACACACGGGCAAGTCATCAAAACTAGTGGTGCAAAAGGATACAGACCCTGCTCTTAGGAAAATACAGAACGTATATGCATGATACTAGCACATGCATGTTACAGTCTACTGCTATATCCTCTACTAACCCTGGGAGATCCACTGGGGCCGTGGGTGTTCTGGTTAATGTTCAGGTATGACGATCAAAACTGCTTCCTGCGTAGACGGAGGAAACTCTGGCTCCTCATACAATATGGGGTGGGGTGGAGGGGATATCAGTAAGGTAACTTATTGCAGGGGGAATTCCAGCAATAGGAATATGCTGCCTCTTGGCCTGTGTTTTAAATCAGCACGTGTGTGTGGCCATAGAGAGTAGAAAAATGGGTTATAAATAACAATACAGTGGTGTGAGCTGTCAGAGATGTGCTGCCTGATAGAATATAGCAAGTTGTGCTGCTTTCTTGTATAGAACATACAAGCACTTTTATACCCGGAAACCCTTTATCCAGAAAGTTCCAAATTACGGAAAGGCCATCTCCCATAGACTACATTATAATCAAATAATCCAAGTTTTAAAAAAATATTTCCTTTTTCTCTGTAATAATAAAACAGTACCTTGTACTTGATCCCAAATGAGATATAAATACCAATTGGAAGCAGAACCAGCCTATTGGGTTTATTTAATGTTCGCATGATTTTCTAGTAGACTTAAGGTATGAAGATCCAAATTACGTAAAGACTCGTTATCCAGAAAACCCCAGGTCCCAGGCATTCTGGATAATAGGTCCCATGCCTGTATTATGATTCATTAGTTTGCTACTTCTGTTATTAGAAGATCAGCTGGTTCCGAGCATATATATCAAATGGCAGTATGAAAGTGATCCAAGGCAGCCACAAAAATGAGAGCAAGGCTGACTTGAAGTGTTTGGCATGTACATGAAAACTGGGCATGGACAATATGATTCACTCACTTGGCAAGGTCTCCAGACAAGCAGATATTTACCCAAATTAGGATCATACTGCAAGTCAGTGTCGGACTGGCCCACCGGGATACCCGGAAAAACCATGATGGAATGTAGTCCTTGAGGCCCCTCTGGAATAAACGTTCAACAAACCGATCATAAAATAAATTCAACCCAGCAGACGTCATTATATACTGATGCCCAACCTGCCCCCTTTGAGATCAGATCAGGAGAGGGACCCATGAATACACATAGTCCCATCAGGATTTTTGTACCTGCAGATATTGGCAATGACGACCATCAGAGGGGCCCCATACAGGGCCAATAAGCTGGAAGGAGCATACTGGCAACTTGTATTAGCACTTGTATGGCCAGTATTAGTTTTAGATGTTAATGATCTGGCATCAAGGGAAATATTAAGCAGGGATAAGCAACCAAGTAAATAAACTGGGTTACCCTAGCTTATGATTATTAAATATTTAAATGACCAAAAGATGTAAGAAATGAAAGCACCAAATATAAAAAAAACACAGAGTATGAATGCTGAAAGAGATAAAAGAAAGAAAACAAAATCAAGGAGCGGCCCCAACGTTCCCAGCACTAAATTCCAAACAACTCCCACCAGTAAGTGGAATAAGCAACTCAACCTTGTCAGACTCCAGTTTTCAACGAGATCATCAAATACTCCAATGATTCAGATAAAATTCCCCTTCCCCAGATTTCAAGGTGTCAAGGTGCATTTATGTCAACTGCTTTATTGGATAAAGGAATATTCTAGCAGTGTCTCCTCTAATCTTAAAGAGGTGGTTCACCTTTTAGTTAACTTTTAGTAATAAGGATTAATTATAACTTGGCTGGGATCAAGTCCAAGCTACTGTTTTAACAATATAGAGAAAAACAAAATAATTAAAAAAAAATTCGAAATTTGAAGAAAAAAGAGTTTATGGGGCAAATTCACTAAGATTCGTAGTTGCGCCAGGCGTAACTTCGCCACACTTCGCCGCACTTCGCCAGGCGTAGTTTCGCCAGCGCTTCGCAAATTCACTAAAATCCGAAGTTGCGGTCAGGGGTAGCGTAAGGTTGCGAAGTTGCGCTAGCATTGATTCGCTAAGCGAATCGAAGTTACGCTAGCGATGGTTAATTTGCATACGGCGCCAAATTCAAATTTCAATGGAGGAATATGTATAATCACTACAAATGCCTGGGAAACCTTCAAAACATCAAATGTGCCCACTGTATAGGTAAGTTGCCATGAGTCAGGAAATGTAGGGGGGAAGGAGGGGAGCCCCAAAAAATTTTTAGATCTTTTTCAGCCTATCACCCATAATGTAGAAAACACGCCAGCGTTTTTTGGGACTTAGAAAAATTTTTGACTTTTTTTGAAGCAATCCCTATCTACTCTATTGCGCTTCGCCTGGTCTGAGGTGGCGAAGGAAGTCTAGCGTAAAAGGTAGCGTTCAGTACATTGCGCGCGTTAGTGAATTTGCGTAGTTACGTCCGTAGCGAAAATTCGCCAGGCGTAAGTGTGCGAAGTAACACTAGCGAATCTACGCCAGCGTTCGTTAGTGAATTTGCGCAGTAACCTTCGGCGCTTAGTGAATTTGCCCCTATGGGAGATAGCTTTCCCATAATTTGGAAATTTCTGTATAATAGGTTTCTGGATAAATGATCCAATACCTGTACTAATGGAACCACTAGCCAGCCTAAAAAACTGCACTACTTGAACTGTGTTTACCTGGTTTTCATCACTAGGTCGTACATGTAGTCTGAACTCAACAGGGATCAACTGAATTGTCAACTATGAACTGATCTAAGTTCTATTAAAGGGGTGCTTCTCCATTTATTTAATGTTAATATATTAGAAATGGCCAAAATTTAAAAAAAAAATTGCCTTCTGCTTCTGACCCTTTCCAGCTTTCAAATGGGGGTCACTGACCCCATCTGAAAAACAAATGCTCTGTAAGGTTACACATGTATTGTTTTTTTATTACTTATCTTTCTACCAAAGCCCTCTCCTATTCCTAATCCAGTCTCTTATTCAAACCAATGCATGGTTACTAGGGTCATCTGGACTTTAGCAACCAGGTTGCTAAATTGCAAACTGGAGAAGCTGCTTACTAGAAAGATAAAAAAAACTCAAAAATAAAAAATTAAAACCAATTGCAAATTGCATCAGAATATCATGCTTTACATCATTTTAAAATGTATTTCAAAGGTGAACAACCCCTTTAAAGGTTGTTTATAGTCATCTCCTGGGACCTACAGATTCCGACTGGGAACAGAATCTATGTGGGCTAGAATTATGTTCCACATATTATTTTAGATTATGTTATTATTATGTGCAGTGTGAGCTCAAGGGACTATTTATCAGTATGGTACTAAAACATCTAGCTTCTATAATCCCAGAATTACTCAGCGTGTTATTACTAGTGATGGGGAATAAAGTCGCCAGACAAATTTTCTGCTAATTTCCATGTTTTGCTTTTAGCTAATTAATTTGTGAAACTGCGGCGACAATTTGGTGGCAAAATTGCCGCACGCATAAAAAAGTCGGACGCCAATGCATTTGGACCAAATAGTCGTACGTATAAAATTGATGCTCGCGTCAAAATGAATTTGACACTCATTGACTTCAACGCAGTTCACAAATTTTTCGCTGTTTCGCAAATTGCGCAAAGCAAAACTGCATAGATTCGCCCATCACTAGTTATTACATATTTACTACAGTTATTGGCCTTGATAACTGGAGGAGCTATCATATGTAATAGTGGCACTAGAATGGTATAAATTCTCATTTCTTTATAGTTTGTGGGTGTCAGATGTCCTGGATATATGTTAGCCTATAGAAACAATAAAGGGGTTGTTCAATTGTTTTCAGATTGTTCTCCAGAAATAAAGACTTTTTTTCAATTGCTTTGCATTTTTTAAGTTTTTTCCAAAATCTAAAGGCCCCCATACACGGGCCGATAAAAGCTGGTGACAGACCGAGTCGCAGTGGCGTAACTAGATATTACTGGGCCCCACAGCAAATTATTTTTCAGGCCCCCAAAATGTTTTGGGGTTGACTTGTTTCCCCAATATTTATTGAAATTTTATATGAATTAGGGCCTCATGGGGCCCCTATACCTCCTAGGCCCCCCTGCAGCCGCAGGGTCTGCTTCCTCTGTAGTTACGCCCCTGCCGAGTCGGCAGCTTATCGGCCCGTGCGTAGAGCCCCCCGACGGGATTTCCAGACCGATATCTGGCCGAAAGTCGGCCTCCACGATTGGATCAGCCCGATATCGCCCACTTCAATGTGGGCATATAGGGGAGAGATCGGATCTCTACGTTTATGGCCACCTTAAGTTTAACGTTTATGTTCCTGTCTCTGGTGTTTCAGTCTGGCAGCCCAGTAATTCAGGTGCCGACTCTAAACTGTTACAATTTTGCAACATTTAGTTTCAGTGGCATCTCTGGAGTATTAGCAACTATTGTATCAATTCTAACAGCTGCCTTTAATGAAACCCAGGGATTATGCTCAGCAGGGACAAAGATAAGAAATGTATCAACTAAATGTATTAAGTTAGAACAGTTTACAGGGTTGGCGACCCCCCTTCCAGGGCTGCTTTAGAAGGTGAAAAATGACACTTTACGCTTCAATATTAGAAAGATGGTCACCCATAGAAAATAGAAAGTAATTGGAAAAAGTCTTTATTCCTGGTGAACTATCTGAAACCAACTGAACTGAAAAAGTTTGGAATGTGAACAACCCCTTTAAGAACATGAATGAGAGCAAGCACAGACAAGGAGCCGTGTGTGTGGGGAATACTAATAACAACTTGACATCCAGTGTGGATGATATGTATATATGTTATGCATACTTGGTAAGAGCATCTCCCTGCTTTAACATGTCCCAAGAAATAGATTAATTATCCTCAACAGATGGGATTACCTTGTCATTGTTACTTTTGTCCTGCTATGTTTATGGCTTTGGGAAATTTAAGGAGCCATATGAGTTATGGAAGAATTTTTTTTTTTTTCGGGGAAATAGTCTAACATTCATTCTAGCATTCAATTCAACCCTAGAGAAAAAAAATCCTGTACCCCCCAAACCTCGTAGACCCCCCTCCCTCCTCTACCCAGCCTAACTGCCCCCCCAGAAATGCTCTATACTTTATACTTAACCCTTGTTGCAGATTCTGGCATCGGACTTCACGGCATCCATCTTCCAGGTCTTCGTGTCTTCTTCTGGCGCTTCGGCAATTTCCGTCCAATTCGGTGCATGCGCAGTTGTCCAAACCAGCAAACTGCTCCAACTGCGCATGCGCCGTCATACCGATCTCCCAGTCAGCTTACCGAGCACCCGGAAGATGGATACCATGAAATCTGATGCCGTGAAACCAGATGCCGTGAATTTTCCTTTAAGTAACACTAGGCAAATTTGCATTGGTGTTGTATCCTAGAGCAACCAGTCAGAGATGTGCTTTTTTAAAGAAAAAATTTGGAAGGGTTGTCTTAGGGACTCAGAGTTCAATCAAACTCTGAATAGTTATGTGTGTATATAGGGTCGCCATCAGGGGGCATAGGGGGTACCGTTGTACCGGGCCCAGGTCTAATGGGGGGCCGGCTGTACTGAACTTTTTTAATTCGTCGGGTCCCCCTTGACAGCACCAAAATCATGCACCGAACCGTAGAAGAGACGAAGTCCTGAAACGGTGAAGAGCCAAAGTCCCGAACTGCAAAAGTCCCAAACCACCGAAGATCCAAAGTGCTAAAGATCCGAAGTGTCTAAAACCTGAAGCTGCGGACAGAGCTGAAGCCATGAAAACACCCAAAGCCACAAAAAGACCAGGCATTGAAGTCCTGAAGCCGCAAAAAGACCCAAAGCCAGGAAAGGAGCCTAAGGTAAGTTCCACTGAACAGGATCTGGGGTAGGGCTTGGGCACTGGGCTGAGGTGAGGGGGACAGGGACCAGAAAATGTTGTTGCACAGGATTTCTGATGGTGGCCCTGTGTTTAAATATGTATTATATTGGTTAACATAATTGAGTTCATTGGTGATCTTAAAAATGTGTTATTCAGGTAGCTGTTATTTTGTCTGAATTTAGTTTTTTTTTGTATCTTAACAGTGGGAGCATACGGCTTTTAGAAATCCATTTTCATCTGATATAGGCAAGCGCTGCAAAAGTCAGTTTAGCAGGTTGAAAATAACCTTTCCCACAAGGCATCAGGGAGTGAGAAGCCAACTGATCGAGGTAATGGTTCAGTGTTAAAGGTTCTTATTTGCTTCATGAAGCGTATAGTCAGGTCCTACAGGCAGGCAATATATTCTGCAACATAAACAGGAACGAGGAATGTTAATGATATACAATCTCTCACCACTGATTAACAGCATTCTCACATTCACTTGCACATTTATCTGTGTGCATTGGCACAACAAAATTAACCCTCTAATGCAACTTCTATACTGAAGTAGTGTATAGACTGGGCCTAACCCTACAGGCTTACTCGCGGCATAACACTATGCATTGACACCTGCCCACAGCATCAAATATTAGATATATATATATTATATATATTTATATAGTCACACTATTGAGGCATCTTATAAAGAACTTACTTTTTTTCCTTAAAAGGGAACAAGTCTGGAGAAAATGTAGTAATTTTGACTAATATATTGCCCACCAAGTGAATTTGGTTTCCCTTGTTCATTATTGCCCAATATCACTCTTCAGTAAATCAATATCTTAGTCCACATTTCTGCTTATGATTTATTTATCCAAATTGTTTAGAGAAAACACAAGGGACTTGCTAAACTTGCCTACTGTTGGCCTGGACTATATTTTGTGTGCTATATGTGTTTGCTGTAAATGCTACGCCACTTTCCTGCCAATGACGACATTTCCTATTGATTTAAATAGAATGGGGATCCACGCCCAAATTCCTGCCCCACTGCCTGCTGCAGCAATGGCCTGAAAGCACTAGTACAAGCACTTGCCAATTGTTTATAGTTTGGAAACATGGACCCTGCCCTCTTCCTCTTTCCTCTTTAAATAATTATCAACATAATGAATGCAATGCAAGCCATACTTACCCTAACTTTACCTTTTGAGTAATATAAGTACTTGGAAATCATCAGTTTAACAGCAGCATTGCTTTTCAAACTTAGGCTTTTGCCAGAAAGGGGAAATAATGTAGGACTGAACCATAAATGCAGCTTCTCTGAGAACTTAGGACGTGCACTTCATTTTTGTCATGCTTGATAAATAGCATTGTCATCTGTCCTTTCCATCATTTTCCTTCCTTATTAATAACATTGCCATTTATATAATTTTTATTGTTTGGGCTAGTAAATAATAGTGTGTAGTAAATAAAGTGTATTTATATGTATGCCAGATGCAGCCTACCTACCTTTAAAGAATTATCTCTGCTTTATCTGCCCTAATTCTCTTATCATTATACTAAATGCCTTCTCTATGGAATAATAGTAGACAGCACCCATAAAACAATAGATGTATCTCTGATGACAGATTTGAATAATAGTTTGTCTGTCTTCCACTTCATCTCTGACATAGAAGAGCAAGGCTTAGTTTAGCAAAAATTAGTTTCTTTTGTACAGGTATGGGATCCGTTATCCAGAAAACCATTATCTAGAAAGCCAGGGCCGCCATCAAGGGGGCCAAGCAGGTACAGCTGTACCAGACCCAGGGCTAAAGGGGGTCCGGCCAGCGCCGATTCGGACCTAAGCGCCGCCTGAGGCGGCTCCTGCAATGCCGCCCCCCCTCGCCGACTTACTTGTCGGGAGGGGAGGCAGGAACACTAATGCCGAGAGCGCAATTGCGCTCTCTCGCATTAGTAAAGCCGAATTTCCGGTTTAAAAACCGGAAATTCGGCTCTTAAAGGTGCAGGAGCGGCTTTTTGCCGCCCCTGGAAACCTCTTCGGCGTTGCCGCCTGAGGCGAGCGTCTCAGCTCGCCTCATTGGCGGCGCACCCCTGGGTCCGGCTGTGCTGGAAAGATCATGCGGTGCTGAAGACCCAAAGTCGCACCAAAGACCCGAAAAAAAGGAGCCAAAAGAGCTGAAGAAGAATCTATGGTAAGTTTCACTGAACACCAATGGTTTTGTTTTTTATTTTATTTAACCCCTGGCCACAAATAATTTTTTAAAATATTATATGGGGCCCCTGACCACCAACATTTTTGAAAACCTTCTATGGGGGGCCCTGACCACCAATGTTTTTATAAAAACTTTTATGTGAAACCTTGGCTGACAATTTTTTTTTAAATTATAAGGGGGCCCTGACCACCAATGGCTTTTTATAACTTGTGAGTGAGGGGGTTTACTGTTTTTAAGTGGTGGTGTCTATGTGGAATTTTGCTGTACGGGGCCCTGTGATTTCTGATGGCGGCCCTGCAGAAAGCTCCAAATTTCAGAAGATCTGTGATAATGAAACAGTAACTTGTACTTGATCCAAACTAAGATACAATTAATCATTACTTGAAGCAAAACCAGCCGCTACAGTTTCTTTAATATCTACAGTAAATGATTTTCTATTGGACTTAATGTATGAAGATCCAAATTACAGAAAGATCTTTTACCCAGATAACCCCCAGGTCCCGAGCATCCTGGATAACAGATCCCATACCTGTATTTGTACTGATTTACTCTTGACAGAAGGAGATCCGACTCCATCACAAACTTGACCTAAATACCATTTCATACGTCCTGTCTGTCTCACTGAACAGTCGAGTCCTAGTTAAATAATAAACAGCATTTAGGGTATATCTGGGTTTATCTGAACATAAGTTGGAATAATAAAGCCATATCAGGGGAGTGACTTGCGATTTTTCCCCTTTGTTTTATTGCAAGGGCTCTTGCAAAATGGCTTGATTACTGGGCAAGCCCAGAATATATGTAGTAATGTGCCTTCCTGACCGCATCCCCTCCAGCATTGAGACGGTACAGACTGTGGAAACCACTTATGCAGTAAAGAGGGAGTGTGATACCATCCCATTAATGTTTTGTAGATGTTTTCCTTCAGGGTGACACATATAGGCGTTTTTGTTGCGTTTTCCCATATATTATACCAGACATCTAAATTTATGGGTTGACCCAATGCCTCTTCCCATTTTTTCATATATACATGGGGAGCGGAATCGAGATCCCTGTCACTGAGGAGACCATACCAATGAGATATCAGCTTCCTCTGGGAGAACCCTGCCTTGCAGATTCTCACTACCGCGTTGGTTTCTGGGGCTTGACCCTGTGGGCAGTGAGAGAGTGCAAAATGTCTCAATTGGAGGTATTGCATTTTAGTAAGATTGTCTAGATTCGCCTCCTCTCGCAACTCCTGGAACTGTTTAAGCTTCCCCAAAAGGGCGTGGAACAATGTGAAATAAGTTCCCTTCTCTTGCCAAAACCACAAAATTCTCCGAAAAACCTGGGGGGAAGTCTGGGTTCTTGACCAGAGGGGTTAGGTACGCCGGGGGGCTATCCCACTTCCATTTTTTCATTGTCTTCCACCAGAGGGTTAATATATGTATAGTGGAGCAGAGCATCTTATCTCTGTCTTCTAGTGGAAGTGGCCGTTTTGACCATAACCATGATGCCAAATGCGAGGGACCACTAAAGTCACGGGGTTTCCTTTATTTATCACCCTCAAATGAAAATAAACACCCTGTTATTCTACAGATTGAGGCCTAGCAATTTGACAATGGCTGTAATGTATATAAAATAACTCAGACTATTAGGCATATGAAATGGCTGCCGTTGTCTGCTCCCTCCCTCCACTGTTGCCTGAAAGTCAGGATCCTAAAAACAAATTCAAAGGCTGCCTTTGTCCTACCCAAGGACCTGCCCTGTACACTACACTAACTGCAGACAATGACTTTCAGCAGAACAAGAAATCCTTTTAGCTGCAGAATCCAGAATGGCAACATGACCGTAGGTTTAGAGAGCATGTTCTTTTGATCTCAGCTAACGTCTGTGTACACCTTGGTTAAATCATTTTGTGCAATCACAAAATGACTTCACTACACCCATCATCTTTCATGTACCCAACAGGAGAAATTATTAGTACATGTTAAGACAAGTCTGTACATTGAAGGGCACCCACTCACACACTGTAACAGGCTAATCAACTGGGTGCCGGTTAAAAAAAATATATCATGAGTAAAATAAAAAAAAATATTTCAACATTTTGGGCCCATGCTGAGCCCTTGAACATCCTGGAATGTGATAGGTCGTTTGATAGAAGCCATCACTTGAATTTATTTTCCCATCAAATATGAGAAGTGCAATTTAAAGGGGTTCACACACATCTCTCCAGGTCTGGACTGAGAATTAAAATAGGCCTTGGCATTTCAGCAGAGCCGGGCCAACCCGGCCAGGCGCCCTAGGCAACCTGGCGGACCACGGCACCGGCTCAGTTCGCGAAACGTCGCTCCAGCGCGCATGGGCGAAACTTCGCTCCAGTGCGCATGTGGGAAATGGCGTGCGCGCATTTACTCGAAAGATACCAGCGGCAGTCAGGGAGAGTGGCGGACCACGGCGCCTGCTCAGTGCGCTGTCGACTGCGCATGCGCGAAACTTCGCTGCAGCACGCATGCGCGAAACTTCGCTGCAGCAAGCATGCACGAAACTTTGCTCCATCGTGCATGTGCGAAATGGCGTGCACGCATGCACAGAAGCGCATTTACGCGAAATATACCAGCGGCAGTCGGGAAGAGACGGGACCGGACACAGGGTAGGCGACAGAGCAGGTACGTACCTGGCGCCCCCCCAGCTTTGCGCCCTAGGCACGTGCCTACTCTGCCTACCCCTAGTTCCGGCCCTGCATTTCAGATACACAGAGGCCCAATCAGCCCACACAGAGGCCCAAACAGCCCCCATCAGCCCACTAAATAGTGACTTTCTATGGCACCTTATAGCAGCCCCTCTGGCATTTGCCAGAACCCACAGATTGCCAGTCCGGCCCTGCATCTCTCTGTATATGTAATAACTATCATGTAAATTGCAGTTCCAACCCTTTCACAGTGAAGCGCCAGTCTTTATTCTGTCAGAAATTATGTTTGATTGCTCACCCTGAATGTCTGCTGTTTTATTTGAAATGTCACTGTTCATACTGCAGTGTATCCATGTGGTGGTGTAGGGCAGAACTACTTTAATTTGTTTCAGTTCCACTATAATAAATGGGCTTAATGTTTCTAGTGTACAATGCTGTCATGGCATTGCTTATGGATAAATTGCTTTATACAGTGAAAAAGCTATTTATCCCTTCACTTTTATGCACAATTATAACAGTTGGAAAGGAATTTGGCCATTGTTTGCCCAGACCATGGAAATCATGAAGGAATTTTTCAGATTCCGTCCTTTGCTTTCCAGAATATTGAGCTAAAGTCAATTTGTTTTAGCAGCAGGCAATAGACAGCAATCCAGCTGTGTCCTTGGTGCAAAAGGAGAAAATGAGATTTCTTCCACTGGGAAAAGTTATCATCATTTAGTGTCACCCTTTTTTTCTTCTAGCCATTCTCCATGTACTGGTTGCCATGGAAACACATTCCACAGCCCAGGCAAGCCCAATTAATATAACATTTTTCATGCCATTTATGAAAATTGATTTTTTTTTTTTCCTCACACAGCTGTTCTGCCTGAATGCTCTGCACTTATCATTCTCAGCAATAGGATTTTGGGAGTACAGGCAAAACCTTCACTTTTCTCAAATGATTTCCAATGATACATCTTAGTACCTGGAAAGAGATCAACCAAAATGGTACATAAATGGTACATAAAAAGGAGAACTAAAGCTAAAAAAAATGACATCTTAGGGCTCATGTACATCTGTTCTGCTCTACTTAGTGATAGTCTCCTTAGATCTGGATTAGAATCTATATAGATCACTATTCTCTGATATTAGCTGTTTCTGTTTTCATCCAGAGATTCTGTTGCCATCAAAGTCTCCTTGAGGAACTAGGATCATATCAGTCTTCTTTGTAAGAAGAGAGTTTGGAGTCGGCTTGTTGGAAAGTTTGCAGATATTATTTCAAATGTTTCTTTAGTAGAGTGATCAATTGCTAGTTTATCAGTAAGTAAAAATTGTAGTCCATCATCTACATAGAGTTTCTCTCAATATACTGATGAGCACCCTCTTGGGCAGTCCTATGACTTTTGGGTTGCCAAATCTCTGTTCTAGCAGCGGCAAGACCTGTAGCTACATTTCAGAGTCCTAATGCATTGTGAAGACTAAGTAGTAGATCCAATCCTGCTGTAATACCAAGATCTGCTATAGTGGGATTGGCGACCTCAAATGTACTCTTCCAGCGACTAGTTTTCTGGTCATTCGTCAAGCTTTGAAAGACTACTGGTGAGTTCCTGGTGAGCCATGAATTGCTGATGTCTGTTATTTCAGTTCTATCAGGCTTTAGTCAAAGAGCTGCTGTTTGAGGAGAGTCAGGCCATGTGTAGCATATTAGTGTGAAATGATTTAGGGAAGTTAGGTGATGCTACATAGGTATAGGCAGGACCGCCATCAGGGGGGGACAGGGGGGACAAGTGTCCCGGGCCCGGCAGTGCTGCAGTTTTGAAAGGAGCCGGGCCCCCCTTGCGAGCGACTAATCCGGGCGTGCGGCCAGCCTGGCCTGACTTTGGACATACCTGGTCTACATTCTTGTAAATAAAGAATTATACTTTGCTTGAAGAACCATTGGTGCCCAATTGATTTAATCAAACTGAGGGTTGAAGATCTGCAACACCCTTCATCCACTAAGTCTGAGAGAGCCCATCCCATTGGGCAACAAAGGTTTAAAACCCAAATGTGCTGAGAAAAGTGAAGTATTATGAGAATAGGTCTTTATAGCAGGAATTAACTGCTAAAAAAAGTGTTTATTTTCCATCCAACATGTTTTAGCCTAGTAGGCTCTTTGTCAAGTGTCACACTTACAAACAGCCTACTAAGCACAAAACATGTTGTGTGGAAAGGTATTCCAAACTGTATATTTTTTTCATACAGGAAATCAATCCAGTTAGTCATAGAATATTTGCAGAGCTGTCAAGTCTACTGGATTCTTTTGGGAGTCTCACAAAATATCCTACCTGCCCCCCATTGATCTCTCTACATTGATTAAATAGATTGCAGCGGGTGGGCAAGATTTCCTGCAGTACAGTGGCTATAGAAGAAGCAGACCCCATGGTCTGGGCCCACTGTCTCCCAGCCCCTCTGCAACTGTGGGGTCTGCTTCCTCTATAGTTACATCCCTGTGTTCTACTGCTGATGACTTTAATCAGCACCCAGCTGCCCCCTAGAACTTTTTGAGAACCACACTTTCTTCAATAAAGGAGAGAAAAAGCTCTCTATATAAGGAGGCATTCTGTTCTGACAGGCTTCTGTCTGATTATCAGTGTGAACTGAAAAAGTTACACTAAATGGATCCTCCAAAGAGAATCATTCTGCATTGCCCCGGGCATTAGAGCTTACATAGTTACATCGGGTTGAAATAAGACTAAGCCCATCAAGTTCAACCCCTCCAAATGAAAACCCAACATCCACACCCCCCCATACCTTCACATAAATTATATATACCCATATCTATACTAACTATAGAATTTAGTATCACAACAGTCTTTGATATTATGTCTGTCCAAAAAATCATCCAAGCCATTCTTAAAGGCATTAACTGAATCAGCCATCACCTCACCTCATCATTCCACAACCTCACTGTCCTGACTGTGAAGAACCCCCTATGTTACTTCAAATGAAAGTTATTTTCTTCTAGTCTAAAGGGGTGGCCTCTGGTACAGTGATCCACTTTATGGGTAAAAAGGTCCTCTGCTATTTGTCTATAATGTCCTCTAATGTACTTGTAAAGTCTAATCATGTCCCCTCGCAAGCGCCTTTTTTCCAGAGAAAACAACCCCAACCTTCTCTTCTCTCATAATTTAAGTCTTCCACCCCTCTAACCAGTTTAGTTGCACTTAGTCTCTGCACTCTCTCCAGCTCATTTATATCCCTCTTAAGGACTGGAGTCCAAAACTGCACTGCATACTCCAGATGAGGCCTCACCAGGGACATATAAAGAGGCATAATTATGTTTTCATCCCTTGAGTTAATTCCCTTTTTTATGCAAGACAGAACTTTATTTGCTTTAGTAGCCACAGAATGACACTGCCCAGAATTAGACAACTTGTTATCTACAAAAACGCCAAACACACAGTACAGTGGCTATAGAAGAAGCAGACCCAATGGTCTGGGCAGCACTGTCTCCCAGCCCCTCTGCAACTGCAGGGTCTGCTTCCTTTATAGTTACATCACTGGGTTACACTGCTGATGACTTTAATCAGCACCCAGCTGCCTCCTAGAACTTTATGAAAACCACACTTTCTTCATAAAAGGAGAGAAAAAGCTCTATATAAGGAGACATTCTGTTCTGACAGGCTTCTGTCTGATTATCAGAGTGAAGATAAACAGAGTCTTTAAAGTTAAATGATGGAAACATCCTTAAAAGAGAATCCTTCTGCATTGCCCCGGGCATTAGAGCTTGAAAAGGGAATCCCAGCTGGGAAAGGTTGCAGTAAATGGAAACTTTTTTATTGTGACTCCAGCTGTTGTCTGAATTATAGAAGCTGTGGTGCCCAATTGCTGGTTGTACACAGGCAGAGATGGCTTGAAATATAGACCTCAATAGTCTTACTGAGATTCAGCTGCCATTAGATGGAGTATGCTCTCAAAACAAAAGAAGAATCCTTGGAAACTGGCATTGCCGAAAAGGTTGCAGGAATCACTGCAGCATACCCTTCCAGTATTCTTTCATTCCCCTCTAGAAAAATGGTAAAGTCAGGGAGCAGATTACCGCCTTAGACTTCTTAGGGTCTGATCTAATGGAATATATGGCATCTGAATATGGATAAGAGAGACCTGATCTGCACTGTTTATAATAATAAGACTTGAGGCTATTTTGAGTCTTTACCAAAATATTTTTATTATATTGCTTCCCATGCAAAGCACAAGGTAGCAGCTTACATGTTGCTCACCAACCCCTTGGTTGTTGCACCCATTGGCCTCAAAGCAGGTGCTTATTTTTAAATTCCAGGTTTGGAGGCAAGTTTTGGTTGTATAAAAACCAGGTGCACTGCCAAACAGAGCCTGATATATGCTGTCAGTCCACATAGAAGCTACCAATTGTCACAGCATTTGTTTGCACCAACCAGGAAAATTTTTCATGCTTGTGTTGCTCTCCAACTCTTTTTACATCTGAATGTTGCTCACGGGTAAAAAAAAGTTGGGTACCTAAAGGAGGAGCCAAGTTTACTTATAGGTATTTATCTGATTAGGTAGGGTAACTCCTTTTTTTAAATTATTTTCAATAAACAAACTGGACATACTGAGGCTTAACCCCCTTCCCTCCTAGTACAGCCTCAGTAGCTGCAAATAATGTACGACTGCTCCTGCTGGATAATATTCCCATGTATATTGTTATGGCATGAGAAGGGATTGTGTGCAGAACTGTCCAAGTGCATGGGTACATAATTTGTGGTCCTATTAATTTATTGCATTTATGTCGGACTGGAGACCCAAATGCCCACCAGAGGACATGTCCTCCAGAGCTCTGCCACCAACAAACACTTGCTGCATTGACTCGAAGTGGTGGAACCCACTGGGATTTCTCCAGGTGGGCCAGTCAAACAAATGTCTTGTCCCACCACTGATTGTTGTTGCCTTTCTATAGTTAATAGATATAAAAATAATTATAAGTTGAAAGCAATGTGCATGAATCATAACCACTCTTCATAAAGGAAGCTACTGGCTTCTGTAGTTTGGGGGTATGCATTTGCCTCATGTTACCAAGTCTAGTGACCCATAGCAACCAACAGCTAGCATTTTCCAGGATTATTAGACCTGGTGGAAATGGGATTACATTACCTCTTATATATTAGAGTTTAACACTAAGGTTTTTTTTGTGTGTGCTTATTTTCACCAGGGCCACTCCTGCCATGAGGCAAGGTGAGAACTTCGCCTCAGGTGGCAGTGAGCTGCCAGTTACAAGAGGCGGCAAAAGGCTGCCTCCTGTAATTATAAGAGCCGAGTTTCCATTTTTTAAACCAGAAATTCGGCTCTGCTAGTGTAGAAAGCGATGTAGCGCTCATTGCGCTAGTGATGCAGCCTGTTTTGACCCACTATGACGCTAAACTTTTGAGCGCAGAGCGAGAGAGGGGGGAGGCAGCAGCCGACGGATCGCACGTTTTTCACTGTGTTCTCAATGTATGTAATAATTTAATCAATACCCAAGGGCCATGCCCTAAAGCTGCTATCCTAGGCACGTGCCCTCCATTGCCTATATAGAAAATACAACCCTGGCAGTAAAACTCGTTTACTAACCCAGGCCACATGTTTTTGTCGACTGCTAATGTCTAAACTCATATTGAATGTCAATTCACTAATTGTGGCTACATGCAATGTTCTTTTGTGCATCAGGAGTAGGGCACTGGGATACACTGGGGTGCCAGAATGCTAAGGTGCCCTGTGCTGTAGGTACGACAGATCTATATGGATATTCTATAATGGTGCTATTATACAACAATTTCTTAGCAAACTACAATTACAAATAAAAGATGCTTTATTTTTTGTATGTTGTGGTTGTTTAGAATAAATCCATTTCCCTAACGGAGCAGAGAATGAAAAGGTAGCCGGACAGTTTCAGAGATCTGCTTCCTCGCCCATTTGCCTCTGACACATTTATGGGATTTGCTTCTGGTTTAACCTCTTCCCTTATTTTCAGCTCCCTGTCCTCTTCTTCTCCATTCTTCCCCTCTGCTTCTGATTTACTATACCAGTAACCCGAACTCACCAACTTGTGGAACATGTTCCAGATGTGAGTTTCAACATTTTCTTTTCTGTATGTTTACTGAGCAAGGATCCCCAGGGTGTTAAATGCTGAGAGGCGGTTTAACTGTTTCACTGATGACCCTACTGTAAGTCATAATCCCATGTGAGTTTATTACCCCACTGAATCATTTCATAATCAGAGGCAGCTTCCCCACGTGCCACTGTGGCTTAACAAGAAGAGAAATGAAGTGTCATGTATGTGCCAAGCACACAGGGTACAGCAAACACAAGCGCTGGGAATGTGATAGTTAAGAAGCAAAATGCTGACCCAGCTGAAGTTCCAGTTTGAAAACATATTTTGCTTTAATGGTTGGAGTGCTATGGATCTGTGCAGATCAGCAACACTAAGCCAAGCAATTTGTATTACACATTAAAGTTATGGTTATTACTACAAACAGTATTACCTATCAATTTAAATCCCTAATTAAGCATTAGTCAATCCCACTCTACAGCCACAAACATCCTGCCTGCCAGCCTGCTCATTAGGCACAAACATTGTGACTGTCCATTCACTTGTTAGTAGGGTTGTCACCGTTTCTGGAAAAAAATACCGGCCTTCCTATATATTTATCTTTTTTCCCTATTAATAACACTGGGATCAACAGGGGCGGAACTACCGGGGGGGGGAGTTCCCACTCGCACCCCCTTAGGGCCCCCCGCGCGCTGCATATTCCCGGCCAGTTCCAGCTGTACGGAGGGGGGCGGGGGGCCCGGCTGCGCGTCCTGCGGCAGGGCCCGCCCCACTCTAGTTCCGTTTCAGGGGATCAACCATAATTTTTACCGGCCAGGCCGGTAAAATACTGGCCAGGTGGCAACCCTACTTGTTAGGCACAAACATTCTGCTTCCCAATCCACTCATGAGGCACAGGTCTCTTGGCCACCCATAATACTCAATTGTCACAAACATCTAACTTGAAAGGTACCAGCACCCCCAAAATCCACCCATTAGATACCAACACCCTGTAATCCATTAGGCACCAATTCAGGCCTATTCATTAAATTTATCTCACAGATTATCACGTGAAAACCTCTATGTGAAAAAAACTGGAACTGAATTCGGAGAAAAGTTTTTCCTTCTCAAATTGAATCTCATCCATGAGTTTTCACATGATAAACCACAAGATAACTTTTTCTCTCTGAATTGAATCTGGCCCTTTGTGGGAGTTTGAGCTTTCAGTTAGAGTTTTGGAGGAGTCAACATGTGACACCACTGCACAAATATACTGTTAAACACAAAGAGATGTTTGTTGCACACACATAATGTAGATAGACGCACAGATATGAGCACAAACATGAGCTGGCATGTGGCTTGTCTCTGCACAAATATTCTCCATAGATGGTGCTTGTATCTCAACAGAGGCACGCAATAAGACAGATTCATTTATAAATGCCAATACGGAGTGTGAGAAAGAATCTTTGTGTAACAAGTAAGCACAATCCCTTATTACTGTCCGTTCGATGGAAAATAAATGGAAATGAAACCCTAATAATGAATATTATTCTTAACAACCACAAAAAAAGGAACAGGAGGGCATGTTTGATGAACTAATTCTGCTGTGCACAGAGTAATATGTATGTAAAACAACCACTATATTGCTGCATTGGCCACATAATATTGCCCCATAATTCCTGTGCAGTTCTGTCTTCCCACATTATTGTGTTTTATTGTGTCTTTGTGCAGAACAGCTCTTACTAGCAATGTCCCCTGCAAGTTATGTGCTCTTAAATCACTTTTTATACCTGGTTTTTAGCAAAAGTAGTAGGTGGGGTCTTAACTTTCACAATTGTTTGTGTACACTGGCGTTGCCATTTTTGTGTGTCCATAGTTTAGAGGGCACATTGCTTGCTGCAAATTCTGTGTCCAATTTACCAGGCAGTAGATGCCACTCACACATAAATCAATACATGCTTGGCCCAAGATTTTGGCCCAAATGCGTTTTCGGGAACATAAAAATCTATCATTTATGTCCAGAAGAATATTCATTTGAATTGAGATACCATTTATTTCTATCCTGTTTTTCCTCTGAATCAACTAGCAGTTAGGCAGGTTGGGGGTGAACTTGATGGACCGGGTGTCTTTTTCAACCTAAAATACTATGTAACGGCATAATGTTTTCTTTAAACCATAAGTCCTGTTGTTTATTGCAGTGTGTTTTCCCTGTAGTAGGAATAAAACAACCCAGCCCATGATCTTAAAGGAACCGTTCAGTGTAAAAATAAAACTAGGTAAATAGATAGGCTGTGCTAAATAAAAAATGTTTCTAATATAGTTAGTTAGCCAAAAATGTAATCTATAAAGGCTGGAGTGAGTGGATGTCTAACATAACAGAACTCAACTTCCAACTTTTCAACTTTCTAACTCTGAGCTAATCATCAACTATAAGTGGGCCACATGGGACATAACCAGTGCCGGGCCAGGCCAGCCAGGCGCCCTAGACAGCCTGTCTCTTCCTGGCGCCGGCTGAGAGCACGCAGTCAAATTGACGTTCGCGCCCGCACATGCCCCTATTGGCGCTCGTGCGCCGATGCGCACAATGGGCGCTCTCGTGCACGCCATCGGAACTAGCTCGTGCGTGAACAAAAATGGATCGTGCGCATGCGCAGGAGCGCAATAGGTAAAGAAAATGCCAGCGGCAGTTGGGGAGAGAGGGGACCAGACTTGGGGTAGGCGACAGAGAGGTACGTGCCTGGCACCCCCCAGCTTTGCACCCTAAGCACGTGCCTACTCTGCCTACCCTTAGTTCCGGCCCTGGACATAACTGTTCAGTGAGTTTGCAATTGATCCTTAGTATGAAGGTCGGATTCAAAAGCAAATAGTTATGGCCCATGTGCCCCCCCTCAATTGCCTGGTAATCAGTGGAAACTAAGTGAGCTGGAAGTAGTGTTCTGAGTAGTAGTAGTAGTAGTAGTTTTTTATTGCCATTTGTACTCAAGATACATAGGAATTTCTTGTGCATAGGGCATTAAGTTTTTTACAGTTTTTTACACATGATATAGTATTACAGAGTACAGTACTAATAAAGTGCAGCAATTTTTAATAATAAAGTGCAAATTCGGAGGAATTTGAAAAGAAGAATTTGATGTAATACATAGTTGAAACATATTGTAGTAAGTGCAGTGAGTAAAGATATTTGTTAAACCAGTGAGTTCATAAGGATAGTCCTGGTGGTTGCTCCTCTACTATCTGCAGGACTTGTTTGCAGTTGGTCTAACTGCTCTTGGAAAGAAGCTGGTAAATAGTCTTTTACTGCTTTCAGGCCTTCTGTGTCTGAGTGAGTAGTTGGGCTTGTGCCAGATGAATATTTCATGTCCCGGATAACTCGGGTCTCTAGTAATGGATTTAGTTTTGTTCTTACATCTGGCCATATCTAAGTGAGACAGTGATGGAAGTGAAGTGGTAATGATACGTTCAGCAGTTTTTACCACCCTCTAGAGAGAGCTTCTTTCCTGCTGTTTGATGCTACCATACCACACTGCTAAATTTCCAGTTAAAATGCTTTCAATTGTAGCTCTATAAAAGATGATTTGCGCAGTCCTATTGACTACACTTTGTTTCAGTTTCAGAAATGAAGATGTTGATGAACTTTTTGTATTATGGCCTTTGTGTTGTCGGACCATTTTACGGCGATAGCAATATGTAGACCCAGAAATTTGAGCTTTCAACCTGCCCTATTTTGACATTCTCAATTTGAAAGGGTCCGTGTTGATATGGTCGTTTCCTGAAATCTGTGATCATCACCTTTGTTTTTCTTGCGTTAAGAACCAGGTCATGTTCCCTGCCATATTCAACAATGTCACACGCTAGCCGTCTGTATCCGGTTTCATCATTGTCCTGGATGAGTCCGAGCACCGTTGTGTCATTTGCAAACTTGTAGACTGTGCAATTATTTATATAGGATGAGCAGTCAAAGGTGTATAGGGAGAAAAGCTTGGGACTAAGACAACATCCTTGAGGAGTGCCTGTGCTGGTAACTATAGTAGTAGATATGCGATACTCAACCTTGACAAACTGTGGTCTATTAGTAAGAAAATAAAAAAACAGTTGCAGAGGTGCTGGGGCAGAGTTAGAGTAGCCAGTTTGTTGATGAGTTTGTGTAGATTTATGAGGTTGAAAGCAGAAGTGTATTCTAGGAACTGCATGAGTACATAGGTGTATGCATTCTTTGAGTCATGATTTGCAGAAGCAGAGGACAGAGTATAGTTTCATATCCTACTTAACAGCTAATCTACAGTATGCTATTATGTTACACATCCAGTCACTCCAGGCTTTAAAGGTTACATTATTGGCTAAATGACTATACCGATTTTTTTTTTATTTTGCATAACTTATCTATTTATCCAGTTTTCATTTTTATACTGAACATTTCCTATATAAACATCCCTATTATAGATCCTTCTGCTGTCAAGATCCGAGAAATGGGTGTAGCCTATTATCATGGGCAATTAAATGATGTAATATTCCCAAATTGGATTTTTTTACTCAGCCTACAAGTAGTTTCAACTTTATTGCTGGTTTAATAAATAACATTTCAGTAAAGGATAGTAATTATCCTCCTTGGCGCCCATTACCACACCATTTAAAAAAAAAAAAAACTTGTATGCCAGTATCCAGACAGGTTGTTGCTGTGATTCTAAAATGTGCTTTTTTTTTAACTTAAAGGACATGTAAACCCCCCACGCAAAAATTTAATTACCGAAGAGCTGCTTTGAAATCTCTAAATAACTTCCACTCTGGTTGTTCAAAGGTTAATAGTAAGGCTGCAGCATCCCCTTAATCACTTAGAATTCCTTCTCCTCCTCTAACCGACTCAGGCCCCTCCTCTGGAATTTCCTTTGGCTGATGGCTCATGAGCATGCTCAGTTCTTCTCAGCTCAGATTACTAAATACACCCTCCAGTCTAGCAGCCAATGTAGAGATGGCATTGCTGATTCCCATATAAAGTTTTTTTCTTTTTCATTAAATAAAGTAAAAATGGAATTTTATTTTTTTGCCTTTACATGCCCTTTAAGTGTTCTGGAATCTTTCAGAAACATGTACAGATCCTAAAATGAATTAATTTGTCCACTAAAGCGCATAAGCGGGTACGGGTCATGGTAAACGTGATGAGCTCAGGCGTTAAAAAACAGACTGCGCAGATCTCTACTATAGACTAACAGTGGATTGTATTAACAATGTTTTATTAATGTGGAAATAAAATAAAAAGTGAAAAATTCAGTCTCATAAAGAGTTATGAATGTGGTGCTCTCATGGTGGAGATACTTCAGTATAAAGTTATAACAGATCAATGGTTTGACTATTGGCTCCCTGTCTTTGACAAATGCCCCTTTTGGCCTCTGAAGGGGCCCTCACCTAATAAATGATCTGCCCTTATCCAGCTATTATGTCATAACCAGGACATTCACTGGTTCATTCTCCATTTGTGGGAGATAGAGCTTTAGAGTTTGGGTTTTGGAGGGATCTCTAAGTCGTGCACTCATGCACACACAACGTGTGACACCACTGCACAAATATACTGTTAAACACAAAGAGATGTTTGTTGCACACACATAATGTAGATAGAAGCACAGATATGAGCACAAACATGAGCTGGCATGTGGCTTGTCTCTGCACAAATATTCTCCATAGATGGTGCTTGTATCTCAACAGAGGCACGCAATAAGACAGATTCATTTATGAATGCCAATACGGAGTGTGAGAAAGAATCTTTGTGTAACAAGTAAGCACAATCCCTTATTACTGTCCATTCGATGGAAAATAAATGGAAATTAAACCCTAATAATGAATATTATTCTTAACAACCACAAAAAAAGCAACAAGACGGCATGTTTGATGAACTAATTCTGCTATAAGCAGCGTAATACGTATGTAAAAACAACCACTATATTGCTGCATTGGCCACATAATAAAGCCCCATAATTCCTGTGCAGTTCTGTCTTCCCACATTATTGTGTCTTTGTGCAGAACAGCTCTTACTAGAAATGTCCCCTCTAATTCCTTGCAAGTTATGTGCTCTCAAATCACTTTTTATATCTGGTGCAAAAGCAGTAGGTGGGGTCTTGACTTTCACAATTGTTTGTGTACACTGGAGTCATTTGTGTGTGTCCACAGCTTAGAGGGCACATTGCCAATTTGTCCAATTTACCAGGCGTAGATGCCACTCACACATAAATCAATACATGCTTAGCTCAAGATTTTGGCCCAAAAGCACAAGCATTTTTAGGAACATAAAAATCTATCCTTTATGTCCAGAAGATTATTCATTTGAATTGAGATACCATTTATATATATCCTATTCATTTGAATTGAGATCCCATTTATTTATATCCTGTATTTCCTCTGAATCAACTAGCAGTTTGGCAGGTAAATGTGGCGCACCGATAAAATCGTACGAAATTTTTTTCGTACGATATTTAGTGTGTGTGTGGTGGGAGACAAACCGACCGAAGACCAGCAGAAGACTCTGATATTAGTTGGCTTGTCAATCTGGCTGGCCGTAAAATTGCAGGCCTTTGAAGGCACCCAACATCGGCCATTTTTAGTACTGAATCGTCAGATACTAATTCTATTTCTTCTTAGTTTCTACCTGTATATCGGACGATTCAGCTCTATCTTTCTTAGAAAGATCTTTTCCAAGAAAGATCGTAATTGTACGTCTATGGCCACCTTAAGGGATGAACTTGATGGACTGGGTGTCTTTTTTAAACCTAATCTACTATGTAACTGCATAATGTTTTCTTTAAATCATAAGTCCTGTTGTTTATTGCAGTGTGTTGACTCTCAGCTCTGATGTGTTTATCTGTTGTATGAATAAAACAGCCTCCAGTCCATGATCTTAGCAACGTTCCTTCTATAGATCCTTCCGTGCTGTCAAGAGCTGAGAAATGGGTGCAGCCTATTATCATGGGGAATTAAATGATGTAATGTTCCCAAATTGGATTTTTTACTCAACCTGCAAGTTGTTTCAGCTTTATTGCTGGTTTAATAAATAACATCTCAGCAAAGATAGTAAGCAAGTTTTTTTTTATGATGGTGAGGTAATTGGCACTAAAGAGGATATCTCTTTGGTGCCCATTACCTCACCATCTTAAGAAAAAAACGTATATGCCAATATCCAGACAGGTAGTTGCTGGGATGCTAAAATGTGGTTTTTTTTACTGAAAGGGAGTCAGTCATGATTTTTATGGTGTAGTTTTCATTTCTAAATTTACACTGCAAATAATTAATTCTACCATAAAACATTTCATTCCTGAACCAACAAGTGTGTTTTATTAGTTGTAATATTGGTGTGTAGGCACCATCTCAGGTCATTTTGCCTGGTCATGTCAGAAAGAGCCAGTGCTGCACTATGGACCTGCTTTCTGACAGGCTGTTGTTTCTCCTACTCAATGTAACTGGATTACTATTGAGCGCTATTCTTAGATCTACCAGGGAGCTGATATCTGGTTACCTTCCTATTGTTCTGCTGGTGGGCTACTGGGGGGGGGGGAGGAGGATGATATCACTCCAACATGCAGTGCAGCAGTAAAGAGTGACTGAAGTTTATCAGAGCACAAGTCACATGACTGAGGGCACCTGGGAAACTGATAATATGTCTAGCCCCATGTCAGATTTAAAAATTAAGTATAAATTAAGTATAAAAAAGTCTGCTTTTGAAAAACAGAATTCAGTGCAGAAATCTGCTTGAGCAGTACTATTGACTGATACATTTTGGAAAAAAAAAACGTTTTGTAACGTTTTTTTACAGAATCCCTTACATGTACAGATCCTAAAACAAATCCATTTGTTCTGTGTTTTTTAGGATAATGGTTAAATTTGGCATGGATTTTTGTTAAAGGGGGTCTTCTACTAAAGTTTACAGGAAGGCACATCTTATAATTTCCCCCATTCCCCTCTGCCCCCCCCATCCTATTTAAATGGAAAGAAGAATTGGGAGTATTTTGTGACATAATACAACACAATTTTGATAATGCTGTTATAAAAAATTATGCACTTTATATTCTCATATCAAGAAAGCATCAGGTAGGGTAAAGTTACCATTATAAATGTGTAATTATACAATTATACTGCACTCATCTTGATGATGCCACAATGGTGTATGGCTATAAGAAGGTATATGGATTTACTCAAGTGGCATAAATGGTAACATCCATTTCATCCCCACTGTACAGAGCAGTGTCAGTGTTGGACTGGGGGGAAGTCTGGGCACACCGGGGCTGCCACATCAGGGGCCGCACCCCCTCACCACCCGCACGGGCCCCCAGCCTCAAATTTCCTTCTGCCCCACTTCCTCCCTTCAAGTGCGTACCTTCTCCATGTGATGGGGATCAGGAAGGAGCTAAGCGAGGTTAGAAGCGGGTCTGGAACAGCAGGGCCCACGAGGGCTGGGGGCCCACCTGTTTTTTCACCGGTGTCCCATCTGCCTGTTCTGACCCTAAGCAGTGCTGTATTCATGACAAAAGCTCATACTTTGGTATGGAGCTGGCAATGGGGTGCTGGCTGTGGGGCAGTGTGCAATGTGCCAAACACATGGAAACTTTAGCTTTTATTTATACTTTGCACCCTGCCTCAAAACTGACCCCTGTGAAGAATCATCCATTTGCTTTCCTGCAGACAATGAGATCCTTATTTCATATATTTACTACATCATTTCTTTTGCTACAAGACAATATGGGTAAACACAAGCTGGTTGTACATGTTGCTTTGCACTGTGCTATCAGCCTTCATGGGAGCAAGGGTTAAGTATAGCCACACATAAAGATTTCTCAGGCAGTTTTGTTCAGCCTTCAACTGAATTGAATGATTGTCTTTATGTGTGTGGGCAACAATTGAGGTTTGGCAGATCAAATTCTGTTGTGGTTCTAACGAAGCTGGCAAATGTATAAGCCAGACCAGCTCTCAATATTCAGCCACATGAGGAACAGGTTGGCAATCTTGGACTTTTGGTGAAACTCTTTAAAAGCTCTAGATGCAGTCAATTACAGTAACTAAATTAGAAGATAATAACTTGATGGTATTACAACCCCCCCGAACGCCAACATCCGTTCAAAATTACTAATGGTCACATATTCTGGTCCTGTGTTGCTCTTTGACCTTTCTAGGAGAAGGTTTGTACAATAACAAGCCAAATCCTAGGAACAGATATTCATAGGGACCCAGCAAATGTCCTATTATTCCATGGTCCCCAATCAGTTTCCCCCTTTGTATCTCGCTTTGAACCTCACTTGTTAAGTGCTGCAAAATTATTGATCCTATTCCTTTGGAAAACAATACATTCCCCGCCCATCAAATGTTTTGCAAACTTACAGAAATATGCAGATTTGAAGAACAAAATATATTTCAACCTGGCTTACATGGTGGCTTTTTAAGGAGAGATACTTATACAGTTATCTCATAGACTAATAACACCCAATGGCCTACCACAATGCTTCTTACCTCATCTTCATTCTCCTTCTCTCTTTTAAAGCTCAATTTCATTCCTTCCTTCAATCTTATTTACCTCCCCTCCTTACCCCTATTGCCCTATCCCCCACTCCATAGTTACATAGCACATTATGCCCAGTCTCTACTCAGTTTCTATTAAGGCTTTGCATACATTCTTTGTATATGTTCTGAGGATCTGTGCAAAATGTATACCCTTTACTGTCATGTTTGAACATTTCCAATACACTGTTGGGGTTGAAGGAAAACACAGACCAATTTCAGTATATATGGGGTTCTGTGGCCAATTAACTTAGTCAGAGCAATTGGGCCACTGACATGAGTCGCTAGACTGCACCACTACCCTTTCAATCATTAGGCAGATGGGAAAGATATCGCCAAAAGCAGTCCTATTTTAGGATTACTACTGGACTGGGGCAAATTTGCATCTAGGTTAGTAAATGTGCCAGCTAAGTTTTTCCTATTTAATATTAATGCTCATTGGATATCAATGTAAATAACACTTGCTTTGCTTAGGACAGTGCAGGAGCCTGGAGAGAAGGAGGTTGTACCAACAGGACTTCTTCACTGTCATGGAAGTCAAGTAAAGGAAATATAAACCTTTAAAGTAAATGAATGTAAAATTGATCAGTGTTCTCTTCTAATGACCTATATTAATTATATATTTTGAAGAATCCACGTTATTAAAGGGGAACTCCCTAAAAACCTAACTTGAGCTTTTTGAAAAGTAAACATAATTTCAAGCAACTTTGCAATATACATCATTTAAAAAATATGCAGACGTTTTCATGAATTTTTCTGACAGTTCCCTAAGCCTAGCCCCCTGCTCTCCTGCTGATCCCTCTGACTACTTTGCTGAGCTGGCTGACTACTGCTACTTTGTATCAACAGCCAGCTGTCCTCAGCCTGCATCCTCCAAACCCCATAATTCCCTGCACACGTGACTTCAATAAGGAAAGGAACATCACAGTGCAATGCATTGTGGGTAATGTAGTTTCTGCATGCTGTCTGTAAGCTGTGGAGAAGTTGTTACATTTTGTAACATCAGTGTTTAGTCCCATTTTAGAAAATGGCATTTATTGATACTTTTTGAAGAAACAGGTAACTGGGATGGACATATTAGGGATTTCAGTGTTATGTGGGCCTCTTTATCAAATTTTGGTTTGGAAACCGGAGTTCCCCTTTAAAAAAGAATGCTCAGGACCTGGGATATGTCCTGGATAAGGGGTCTTTCTGTAATTTCTCCATACCTTCAGCAGGGTCGGATCCCAGGGCTCACCGGGGTTGCTGTCCAGGGCTCCCCGATCACGTGCACGCCACTGCATGTGTGTGCACCGCACCCCTCCGCACTTCATTTTACAGGCAGCACAGCAGCGTGAAAATCGTGGATCTGGGTCGGCAGGGCCCACAAAGGCCTGGGGCCCACCGGGTTTTTTCCCGGTGTTCTGCCGGCCCAGTCCGACACTGACCTTCAGTCTGCTAAAAAATCATTTAAATGTTATATAAACCTAATAGGATTGTTAGGAATCCACCAATATGGATTCATGCAGCTTAATAACCATCAAGTACAAGATGCTATTTTATTATTACAGAGAAAAAGCAAATCATTTTAATAATTTGAATTATTTGCTTAAAATGGACTCTATGAGTGATGGCCTTCGGAGCTTCTGGATAACAGATTTATGGATAAGGGATTCCATACTTGTACTGCTAATATAAGGAATTTTGTAACAGGGCCACATACTAACATGCCTAATGTTTACACTTTGCACCTTGCAAGCAGAGCCCTCTAGTGTTCTTCATACAAATGTGCTCTCCCCTCTACAAATGCTCTCCATAATTCACTGTATGTATATGCTACAGTTTCTACATTTTAATGTTTTTTTTAACATTTTAATAGTTAACATTTTAATAAATAGTTATACATTTGAATATAGTCTTGCTCTGTGCCTCCAGCTAACATGCCTCTCCCTTTATTGTCAGTCTGGGTGTCTATACTGGGAAGGAAATGCAAGACTAAAATCAATTATATCCCTTTCATAAGTATTTGTCATGATATGTCATGTTAATCTTTAGGTCAGGTAAAACCTGTTGGTACAGCTCCTTTGTTTCAGCTTACGAGTTCATTTTAGAGCCTGGGTACATTCATTACAAGGAGACCAAGGAACAGCAGGCATTGAGGTGCAAAAAATATTATTTTAAAAATATATTTTCTTGAAGAAGAGCCATAGCTAGGAGGCCAATGGAACAGTGGTGGTCTGACCAGTACTGTGTCTCCAGGGAGAGCTGTGGAAGTCAAAATGGAAGTTAGGGATCATCTGGGAAACCCCTCTACCTTCTATTGCAGTATCTGAGTGTGTTTACATATAAATGGGAAGCAATACCTTATAGGACCTCCAGTTAGGGAAGCCCAGCAATAGCAGCTTTGCCTTCCTTAGTGGCACAGGGCCGCATTAGCTATTAGTAAAGGTCTACATACAAACAATAGAAAAGAACAGAGAATTTAAATGGTCACATTCCCATTACAAAGGTAATAAACTTGCTTATATTTACTAGCAATAATGTTTAAATCACCAGTAGCGACACACAAAGCAAGTGCCATTTTCCATGAGTCAGCATAAAACACTCTTCATACTGTTTATATTGATGCTCAGTGTGTACATAGTGTCCTGTAACACATTGTGTTCCCAAAATGTAATGGCTTCAGGATATGTTGAAACATTGTCTATACTTTATGCAATAAAACCTGCTGAGAATCTGACAAGTCATTTAGTAAGAAAAGAAAGAACTGAATGCCAAGAACAAATAGAGGTGGTGGCACGGGAGGGAGTGGCTTAATTGCCTGTGGTGGGACTGGTAGTTAAGGTTTATGGTAGAAGAATATAAATGGAGGGCATATGAGCCAATGATACTTTAAAGGGCATGTCAAGTGTAAAATAGAATAAGGCTAGAAATACTGTATTTTGTATACTAAATATAAACATAAACTTACTGCACCACAAGTCTAATCAAACAAATAATTTATGCTTTCAAAGTTGGCTACAGGGAGTCACCATCTTGTTACTACATCTTTGCAAGACTAAGACTGTGCACATGCTCAGTGTGGTCTGGGCTGCTTAGGGGTCGTTATAAACAAAGCTGCTTGAGTTCTGCATTGCTGGGAAGTGACGCGTGGGCTCCCCCTGCTGTTCATAAGTATGATTGTTTCCCTGCTCAGCAGTTAGGGACTGTCTGACAATTCCTATCCACAGCAGTAAATGAAGGGAGAATTTCACTGCATACAGTCAGGTTTCTTATAAAAACGGTACACATTTTTTAATTAAAGTATATTGGCAATAGGTTTCTTTTTCATTAAAGAAAGTAAAAATGGGATTTCATTTTTTTGCCTTTACATGCCCTTTAAGGCAATGGTGGGAAAATACCCTATTTCCTATCCTACTTGATATACACACATTTGTTTTATACCAGGGCTGTCAGCTAGAAAATTCATAACTAGTGAAAGCAAGCAATGAAAGTCAGGCGTGGCCATAGTGGCAGGGATGTAGTAGTGGTAGGATTTAGAGAAGGATTGGAGATAAAATAGATGTTGGAGGAGGAGGGAACAATGATGGTGTAAGTGGCACTGGGTTTAGTTTAAATGGTGTGTCACTGCAAAGTTTTCAGTTCCCTGCCAAGATAATTACATCCAAAAGGAACAGAATCACTTTCACACACCCCTAAAAAAACTGCCATTGGCGGGGGAAATTAAAGCCACCATAATGGATCTATGTTAATAGAGGTAAAACCTCCCATTAAATAAAAATGCACACATAGGGGGACTAATAGTTTCCCCATTTACTGTGCAATCCTCTAAAGTTTGGCCACTGAAGGACCCCTTAGTTTATACAGGAGCTAGGCTCCTCTTCCTGGGTCAGAGCATGACCCCTAGCTTTCTGCAGTTTAGCCACAAGGTGGAAGTGTGTAATAATATAAAAGCTGAGCATACACGCTTAGGGTACATTTTGCCAATCCCTTTACCTGACTAGATAGGAAGAGTGCAGTGGAATCAAGACAGGTCAGGTCTAGCTTGTGATAGGCTTCTCACTTTAATAGGTCACTCTTGGAGCGATAGATAGGCAGGGCTATTTAGCCAAGCAGCACAGGCTCCACTGATGAGTGTGAGTGGGACTAGGATCCTTAGTAGAGATTGCCCAGAATTAGGGACTAAGTATTGAGCCTGAACTCTGCTTAGGGTAAAGGTTGAAAGCTGGTTTTGTCTTCCAGGATATATACTGACTGTGTTGTGAGTATATGCCTATCCACTGATGTCCCTGCTTTGTATTGATAAACTCATATGTGGGTTGCGTTCTCTAATAAATATGTCCTATAGTTAAGTTATAAGAACCACTGGCATCATTTCTTGTGGAAATACTAAAGGTTACAGTTGCACTACACCCTACCTCTACATAGTTGCAAAGGTCCACACCTGATTGTCTTGAGTCTCATCTGGGCAGATTTATGGTAAAGCTCATAACTCAGGAGAAAAGGTGCCACTCCATTTTACTATAGCCTTACACACATAAGATATTCTGACACAGGAACATCTGCTGTACTGGGAACAATATTATATACAATACACAATACAATGCTACCCAATCAAATGCAAACCACCTGTAACTGCACTTCCAAATTATACTCTCCTTTTATTGACACATTTTATGGCAATATTAATATTTTGGCACACGCCAAAGGGGCTGCAGTGAGTTGCCATAGACTTGTTTTTTATTTTGAGCCTGAGATCCCCAACCTTTTTTTTACCCATGAGCCACATTCAAATTTAAAAAAGTTGTAGAGCAACAAAAAGTTCCTGGTGGTGTCAATTATCAGCTGTGATTTATTATTGGTAGCCCCTGTGTGAATTGGTAGCCTACAGGAGGCTCTGTTTGGAACAAACTTGATAGTGGGGATGGCATCGTCGGATCAGGAATAGGGGAAACCAAACTTGAATAAAATAAATAAATCTTTATTGCTCCATGTTAAAACACAAAAGTATAAGCGGACAGGGGAACCAGCTTTACGCGTTTCGTGACTGAGCATCACTTCATCAGAAGCCTAGATCAGGAGGCTCTGTTTGGCAGTACATATGGTTTAAGGGGAGGAACTCCACAGTGCAGCTCGTGCCGACACGTCGCCATATGACGAAACGCATGCGACGTGTCGGATGTTCTGAAGATACAAGAAGTGAAGGAGTAATTGCAGGTAAGAACTACATTTATCCGACTGCGTTTTCACCCGACAGTCGGATAAATGTAGTTCTTACCTGCGATTTCTGAGTAAATATTGTAAAAGGGCAATATTTACTGATATTTATATTCCAGTTTGGTAAGATTCTTTAATATGTCACACATTATAAACACATATAAACTATTTGTTTCTAAAACATTTATTTTGGGGGTAAAGTATTCCATAGTGTGGCATTGGATTTGGTGCATCACTAGTAGAAATATATTCCTGCTCAAAATGTATTTCAAGCCCTGCAAATATGGGACAGAAACACCTTTGCTTCTCCCCACACCTTCATGTCATATGAACACAAAATTAAGTTGTCTGCAATGACTTAGAAATTATGTTTTTATGGCTGGTTCTTAAAGGGGACCTGTTACCCTTATAACTAATTCCAAATCCTATTTTTATCATGTTAGTCATGCAAAATAAACTTTAATTGCACTATTTAAATTATTTTAATCTTGTTTCCTTGAGTCTGGGAATTCATAATTATAGCAAGCAGGCAGGAGCCATTTTGTGGACACTGTTATTAAGGTAAGCCTTGCATCATCTCAGTATCTTGTTTTTGCACCAGAATGGGGGACCTGATATCCATCCCCATGCCCTGGCTACACAATTAAATGGTGAACAGAGAGGGGGAATGTGAGTAGTGCAGTGACATTTAAAATGTGCTGAATGGAAAGAGAAAGTAATTGTCTGCCCCGCATCTATGCCTAATGCATAGAGGAGGGACAGGTAATATTTGATTGACAGCTGAGATTTTTAAATGCGTTTACAACAGCTAAGAATGCTTTAATAAAAAAATAATTTGGATTACATGTTTAATTTGAAAAGGACTTCTATTTTATGGCTTTTTATGTCTGGATGACAGGTCCATTGGCGGAAAGAAATTATCTGACTGGCAGATCCAGGCAAATGCCAGAAGTGCTGCTGTAATATGCCATAGACAGTCACTATGTTGCACAAGAACTTCAGAGGATGAGTGTAAAGAGGACAAATCCTTCTATTCTGCAAGTCCTTAGAAAAAAACAATACAGTTACAATATGTCAGATGAGCTTCTAGATAGGAAAGTAAAATGGAGAGCATGGAGTGGGCCCAAATACTCAAACTTCCCCCTACCAGTCAGTCCAATTTGCCCCAACAAAACTGTTGATAGGACACAATCCATAGTCAGATTCCCCAATGGGTTGTCACCAAGGTGCCCATCTTTTTCATTTCATATACTACCCCCTTTCCCTCTTAAAAACACATTTAGGCTATACATCAACATATACATCAACATTGTATTGGGCCTGTGGGGGCTACCTCTCTATACCTGATATGCCAGGGCCATTATTGAATCCCAATCTGGACCTGTTGACTCGTCTTTGGTCACAGTCAGGGTCAACTGGGCTGGACACTGAGAAAAAACTCGATGGGCCCCAGCTCTCGTGGGCCCCGACCCCTGCCCAAATCTGTTACCTCTCCACCCAACCTCCCACTCCTGCTCCAGTCGGTGAGGCTCATGCTTGGGGGAAGCCTTCTGGAGGGGGGCTGTGGCAGGGGACCCAGAGGGGGCTTTGTGGCAGGGGGCCCTGAGACAGCAGCCCCAGTGGGCCCTGCCTTTCCCCCCAGTCCAACCCTGCCCACAGTCAGGGATCCTTATTATACCGTAAAGTCCAATGAAATGACCTGCATGTTTTGGATACACGAGGCACAACATATCTGTGTGAAACCAGATCATGGTTAGACGCCACCTGGTTCAGATCCTGCCCAGCGCATGACTCTTATAAAGAAACAGAAGACTGGAGCTGGGGGAGCAGAAAGCGCTCTCCTGAGATGCCCTGGCAGGATGGGTGTGTTACAAACTCTTCAGGGCTGGGACATCCTTTCTACTGTTTCTTGGATTCTTGGCATTCACCATAACTGCCCCTAAAACATAAGAAAAATAACAAGTTATTTCTGCCTCTTTCCAACAACCATTCAGGATTGTGGCACCCACATCCGGAAATCCCCAACTGTAGCCTTTATTAAACAGGAACAAAAACACATTGCTAAATGAAAATGTACTTATTAATATTTTAGTTCTGTATGAATGCACAAAGTTTCCCATACACAAATGACTCCTGCTACAGACCCTGGGCCAGGTGGCCATTCATTTCTGCAGCAAAACCCGAGAGTTCCACGACTGGTGGGAAATTTTTACCTTCAGTCCCTAGAGAGCAATGGGTTATTTTGTAAGAAAAAGTGGTGGTGGTATCCTGTTAGAAAATCCCCGTGGTTACTGCAGATGAACTTTTAATTTACACACATATAAAATAATGTATTCTCCTTTTGTAATATAAACTGTGTACCACTTTGTTATAAATCAAATTCAAAATAAATCAAGGATGCCCTATTGAAAAGGCCCTAATGTGGGCCGAAACATCGGATATATGACATATACGCAATAAAAGCAGTTTGATTTATCACAAAGTGGAGTGTGGGTCTTTTAACAAATTTATATACAACACTTTTGACCTTGCACCCAGATACACCAAAAGAAATCCGGCTGCTTAGAAATGACTATATATATATAAATAAAATGGTAAATTCTATGGCTATATAAATATATATACAATTTTATTTGTGCTTAATGACTGTTCCATTCTAGGCTTGCCATGGTTTCCTAATACTAGGATGTCGGGAGCAAATGCACCTAAAACTGGCAGACGGGGGGGGGGGAACAAATTCCTTGTGCTACCCAGAGCTGCTGAAATTGCCAAGCAGGAACACAAAGAATGGGCTGCTGAGTCACAGGCATTGCTGTAATGTTAATACAGCTCCCCAATAAATGCTCTAAAGCAGTGCTGTCCAACTGGCGGCCCACTTGCCGACCCCCCCCCTGTGTGGCCCCCACAATGAAAGTCTGCCTGCTGTGACTGTTTACCTTGTGTAAGCTTTAACATGTATCAGTACTGAGATTAACTGGCCCCTGCATTGTTTACACCTCACATTCATACTGTATTCCCTGCATTGTTCCCACCTGTAATTCCCCCTGCATGCTCCCTGTGTGTGCCATACTCTGCCTGCCCTATGCTCCCTGTGTGTGCCATACTCTGCCTGCCCTATGCTCCGTGTGTGCCATACTCTATGTGCCCTATGCTCCCTGTGTGTGCCATACTCTGCCTTCCCTATGCTCCCTGTGATTGGTTACTGCCTGGTAACCAATCAGTGAAAACAAAGAGAGCTGCAAGGCAGGAAGTAGTGTTCTGTTTGACATCCAGTCATTCCAGCCTTTAAACATTACATTTTTGGCTAACTAACTATATTAGAAACATTTTTTATTTTGCACATCCTATCTTTTTACACAGTTTTTATTTTTATACTGAACAATTCAAGGGTATGTTTTAATATGACTTACATTTTTCACATATGAGTGATATCCCTGCCATGAGCACCAAACATTTGGTTTTTTGGTGTGCTACGACAATTAATGGACATGGTCTTGTGGTAACATGGGTGTGGTTTAAAGTGGGTGTGGTTTAATAACAGGTAGTGGTCAACGCTGGCTTCCATTACTGGCCTTCCACCACATAGGCCAGGAAAAATCTGTCCCTAGGTACCACAAAAGTTGGAAAGCACTAATCTAAAGTCTTTTAGGTGCATTAAGAGATGCTCTGGAAATTATCTTTTAAATAGAGTGTGGGATGGTGCCACCTACTGGCAAAGCTATATATGTCAAATTGAAACCAAACAGAACCATATAAAGTAGAACCCCTATTTTACTTTTTACAGGGGACCAGAAAAAATGTATGTAAAATCAGGGAAATGTAGTATGCTTGATATATAGCTGGAACCATGAAAAAGATGAGGGATGTAAAAGTGAGATTTCACTGTATTTAAAAAGAGAATTTTTGAGGGACTCAATACAGGGATGGGACCTTTTATCCAGAATGCTTGGGACCTGGGCTTTACCCATTTGTTTTTAGAGAGGGTCAGTGACCCCCATTACAAAGCGGTTATGAATCAGAAGAAAAAGAAATTTAAAAAACTTAAGGCCAATTGAAAAGTTGCTTAGAATTAGTCATTCTATAACATACGAAACGTTAACTTGAAGGTGAAACAATCCTTTAATGGGTAGAAGGGGGAGGGCTCCCATGTTTGCTGATAAAATTGCCAATTTCCAACTATTATCTTAGTTTGACCCTCTAGTCCCTTGTTTATAGCCTATGACGTAATCAATTTATGTCTACAAGGGGCCTAGACCAGTTGATGTGGGGCCAAGCCAGAAAGTATTAAAATATTCTTACTGCCTAAATGTTGTGCAGTTATACATCTGATAAGAACATAACAAAAGGGTGTAAAACTGATAAATCTATTGGCAAACTATGATGGCTGATAACAACTTGAAAAAAGGAACTGTAATGTTCTGAAAGCTTCCTGTGATTATGATCTAAGCCAACAGAGGTATCAGCTTTACACCCCTTTTGTTGTTTTTTTTTATATCAGATGTATAAACCAGTATATCTTGCCAGGCTTATACTTTACCTGGAATGGAGTGCGGGGCAAACATCAGTGGGGAACAGGTGGTAAAACTGTAGGGGCCTGAAAAGCAATTTATATCTTGTATGGGGCCCCAGAGGAAAACTTGTATGGGGCCCCAGAGGAAATAAATCCTATGATGATGGCATGGCATACATATTTAATATACAAAGGCTTCTGTGCAGGGAAAGACCTGTCTGCACTTGGATGCACCATGGAGCAAGCCAGCAACAGACTATGGGGCAAATTTACTAAAGGGCGAAGTGGCTAACGCTAGCGTGACGTCATTTCGGCACTTTGCCGATTTACTAACGGTAGCTAGCGTAATTTCGCCAAGGAGATAGACTCTGGCGCAACTTCGCACTCTAACGCCAGACGAATTTTCAGTCTGGCGAAAGAGCGTTAATATGCAAATTCACTAAGTTTTTGATTTTACTGACCGTTACCTCTATCGACAAACTTGCTTTCGCCACCTCAGATCAGGCGAAGTGCAATATACTATATAGGAGTTCCTCAAAAAAAGTTTAAAAACGCTGGCGTTTTTTCCTATTTAAAGGGTGATAGACTGAAAAAGATCGTAATTTTTTTTTGGGGTATCCTCCTTCCCCCCTACATTTGCTAACATATGGCACCTAAACTATACTGTGGGCACATGTGTAGGGCATTATAACAACTTTATATAATTTTATTAAGGTTCCCTGGCCTTGTGTATTGTAATGTATTTGCGGCAGCATATACGGCCATTGTACTTTAACTGCACACCGTATGCTAATTAGCAAACGCTAGCATAACTTCGAACTGCTGAACGTAATTTCACCAGCGTTCGGTACCCTGTGCGCAATTTCGGATCTTCGTGAATTAGCGTTGTTCAGGCGAAATTACGCCTGGCGAAGTGTTGCGATGTGCGCAAAGCCATCGCTGGCAAATTTTGGCCGGTTAGTGAATTTGCCCCTATGAGTGAAGCATTATGCCACCAGTGAACTGTAAGGACCTCAACCCTGGAAGGGAATGTAGTTAAAATACCAGAGAATAACAACAAAGTGAGCAGCCCTTGGAGTTCAGGCAGGGCCAGTATTTAAGTAATGCAGAGGAGGTATTTGCCCAGGGCCTCATCATGACAAAAATGCTGCAGGTCCTCAGGTGCACTTGCAAGGCACATTTTAGCAGTATAGTCACCCACATCAACCAATCATTTTCTAATTAGAGTAATCCCAACAAATTCCTGATTGGCTGCTACTGAACTTGAGGAATGTAGCCAGTGTGGGAATGGCTATCCAGGTCCCACCAGGGCTGTAACCACAAGGCCCCTTACTGCAAAAACAAGGGTCCCCTCTCCTGACAAACCCCTCCCACATTGTACAAGTTTAACCACATTCCTTACTTTGCACTCGTAGCATGGATTGGGCAAGAGGGAGAGGCGGGGGGCGTCTGCAGTGCCATGGGGAGCGGACCTGGGTGGTGGGTCCCACTGGGTTTTTTCCAGGTGTCCCGCCAGTCCAGTTCGACCCTGAATGTAGTGCCAGTGTTAATAAATAAGCAACCTATAGGGTTGCACCTCAGTAAAATACTACTTTGTAACATTCACAAATGTCTTAAATGGAATGTATAACCCTTTTCCATTCCTTTGATATTCTGTTGCCCTCTCCCACTCCTGTCCTCTACTGTCTCATATGAAGCAGCTGCTTAAGGGCTCATTTATTATGGTTTGGCAACTTGTGAAGTGCAGAGTTCTAGAAATGGCAGCGGATCAAGGACATCCAGAGTAGGCTTCCTAATGGGCTGCTGATTTGTTTGACTTTGCTCTTTGGGATCCGGAAGTACAGGGATGGGATCCGTTATCCGGAAACCATTTATACAGATAGCTCCAAATTACGGAAAGGACGTCTCCATTTTATATAAATAATCCAAATATTAAAAATGATTTCCTTTTTCTCTGTAATAATAAAACAGTACCTCGTACTTGATCCAAACTAAGATATAATTAATCCTTTTTAGGAGCAAAACCATCCTATTGGGTTTAATTACTTTTCACATGAATTTTTAGTAGACTTAATATATAAATATCCAAATTACGGAAAGATTGGTTATCTGGAAAACCCCAGGTCCTGAGTATTAGGATAAGAGGTCCCATACCGGTAGAATGTGGCTTTAGTTGCAGTTTCAATTTGTGCCGTTTTACGCAAGAAGGGTATACTGCCTCTTTAAAGGACAAGGATGGTAACAAACACTGAGTGGTGGCAATTTGATACGAACCCCCTGTGATTAAAATCTTGTACCTCAGACCAATACACCTCTTGTATGGAAAGAAAAACAAACTGGCACAGCTCTGCCATTGGTTTCCCTGCTCCCAGGTATCCCTTTTCCAGTCTTGGCTGGCACAGTACAGTTCTTATGGGAGCTTTCTATAGTGTGAATGTATGCAGCTTAAGGTTGGAGGCAGACAAGGCTACTGGGTTAGATTAGTCGAACAGCGACAAATTGCTTCTTCTTCAGGCGACTTATCTCCCCTAAATACCTTCCTGCCGGATAGAACGTAAATCACCAGCGGGATGGCACTCGGAATGCTTCCTTTTCCAAAGTGGCCTAATGAGGAAACTTCGGCCGACTCCGGAAAGCCAAAACGATCAGAGTGCCATTCCGCCGGCGATTCATTGTACATTCTAGCCACCTGAAAGTCATTTAGGGAAGATTAGTTGCCCGTAGAAGACGCGATTTGTCGCTGGGCGACTAATCTCTCTCAGTAGCCTCACCTGCCACCACCCTAACGGTGGCCATACAAGGAGAGATCTGCTCGTTTGGCCACCAAATGAGCGGATCTTTCCCCGATATGGGCAATATCGGGCTGATCGGATTGTGGGCCCTAGGGCCCAACGATCGGATCCTAATGATTGGTAACGGGCGGTCGGATCACGGGACCACATCAATGAACAGATGCGGCCGTGATCTGACGGGATCCGACTTTCGGCAAGATATCGATCGGGGAAGCCAGTCGTAGGGCCCCATACATGCCAATAAGCTACCGACTCGGTCTGTCTGCAGCTTTTATCAGCCCGTGTATGGCCACCTTAAGCCAGTGATCGGGATACCTGAGAGAAGGACAAACAATATACTGTAGGAAAGTTCCCTTGGTCGCTTTGTTTCATAAAGAGGCACATGGGGTAAAAAGTGATTAACAGCAGTGACTGGGGGTGCCTAACAAATCTCTAACACATGCTGCAGCACTGCAGCATGTGTTTCGTGAAGTTATAAGTGGGTCCCTGGCAGAGGGGACCAGCATCTTGCACCCGACGCTACAACAAGCGACGAGTTATAGTTGAGCATCTCCCGCATTTGATTGTAACACTTTTTGTTTGTAACCTTTCTTGTTCTTTTTAGGGGTGGTTCACCTATATTTTAGTATATTATAGAATGACTAATTCAAAGCAACTTTTTAATTGGTCTTCATTATTTATTTTTTATAGTTTTTGAATTATTTGCCTTCTTCTTCTGAATCTTTCCAGCTTTCAAATGGGGGTCACTGACCCATTTGAAAAAAAAAATACTCTGTAAGGCTACAAATGTATTGTTACTGCTACCTTTTTTTATTAATGATCTTTATATTCAGGCCCTCTCCAATTCATATTCTAAAATCAGCTCAGTGCATGGTTGCTAGGGTAAACTGGACCCTAGCAACCGGATTGGCGAAAACTGGAGAGCTGCTGTATAAAAAGTGAAATAACTCAAAAATCACAAATAATAGAAAAGAAAACCAATTGCAGATTGTCTCAGAATATCACTCATCTAAAAGTTAATTTGTGTGAGTGAGCATTTAGGGAATAGTGATCATAACATGGTCTCCTTTGAGATTCTGTTGCAGAAGCAATTCTATAAGGGAGTAACTAAAACACTAAATTTCAGACGTGCAAACTTTGACAGTATAAGGGCATCTCTGCAACATATTAAGTGGGAAATGCTTTTCACAGGGTTAAACACAGAACAAAAATGGGAAGTCTTTAAAATGCTGCTTAATAAATATACTTGTTAACTTGTAAGCAAGGAACGTTGTTGCAAAGCAAAACCTTTAATAGAAGTGCTGGTGTTGAGGTGGGTAAGAAAAGATGTGCTTTTAAGGCTTTCAAGTTAGCTGGTACAGCCAAAACATTTATAAGGTACAAGGAGGCCAATAAATCATGCAAAGAAGCTATAAGGCAAGCTAAAATTGCTATAGAAAAGGATATTGCAGCAAGCAGTAAAAAAAATTCCAAAATTATTTTTTTAAATATGTTAATAGTAAAAAAATGAAGCAGGAAGGGATGGGACCCTTACTATCAGAGGGGGGTCAGCTGGTTGATGAAAACAAAATAAAAGCGCAGATTCTGAACTCATATTTTTCATCTGTCTACACAAATGAGGAACCAGTAAGTGAAGGTTTCCTTCTTAACAGTCCCAATTCTAGTAATACAACTAATGATGCATAGTTCACACATGAGGAAATTCAAAAGAGACTAGAACATGTTAAGATTAACAAAAGTCCAGGGCCAGATGGTATTCATCCCAGGGTAATTAGCGAGCTTAGCTCTGTGATTGCCAAACCTCTTTACTTAATTTTTCAGGATTCATTGAGATCTGGCATAGTGCCGAGAGACTGGCGAATTGCTAATGTGGTGCCTCTATTCAAAAAAGGATCCCGTTCTCAGCCTCAAAACTATAGACCAGTTAGTCTGACGTCAGTGGTAGGAAAGCTTTTCGAAGGGTTAATAAAGGATAAGATACTGGACTTCATAGCAAATCATAATACTATGAGTTTGTGCCAGCATGGTTTTATGCGTAATAGATCTTGCCAGACTAACTTAATTTCTTTTTATGAGAATGTAAGTAGAGACCTCGATTCTGGGATGGCAGTGGATGTGATTTACTTAGACTTTGCTAAAGCATTTGATATATATATATATATATATTTGAGATAGTACTTAGTTATTTATATATAAGATGTGTGAAATACATCATCCTGTGTTCAGCTGTTTTACTGCTACTTCATAAGAGGTCCAGTAAAGGGATAGGAACTAGTCCGTTCATATATGAACAAGCTAATTCCTATCCTATCTAAGGACCTTCTCACACTCTTGTGTTTTTAAATAAAATCTACGACATCTACTTAGGAAAAGGTGGTTGTGATTAAACCATGCATTGTATTCAGAGGCTTAACTAGGCACAGAGGGGCCTAGTGCATTGTATACTGTGCTTGAATGGCTGCCCCCATGGCTACACAGCAGCTTGTTTATATAAACTATAGTAGTACTTATCTGTTAACTACTGTGTATCCTGTGCTTGAATGGCTGCCCCCATGGCTACACAGCAGCTTGTTTATATAAACTATAGTAGTACTTATCTGTTATCTACTGTGTATCCTGTGCTTGAATGGCTGCCCCCATGGCTACACAGCAGCTTGTTTATATAAACTATAGTAGTACTTATCTGTTATCTACTGTGTATCCTGTGCTTGAATGGCTGACCCCATGGCGACACAGCAGCTTGTTTATATAAACTATAGTAGTACTTATCTGTTATCTACTGTGTATCCTGTGCTTGAATGGCTGCCCCCATGGCTACACAGCAGCTTGTTTATATAAACTATAGTAGTACTTATCTGTTATCTACAGTGTATCCCGTGCTTGAATGGCTGCCCCCATGGCTACACAGCAGCTTGTTTATATAAACTATAGTAGTACTTATCTGTTATCTACTGTGTATCCTGTGCTTGAATGGCTGACCCCATGGCGACACAGCAGCTTGTTTATATAAACTATAGTAGTACTTATCTGTTATCTACTGAGTATCCTGTGCTTGAATGGCTGACCCCATGGCGACACAGCAGCTTATTTATATAAACTATAGTAGTACTTATCTGTTATCTACTGTGTATCCTGTGCTTGAATGGCTGACCGCATGGCTACACAGCAGCTTGTTTATATAAACTATAGTAGTACTTATCTGTTATCTACTGTGTATCCTGTGCTTGAATGGCTGACCCCATGGCTGGACAACAGCTTGTTTATATAAACTATAGTAGTACTTATCTGTTATCTACTGTGTATCCTGTGCTTGAATGGCTGCCCCCATGGCTAGACAGCAGCTTGTTTATATAAACTATAGTAGTACTTATCTGTTATCTACTGTGTATCCTGTGCTTGAATGGCTGCCCCCATGGCTACACAGCAGCTTGTTTATATAAACTATAGTAGTACTTATCTGTTATCTACTGTGTATCCTGTGCTTGAATGGCTGACCCCATGGCGACACAGCAGCTTGTTTATATAAACTATAGTAGTACTTATCTGTTATCTACTGAGTATCCTGTGCTTGAATGGCTGACCCCATGGCGACACAGCAGCTTCTTTATATAAACTATAGTAGTACTTATCTGTTATCTACTGTGTATCCTGTGCTTGATTGGCTGCCCCCATTGCTACACAGCAGCTTGTTAAATAAACTATAGTAGTACTTATCTGTTATCTACTGGGTATCCTGTGCTTGAATGGGTGACCCCATGGCTACACAGCAGCTTGTTTATATAAACTATAGTAGTACTTATCTGTTATCTACTGGGTATCCTGTGCTTGAATGGGTGATCCCATGGCTACACAGCAGCTTGTTTATATAAACTATAGTAGTACTTATCTGTTATCTACTGGGTATCCTGTGCTTGAATGGCTGACCCCATGGCTGGACAGCAGCTTGTTTATATAAACTATAGTAGTACTTATCTGTTATCTACTGTGTATCCTGTGCTTGAATGGCTGACCCCATGGCTGGACAGCAGCTTGTTTATATAAACTATAGTAGTACTTATCTGTTATCTACTGTGTATCCTGTGCTTGAATGGCTGCCCCCATGGCTAGACAGCAGCTTCTTTATATAAACTATAGTAGTACTTATCTGTTATCTACTGTGTATCCTGTGCTTGAATGGCTGCCCCCATGGCTACACAGCAGCTTGTTTATATAAACTATAGTAGTACTTATCTGTTATCTACTGTGTATCCTGTGCTTGAATGGCTGCCCCCATGGCTACACAGCAGCTTGTTTATATAAACTATAGTAGTACTTATCTGTTATCTACTGTGTATCCTGTGCTTGAATGGCTGACCCCATGGCGACACAGCAGCTTGTTTATATAAACTATAGTAGTACTTATCTGTTATCTACTGTGTATCCTGTGCTTGAATGGCTGCCCCCATGGCTACACAGCAGCTTGTTTATATAAACTATAGTAGTACTTATCTGTTATCTACAGTGTATCCCGTGCTTGAATGGCTGCCCCCATGGCTACACAGCAGCTTGTTTATATAAACTATAGTAGTACTTATCTGTTATCTACTGTGTATCCTGTGCTTGAATGGCTGACCCCATGGCGACACAGCAGCTTGTTTATATAAACTATAGTAGTACTTATCTGTTATCTACTGAGTATCCTGTGCTTGTATGGCTGACCCCATGGCGACACAGCAGCTTATTTATATAAACTATAGTAGTACTTATCTGTTATCTACTGTGTATCCTGTGCTTGAATGGCTGACCGCATGGCTACACAGCAGCTTGTTTATATAAACTATAGTAGTACTTATCTGTTATCTACTGTGTATCCTGTGCTTGAATGGCTGACCCCATGGCTGGACAGCAGCTTGTTTATATAAACTATAGTAGTACTTATCTGTTATCTACTGTGTATCCTGTGCTTGAATGGCTGCCCCCATGGCTAGACAGCAGCTTGTTTATATAAACTATAGTAGTACTTATCTGTTATCTACTGTGTATCCTGTGCTTGAATGGCTGCCCCCATGGCTACACAGCAGCTTGTTTATATAAACTATAGTAGTACTTATCTGTTATCTACTGTGTATCCTGTGCTTGAATGGCTGACCCCATGGCGACACAGCAGCTTGTTTATATAAACTATAGTAGTACTTATCTGTTATCTACTGAGTATCCTGTGCTTGAATGGCTGACCCCATGGCGACACAGCAGCTTCTTTATATAAACTATAGTAGTACTTATCTGTTATCTACTGTGTATCCTGTGCTTGAATGGGTGACCCCATGGCTACACAGCAGCTTGTTTATATAAACTATAGTAGTACTTATCTGTTATCTACTGTGTATCCTGTGCTTGAATGGCTGACCCCATGGCTACACAGCAGCTTGTTTATATAAACTATAGTAGTACTTATCTGTTATCTACTGTGTATCCTGTGCTTGAATGGCTGCCCCCATGGCTAGACAGCAGCTTGTTTATATAAACTATAGTAGTACTTATCTGTTATCTACTGTGTATCCTGTGCTTGAATGGCTGCCCCCATGGCTACACAGCAGCTTGTTTATATAAACTATAGTAGTACTTATCTGTTATCTACTGAGTATCCTGTGCTTGAATGGCTGACCCCATGGCGACACAGCAGCTTATTTATATAAACTATAGTAGTACTTATCTGTTATCTACTGTGTATCCTGTGCTTGAATGGCTGACCGCATGGCTACACAGCAGCTTGTTTATATAAACTATAGTAGTACTTATCTGTTATCTACTGTGTATCCTGTGCTTGAATGGCTGACCCCATGGCTGGACAGCAGCTTGTTTATATAAACTATAGTAGTACTTATCTGTTATCTACTGTGTATCCTGTGCTTGAATGGCTGCCCCCATGGCTAGACAGCAGCTTGTTTATATAAACTATAGTAGTACTTATCTGTTATCTACTGTGTATCCTGTGCTTGAATGGCTGCCCCCATGGCTACACAGCAGCTTGTTTATATAAACTATAGTAGTACTTATCTGTTATCTACTGTGTATCCTGTGCTTGAATGGCTGACCCCATGGCGACACAGCAGCTTGTTTATATAAACTATAGTAGTACTTATCTGTTATCTACTGAGTATCCTGTGCTTGAATGGCTGACCCCATGGCGACACAGCAGCTTCTTTATATAAACTATAGTAGTACTTATCTGTTATCTACTGTGTATCCTGTGCTTGATTGGCTGCCCCCATTGCTACACAGCAGCTTGTTAAATAAACTATAGTAGTACTTATCTGTTATCTACTGGGTATCCTGTGCTTGAATGGGTGACCCCATGGCTACACAGCAGCTTGTTTATATAAACTATAGTAGTACTTATCTGTTATCTACTGGGTATCCTGTGCTTGAATGGGTGATCCCATGGCTACACAGCAGCTTGTTTATATAAACTATAGTAGTACTTATCTGTTATCTACTGGGTATCCTGTGCTTGAATGGCTGACCCCATGGCTGGACAGCAGCTTGTTTATATAAACTATAGTAGTACTTATCTGTTATCTACTGTGTATCCTGTGCTTGAATGGCTGACCCCATGGCTGGACAGCAGCTTGTTTATATAAACTATAGTAGTACTTATCTGTTATCTACTGTGTATCCTGTGCTTGAATGGCTGCCCCCATGGCTAGACAGCAGCTTCTTTATATAAACTATAGTAGTACTTATCTGTTATCTACTGTGTATCCTGTGCTTGAATGGCTGCCCCCATGGCTAGACAGCAGCTTCTTTATATAAACTATAGTAGTACTTATCTGTTATCTACTGTGTATCCTGTGCTTGAATGGCTGACCCCATGGCTGGACAGCAGCTTGTTTATATAAACTATAGTAGTACTTATCTGTTATCTACTGTGTATCCTGTGCTTGAATGGCTGCCCCCATGGCTAGACAGCAGCTTCTTTATATAAACTATAGTAGTACTTATCTGTTATCTACTGGGTATCCTGTGCTTGAATGGCTGACCCCATGGCGACACAGCAGCTTATTTACATGAACTATAGTAATGTTACTGAAGCAAACACACGTCTGTTTTAAGTTAGAAATACAATATGTACTGTGCTAATGACAAGGTCCAAGCATTGCAGCATTGATGTTACACTATGGAAATGTTACACAGAAAATCAGAGGCACAAATGAGATACAAATATCCAGTGACACAGTAACTGCCCCAAAGTCTAGAGCAGAGGTTAAAGCCTGTACTAAACCTACATTACAAGTTGTCAGCCACGAGGATTAATAGTTGCAGCCGGTCCTGTGAAATGTTCGCTGCCTGTAGAATCCATTCTCGCTCCTGCCTGTTTGAATGTTCCGCTCAGTAATGGGTAATGCGCAATGGAGCGGTCACATGGTATGTGACGTCACGGAGGTCCCTTCCGAGGAAAGGAACAGCCGCTACCAAACTTGCAGCGACTGTTGCTGTTCCAGTTGGGATCGCGCTGCTTTAGTGGAAACAATGTCTCCCCGGGCTCACGCGTGGGCTACTTACTGTACAACTATAGTGCTGTCAGGGCTAGTGAGCTGCTTGGCTGCTGAGCTGCCGGTTCTGAAGGGCCGTCCCTTCGTGTCAGTATGGAATGCCCCCACCAGCCCGTGCCTGGATAGATTTGGGGTGACCCTTGACCTGAGCACTTTTGACATAGTGCTGAACCAGAACCACACGTTCCAGGGCTCGGAGGTGGTGATCTTCTACAGCTCCCAGTTGGGTCTCTACCCTTACTATGATCAGAGCCTGTCCCCTGTCAATGGGGGGCTGCCCCAGAATAACAGCCTCAAGGATCACCTGGACAAGGCCTTCATGGACCTGCTGGAAACCATCTCTGACCCGGCCTTTACTGGGGTCGCCGTGGTGGACTGGGAGAGCTGGCGGCCGCTGTGGGCGCGCAACTGGGATAAGATGAGGGTGTACCAGCAGAGTTCCCAAGATCTGGTGAAGGAGATCTACCCGGACTTACCCCCAGATGAAGTGTTAGAGTTGGCCAAGGCTGAGTTTGAAACGGCCGCCCGAAAAATAATGCAGTCCACCCTGGAACTGGGGCGAGAGCTAAGGCCCAATGGGCTCTGGGGATTTTATGGCTTCCCAGGTTGCTATAATTATGGCTACAAGAACTTTGGGCAGAATTACACAGGCAAATGTCCCATAGATGAAATACATAGAAATGACAACCTGACTTGGTTGTGGGAGGCCAGCCAGGCTCTGTACCCCGATATCTACCTGGAACAAGCGCTGAAGATGTCGGAAAACGTTGGGCCGTATGTGAAGTACAGGGTGCTGGAAGGAATTAGGGTGGCCAAGGACCTTCCTGTTCTGCCCTATGCACGTATAGTCTATACCTACAGCATGGACTTCCTTACCCAGGTAACACTCAGAAGCTCCATTGTGGGCTCCAGAGAGGAAGGGAGGGGTGCTTTGTCTTTTGGATTGCGCCGCTTATAGTAATAAGGCAAGAGTTATACACCAGCCATATAGAAGAAACCCCTTGCAAAAGTGGCCCCTGCACAGGTAGAGCATAGATAAAATAAGATAGAACTTAGCTTTCAGTCTAAACACTTGGGTGCTAAGGTTGGTGGTTACCAGTACCTTATGTTCCTATATCACCTGAACTTGGCATCTATCCCTCTCACTGACTAATCCTTATGTTATTACTGGGTTCTTATGCCCCTACTTCTGAGGATGTATCCAAAATAGTGAAGAAGACTCATGTCTTTCTTTACATTTTGATCTCACTCAGGATGACTTAGAATACTCGCATACACCAGCTATATCAGCTGTGGGGCTACCGTAAAGGGGTTGTTCGCCTTTAAATTAATTTTAGTATGACATAGAGAGTGATAGTCTGAGACAATTTGCAATTAGTTGTCGTTTTTGAGTTATTTAGCTTTTTATTCAGAAGCTTTCCAGTTTGCAATTTCAGCAATCTGGTTGCTGGGCTCCAAATTACCCTAGCAACCATGCACTGATATGAATGAGACTGGGGTATGAATACGAGAGGGCCTGAATAGAAAGATGATAACAATGCATTTGTAGCCTTACAGAGTAAATGTTTTTTAGCTGATGGGGTCAGTGACCCCGTTTGAAAGCTGGAAAGAGTCTGAAGTAGAAGGCAAATAATTAAAAGCTATAAAAAAAGAAAAAATTAAGGCCAATTGAAATGTTGCTTAAAATTAGCCAATCTATAACTTACTAAAAGTTAACTTAAAGGTGAAAACCCCCTTTAAGATGTCTCTATATGAACCCCTGTTACCCTTTAAAGGTTTTACTTTATACTTTACGTTATAACTTATAGGTTTTTACTTCCCTTATACAATATATTAGAACACTACATTTTTCAATAAACAGAGGTTCCCAAACCATAGAATGAGGGGGGGGGGGGCAATGCTGAAGCCAATAAGGGTGAAACTTGGGTCTTGGATATCAGAAGAGACATACTACGCTACTACTAGTATTCCCCACCATGTCAAGGGTTCAAGCCATGCTGGGAGCCTCAGTCCAGCAGCCAATGTATTCTTAAAGGAACACTCTTCGGCAGGTCCGGACTGAGAATTAAAATAGGCCCTGGCATTTCAGGTACACAGAGGCCAATCAGTCCACACAGAGGCCCAAACAGTAAATACTGACTTTCTATGGCACCTTATAGCAGCCCCTCTGGCATTTGCCAGAACTCACAGATTGCCAGTCCGGGCCTGCTCTTCGGTAAAGGTTTTTCCAAGGCCAGAGGTACAACTGGTGCAAGAGTATCTGCCAATGAGAAGCCTAGCCTGTTTACAATTTTTCTCTCTTCTTGATGTCACATGATCATGACGACAGCATTAAACAAGTTGCTCTATCTCTGAATACCTATACTTTATCATTGGGCAGATTAAGTACAGTGATCAGTTTTACCAGTGCAAGGCAACACTACATGACATTTTCATTACTTTAAAACACTTTCATTTTTTTGGTGTTACTGTTCTTTTAACTCAACAGAAATCTTTGCCTCGGTGTAGTTAAAGGAAGTTAAGTTCAGTTTTTTTTGCTGTCCCTTTAAATACAGACAGTGTTGTCTACTGTTGGTTGTGCATTTTAGGAGGATCTCATCCAGACAATAGGACAGAGCGCAGCCCTTGGTGCAGCTGGCGTCATCTTGTGGGGTAACGCAGACTACAGCAGGAGCAAGGTGAGAAATACAGTATATACTGCTTTGTAAAAATGCTTCTTCCTCTATATCTGTCTATGTCTGTGATTGTAGGACTGAGTTCTATGTCCAAAGATTTCAGTAATGTATGTTATCTTGTACCTCTCCCTTTCTGCATCATTGTGGGTAAAGGGCAAGTAATCACTGTGTTCTACTGTGTGTTCATTTGCAGGAGTCGTGTCTAGCAGTGAATTCCTACATCGATGAAACTCTGGGTCACTATCTGGTGAATGTCAGCAGTAGCGCCACCCTGTGCAGTAAAGCTGTGTGTGCAGGCAATGGGCGCTGTGTGAGGAGAGACCCCTCATCAGATTCGTATCTGCACCTGCACCCAGACAGTTTCAGGATCAAGAGGCACCCGCAGGGCAGAGGCTTTGTTGTGTCTGGGCAGGCCAGCAAGTGGGACATTGTGTATTTTGTGGAACACTTTCACTGTCGCTGTTATCCCGGTTGGGATGGGGAGGATTGCACACGGAGGATAATATTGTGACACTGCCAGAACTTAATGCACATGAAACTAAACATGGATCCTTCACATGAAACTAAACATGGATTGCCTTCGTACAGCCTAGTGCAACTCACCAACCTCTCTCTTACATTTCTGGACAGTCTGGATAGTCCATAGGATGGGCAGGATTTTGCACTGTGGAACATATGGGGGTGGGGGGTGTTATTAAAGGGATGGTTCACCTTTAAGTTATTTTTTAGTATGTTATAGAATGGCTTATTCTAAGCCTCTTTGCCTCCTCTGACTCTGCAGCTTTTAAATGGGGGCCACTGACCCTATCGAAAAAACAAATGCTCTGTAAGGGTAGAGACACACGTGGAGATTCAGGGAGATTAGTCGCCCGACAAATCAGCTTTTCTTCGGGCAACTAATCGCCCTGAACTGCCTTCCTGCCGGCTCTAATCTAAATCCCCAGCAGGATGGCACTCGGAGCGCTTCGTTTTACGAAGTTGCCTCACGAGGAAACTTCGGTCGATTTCTGAAAACGAAGCGATACCAGTGCCATCCTGCCTAATCTCCCTGAAAAAGTGGGGGGAAAAAACTCCTTCCTGACTCCAAAATCGGACTAGTCCCCGGATCGACTTGTACTATGAGCTATCTCCCATAACCCTGTATTCCCTCACTTGCTAAAAAGCTATCCAACCCCTTCTTAAATCTATCTAATGTATCAGCCTGTACAACTGATTCAGAGAGAGAATTCCACATCTTCACAGCTCTCACTGTAATAAACCCCTTCCAAATATTTAGATGGAACCTCCTTTCTTTGGAATGGGTGACCTTGCGTCAGCTGGAAGGACCTACTGATAAATTAAGCATTAGAGAGATTATTATATATTTATACATAGTTATCATATCACCCCTTAAACATAATAAATGAAAACCAATTGCAAATATAGAAACTACTTCCTCATTCCAATTAACTGCTTTTTGGGGAGTGATCAGATAACAAGATAAACCCCTTGCATAATATTCCTCTGCTTATCTGAAAGCTGCAGCAAAGGGAGAGGGGGTTAATACAGAACTCATTATCTCTATTTAAATGAAGTCTTTACTCACTGTCACTCCTGGGAGGCAGATATAGGAAGAAACTGTGGTCCAGACACAACTCTCCCAACTCACTTGCCTGCTCCAGGTAGCGGTGAAGTCGCTTCCCACAGGCTATGTAGTATCATCCAGCAGAGAGGACAAACAAGGTGGCACCCAGGAACAGGGAATCCCTCTTTGTTCCTTGAACTGTATGAAAGTCACTGTTTCATGTGTCTGTATAGGCTCCTAGCATCTGTACTAATGGCTTTCCCTTTACTCTCCTCTCCCTTTACCTTCCTTTATGATATTTATAGCAATAAAAAATATTTTGGTTAGCCTATGTCTGAATATTCCGTAGAACAATATATCAGGTTACATAACTCTAAAACATCATGGGCTCCAGGTAGGGTTGCCAACTTTTCTGGAAAAAATACCGGTCTTCATATATTTTTAACTTTTTCCCTATTAATAACATTGGGATCAGCCATCGTTTCTACCGGCCAGGTGGCAACCCTAGCTCCTTATGTTATGTTAAATAAATGTCATCTCTATAAGCTCAAAATAATAAGGCAGGAACAAATCTAGCCCTGCGGATCATTTAAGTGAATCTGGAGGGTCCGTAGGGTGCAGGCTCGGACTGGCAATCTAGATTCTGGCAAATTGCAGAGGGGCTGCTGTAAGAAGTCACAGACAGTCACTATTTATTGGGCCCATGGAGGGTTGTTTAGGTCTCTGTGTTCTCGAAATGCCAGTGTCTGTTTTGTATCTCAAACCAGACCTGCAAAGCTGCACCGGCCCAGGACACTGCTGGTTGTGCCTGTGTGTTGGAGCAATAATGATGAGATCCCCTGTGCTGTATAGTGTGAGCACCTTTACCTGCAGCAGGGAGTTGAATTCCAAGTCCCTTCTATAGCACTGATTTTGTGGAATGATGTAGAGACATTTGCTCATGCGGATGCTTGGTGCAAGGATGGTACAACAATGAGGTTCTTCTATACTAGACAATGAAAGCAAAATAACAAGCCTGCCTCAGGTAAAGGCACTCACTGTCCAACACACAAGCAGCATGTAGGGCAATAGCACATGGGGCCATCTTTGGTGATTATTTTTTCTTTTTTTGTTGTGAACGGACCAGCGCTAAATAAACTCGGGGATAGACAGAGAAAATATAGAGTATATAATGTAGTATTTCTTGTATTAGCTTGATAAAGGGCTGGAATAGCCCGAAACGTCGCTCTGCTAATGGCATGAATAAATAATTGATTCACATATTGGAGTGCTGCTGGATTTATTGCTTTACAGTGGATTTATTCCTTGGCAGAGAGGAACACAGCTGTGCACCCGACGCTTCAAAAGGCGATTCAGTGTAAGTGTGGCACCTTTACTGATTTGACTGTATTTCTTGTATTACATTACACCATTTCCATGAGATTAAACTTATTGGGGGAAGTGTTATGTTCCCTTCACGTCAGGGTTAACTTGTCCTTTAACCAATCATTTAAAAACGGTATCACTCGCTATGGGGTAAGAGTGAATACTCACAAAAGTTTAAAGGAATCGCTAGCATTGATACATAGTTGCTTCACAGTTGCAGGACATCGGTAGGCTCTAAAGAGATGTGCTCAATATCGTGTAAAAAAACTTTTTTTAAAAATAAATATTTTATTTTTCAACTTTTAGAAAAAAAAACATACATACATTTGCAATAAAAGAAAGAAAGAAAACAAAAGGAAGGAAAGAGAAGAAAAAGACAGACAGTGAGGGAAGGAGATAGACCAGAACTTGAATATGTCTTAAATGCACTTAACTTTTCTGTCAAGCCATGTACCCCATATAACATTGAATTCCTCTGGGCAGCCTCTAGCTAGGTAGGTGAGCTTCTGGCTCGGGAGGGAATCATTCATTAGTTTTTGCCAGAATCGTAAGGATCCCGTTCTCAGCCTCAAAACTATAGGCCAGTTAGTCTGACGTCAGTGGTAGGAAAGCTTTTCGAAGGGTTAATAAAGGATAAGATACTGGACTTTATAGCAAATCATAATACTATGAGTGTGTGCCAGCATGTTTGTATGCGTAATAGATCTTGCCAGACTAACTTTATTTCTTTTAATGAGAAGGTTAGCAGGGACCTTGATTCTGGGATGGCAGTGGATGTGATTTACTTAGACTTTGCTAAAGCATTTGATACAGTGCCACACAGAAGGTTACTGGTTAAATATAGATCCTCACTGTGCAAGTCTGCCTTTTCAATTGGGTAGTAACCATGGTAGCGTGTGTCATTTACTTCCTGTTTTTAGATTTCACGCGTCTCCATGGTAACCCGCTTGTTTACATAACATATTGTTTTTAAAACCGATTAAAACTATTTAAAAGCTCATCTCTAAAGATTATTAATTTTAACATCACATAAAACAGATACATTACATATAATCCTAACATTCTGAGTTGATATGGGGGTCTATATATAATATTGCAGCAGTAGATTTATTTCCTCATACATACTGCCTACATATAATGTTATCCAGCAAACACCTTATATCCTGAAATATCCCTCCATTCCCATCTTCTCCCTGTATTTACTATGCACACTGTCACAGGGGTGGGGACATTCTGAATACTACCAACTCTTTTATAACATTATTATCCTTTATAGAGCAGCAACATCTGTGTATTACACAGATTATACATCTTTACAGTCAACCATCTTCTGCTAGTTTAGAGTCAGAACCAGCAGTGCTGTATAGCAAGTGACAGACAGTATTTTAAATAGCAATTCCATTTAATGAATACATTTTGGAAATGTAATTCCTAGGCCTAGAAGATATTTTCTATGCAGGCATAATAACATTCTATTCCTGCAGCAAAGTGTCTATAAAAGGGGTTGTTCAACTTAAAATGAACCTCTAGTATGATGAAGAGTGATATTCTGAGACAATTTGCAATTGGTTTTCATTTTTAATTTTTCATGGTTATTTAGTGTTTCATTCAGCAGCGCTCCAGTTTGAAATCTGGTCGCTAGTGTCCAAATTACCCTAGCAACCATGACTTCAGTAGGAGACTGGAATATGAATAAAGGGCCTGAATAGTAAAATGAACAATAAAAAGTAGCAATAAAAATCAATGCGTAGTCTTGCAGAACATTTGTTGTTATATGAGGTCAGTGACCCCCATTTGAAAGCTGGAAAGAGTCAGAAGAAGAAGGCAAATAATTCAAAAACTAACACACCAATGACACACCAGTAGATTAACTGCTAGCGATACATCTCTGCTTCTGCGTGCCACTAATTTCCAGTAAAGGCTTTCCTGTAGGCAATAACATGAATCGGTGGTGATAAAACCCGTGTTGCTTCAGTCTCCCAAAATTGCTTGAAGTTGCTACAAGAGGAACCTTCAAGCAATTTTGGGAGACTAGCGATTCACATTATTGTCTATGGGAAAGCCTTTACTGGAGATTAGTCACCTGCAGAAGCAGAGATTTATCATGAATAACATGCAGCTTGCTTGATCCTCCATTCATAGCTCCCAACACTGTCTATAGAGCGAGCACGATAACCCTCTTTATTTCTCGTAACACAGCTCCCAGCACTGTCTATAGCGCGAGCACTCAAATATCTTCCTCTGCAGAACTACAGCACCCGGCACTATCCATAGCGCAAGCACAAAAGATGTCCAGCAAACTTGAGCTTTCCAGGCTTTTGGAGTACCCTGCATCAGCCCACAGGGCTTTCAAACTCATTTTAGCCCCCTATATCTTTGCATGAGTTCTATCCACCTTCCTACATAAAAGTGAAAGTAGGCCAGCACAACCGTATATGACCAAACGGGAAGGAGATATACAAGAGCCAATTGAAAGCGAAAAGTGGCAGATAATCTGGGACAAGGCTTGTAAAACATGTGGAGAGCGTGGTACATTTTATCACATGTGGTGGACCTGCACGATAGTCAAAGAATTTTGGAGAATGGTGGCCCATACGTTGTCAGCTACTTTCAAACTTTCCATTGAGCCTGATTCCTTATCATTCCTTTTGGGTCTACCCCTTACAACACTGGAAACCTCAGAATACAATAAAATAGCGACACATATACTAACAGCAGCGAAAACATTAAGAGCCACCAGGTGGAAGAGCACCTCCCTACCAAATCAGGCCCTTATCACTAAAGTGAATTGGATAAGAAATATGGAGACCATTAGAGCATATCTGCAAGGTAAAGGATACAAAAATGCACTGTTATGGCTCCCCTGGGCAGGATTTGAATCAGCTCAAACAGAAGGAAACTGAAAGGTTTGGCTCCTCTGCATCCACCCTCTGACCTTCCCTCTCCTTTCTTTTCCACTTTATTTTTTCTACCAGTTCACTTTTCTTCTCCTCCCTTGATATGATAGAAAGCTTCGATAGCAGATTGGGTAACACTTACCCCTTACCAAAGGTTGAACACATGAAAGTAGTACTAATAAAGACAATAACAAGCTTATATGTTTAATACAAAAGTTTATTGGTTGCATAGAGCTATGTTTGTAGAAGTGCCTGCAAATATTGATAGGCGAATCTGTGATAATGTAACTGAAATTACAATTTTCATGACCATACATGTGTTAATATTATGCTTGTAAGAGTTTTACAGAAAATAAAATCTTTAAATAAGAAAAAAAAAAGTGAAAGTAGGAATCCTGCAGCAGTAATGGCTGCGAGCACATGGCAATCTACTTTTATATAGCACAGCAGCGATCCCTTGTGGCTGCTTTTGGGATCAGCCATGCTGCACCAATTATTATTATTTATTATTATTAACACATATTTATATAGCGCCAACATATTGCGTAGCACTGTAAAGTAAACGTGGTTATACAACTACATCACATGAATTACATATATAGAATATATGGAGTAACAAACATCACAGTCAATACAGGTACAAAGAGGTGAGGTATGCATAGGCATACAGTCTAAAGGGAAGGGAGTAATACACAAGGTGTGGGAGTGGGCAAGATCGAAGTAAGTGGGTGAGAAATGTGGTGTTGTATGTGGTGTTGCGTTTGGTAGTTAAGCAGAGTGAGGGTAGGCTTCTCGAAAGAAGTGCGTTTTCAGAGATTTTTTGAAAGCAGAAAGGTTGGGAGAAAGTCAGACAGACCGTGGGAGAGCGTTCCAGAGGAGGGGTGCAGCCCTTCCAAAGTCTTGAATGCGAGCATGTGAGGAGGTAATGAGAGAAGAGTTGAGTAGCAGGTCAGTAGAGGAGCGTAGTAAGTGAGTGGGTGAGTATATAGAGATGAGTTCAGAGATGTAGGGTGGAGCAGAGTTGTGAAGTGCTTTGAAAGTCAGTGTCATTAATTTGAATTTGATTCTGAAAGGTAACGGAAGCCAGTGCAGGGATTGACAGAATGGCGAGGCAGAGGAGGAGCGGTTGCTGAGGTGTATGAGCCTCGCAGCAGTGTTCATTATGGACTGGACAGGTGACAGTCTCTGGAGGGGGAGGCTATTCCAATCAGGAAACCCTGTATACACCATGAGGCTCCAAATGAAAAGGGGGCAATTCAAATATAAGGACAAGTGCACAAAGAGCTGTGGCTACGCTGATCTCAGCCTGCATTTTTTAGCCATACATCTTCCTTCCGCAACTTTGCACTAAAAAGTACAACTTCCACCTGACTACAGCTATATGGAGCAGAGCGGAGTGGAGATGGCCTGAAAAAGCGTGCTTTCACCTTTTTCAATCTGAGGTTTTGCTCCTCGTACCTGCGAGATTGTACTTCTCAGTGAAGATAAACGGAGATTCGGAAAGCAACGGCTCCACTCTTCTCTGTCCACATAAAAAAAATGCAGGCTGATAATAGCAGAGCTAAAGCTGTGTGCCCTTGCCCTTTAGCAGCATAAAGGTAGGAAAGATTGTGAGCAGAAGATCTATTTTAGGGCAGAATAAATGTACTTGTTCAAAGCCTGACCTCTGTCCCTGTACCTTTAAGGAGAAGTTTACAGGACACCAGTACTACACTAAGTTCCCTTGTTTTCACACTTGCCCTCAAATACTATCACTGTATAATGCTCACATATCATTTATACTCCATGCCATTTTTATAATTTGGTCACCGGGGAGAGCATAAGCAAGCAGCCAGACCAGAATGAAAACACACAAACCCCACTTCCAAGCGATCCCTTAGGAGAGGATGGTTTCTGGGTTTCTGGGTTTTTAGTGTTACACTAGCATTAATTATTACCTTTATGCTGCTTTATATGTGTACAATTATGTTGTTCTCTCTGAGCTATATAAGGAAATTCACTTACCTGGTAAATATCTTTTGCATAGGCCCGTACTATCAGTGCAGGACATATGGGGTTAATTTATCCTCTCTGGAGGTAGGACAAACAATGATTGTATTCTCTAGGTTCCTCCTCTTCCTGTGTCTCCTATATCCTCAGTTATTTGTAAAGTTTCTGAATGGAGACACACAAACACCGAGACACTAACTCCCTAACAATCTCAGGCACAACAGCAACCGGCACCCACAGGACGTATGGGGATGTCCCAAAGTCATCCAAAAAGGGTAGGGATATAACAAGAAACGAGTAAGAACTGGAACATGAGCAAAATGTAATTTTTTTTTCCAGCAAGCTAACTATGTGCTACTGTTGCTTGTAGCACCTTCCTGCCAAAATCTGATTGACTGGAATGAAAAACATCAAACTTATAAAATTTAGCAAATGTGTGTGGGGAAGACCAAGTGGCTGCCTGACAAATTGCTTCTAAAGAAGAGTCTTGTTGAAAAGCCCAAGAAGTGCTGACCTTCCTAGTGGAATGAGCATTAATGAGCAAAGGAGGAAGCTTCCCAGCTCTGGTGTAGGCTTCTGAAATTGTATTGCCAATCCATCTGACAATTGAACGTTTGGAAGCGGGACTACCCGTTTTGTTACCCCCGAACAGTACAAAAAGGTTGTCTGTCTGTCTAATGGACTCTGTCCTAGCTATATAGGTTTTTAGAGCTCTGACTGGGTCTAGAACTGAAATAGACTCTCCTGGTTGGTCAATTTCTTGAGAATGTAGGACTGGAATGACAATGTCTTGATTTACGTGGAAATTAGATACCACTTTTGGCAAAAAACTTGGCTTGGTGCGAAGTACTGCTTTGTCTGGATGGATTTTTAGCCAGGGAGACTTGGATGAAAGAGAGGCTAACTCTCAAACCCTCCTTGCTGAGGCTATAGCCATAAGGAAATTGTTTTCTGTGTTCAGAATTTTATTTCTGCTGATTCTAAGGGCTCAAATGGTGACCCTTGTAGTGAGTTCAAAATCAAATTGAGGTCCCAAGCAGGAATGGGTTTCTTGGATGGTGGTCTGATCCTGTACAGACCCTGAAAAAAAAAGTCTTACTTCTGGAAGTATAGCCCATTGAACATGGAAAAGAGCTGCTAATGCTGATGTTTGAACCTTCAGTGAAGTGATGTCGAATCTGGCTTGTAAAAAAAAGTAGGATTTATGGTGATCTTCAACTGTCCCATGTTATTGCTTGTGATACACACCATGAAAGGAAAATGCGCCAAACCCTATGATAGGTTGCTGCTGTGGATGCCCGTCTTGGAGCTGGTCGGAGCACAGCAATGATCCGTCAATGACCAGCAGCTTCACCTTCAAGCTGAATTCTGTCCCCCACAGTGATTGGTTACAGAGGGAGATTATGTGTGTTTTATAAAAATTAAAGAAAATGCTTTGGTATTTAAACTCACTTTCCTAAAGTGTATCCAGGAGGTAAACAAACACACTTCACACCTCTCCTTCCCCAATTGTGTATGTGAGGGCAGAGATGCGACAAGAGCAAGAGTTCCTAAAATAAAATACACAGCACAAAAACCCTCACAGACATGTGTCCCTGGTGACAAACTTTAATTGTGTTTTTCAGAAGCAAAGTAAGCAGCACACTTTGTCCCTTCCCCCACTGACTGACAGGAGCCTGAAAATAAAACAGTGCTCAACCTCCCCCTCCCTCTCCCAAACAGGGAGCAGCACTGCTGAACATGCTGCGCACAGATATGATGTAACTAGAGGGTGAGGGAGGGGAAATATCACTCGGGGAACACAGGCAGGCCTAAGTGAGTGTTTTGATGTTCAGAACTACAAATCCCAGCATGCATTGCATCACCAGTCACTTCCTTTTAACGTCGTGGAGTTTGATTGGTTAAATTCTCGTTGAGTCTGATTGGTTAGATTCTCGTGGAGTTTGATTGGGTAGATACTCGTGGAGTTCTCAGGAGTCCATGGGGGAGCTATCAGGATCGGGGTGAGTGTTTGATACCTGGATAATGTGTGGGTTCAGGCTGAGGCTGGAGCTTGAGAGACAAGTGGTGTGACAGTGTGTTCATGTTGGAGTCCATTACAGTCTGTGCAATTCACACAATACTGTCGTGTAGATGTCTTCCAAGCAATAACCATATATGGGAATAGTGCAAACCAATGGGCCCTGTAGGATCCTGTATTTATAGCAGCACTGCAACGGATTGCAACATTTAAATAATGGGGCTGACATATTTATTTCATACACTGCGCCTTTAAATACACATTTTTGTAGTTTTCCTTAATTTAGAAGAGTTTTGGCAGCAACGCAAAAAGCATTAGCGGTGACTGGTTGTATAGGGTGAGTTTTCATTAAAATGTACATTTAGTTAAAGATGGACCTTTTCTAATCAAAATGTGGTTAGTCTTAGTTATTTTAATATTGTTTTTACAATTATTTAGACTTTCTGTTACCTGCCTCTTACTGGCAGGGGTTGTTCAGATTCCCCTAGCAACCATGCACTGATTTGAATAAGAGACTGGAATATGAACAGGAGAGGCCTGAATATTAATATGAGTAATCAAATGTAGCAATATTATTATTATTATTGTTAAGCGCCAACATATGTCGCACTGTAAAATAAATGTATTCATCCAAAGAAATCACATGAATTACACCCATATAACATACAGAGTTACATACATAACAACTGGAACAAAAGGTGAGGAAGGCCCTGTGCAGCCCTGTGCAAAAGCGCTTACAAAAGGAGAAGGCAATCAGACACCAGGGTTGGAAGTGGGCATGCTCAGAAATAAGCAGGTGAGAGATGTTGCATATGGTATTGCATTTGGTAGCTAAACTCTCTAAATAAGTGTGTTTTAAAGGGGACCCGTCACCTCATAAAAATATTCAAAATCCTATTTTATGACATTAGTCAAGCAAAATGAACTTTAATTACACTATATAAATTATTTGTATCTTGTTTCCTTTAGTCTGGGAATTCATTATTATAGCAAACAGGCAGGAGCCATTTTGTGGACACTGTTATTAAGACAAGCCTTGTATCATCTCAGAATCTTGTTTTTGCACCAGAATGGGGGACCCGATGTCCATCCCCATGCACTGGCTACATAATTAAATGGTGAAGGGGGAATGTGGGGAGAGCAGTGACATCTAGGAAGTGCTGAATGGAAAGTGAAAGTAATTGCCTGCCCTGCCTTACAACAGCTAGGAATGCTTTAATAAAATAGGATTTCATGTTTAATTTGAAAAGGACTTTTATTATACAGCTTTTTGTGTCTGGGTGACAGGTCCACTTTAAGAGATGTTTTGAAAGCAGAAAGGTTGGGACAGACCGTGGGAGATAATTCCAGAGGAGGGGTGCAGTCCTTGCAAAGTCTTGAATGCGAGCATGTGAGGAGGTAATGAGAGAAGAGTTGGATGGATATCAGGAGAGGAGAGAACAGAGGAAGTATTGGAAACCATACGAGTTGATTCGTTTGCCGAGAGAGGAAGTATAGTGAGAAAATAATAAGGGGCCCAGCAACAACAATACATTTGTAGACTTACAGAGCATTTGATTTTTATATGTGGTCAGTGATTCCCATTTGAAATGTTGAAAGAGTCAGAAGAATTCAAAAATAATTATTGAAACATTGCTTAGAAATAGCCATTCTATAACATACTAAAAGTTAACTTTACTTTAAACCACCCATTTAACTCCTATAGGTTCTGGTTGCATTTTTTGCAGGCCCTCTCTCTTATCTTATGTTGCAAATTTCTGCAGCATCACAGTGGATTTGTTATTTGGTTGCCGGGTCAGAGACCCTTGAATAGTGGATTACATTTCCTGGTACTTGTGATAATATTGCCTTTTATTTTCTGGCAAACAGCAAAAATCTAACTAACTTCATGGCAGGGAGTATAAATGTATATACACAAACAAAACCTGTGCCCCACGAGACTCTTTACACACAGTCAGCCCCTCTCTCACCTTGTCCCTTCCTAAAGTGCACACTGCACAGAGGGACACACTTCAGCATGGAACAAGGCTTAGTGGAGGCAATGTAAAAAGATGCATTTATACCGTATAACTATTTGTAATCTGAACCTGTGACGAAAATCAACAGATCTATTAAAGCGTGTGGGATATGAAATGTCGTCATAAAGCACTGCGTATCTTGACAGCGCTATATAAATAAATGATGATGATGATGATTATACTAATAGGACCTAATTATGTGATTACAGCACCCCTTTATTGCTCAATTTTGTATCATTCCTGCACTTAATAACCTTTTAAATACATTGAATAATTGTATTCTTCCGTCCCTCTCTTTATCCCTGCCAGGGAAACCTCTTCCTTGAGTCTTGCTCTTGTGCCCCTGCATACACGACCAAAGCTGATCTCATCCTGCGCTGAACTCCTCAATGAAACATGGCAGCGGAGTCTGGGTGCTCGTATGCACTCCTTAGAGCGTTCCTCTGATGACTTTCCTATGTGCCTTGCGCTCATTAGTTCCCCTGATGGGCCTGCCCTGGGTCATGCCCGGCTCTGTAAGGTCATTGGAAACCATGATAGTCTGTTTGTGGAATCCGTTGTGGTCAGCACAAAGCTGAGAGGAAAAGGCTATGGAAGGAAGCTGATGGAGGCTACTGAGAGATATGCCAAAAGCAGAGGCTTCAGAAATTTACATCTTACCACCCATGACAAGCAAGACTTTTACTACCACCTTGGATACCAGCTGTCTGAACCAGTCCAGAGTATGGGTAATTTAGGAACACTTCTACCCATGGGCATGCTGCAGTGCATGTCTAAAGTAAGGGCAGAGCCCACACCAAGTCACTCTCTCCCTCTTCATCTGGCAGAATCCCAGCTGTCAGCAGCTGGTGCTTTTCCAGTCTCAACTTCTGTTTCACTGTCTACTGGAGATTGTTCTGCACCTCCACCACTGCCATCTTACTTTAATTCTCCATCTACACCACCACCTTCATTGCTTTCTTCATCTGCACCACCACCACCTCCACTACCACCAACGTCATTGCTTTCTTCATCTGCACGACCACCTCCTCCACTACCACCAACGTCATTGCTTTCTTCATCTGCACCACCACCACCTTCATTGCTTTCTTCATCTGCACCACCACCTCCTCCACTTCCACCAACGTCATTGCTTTCTTCATCTGCACCACCACCACCTTCATTGCTTTCTTCATCTGCACCACCACCTCCTCCACTACCACCAACGTCATTGCTTTCTTCATCTGCACCACCACCTCCTTCCCTTCCTTTAAGCAATCAAACAGGAACAGTCTCTTCCCTGCAAACCCAATACAGAGACTTCCGTGGGCAACCCATATTTTGGATGAAAAAAAGTATCTAGTGGAAATCTCTGAGGCAAGGATTAAATCAAAAACTGCAAACCAAACAACACATACATTTTATTGAACAGTTATACAGCATTTATGAGGCAGTGTTTTTGATCTGTACCATATGTGCTGGGTCCTGCTCATCCATTGTACTGAATGCACTGCTCTGGCTAGACTGAAAGAGGAACAGAGAGAGACACTTATATGCTCACATTGAACAAAACTAGTATCAATAAAAGTATTATTGAGAAAACTCTTTAATTATATTGGCTGTAAAGCATTTATGTTACAAACAGACTTGGGGATTCTGGAGCTGGTATGTCAGTATGTAAGCGTTCTCTTGTGGGGAGTCATGGTAAACAAACTTACTACATTGCAAAAATGGGTAACAAGCTATAAACACTCCAGGAAAGGGTAACTTATTGGCAAGTCTCTTTCCAAGTGATGCAAGAAGAAGTAATGAAAAGTATTGATTGGAGAGACCCACAATGTATTTAATAGGTGCTGTTCACCACAGTATTGCTGCTGAACTGGCCTTTGTACAAGGGACTAACTGTGCTCCGGTACATTGTATGTGTAATTTGTATTTATAGGTATGGGCTAATAGCTAACTTAAGAGATTGTTTCTACTGCATATATGCCTTTAAAAACTATAAATGGGGCCACCAATTGGCTCTCCTTCACCCAGAGGACCCAATTCAGGTTGGTGTCCCAATTGCTAACCCCCAGCTTTTTGAACAGCCCAGATGCTTGTGGTGTCCGTAAGTTCATTGTGTGCTTTGCCTGTATTTAAGTACTTTATCTGAGGTTCAGGCAGGGAATGAAAGGAAGGGAATAAGAGAAGAACTAACTTTTCTGGACAAATTTTCTCTCCTTACCTGGAGCAGTGATCCCCAACCAGTGGCTTGTGAGAAACATGTTGCTCCCAGTGGCCTCAAAGCAGGCATTTATTTTTGAATTCCTGGTTTGGAGGCAAGTTTAGGTGGGAACCCCTGGTCTAGAGTCTCAACCCAAGCTAGTTCCAGCTATGCTTTGTCAGACACTAAGCAAATAATCTACTCCAATAGGTTGTCTGCACCCAGCGAAATGGCCCTAGAAAATCTCAGCTTCTTTTAACATTTCCAGATTTATAAAACTTCCATGATGAAGCCATTATTGGTGAAAATCCCACTACTGGAAATGTTTGTAGTCCTCCTTGGCTCTTATTTGACCGTGGTGCTGAACTGATGATCAGTTATTCGGCGTTGGTGCTAGAACATTTAGATCCTGCTGCAGTTTGTGTGAAGCCAGAGATGAGACTGTGTCCCGGAGCCAGAGTAAAGTCAGTTCTTGAGCATCCAGCTGCTTGGAGAGAGCACGCAGAGACTTGTCCATGCTCACTGCAAGGGGGAGAGATATCTTTCATTAGGGTAATAACTGTCAACTTTATCTAGTAGTATTTCTCTTTATGCCTGGAACCTCAATATTGCCTTATCTGTCCTGACATAATTATATCTAAATGACATATATCTGCTTGATCCAGCTGGAGTGCCCAGGCCTAGCACCGGCCTAACTGCACGGTCCATGCAGGCATGCTTCAGTGCATTTAGCTGCAAATCTGCATTACTCTTTACTAATACCATCCTTTGTCAAGTCTCATGGCTACTCCCAATACCTCCATAGCTCCCTCCACCTATATCCTATACAAAGATGTTGCTTGATGTAGTAAGACATGGCATCCTCCACTAGGCTGGCCTCTCCATGGCTTCCCCATTGTACTTGCTCTCCCCGTATGCCATTCTCTACTAGCTATTTCACACTTCTCTAAACCTTAACATTCTTTGTTTAGTATTCACACTCACCACTGATGTACAATAATAACGCAAGTGATGCCAGACATGTGACTACCATGGTGACCAATATGACGCAGCCTATATAATAGAACGGTGGGTGGAAGTCTGCTTGATGGTGGTTTACAGAGGTGGTGATGGATGGAGTCCGCTCATTCCCGGGATTGTTAAGAGGGTGAGGTACCAAGCAGGGGTCACAAGCTGGAGATGCTGGAAGTGACAAAATAAAGAATCACGATTGATTAAATATTTGATTAAATAGTCATTAATTGGCCTATAGGAGAATAGCATTGGGTGTATATAAAATGCTCACAGGTGAATGGTCAGATTGTAATTCAGTGTGCTTGCAGGGGAATGATATGGTTGGGTGATTATAAATTAATTATGCAGTGGGAGACTAATCCCCTTGGGTGGATATGGATCCAATCAATCACTTAAGGACCCTGCAGGAGAACGATCACTATGGGCGGGTACTGATCAATGAGTGGACCTGAAGGAGAATAATTGGGGAGGTATTGCTCACTAGAGGACCTTGCTGGCAAGTGGGTGTCTATAACTCAGTTAGAATGAAGCTTCGGAAAAGGATCAATCTGGGTAAATAACTGATAATAGAGCAATGCACCCAGCAATACAAATGGGGACAGGGTCATGTGACTGGTGTAGAATGATAGAACT